>NC_136071.1:239861053-240477303 GCF_964261635.1 Lissotriton helveticus
TGGTGAGAGTTCTGCATACGTTAAAAGAATAATCTTACACCTGTTTAACAAGTTAAGGGCTGGTACAAGTATAGGTAACCCTTGAAAGGAGGTGTTGAAGTTTCTCCTAATACCCTCAGAGCTATGCCTGGAAATCAGAGCCAAGCATAGATATATTCGCTCCAATGAGAGAGCAGGACTTCACACCAGTGAAGGGTGCTCAATTGTTAGGCAGCGACAAATTAGAGTAATTAACACTGGTTCTTAAGCACAGAGACCAATTTTCTGCAGAAAGCGATATTCATAGAGTTTTTCTGCTTTTCATTCATGAGGCTAAATATTGGCGGTGGATTTCACAAGCTTTCCAACCGAGGGACACCTGCCTTATCCGCACGTGCTCCGAGCCTGCGTACGTCAGCAGTGCTCTAACACTTTTGGCTTAAGTGCAGATGTTACAAGGAGAATCCCATAATCAAGACTTTGTATGGTGCTCTGTAAAGAACGAAGGTGGGCGACTGAGGGGGAGGGGGCATCATGCAGGTCAAAGGCACCTGCTCAATAGAAACTAAATAAGTTGATAATTAACCCTGCATAATGACAGTGCCACATGGCCAGATATCTGCACGTGACACAGTTCATGTGGCTTGAGCATGGTAGCAAGTCACCAGACTGGGTGAAGTCCCCATTCTTAAACAGCACTGTCTTTACAAGTCCCCAGCATTGCCCTGACGGATGAACAACAAAAACTAAGTAGAAATACAATGATATCTATACTTGAATTGCCCAACTGGACATCATAGTTTAATGAAAATGTATAAGAAAACATACAAGTGGGGACATGTGTATCGTGAAAAAGTCTCAGGCAATAAATGGAGGCATGGCCAGAAAAAATGATAACAGTTTAGGCCAACATCAGATATGTAAGAACACTCTTAGCACACATTGATATATGATATACATTTTATGTCAGAGTCCGTACAGTCAATGACGTTTCGATCCCTTTAACTAAATGTTAGGATCATCTTCAGGACAGAGCAATTGAGTCCCTGAGGCATTTGCCTGTCAACCAAGGTTCTGGGACTCAGTGGCGAGTCAAAGTATTACGTTAAGTCCAGGTATATTAATTCACAATTCGTGGTGAGACGCTGGATTATCCAGAGTTAGTAAATAGTTGCAGATTGTTGGATTCACCGGATTATTAAATGGATTTTACCCTTCGCATAGGACATTCATAATCCGGTGAATCCAACAATGGTTTGCATAGATGTCTGACTTTTAGGAGAGTCACAAACAATCCACATGAAATCTAAGGAAGCGGCAGATTTCCAAGTGTATTACTACCACAAACACATGCACACCAACAATCTGCAGGAGTAAATGTGTAGGAAGTGTGCGTTTGCACTTTAACTCTACTTTTTTCATACCTGGAAAATATTTTTCTAAATGGGAAAGTCCTTCGCCTTTGATCTGCAGAAATTGTGGAGCGTTGGAAAAGAATTTACAACCTATTGTAGTAACTTCAAGCCTTTTAAGGAGTACATAAGATTTGTAAATAGGATAAAAAACACCACAAGCATTAGTGAATGCCAACAAAGAAGGTATGATTTTCTGGATGCCCATCACTTTCCAGATGGCAGCACCCTGCCCTTCCTCATGGTAACACCATGAAATGGTCTCTAAGCCAACACTTATTACAGCAGAAAATCCTCCATCTTTGTGGATTTACCACTATTATAAGTTACACCTGCAGGAGTATATGACCACAAATGTGTGCAGAAGTGTGAGAGTAAGGCATATTATTCTCATATGGTCTGATTTCAAGCACGAGTATTTCAACCAGTCCAACTTTTTCAATGCTTACAGGTTGAAGACAGGTTAAGAAAAATAGCTCATTCGTAAAAAAAGAAATATATATGCCAGATGACCGTGTCACAGATTACACTGAACACTTGAAATCTCTGGTAATGTGGTCAAAAGGAGCCCTTTTTTAAATTTAGAACAAGACAAAACTCAAAAGCCCTGATTTCCAAAGGTATCTGCTTTTATAATATTGCAATACAAAAAGTGTGGTTTTACACTTGCAAAAAGATTAATCTACAAAAGATTTTTGTGAGAGTAAATCTACTCTTAAGGTTAGGGATTGGGTTTTCTAGTGTGGGAAAGTTCTGAGACTTTTTACACACCTACAATCGTATCTGTTTGTTGGCCTTCACAAACTATTTTCTTACTCATTTCGATCTCAAAAACAATGGGAGATGTAATCTTATCAAGCAGTAAATCGCTTTTTAGGGTGGAAACGAGAAGAGAATCATTAAAAGGTGTACTGAGTGCATGATTAGGGCGTTTCTCCACCGGAGAAAAAATCTTTTCCCTGGAGGAGATAAAAGAACAGAAGAAAATGCACTTACATGCATAACAAGACGTTTATCCTTGAACAACTGTTCACTATGTGAAATTAGATATGTGGACAAGCACCTATCTTGGAAGTGACAAACCTTTTTCAGGAGGAATACCTGGAAAACCGTCATTGCCTCAAATTCAGTCGTCTGTTGGGACACCACTGTGAAGTCCCAAAAAATCATATATATTCAGGTATGCAAGGTCTCAAACCTTTGTGGTTAGTATTTCTCAATTTGATTTTCACAATAGGGCCTTAAAAGACAAAAAATAAGCATGGTAACATTTGGTGCATCTCTTAGGCACTCTAGCTCTGGTGTCCCATGGCAAAATGCCAGTTCCCCAAAATATTTAAGTGAAAGGAGGTATTTTGGAGTCATGTTTATCTGTTCAAAAACATGAGTTTGGCAGGATTTCCATTTAATCGGTGTACATATGTTCCAATCATTGCAAGCAATATTACAGAACTAAAGACACTTTGCATCAGTGTATTTAGGCTCCCAAACCCTGCTGTGACCACAGCAATTTTATCACTACCAACCCAATCACCTCTTTCACTTCTGCTGTGTACCATCTCAAAGCAATGATTTGTCAATATAGCTAGATGATGGTAAGGGGGTCAATTCGAAAAGGTACTCCTATAGTACTCCTTCACATACCTTTGTGAATTGGCCCCAACACATCTAAAATTAGAATAAACCAGGACTATTCAGGAAATGTTAATGCAAATAAAAAAGGCTGTACCCAATTTGCACATCTCCAAGTTGTGTGTTGGACATGTTGGGACCTTTGTATGTGAAATAATACTCACAAAGTACTATTTCACATACTAATGAATGCCAATGTAAACTGGCCCCATCGTGTCCAGATAACCAAACTTAGGAAAAGGCGTCTAAACCAAAGGAGAAACAAACAATTCTTCACAACCATGAAAATCTGTCTATTCTCTGTGTACCTTCTCACCTTCCTGAGGTTACTCTCACAGCACTTATTTTGCCTCTCGGGTCGTGCTGTGCTGTACAAGTGAATGTACTTTTGTCTCCACTCAGTAACTAACTTGGTAACTCTGGTGACAGAGTCTGTGTGGGCGTTGATTGGGATTGGAAGCATAGTTGTACTGCTGCTGGCGATACCATGGTCTCAAACTGATGCAGGCGAAGACAGCACATCTCATTGACGTCAACTGAGATGAAGATGGGGCTGCACATGCAGCGGAGCCTCAGCACAATGACTGTGGGACATGGCGAGTGAAATTATGAACACTAAAGGCGTTGGAGGGTAGCTGAAGCAGAAATACTTAGGTCCTTATTACAAGTTTTGCAGTCCTCCTGTCGGCGCGCCACCGCCGCGCCGACAGGAGGACCACCAAACCTGTTGAGGGCGCACCCGCTGGATTACAACTATAATCCATGGCTGGCGGGCGGTGCTGTGGCTGTCTCACGGCGGCAGCTTTATAAGACTCACAGATGAGCCATAACTGCAGAGGCCACAGTGACAGCGCCTGCATGTTTCTGCACAGTGTGGCATGAATGCCACTCGGTGCTGGAACGGGGGTGCAATTATAGGGGGGCACAACATCCGCCCCCCTCGCATGCACCTTCAGGCCCACATCCAGCGGGGCTCCCTGTTAGGGTCTCCTTAGTTCTCCCTCCATCCCACTTTTCAAGGTGAGCCCTGAAAAGGGCGGTGAAAAAGCAACTTGTAAAATGCTGTGCGGTGCACCGGCAGCATAGTCAGGCCAGTATCAGACCACCAGCATAGTGGGATCCTTAATACCGGAAGAGTCTGCCGTCTCGTGGCAGTTCGACCGCCACACTCAGAATACTGCAGGCGCACCTGCAGTGTGGCAGTGGTACGACCGCCACCATGAGTACGCCGATCCTAATGACCGCCATAATCGTAATAAGGCCCTAAGTCACTTGAAGCAGAAAACAGCATACTTTAATTTGCTTCTCAGTGCGAGATACTTGGAGGTGAGGAAAGTGTTGCGGCTCTTTCACAAGGTTATAATTCTCTGGCACCTCATGATCTGAGCCTGTTCGGCAGACTGATTTACCACAGTTGGCCAGGGGTGAACGCACACGTGGAGAAATGCTGAGCTTCAATGTGAACCAATAGAGGATTGCCAGTGAGAAACCCACCCATAATTCACCCTCCAAATCCTTCTCTGTATAAGAGAGTGAACACTGTCTGGAATATAATTCAGATTTGTAAGCAAAGTGTAACCTCAACAATGCCCGATGAGGGAAACCGCACATAGATTGGATCTGAACCACTAGCCAGCCCAAAAGTCCAAAAACAGCCATGCCCTAAAAGCAGGTTTTCCAATGGTGCTTGCTCTCAAAAGATTTGAGGGAAGAGCATCCCTCTGAATGAGAGGAAAAAATATAATGATCATTAAAGGAGGAGTAATGCTCCATGGAGAGAAATAAACAAGCATCAGGCATGTGGAAAGAACTACAGCACACGAGGCCAAGGAATAATATCATCCCCAGGATCTTCGAGATGGATAAAAATAGAATAAATAGAAAACAAGTGAGAGCGAACGAATAGCGACTGGGGGGTCTACCAGCTGGAGAAAGGCAACACAGCCCATTGAACTCCCAACACTGTGCAGGATCTTTCGGGTTCGCTTGAGGCAGCATGTGAAAAGACTGTGAAACCTACGGAAGATGATCATTTTGAGGAAAAATGGACAGCTGGCGATAAAGGCTGGATTTGACCTAAAGTCCTTGATCGAGGACTTCTTGTAGTTTCCCTGATGTACTCCGCTGGACATTCAGAGTGAAAAGACAGACGCCGGGCTTGAGGAATGACCTGTTAGAGCGGTCCGCACAAGCAGTGGGGATGTGCCTCGCAAACTGGAAGTGGGGCTCAGAAACAAGACCTCTTTATTTCCCAGGTGACTGTAATAACCTGGTTCATAGAAGGTCTTGAAGAGAAGGGAAGAGAGGAGAATTTAAAGTAGAAGCTAGTTGTATAAACAGCTGCCCATGAAGGAGCCTTTATTCATGGATTCTATTACAGGACCGGAGGTTTCAGATTATGCTTCTCAATCTTTACTGCAATAAACACAGCAGCCAATGAAAATATGTATTTTCATAAAAAACAGTAAAACAAACTACATTTCCCATGATACACATGAGTATAGGCACGCCCCCATAGTCCATAAGAACCCCTTGCGTGCTCCGATCATCCTCTTTCTTTGCTGCTCACAGCAAGAGTTAAGTGCACCTAGTTCGGTTCCCTTATCTGCTGTGCATGGGGATATAATTTATAACGATTGCTACATTGTATGCCTATTTTATTCTCAGTAGAGACTGCTTATACTGTTTACCTCATCATTGTGTTTCTCTTGGTGCATTTGTGAGTGTTGTTACCTCCGTGTGTTTGGTGCTTCACTTCAGCAGCCGCGGCATTCCGCCGGCTTCAGGGTCACATTGCAATTACCGGCGACTTACAGCTCACTGGCTAGGGCGTGCGACGCCTTGCGCGTCAGAGAAACGGTCTTTGACCGGCAGGGAGCCGGCCGCGTTCAAGCATTGGGGCCCGTTACCGGCAGTGCTTCAGGGCGCGTTGGGCTTCCCTCATACGCCCTTGCACGCACAGGCCGGGTGGCTCACGGCCGACGCGCGCGCCCAAACGCGATCAATTTGGGCAGCTTTTTGGGCGTTTTTGGTCGCGTTTGGGCTGCGCGCCTCGGCGCAATTTCCACGGCTCACTCGAACGCGTTTTTTAGTGTGTTCTACACACCGGCAGGCTCCCTGTCAGATCGCCTGCTCCAGGTTGTAAAAAAGAAAGGCCTCAGAGTGTGCACACGCTCTTTATACTTTTGGCCAAGGTCTCTGACCTAGTGATTACAGCTTTGCTGAGGGGGTTTGGGTATCGTTTTTTCAACTACTTAAGTGTGCTTTGGGCTGACCCCCCCATTACCCCTCCTGGTTTGTACAAAATAGGGTGTTAGCCCTGTGTGAACATTTAAAACTTACTCCTTATCAGTATGGAAGAGTGGGCCCAGGACCAGCACCCTGAGGAGTATTATGGAGGAGAGGAGGAAATTGGTGATGGACAGCAGGAGGCTGTTTTAGAAGACAACATTGTTGAAGCCTTAGATGCTTCGGTCCAGGCTTCTGTGAATAAAGCCATGGAGACTAAGGTCCCTCAAACTGTGCAGCAGGCACTAGCAGTGGCCCTTCGCCCTATTAGGAAGCAACTAGAAGGGTTTGCTAAGCGTCATGGGTATGACAAACAGAAGTAACAGAAGAAGGCGCAGGCCCCTTCTACCGCCACTACCTCGACTAAACAGGACCAATGGCCGCATTCTCAGGCAATGGCATCCTTGCCAGCGACAGGTGCGGCGGACCACGCTTACGCAGGCGGGAAGGCGAAAGCTAAACGCCCGGCTCCGGTGGATACCGATACTACTACCACCAACACGGACACAGACACTGATACCTCGGAGGAGCCTCCTCTTCCAAAAAAGGCCAACGTTGCCCCTAAGGCTGCGGCGGAACAGGTCAGCACTCCTTTCACTTTTGACCCATCAGATATTATGCACCCCCGGTCCTCGGACTGGATCCCGCCCCCTGCGGTGTCGGACTATCTCCATGAAAACCTGCGGAAAAGCTTCTCTAGATAAGTCCGCAATCGTCTAAAATCAGAGTGTCCACGTCCGGAACTGCCAGACAACGTGGCAGAAAATCCAGAAATCTATGCCAGCATGCTCACCTTTCTGAAAAAATTCTCTAAAGACCCCAAACGTGGGCTCGACCGTGCTTGGCACGGTTGCCAAGATAAAATGCTCGACGTTGTGGGTCCCCTAGCGAAGATACTAGAGATGGCGCTGGCGGCCAAAGAAGGCGCAACACGAGTCGATCCGGACATTTTGGCTGGCTGGACCCAGCGCGCTATCTGCCTCATCGGCAACGCAAACTGTGCGGTCTCCTCGGAGAGACGCAAGTCCTTGCTCCTAAGAATGGACAGCAATCTGGCGGAACTGGCGGAGGCAGAACCAGGCCCTCTGGCTGGCGGTCATTTGTTCGGTGACCGATTTGTCAAGGATGTTTCCAAATATGTTGGGACATTCACTGCTTTGGACAAAGCTCAGAGCGGTATCAAACGAGCCCTTCCCCAGGGTATTTTCAACAGGGCCGGGCGAGGCGGGGGCCGCTCGTCAGGCCGAGGCTTTCAACAAGGCTCTCAGCGAGGCGACTATGGTCGCGGAAGAGGAGAGTGGGATTCCACCCACGGTGGTACCTTTTACCCGTCCCGCAGAGGCTTCAACAGGGGCCGTTCCCAATCGGGAAACAAAAGGGCGAATTTCAAGTCCCAGCAAAAGACAGGTGAGTGTAACAGATCTCTGTCTTCTTCCTCTGGGGGGGTCGCACATGACATTGTCTTGCACAGTGGCAGGCCCTGACTCAGGATGCGTGGGTTTTGCAGACTGTCCAGGGGTTTCAGTTGGAATTTTATTCTCACCCGACACAAGTGTTTCTTCCACCAGCTCTCCATTTTTCCCAACAAGATCGCAGTTTCATAGACAAAGAAATTGCGGACTTGCTGCAGAAGCACGCGATTGTGCAATGCCAAGGCGGCCCAAACAGGTGCTGCAGCAACATTTGAAAATGGAAGGTATTCATCTGTTAGCGGATTTGTTACAGGACGGAGATTGGTTGGTCCGTCTGGACCTCAAAGACGCGTATCTGTCCATACCAATTTTTCCTCCACACCGCAGGTTCCTGCAGTTTCTCTGGAACGGCCAGTGTTACGAATATTTGGCTCTTCCTTTCGGGCTCTCCCCAGCTCCCTGGTGCTTCAACAAGGTGATGAAGCCAGTGGTGGCTCCCCTGATCATGGCTCAGAGCCAGTCCACGCTCTATCAGCATTTAGACATGACAACGTCGCTGCTTCAGAGCTTAGGTTTTGTTATCAATCAGAAGAAGTCGGTGATGGTACGGACACAGGTGATAGACTTCCTAGGGTTCACGATAGACTCCCAGGCAGCACAACTGTGTCTTTCTCAGGCAAAATTGAAGGACTTGAAGAAGGAAATTCTCAAGTTGCTGGACAATCAGACGGTTACGCTCAGGGCGATTGCCAGAGTAGTGGGGATATTGGCCTCATCCATTCAAGCAATATTCCCGGGTCCCCTTCATTACAGGGCACTTCAGCGCCTGAAGATCAAGCATCTTCAGAGAGGTCTATCATACACGGACTCCATCCCACTGTCGGAGGAGGTCCGAACCGAGTTGCAGTGGTGGCTCGGTCATGTAGAGGCCTGGAACGGCAGAGCGATCTTCGGATCGCAGCCAGAGGTGGTAATCGAGTCAGACGCCAGCAGATGGGGCTGGGGCGCGCGCTGCGGAGATATTTCCACAGGAGGCAGATGGTCAACGCAAGAACTTTCACTACACATAAATTGCTTAGAGCTGCTCGCAGGATCATTTGCGATTCGCACGTTATCCCTGAGGCAGACATCTTGTTGCATCCTACTGCGATTGGACAATGTGTCAGCAGTGAGGTATATCAACAAGTTGGGCGGCACGAGGTCATCTCTTCTTGTTCAAATGGCCAAGGACTTTTGGCATTATTGCCTCGAGAATCAGATCTCGGTGGTAGCGAGTACATCCCAGAGCAATCCAATCAGGTAGCGGACTGGAATTCCAGGCATCTCAGGGATTACAGCGACTGGAAGCTGCTTCCCCAGGTGTTTCAGTGGTTACAGACCATTTGGGGTCCGTTTCAGACGGATCTATTCGCCTCCAGGCTGACCTGCCAGATTCCCAGGTTCTTCAGCTGGAGGCCAGATCCGATTGCGACTGCAACCGGTGCCTTTCTCCAGGATTGGTCGCAGGGGATACAGTATGCTTTTCCCCCGTTCCTACTAATTCCCAGGGTGATGACGCAGGTGATCAGACAACGGGCGGAGGTGGTCATGGTGACACCATGGTGGACGTCCCAAGCTTGGTTCCCCAAATTGTTGCAGTGGAGCTGCGATCGCCCCCGGTTACTGCCGAACTCAAAGTGGCTATTGCAGGGCCCTTGTCAGGAGCAGCACCCGTTGCTGTTGGAAGGCAGGCTAACGCTGATGGCATGGAGGCTTTCAGGGAACAGTGGCAACTGCCAGGAGTTTCGAGCTAAACTTCAGATTTTATCAAGCAGGCATGGGCACCATCCACCAGGAAGCGTTACTCCGCGGCCTGGAAGAACTGGGTGGATTGGTGCGTGGGAAGACAGGTGGATCCCGTGGGGGCAGAGTTACCCCACGTGTTAATTGTTTTGTCTGATAAGGCAGCTAGCGGTCTGGCTTATCGCTCGGTGAATAATTTCTGTTCAGCCATTTCGGCGGGGCATGCCCAGATAGACGGGAAACCGGTAGGCATGCATCCGATGGTTTGTAAATTGCTGAAGGGGATTAGGGTAGCTAATCCCCCTAAACCCAAATATACGGGTTTGTGGGATGTTTCTCTAGTCATCTCTTTGTTCAACAAATGGCCTGATAATGCACTCTTGTCTAGGAAACAATTGTTGGCCAAGTTGGCCATGTTACTTTGCCTTTCATCATGCAGACGGACTTCGGATGAGAGAGCACTCGACGTTACAGGTAGAGTGTTTACCCCGGAAGGGGTTTCTTTTACTATTACGGGTCGTACAAAAACAATGTCACGACATATTGATTATAATGCATTTCCTGACAATGAAAAAGTATGTGTAGTCAAATGTTTAAAAGCATATGAGGAATGTACAAAGGCCTTGAGGCCTCAAGGTTGTTCACAATTACTGATTGCTTTGCAAAAGCCGTTTAAACCAGTGGTTGCTGCCACAATTGCCAGATGGCTTTGCTTCATAATGAAGGAAGCAGATATTGATACACAGATCTTTGGTGCTCATTCAGTGAGAGGCGCTATGGCGTCAAAGTTTTATGGTTTGGGATCTAGTATCCAAGACATTATGCGTTGTGCAGATTGGTCTTCTGAATCAACGTTTAAGACGTTTTATTATAAGCCGGTGGGTGATATTACTTCTGTGGTTTTTAATGAGCGTTAAAC
The DNA here is from genome assembly GCF_964261635.1 of Lissotriton helveticus. Taxonomy (NCBI): domain Eukaryota; kingdom Metazoa; phylum Chordata; class Amphibia; order Caudata; family Salamandridae; genus Lissotriton; species Lissotriton helveticus. Next base: position 239,871,478 of record NC_136071.1, read on the forward strand.
TAGCATAATCTGAAGCCTCCAGTCCTGTAATAGAATCAAAAATTTGCTAGCATTCGGGCCAAGAATTTTCAATCCTATTAAGGACACGGAGGAGAGGATTATCCCACCCGGCTTAGTTTACAGTAATAAGCTTGTCCACCCAATTATGCAGTGATTATGGTGGTATTATTTCCTTTCTTTCAGGATCAGATAAGAAGTCTGACTGATTGACGACGGACTACAGGATGTTTGGCCTGAAACCTTGTTTCTTCCATGTTGGAGGAGTTATGATCTTATTCAAGTTATTGTTGGACTAGGTTCGCCTCAAAGAAAGAGGATGATGGGAGCACGCAATGGGTTCTTATGGACTATGGGGGCGTGCCTATACTCATGTGTATCATGGGAAATGTTGTTTGTTTTACTGTTTTTTATGAAAATACATATTTTCATTGGCTGCTGTGTTTATTGCAGTAAAGACTGAGAAGCATAATCCTCGCCTCCGTGTCCTTAATAGAATTGAAAATTCTTGGCGCGAATGCTAGCAAATTTTTGATTCTCTACCCATATGCATTGATCTGGCTGGTCCAGAGATCTATGATGTCTATTGCTGCAGTTAATGAGGGGCAAGTGAACTGAGTCTTTTTTATTATTCTCTCGCTACTACACATGTGTTTATCTTGTTCATTCTGCCTCTGTAGAAGAGGGTTTGTAAGAGAATCAATCTTTTCAAGACAATAGTGTTTACTTATAGCAAGGGATCTTTGCAGGCAGGGTTATCTACTTGAACACAGTATCTGCTCTATAGTTTGACAGAGAAGCTTTCCATACTTTGTACTTAGTAAATGAAAATGCAAATAGTTCACAACAAAAACACACAATTTCTGCCTCTGAATTCAAGAGCAGTCATAATGCACTACTCAAAAAGCCAACAAAAGTGGCCTCCTTTTGATCAAGTCAACCTTTATAGGAGGATGTCTTTAGTATCTTGATACTCTCTAAAATGTCCCACATGTCTTAGTTTAAGCTTGGAGAAGGCTTCCTCTTGAGACTCCGACAGATACACACTGAAACTAGTGGACGTTTTACCCTCACCCTCCTTTCGCCGAGGTTAGTGAATGGAATCTGCTTCACACTATCACCAATCTTTGAATCAGGAGGTTAAAGTGTTATGAGGAATCTGCTTAGTATACAGAGGTTGTGTACAGAAAATAATCAATCCTCTGTGGTTCCCAGTCTGAGCATAATCACGCTGCCCTTTACCACACTGGTGTGTCCTCATGTCACAATGGAAATATTCTGTCTGTGTTCATTGTACATCCAGTTTGTACTCTCTCGTCTAGGGCAAATGTACAAGAGGTACTTGTGCACTTTCTCTCATGCGTTCTTCTACACCCATCTCCACATGGAGGCCATAGGCAAACATATTGAAGTACAGAAATAAACCTAGCTTTGGAGACTTGTTTCTGCAAACCCCCAAAAACTTGCCTGGGGACCCTCATGATGACACAGTGATCTTATGCTTCCCCACACTGGCAAAAACATTATTATCAATGAGTTCCGATCTCTATATTGGACTGGCAGTCTTCTGTTAATAGGGTGGCGATGGGCCTTCACCAACCAAGAATGCCGCCCAACCCTCTAAATTATGGCTTTAATCTTACCTGTGATATGCAAAGCAATAATGAATCTGTCCACTAGGCATCACTCAAGCTTACATCTGGGTCAAGGTACCCAACAAAAGGCCAACCTGCAAAACGGAAGAGGTCCAACAGTGATACTTCACTACAATCACCACCTGAGCACAACCATAGACAGATGTTCTAGGAAACTAGTCTTCTGAACTTTTTTTACATTAACATACAGTGGAATATAGGCACTGTCACTCAACAAAAGTGGGAATTTGTCGCCCACTGCAATTCGGAAACTGCTGAGCATTTGCTAAAATGGATGGAATGTGGATGCAATTTCCAGGACATCTATGCTAAAACTGGCTCTTGAGATTATGGGCCTGATTCTGATGCGGTTAGGAAGGCCTCCTAACGGCATTTGCAACTGAGGGCCCGATTCCGATGCGGTTAGGAAAGCATTCAAACCGAGGGCCCGATTACGATGCGGTTAGGAACATAGGCTCCCATTGAAGTCAATGGGAGTCCAACCAAATCGTATCTGGAAGCATCTGGATGCATTGTACTCAGTCGGTTGGACCCTCCTGATCTGATTCGGTTGGAAACCATTCCCAAACCCATTCAGTCGGGAAGCTTTCCGAACCACATCAGAATCGGGCCCTATGAAGAGATACGGGCAGTATAACTAGTATCGGAGCACCTGTCGAGGGTCACAAAGTATTTATCTAGGAGTTTTGTAAAGCTTTCTGTGTCCATTTTTGGTTACTTCAGTGCACCGATTGGGCCAATTATTTGCTCAGTGAGTGAGTATGATCATAGCTACAACATGCACTGGGATCACTTTCATCCCAGCCAATGACTTCAGTGCTACCGCCACCTCCCTCTAGGCTACAGTGAGGGGTTTGGGTCTATGTTTGTATTTAATAAAAACCAACTCAAGTGAATAACTGGCATCAGCGCATTTTACTCCACTGTTGTAAGTTAAGACTGAGGCACAAAGATAATGCAACATGTGTTTTTACCTTCAAAGTGCCATTGAAAGGTTAAACAATTGTCCACTGTTTTTCCATGTTTCGTAACTTCGCAAAAAAAGGTATGAAAACATTAAAAACAAAAATAAAAGGCTATTTTTGTCAAACTCTGCTTTTTTTTGTCCATTCCTGTAATACTTTGGCTGTTTTATAAACATTACACAGAGTAGAGAGACATTTCCTAATGAAATGGTAAAAGGAATGCCGGCAAAAATGATAAAACTTACAAACATCATATAAAAAACAAGCACCTGCATAGCCATTAGGTCTAACGTTACCAACTAGTTTTTGGGCTTTATCAATGCTTGTTGGGTTTTGTCATGGTTTTTATGAAAAGAAATTGATGTTGGAGGAGCTGCCGGGCCAAAAGAAAAAATATGGTTTCGATACAAAAAAATGTGAAAGAGCAGAATGCTGCTACTCCCAGGGAAGTTAGCCAATGGCAGAACTGGGCTGACCCACTGCTCCACGCGAAGTGCTATACTGAAAGAAGAAAATCTGACTAACACAACAACAGACCAGTATGGAAAAGGGTTGGCTTAAAGCCCCTATAGGTAAGTATATTATACATATAATTTTAGTACAGCCAAAAGGTCTAATTCCAGACCCAGCAACATTATGGTGGTAGCATGACGTAGGAGATAGGATGCACAAGAGGGGCTGAGGACAGAGTTACTCCTTCACATCTGTTTTCCAAACAGAACCAGCTTAGTAAGGGTTTGTAAATAGTTAAAAGTCCTATATTTTAGGATTTCTACCTATTGAAAGTCGAGTTCCTAGTGAATTGGCACAGTGTATCCGCCCATGCAGTGAACACAGCGTTGGGGTAAACCTAACTGAAAAGAACACAGGAAACGCATATATCTGGCGCAGTCCTATTAGTGCGGCTGTATCACAGCTTGACAGAGTTGTGGCCGCTTGCTGTCCAGGATGGCCTTCCAGTCACTTGCCCAAGAGTCCAGCCTCCTGCCCGGTGGGGCTACTTGATGGTGCTTGTTGTGGCAGGCCGTAAAGACGATCTGCTCCCAAGTGGGGTTTGGCTCAGCACCTGGAGGAGAAGAAAAAAACACATAATTATGGCTTGTGTAAGAATGGTGGTAAAGGCCTGAGAAGCAGAGCTACACAGAGGCCTACTTTTCTCTTTAGCCGGTAGTCCGAATTTGGGTGCAAAAAGGAGTTTATGCCCAAATCCATTTTACAATTTGTACAAAATTATCTCTCAGTGTTTTCCCCACCACAAATTTCACCAGGGAGAAGGACACTAATTTAGGGTTTGCACTTCGGACAGAGAAACATCACTGTTTAACCACCTCATTCCCATTCCAAGGTGTAATACTTGGAATGGAGAGGTAATATGGCGCCCATTAAACATTGCATCTCACGGTGTCGGTATTTACCAAAAGTGGTATTACTTCTAAGCATGAGGATGCCAGGGATCGAAGAGCCACAAGATGGCGAGCTGTGGGGCTACAGCTGCTGAGGCGATTGGTAAGAATGAAAGCAAAAGATTGATTTCATAACACATCTTGGTCTCTGGTTTTCTTAATGAATGCTGCTTGCAGTCGTGTTTCATGCCACACATTTCACACGATTAACGAATATGGGACTCGGGTGTGATATTTTGAACTGCAGGCTTTTCAGACGTCTGAGAAAGAGGTATGCAAGTATTTTAGAAAGTGACGGCTGCTCCGGATCGAAGGGTGGTGAAGCAGGGGGTTGGAAAAAAAAAGAATTACTTACCTGTGAATTGTCGCTGCCTCTCCTCCATCCTCTTCCCTTCCTGACTCCCGGCAGCATGGAAGCGCACAGGCTCCCAGACTCCCCTAAGCCAATCACGACCTGCTGTCACCAGCACAGCAAAGGCATCATGATTGGTCTGAGTGGCCTGTTGGGCCGTTCGGGCAGTGCCTAAGTGTGTATGTCTGTTTGGCCGGCCCAAGACCGGCAGCCAAACTGTAATGTGCACTTATGGTGGACCAACCACTCCTCCTCCTTGTGATCCCAGCCTCACCTCGCCGTAGCCCATACTAAAATTAAAATCCTAATATTGTTATGTTATTATCATTTTATTTTTCCTTTTGTACACTGCTCAGAATCCAGTGGGGCGATGCTTCTCTGCCTTAGTGAAGGAGCCGCTGCTGATTTTAGAGTGAGGCTATGGCAGCCTTTATTTTTGCTGGTGCTCCAGGTTAAATACGTGACTCTCCTTTCAGTGTTCAGTCACTGCTCTACTCCGCCTTCTGTGCCTAAAACAAAGAAAACTCAAAGAAACATGTATATGTGTTTTTATCTCTAAACTGAAACAGATTTTCTGCAGCTCACTATGAAGTCTTTGGGTTTATAATTAAATGTATGTTTTCTCAGTACAAGTCACATTAAAAGCATTCATTGCGAGTTTTCAATGCAGTACGTTTCTTTGGATTGTGTGTGGAGCGGTTCTTAGGTACACCTTTGCTCAGAATGTGGGGCAGAGAAAAAAAATTGAGAATCTTCCAAACAAGTACTGCTGCAAACTATCAATATTAAAAAAAATCTATTTATTGAAAGCAGCAAGATAGAAACAGGGCAAACGGGTCAGCATTACAAGGACTGTATGAGAGTCATTTTTAATACCGTATCCCAGTTCTGTCTTTGTAGCCAACAGAGCATTCTTGGACTTGTTGTTTTATCTTACCATTATACATTAGGGCCATCAAAATGCTGTTAACTAAAAACCCACTACTGGGTGCAGGTATAACACAGCAGCTATGCAGGTCGAATGTGTGTATGTATTTGAAAAGTGTGTGTCTGCATGTTGTCTCAGTACCCCAATGCCTTTGAAGGAGTAGTTTCTTGCCTGTAACTCCAGTTCTGTAGTAGGGGTATCTCTGTTATAGTCATAATCTAGTGAATAGTCCCACCCATGTGCGTGGACCCCGGAGCAATCAAAAATAATCTCTTAAGCTGTCTTCTTTGCAGTCCTGCATACACTTAAGAGAAAATTAAGACTATAATGCAGCCTAACATATACAAAGCTATAAAGGCCACCACTTCATCTAAACCATGAAAAGGATAGCCTATCATGTCCGGTTTTACACTATTTACCAAGTTTTCCTCACAGGGAAAAACTCCCCTTCACCAAAATCCTTGAAATGATAGAGAGGTGTTCACTTTGTGTGCATCAGTGCTGATAGCTGTTTCACTCTGTACATAAAGTGAGCTTGTTCCTCGTTTGTTATTCCGCTGTAAACACATGCGAACCATCAGGAAATCCTGCCCATTTCTCAGGATTTTGAATCCACCTGCCATGAATTTTTAAAAAACAGGGGGATTTGAGACAGGCTGCTCTACAAGAGAATGGCGTGTTCCATGGAGGAGGTATTCTTGTGCTGACCTGCACTGCTAAGGATCGGACAAGGTAATTTAACTTAATCAGTGCTTGGAAAGGAAAAATAGAAGCGTAGAAACCCCATACCAGAGTACCTGCTTGATTCGGAGAAGTAGCGGCACTATCCAATTAAAAGTATTGCCCTTCTGCCGACAAGTGCAGGTACTCTGCCTCTCAAAAGTGAAGGTACTCTGTACCGGACAGACCCGGCCCATTAAAAGCACTGTCCGTAAAGGTTACATAAAATATCTTGCTCTCTGTTGGTGCATGCAAACAAAATCACCAGCAGCCAACTTGCCATGTAGGCCCAGCAAGCAAGCAAGCACTCCACACAAGCTTTCCTGCTGGGGAGGTTTGCTTTTAACAGCAATGTCAGGGGTCTTGGCAGGGAATTTACTTTAACAAAAATATCCTAAAGGAACATACACTGCCAAGCCTTTACAGCGCTTCTAAATGGAGTTTTATTGGGCTTCTTTTTCTGCCTAAGGAGTAGCAAGCCAACCCTGTTTCCACTTCATAAGCGGAAAACAATTAACAAATTTCACGTTTCAACATTCATCCGAATATTTCGCCCACCTCTATTTGCCTGTATGCATGCTTGCATTCCCTGCATTCCACAAAATCCAGAGCTATTAGATTTGTTAAAGCTTATTTACTTGGGAACTGAATCCCAGTGACTGAAACTGGAGCATTGGTACATGGAACATCCACCTCTTTGCCTATGAACAGAACATTTTACCAAATGTCCTCACTCAGCATCCGATTCACAAAGAGACTCGTCCGGTTATGAGTGTTGAGTCAACCCATAATCTCCACACTGCAGTGCTCAGTGCGGAGATTCCGCCCTGAATGCGTACACTCAGCATTCATAACTTTACAAGTCGTAAGTTCATTTGTGAATTGAACCCTCAATGTCCTCAATAGTAAGAATCTGTCCTTTCGCACATACAGGAGATTCATTCACTTCTGGGCCTTATGAAGGTCATACACAAGCCTATCAGATCCCATATGTCTTTTTGGAGAACGCTCCCGCTGACGGTCAGGGGCCGGGTGGTGCTCATTAAAATGGTGGTGCGGCCAAGACTTCTATATTGGTAATGCACCGTTACATCGCAACTTTTACAACGGGAGGCTTTTACAACGGAACTTTTACAACGCAGGATCCATTACATCGGATGCCATTACAACGCATGGCATTACATAGCAGATGCTATTACAACGCATGGCATTACATCGTAAGTATAGGTAAGTATTTTATATTATTTAAATGTATTAATATTAATTATAATTAAATATATTTATTTATGTTTTTTAATATTATTAATTTATTATTTATTATATTAATTAAAGTAATTTTTAAAATAAGTACAGGTGTACAGGGGTGTTTTTAGGTTTCAGGGTAGGGTTTGGGTTTTGGGATACAGGGGTGTTTTTAGGTTTCAGGGTAGGGTTTGGGTTTTGGGGTACAGGGGTGTTTTTAGGTTTCAGGGTAGGGTTTGGGTTTTGGGGTACAGGGGTGTTTTTAGGTTTCAGGGTAGGGTTTGGGTTTTGGGATACAGGGGTGTTTTTAGGTTTCAGGGTAGGGTTTGGGTTTTGGGGTACAGGGGTGTTTTTAGGTTTCAGGGTAGGGTTTGGGTTTTGGGGTACAGGGGTGTTTTTAGGTTTCAGGGTAGGGTTTGGGTTTTGGGGTACAGGGGTGTTTTAGGGTTCAGGGTTGGGTTTGTGCTTAGGGCTAATTAAATTATATTTACCATTTATAAATTAATTAAAATATATTTATTAAATTAAATTAATTATATTATATTAATTACATTTTTTAATTAAATTAATTAAATTAAATTAAATATTTTAATTTATTTATTTTAATTATAATGTGTAAAAATATTTAAATTAAATTAATTTCATTATATTAATTAATTAAAATTAATTACAATTTTTATTAAAATTAAATTAAATAAATAGATTTAAATTTATTAAATTAAATTAATTACTATTTTAAAATGTATTTTAATTAAATTAATTAAATTAAATTAATTAAATTAACTTAATTAAATTTTTTTTAAAAAGATATACTTACCTATACTTACGATGTAATGCCATGCGTTGTAATAGCATCTGCTATGTAATGCCATGCGTTGTAATGGCATCCGATGTAATGGATCCTGCGTTGTAAAAATTCCGATGTAACGGAATGCGTTGTAAAAAACCGCGGTGTAGTGACACCAATCCCCCTATATTACTTCACAAATCTGCCCTTATACACCCGCGCCCTTCTTTCGTGCTCTGGAGAGCACCGTCAGGGACTTCCTATGGGGGAGTACTCGTTGTCGAGTAGCTAACAAAAAGCTATACCTACCGACCAACCAGGGTGGCCTGGTGTTACCGAACATGGAACACTATTATCTTGCTGTGCATCTGCAATGGGTGGCCCGGTGGCTGGCAAGCCACAACTTATCGGACACATCTTGGTCCCTGAACGCCCTCATCAAGTTATTCCATCGCTGCGTAAAGGGGAAACCTCCGGCTCCACTACTGCTTAACGCGGCGTATTGCTGCTACCGTAGGTCCTTGTATTTTTCTCGAAGTGAGGCCATATGCGCCTGCTATGACGTTACTAGGCACACCCAGAAGGCGCACAGTCACAACGGCGGTGGTATTACGCTACTGGAGGGCGGGGGGGATCCATGACGTGGGGGACCTATACAGGAAGGGTGCCTTAATGCCATACGCCACACTGATGGCTAAAGAAGGATTGCAACCGGGCCAATTTCTGTTACATCACTCGATATTAGCAGCTTTAACTAGCTAATGAGGCAACATGACAACTGAACCGCCGACTCACTTAACAATCCAATGCTGATGTTATGGGACAGGGCAAGCATCTTACGAACTGGTTTGCAGCCTCACATAGCTGCCAAAGTTTCAGATTGCTATGTGTGACATTTTCAAAATGTCAGTGTAATTATGAGTGACATTTCAACGACTAGGAGTGACACTTTCTCACAAGCAAAATAAAGCAATGAAGATGAGGGAAACCTATAAATATCAGAAATTACACCCATTTGAGCAACAGGAAACTCCAAGAACATCTTTAAAGTGTTGCAAAGCACTAGAAATGGTCTCTGTCCACATGGGACCCGGCCCAACAGGAAGGATGTGTGAGGCACCAACATGAACAAGTTACCCACGAAGCAATCTCAGTTATCTAAGTGTCACACTGTCTCAGCTGACATGTGCACAGACAGACTAGACTGCCTAGCACCATGATGCATTATCTTCACAGGCTAAGGCCGGTGCAATAATCTCCCATACAACATAGAGGATAGCTTATTGCTGTCAGAAACCTGTTTTAAATTACCCACTGCAGTTTCGAGAAATAAACCACAAACTTAAAGGAAGGCAGGGATACACACACTTGGTTACAGCTATTATCATTCTTTTAGCACTAAAAGGTGGAGGTAAAGGGATCAGAAGGAAAAAGAGAAGGAAGAAGAGAAAAAAATGAAGGAGAGAGAGGAGGAGAGAGACAATCGGAGCAGGGAGATGGGTGAGAGGGGAGGAGGTAGACAATTTGGATCTACCTGGGCCTCTGGGTGTGAACAGTTGTGGAGCAGAGTAAAATTAACGTTATTTCAACATCATTGCCATAACATCACAGCCATTTCATTTTCACTCCTACGTTTCTAATTGAAAGAGGCCCACTTCACCTTTCACCCCAATTAGGCAGACAAGAACAGTTTCAAACATGGTAAATAACTTAGCAATAGAGCAACATGCAGCCATGCCAGGACACTACAAAACTTCTGTGAATCACAGTGATTTTTGTACACGACTGGCACCCACTTTGACATCTGCCGATCGCGCGCTCTCTGAAGGAATTGCATAATCACACACGCACAGGTTTCATTGCAGCACCGCTCTCCCACTTACTTCTCAAAGCTGCAGGAGCTCGAGCCACCGCAGCATTTACCAAATGCCGCATCACGCAGCCTCCTCAGGAAAGGTGAAGTGGGCCTCTTTCAATTAGAAACGTAGGAGTGAAAAATGAAATGGCTGTGATGTTAGGGCTGATTCTTCCAGAAGTAGGCATGGTGGAGAAGCAGGGGCTCTAAGAAGGGCTGAAATACAACAAAGCCTCACTAAGAAGCAAATGGTCTTTTAAAGACCTGTGTGCGCCAGGGAAGCTGTCTCAGCCCGTGAGCCCGGGCTGACACTCACGACGAGGGGCCGAGGTCTGAAGCGCTACTCCCCTGTTCACACCCACCTGCTGCATCTCTAATTCAACTGAGGTGTCCAGCGCATGTCTGGCTATATTTATTTGCTGCAATATGTCAAGTGCCTCACATTTGCATTTTCCCTTCCATTTCTGCTTTTCGCCATCTCTCTCTCCTCCAATCTCAACCATACCCATTCTTTTTATCTCTTTCCCTCTCTCCTCCTTTTGTCTACCTCCTCCCCTCTCACCCATCTCCCTGCTCCCATTGTCTCTCTCCTCCTCTCTCTCCTTCATTTTTCTCTCTTCTTCCTTCTCTTTTTCCTTCTGATCCCTTTACCTCCATATTTTAGTGCTAAAAGAATGATAATAGCTGTAACCAAGTGTGTGTATCCCTGCCTTCCTTTAAGTTTGCGGTTTATTTCTCAAAACTGCAGTGGGTAATTTAAAACAGGTTTCTGACAGCAATAAGCTATCCTCTATGTTGTATGGGAGATTATTGCACCGGCCTTAGCCTGTAAAGATAATGCATCATGGTGCTAGGCAGTCTAGTCTGTCTGTGCACATGTCAGCTGAGACAGTGTGACACTTAGATAACTGAGATTGCTTCGTGGGTAACTTGTTCATGTTGGTGCCTCACACATCCTTCCTGTTGGGCCGGGTCCCATGTGGACAGAGACCATTTCTAGTGCTTTGCGGCACTTTAAAGATGTTCTTCGAGTTTCTTGTTGCTCAAATGGGTGTAATTTCTGATATTTATAGGTTTCCCTCATCGTCATTGCTTTATTTTGCTTGTGAGAGAGAGTCACTCCTAGTCGTTGAAATGTCACTCATAATTACACTGACATTTTGAAAATGTCACACGTAGCAATCTGAAACCTTGGCAGCTATGTTCTGGGCCAGGCCTGGACTCGGGTCAAGTGAAAGTCCTGGCTAAAGCTGCGGCCTGCCGCAACCATCTGCCTCAGTCTTCGTGCAATTGAAAGTGCCCTGGGTCTAACGTGAGCAAGAGCTCCGGTGATAAAAAGAGTTATTCACCCTGGTACAGCACGCAGTGGCGGCCTGGGCAGGTGCAAGCAAAAGGCAGTGCTGCGAGCGCCAAGATTGCGTCGGAGCCTGCGCACCTTTAACCAGCCAAAACCGTTTCTTCCAAAAACAAACTCCCCGCCTCGCAAGCAGAAAATTAACATCTCCCAGCCCCTCGGCGCCAGAATAATACTGGACCACTGCCTTGACGTCAGGTTGCGTGAAAGCCGCGCGGCTCCGGAAATCACTATGAAACATTGATGCATTGTGCAGTTAGCCTCAACACTCGGCAAGACTCAAGCCTGCAGGGGGAACAGAATGCGCTCACCAGGAACGGCGCCCTGCCTGCCACACTTTCACTGACTCCATGATATTTAGGCAGTGCCAAGGCTGCTGAGATAATATGCAAATGTGTGACAATGCATTTCAGTGCGGTGATGCGGATCACCACACTGAAATGCGTTAGTATCACGCTGGAAGCGTGATACTTGGCAGGACTGGCCTCACTTAGGCATCACACCTCAATAGCTTTATCACTACTGAGACAGCCATGGGAAGAACACCTGCACCGATCATTTACGGACACGGAGTGTGAAGCTGTACTAGAGAGCCCAACGTACGTTCCTAGTAATATGTATTTCAGGCTAATACAACACACAATTATGCAAAGGGCGAACCTTACGCCGGCCAAGATCAACAAATATTTCATTCGCACTGCTGCTGTTTACCCACGCTGCTGTCTTGCGGAAGTGGACTTGCTACACATGCTGTGGAGCAGCCCGCGCCTTTAAGAATACTGGAGTGCAGTAGTGGAGGCCCTGAACCGATGCACAGGGCGCATGCTCTGCCTCAAATGGGAAACCTGTATTCTACATCTATATCGCAGGAGTAAGCGTCATTGAGTGACCTCTCATTTTATCGACCTAGTAATGGTAGTGGTGAAGCGGATGTTACTGGCCTGGTAGCGCTCAATATAGGTATGGGCGAAAGCGGAATGTGTAGCACAACACCCGGAAGACACATTGGGCCTCCGCAAGATTCCAATTGCTGCAAACGGAGACACAATCCTAAGAGACTTCCAGGGCGAACATAACACCGTCGCAGACATGGGGGCTGCTACAAGTTGATACACCTCAGAGACACTCACAGTACACATCCGCATACACACCTACATATTCCAGAACACAGGCAGTAAATAGGCATATTGGGTGGGGGATCGGATGGTGCTCCAATCATGTTATACTGTCACCTATTTATTTTTCTTTGTTCCACACATTATTACCCACCTCTCAAGTTAGTAGACCATTACACAGATGCCAGGACAAGTACCTCAACGGGACATTGACAGATCAAAGCTCTGCATAGGGCAGTAGAGGCGAACGAGAGATATGTAGAACCCCATGAGATACTGGTAAACGCCATATCCAGGCAGCCGTTACACTTAAATAGGCACTGCATGATTACACATATTGTACAACATGCCCAAATAGAGAAAAGGTAATAATATGTAATGACAACTGTGCATGTCTACTTTTGTTAATGAAACTTCTAATAAAACAGATTTAAACAAAAAAATTAAAATCATACACAAGTTTGAAAAATTCCTCCCTTACACAAAGTGCTGGTTGTCCACACATGGACCAGACAAATGGCTCAGTGAATATACTGGGTGCAATTGAAAATGCGGGAATCCTTTGTATCAATGGAATTGGGAATTCACAAAACCTCTCATGACATACTCCTGGAATCCTGTGACTGTCAAAGCTTTCTACGAGTGCTCTGGAGACCATTGTAATTTCTAATTAATTCATAGAGGAACAAATGAAGTTGCTGTTCGATCCAAAGATCCTATCTGGTGTTTTGGATACTGTTGGACAGAGGTGCGTAAAATTGATTAGAAGGGGTGAACCCAAACAGGAATGTCCACGGCTACCATGCTTTAGGGCTCATCCTCTCGGCAGTTCAAGTCCTTCACCTTACCTGTTATGTCTAGGCGGTCATCGATCAGCAGATCAGCAGAGACCACTGTTTTATCCCGGGTCAGGACAATCTGATCCAGAAACTCATGCCCCAAATGCTTCTCCACCCAGGCGTACTGAAATCAAAGGAAAAAAAAGTCACTCAAAGTGGGGAGTTAAAAGCTTCTAATGCTGGTGGGCATCTAATCATAAAACGCATTGAAAAGCAATGGGAAAATATAGTCCTATAAACAGAAGAAACAAAAAATATAGTATAAATTTGCGTTCCCTCTTGGGTATCTGTTTTTTTTTGTTGCAAAAGGATGACTAAGCCAACTCACAACAGCATTTCTATTTCCAAAGGCACCTTCGGCATATATATGTTCAGGAATCCCATTAAAACAAAGATTTGATGACAACCATGTAATGTCGGCAAATTTCTGTTGAGTCTGTTTCCCGCCTTACCCAGCCAACCTTTCACCACAAATGAGCCACCAAATTCCAGGCACTGAATCTAAAGTCAATTTAATACAAATTGTTTGTTCCCCTAAACCTTGTCGGTAACTTCAATACCTAGGGTGGCCTCTGGTCTTTTCAACACTTGACTTCCAACCTCAACTCGCTAACGTCACAAAACTTGTAGGCTAGGAATTTTTCTGCCCCCCAAATCAAAGCTTATTAGGCCATTTCTCTTTCCTTTCCCCCAGCCTCCTATACATTGGGCCAAATTGGGTCTGTAGGTTACGTCCACCAGCAGGGGCAGATTTATTACTATTTGGTACTTACCACCATTCCCTAGAGTACACCTAGAAACTGTGCCGGGTGTAGGTTTCAAGGCATACTGTCAGGTGACTCTTCCTGTGAGTCCCATTCCACCTGTAAAAAGTTCTCCAAAGCAGAGAAGTCCACACAGGTGCAATGAAGCCCACTGCGCATATGTATAAAACACACCTATTGCTTCAGAGAAAACATTTTTCGATGGGGAAAAAGCCACCAGTACACGTCCACCAAATGTGGGGGTGGTCCCTTCCCCTTTTGGAAGTTACACCAGCCCTCGGATCAGGCATGTAATCACGCTGGGACATTGTGGGCGATATCTGAGGGCCAGGGCAGTCCATAATAATCTTTGCCCCCCCCCCCACAAACGACCAAGGCACCTGCCACAGCATAGAGGTGCAGGAGATCAGAATGAGCAATAAAAATACCTTTACATTTAGTTTTTACTTTGATACATTTACTGTGTGTTCAACACAGGTTAAATACCAGGCTATGTCTTCAGACAAATTACAGCTTATTCTTTTAACATGGAGATGTTGATTACTTTATTCCTTTGGCTGCAAAGCGAAAGGATTTTTTCAAAGTGAGCTATGGGACAATCTCCCTGTGGTACAGACATGGTCACTGGAAATAGGTGGCAGAGCAGGCCCAAATTATGCAGCAATGTTGACTAAATTATGCAGCAAGAAAATTAAAATTATACAGCCTAACGCTGCACATTTTTTAACAGTATCATTTCATGATATTGTCATTTTACACGTTAGCTCTGTCTGGCAAAGCTTTCACCACATTAGTGGCAGTTCCACATCCAAATACACTGTAAGTATCTGAAAGGTGACCTGCCAACCTTTGCGAAGGACCTTCTACTGCACATCAACACGTGCAGCACCATTTTTAGTACATTTTGATCTGTTTTAGCTAGAAACATTTATTGCTGTGCTAAAATCTGAAGATTATACAGCAGCTGATGGACTATGTGGCAAATGCTGTAAATTCATAATTTTGAGGAAAACACTGTCGCAGAATTCCAGTGGCCATGTGAACAGTGAGTACACAAAGAAATACTGTAGGATGTCAATTTATTTCTAATTCACAGAAAAATGTAAATACCTGTAAATGAATTGTACAAATATTACAACACATACAAGCAGGTATAAAAGAACAAATGAAGCACATTTCAATTCTGAAGTGTAATGGAAACAAAGATTTTAATAAAATCAAAACAAATCTTGGTGATGCACAAGTGACAAATACTGTATTGTATTGAACATGTGTATAGCACTTACTACCTATATGTGTTGCACTGAAGCGCTTACCTACATGGGCAGCAAGCTACGTCATATAGGTGTGGTATTGGAAGATGCGGCATAGAGCAAGTATTTTCATTCACGATCGTGACTGTGGTATTTGGTCAGTGGAGCCTCTCCTAGTGGAGCGTGTCTGGGGACTAGAGGAGCAATCAGAGGACACTTTTGTGGATAAACCGCACTGGTCACTGTGAAGCTGCGAAAAGTTAGTCATGGACTAGATGAACGTCCTACGACTGACCCGCAGTGTATGACAGACAGATCTCTCAATTATTCCATGCCCATTCATTTAGTGATGGCTGGTTTATTCACTGCTAAGTACTGGTAATGGACAATCCTCGTTGCATATATGCTTTAATGGAATGTAAGAGGTGTGAGTTACAGCTGGCTGACGACCGCTGGTTGTTATGGTATTAGTATTAGTGTGGACTATGAATTTACATAACTATATAACACCCCGGCGAAGCATAGGTCAGTGCTCCTTAACTTATCTGCTTATCGAAAGTAGTCTGCTGGTTGGGTTGTTTCCAAACTGGATTATAAACTAAAGATTGAGATTGAGGGTACAACTCTCTTTGCAGGTTCTGTTGCTGTTATGTGTGTTGGTATAGTTGTCTTGGAAATAGCCATATTTTCAACTTTTTTTCTAAAGTAACTCTGCTCCTGGATACTTCAATTGCTGGCTGGCAGTGTGTTACAAAGCTTGGCGGCTTGTACTGAGAAAGCAGTGCCTTTTATGGATTTTTATGGTACAGTGGTATGATAAGTGGTGTGAACATGGAGTGCAGTGTTCTGATTTGTTTGTAGTGCTTGAATATAGCCTGTAGGTATAGAGGTCCTTTTCCTTGGAGGCTCTGGGAACATTGCAAAGTGCTTTGAACACTGACCTTCTTGTTACAGGTAGGCAGTGGAGTGATTGCAAGACTGGAGTCATGTGCTCTCTTGGGTGAAGGCAGAGAAGCAATCTTGCAGCAGCAATTTGGATGAGTTCTATTTTGTGTATTATGAATGAGGGTGCGTACAGGTATAGGCAATTGGCATAGTCAAACTAGGAGATTACAAGTGTGAAGATAGCCTTCAGTTTCTATTGGTATTCACAGTAATGTGAGGGTGCAACATCATGTTTTCATTATGTAGAAGGCACCCTGTTTTATGTTGGTATCAAATATAGGTCTGGATTTATGTTTACCCCTGAGTTTCTGACTTGTCTTAATATTATTGGAGGGTCCTCATGTTCATTAGACCACATGGCGGTACACTGGTATTTCTGTCATTGTCAACAGGGCATAAGCTCTGTCTTTGCGGTATTTAGCTGTTACAAGATGCAGCGCATAGCAGTGTGTTGGATGATGAGGTGTGAGAGGCACAGGTATGCGGTTTTATGGTTTTTCAGTAAGCTGGTAGTTTTGAACAGCTTTGCAGTTCCCTTCATTGTATGTCTTGTTAGTATAGTCTGCTTAGCTGGTTACTGCACTGGATGACTTGGGCTGGCTGAATGAGTAAGTGTGTGTGTGTGTGTGTGTAGATATATATATCATACTAATAAGTCATGTACTGTTTGATTAATAACAATATATACAAACTGAAATAACAAGCTAGGGCGATAAGGTAAATATAGTGACAAAGCCTCAAAATTAGAAAGAAGTAATTATACCAAGAGGTACATTTTGTTGCATTACTGGGCTCTACGTTATCCATAACAAGGAGTTTAATACACCAAATGACACCTGTAAAAGTAGCAGAACACACACTATAGTCAGCCTAGGTACTTCATAGGGGTTTGTCCAATGACAGTGATTATTAAAAAATACCATACATTATGCTAGTAAGTCTGGCGGAGGCTACTGCTACTGCCCAGATGTTGGGGTTGTCAGATGCAGCAGGCTCCCACAGTCTGTCATTCTGGTTTGCTAGGCTTTTCTGACATGCCCGCGGAGGTTAAAAAGGGCTCTGCTATAAACACAGGTATAAACATAACTGTGGCACGTTCCATTCATAAGTGGTCAGCCAAAAAGTAAAGGGGACTAAAGCAGTACACACAACTTTCTCTACTTTTGACAGTCTTAAACTTCACTACTAGAGTCTTGTATCATCTCCCCAGAAACACCCCATGTTCACATTATTGCCAGCAGACTACCTGGATGTTTGCCAAAAAGAGGGACATCCACAACAACCTTTTAACACTAGCCTTCAAAGCCACTTAGGGGACAATCCCATCCACAATCTAAGATCAGCTAACAAACACTTCACGCCTTCCACGTTTAGGTACTTCAACCTTTTAGGCCAGTGATTCTTAAACTTTTGCCTTCTGTGGACCTCACATAATTATCACTGGAACCCAGGGACTCCCTCACTCCATCATTATTGGAATCCACGAACACCCACTGAGTCATTACAAGAAGCTGGGGACCCCGGCCTAAGCATTTTCAATGAATTGAACCGTAAAACAATACACACAAAATACAGAACCAAGCATCGATCATACAAATACATGTATGATGAAATATTTTATTCAATTCACAAATGTTTTCACTAAAAAAAACAAAAAAACGTTGCAGAGACGTTATAGTTAGGTTGCCATTTTACCCACAAAAAACTGAGAAATTCAGCAGTTATAGTTATACTTATGTTAAGAAACTATAACTCGTGGTCTAAAGTTATGCCGCGCACGGCAGCGGCCAGGCCCTACTGCCAACCTACCCCCATGCATCGAACCCCACACAGCGCACAGACTTTGCCCGTATGTGGTGTGTGAGTGGATGAGGGTATTTTTTCTTTTTCGATTGGGCTTCGGATCTATTGCAGTTTTACACTGGGTGTTGCGCTGTGGGCAGCAGTGGATTAAATTGGGTACCTTTTTTCCTATGAGGGGTTCCTCAGAGACCACGCCATGTGTCCTATGGGTTCAGGATAGCTCTATCCTGAACCCTTATGTGTGTTTTTATTTATGTTTTCTCCCCAGGGACCCAGCCAAGAAACAAAATGGTTAATGCAACTTTCCTTTCAGTTTGCGACCATCCAATCAAAGCCTTGCTTTTCTCCTGATCCCCACGAGTACCCGCGGATCTGCGTACCTAGATATCTATATTTTTCTTCTCTTAAAAAATTTAAACTACTGAACAGATTTACCCCAAATCACAAAAAGCACAATCTGCGGATCATGATCTAGCGTTCTGCCAAATATAGTGTAATTCCGTTTAGCAGGTTCAGGCTGTAGCCGTGTCTAAAACTTGCAAAATCCCCATAGACTCTGCATGGGGAAAAATAATTTTGGGCCCACACTTTTTGTCGGCACCCGGTTCGCGAATCACCCTGAAAATTTCCAGACAGCAGCTGAACTAACTTATGTACCAGTTTTGAACATTTCGTTAAGATTTGTCAAACAACGCTAAAGTTATTAGCAAAGCAAAAAATACTTTGTCTATGGAAAAAGTTGGTCCTAACTATTACTACCTACTGGCTATCAGCAGTAGGAAATATACATACACACATATATACATATATGCACACACACATATAAATATATATTTATATATATATATATATATATATATATATACACATATACACACACAGACATATATATACACTCTAAGATATATACACATATCTACACACACGTATACATAAATTATAATGGGAATGTTAAAGCTTTTCTGAATTCTTTGTAGGCCACTCATCGTCCATAATATATTCTGCTGGACACAGTTGCACTGTTCCCACGAATCAATCTGAGGATACTAACTAAATTTTCAGCCTTCACATTTACAGAACGTTTTTCAATTATCAATTTTACATTTTTCTTCTTATTTATATACACTTTCATAATCTGCTATTATTTACTTTCTAAGTAGTTGTAGCCCCTCTCAGTATAGTCAGTGGACCCTCACCGGTGCCCCATCTATAGGTTAAGAACTACTGTTCTATGACCTAGCCACTGGAATTCACTTCGGCTGGCCAGTCGGGTCAATCCATTACTACAGAAAATTAAAATAACACTACAATGTCACCTCTGTAACTTCAAAGATTGTATATCCAACAGTTATTGCAAACAGTGTAAACATGTTAATCTGCCTATATACCAAAATGGGGCTATTTGCTGCAACATTCAGACTACTGTCTATGATTCACGTTGTACTGTACTTAGAGAGCTGTTTATTCATGCTGTTTTTGTTTTCCTAAACTAACTTTCTTAAAATATATCATTTACAACGGTGTGTAAGTGAGCGAATGAAAATGTATTTATTTATTTATTTATTTATTTATTTTGGTCCTCATTTGCCTCTACAAAAGCTCCATTCCATTTGCACACGTGAAAAAGGGTTTTGTGCCCTTTTGTGCTGGAAACAAGGAGACAGAGAATAGGAAAGGAAGGATACCGGCTTCATCCTTTTGAGCCCTTGTTTATTTGAAGCCCCAACTTACATCCAATGTTCTCTTATTGCCTCTCCCCTGCTCTCTCTCACGCGCCGAAACGCAAAATGGGAGGGGGGGGGAGAAAGGCTGAATCTCTGGACATTCCACAAACATATGTACGGCGTCCTCTCTTGGACTGCCACACCTAGGACAAACCATGTGGATGTGGAGCGAATGAAAATTTGTCCTATAGTACAACTTTTTAGAGCCAGGTTATATGCTGCTTTTAAATAAATAAAAGCAAATGAGTGCTTGAGATGACACGGCAACTGGTTGCCGAGAAGCAGCTGGCTGTTTTGAAATGCAGTTTGGCAATGCTTGATTTGCTGCTGATGCACACGGTGGATCCATCTGTTACAATAATACTATTCTAAAATTTAAGGACTACATTATTGACTTAATAACTTTTTTAATCATGCCGCCAAAAATGTAAGCGTGAGTTAGAAGTAGTCCCGAGTGGCAGCCGCTATGGATACGTTGCTTCCTATTGGCTGTTTAACTAATCTGTACACACAGTTTTCAATAAATGGTTTTATGTTTGTGCCTCCTAAAATGCTGCCTATTAGGATATTGCGACCTAAATTTAGCATTAAAATTTCCCAGAAAGTACATAGATTAGGCGGTTGTCTTGGTCAAAGGTCAAAAGATGTCACTTTTAAAGGTCATTGGAGGATTACAAGGCATATAATATTGCTTCCATAATACACTGGTATGACGAAACTATTCCCATTGTTTAAAGGGACTGAGATTGGGGCATATTGAGTTTTTCTTTTTTTTTTTTAAGAACTATGACTTTCCTTTGGTTTTTTTTCTGTTGAACACATTAGCCTCATCTGAATCATTCTGAAACTGTTTGTACCATGTCATCTGGAAGGAGAAAAAGCTGGTACTCTGGTAAGAGGAGCTGGTTTTAACAATCTATCGGTGTCTACTACTTTCATTTGCAAATTTTTGTTAAATTGGTAGATTTTTCCACGTCACATAAACCATTTGCCATAACCTAGTATTTGTCTACCAACTTGCATCATCACTCCATGCTTTCGCAAGCTAGAAATTCACTGCTACAAACTGGAGCGCCCCTCTGAACCTCACACTCCACACCCAACACTTCCAACATAGCCCACACTACAATCCCACACGCGACCACCCTGTACAAAAAAAATGGTAGTATATTATCCAGTCACTCGAAGTGCTCCGCCATCTCAGTAGGGGTGTAAAGCACTCCACAAATGCTACAAAAAAAGTGAATCAAGTAAAAAAAAAAAATTTGAAAAAGAATTGACAGGTGCCAAAATGGATTTTCTAACAAAGCAAAGTCGTTCAGAGTTAACATGCAGCATACACAACACAGAAATAATTAACATGCGGCATTCTGCTTCTCAGTTAATGCTCTCGGAGCCAGATCTGTTAATGAAACATCGTGTACAAAAACGAGTTCTTGGGAAATTAATTGATTGAAAACTTTTGTACAAAATGTACGATTTTCAGACTGGGTGTCTTAGCAACAGCCCGGTGACGCACTCGCCATTAAAGGGATCGTCGCAGATGCCAGAACATTCTTCGAGCGAGGCAGTTGCTGTCCAAGGTTTGAATGAGGCTTTTTGTGACTTGTGAATTCAATATTTTGCGCAGAAGCTATTTGTGATGCGTCAGCTAAGAAGACATTCGGCTGACATGCAGCGTCATCTTCTATTCCAGCTGTTCGGTGACATAATCGCCTATGAACGTGCTGGTTGGGATCAGAGGCCAATCACAGTTCACGCTGACATCTGAATGCTCCCAGCTCTGAGAAACAGAGCTCCAAAGGGGCAGTTCTGCAGCTCAGTCCAGCATGACTGTAACCATCATCTTCAGAGGTCATTTGCCATTGGGATGCAGCCCCGACCCAGTGTTGTATAAAGGGGCCATTCGGTGAATCAGGTCACAATGGGCCTCCTAACCTCAGCTGACGTCATCAAAGATCATTCTGGAATACTTATTGTTGGTGACTGTAAGTGATGCAAGAATGGGTAAAAAAAAAAAAAAAAAAAGAAGAGCAGCTCTTTTCTGTCCCTGGATGCCCCCTTGAAAAATGGCTACACCTAGGCCTCACGTTATGCATCTTACTACAGCTACTGGGTGTGTTGCTTCAACTGCATCATTTCTTTCAATGTAAAAAGTAGGCCTGGGGGGAGCTGGCGGAGTTCGCAAAGTGACAAAAAAGTCTGCCAAGCTACGCGGAGTTCCGCGAGTGGCGGAGTGCATTACTTCGTGCCATTCGCGCTGAATTTTAGCACCAGGTGTTTGTCCCGCGCTATAAAATCAGCACAAATGGCATCACGCATTAGCAAGGGGGCGCTTCTTCTTTCTGCCGCTCGAGTGAAAGTTGTACTCGAGCCGCAGCTTACTCAACGTGTACGGAAGGTTTCTCAACGCAAGCGGTAGAGACCATCCACAAACGCCCGCGTTGAGAAATCTTACTGGAAAGCGGTCTAGCATTGGATATTCCTCTCTCGGGCTCGCAAATTTACAGTTGAAAAAACTCGGCTCCAACTCCGCAAAATATATGGAGTGCGAAAAACTCTGCAAACTCCCCGAACGGAATGGAGTTCACCACCCAGGCCTCGTAAAAAGTTGAACTACACAGGCCTGATACAGGAAGGTTTGTATATCCTGTCTGACCCAAACAGTTTTGAATTATTCTTATCTGCTGGAACTGCTGGATTTGTAGTCGAAGGAAATTGCTCAAAGGACTTTAAAGTATAAATATATATATTAAAAAAAATACAAATGTTTGATAAAAATATACTTTATACTACAAAATGCTTTAGGTTGGAAAGTTTTTGTTGAAAACATTTATGTCGGAGTTTATCTAAAAGTTCTCCATTAGTATTCTGGGATTGCATAAATTAATCTTGTAAGTGTTCGGGGAAAGACTCTAGGCAAAGCACTCTTGAAAATACCATAATATATGATAAAATGTATTTGAATTCAGTTTTGTTAAAGTGGTTTCACTTTAAAAACTCCTTTGTCCAAACTGTGTTTCAATCATTTTTTCCAATCAGTTTTAGAGATTCCTACCAAAAGACCTAGGGCCATATAGAGTTTGGCAGAGAGGGCCTCGCACCAATGTGGCGGATGTTCCGTCTGCCGTATTACAAGTGGCATTGACTATATTGTGTTTGTAATACAGGGGATGGAGCAAAGTCCACGTCTGGGGAAGAGTATCCTGTCCATCAGACTCTAAATAAGGCCCTAATCTCTGGACGACCCTGGAAAAGAGCCACTCCAGATCCAAAGAAAGCTTAGCCGGATTGTCCGCCATCTTTCTCCCCCTTGCTGTTCTATAACATATTTGCTATGGACGACAAGCACGTTACTTTGTTAATTTATGTGCAGCATACACATCAATGCATTAACATAAAGTATGAAATTAAAATGTGCGTTTCTCCCACTTGAAATGTATGAAAAAAAACTGTAAAAATGGGGATGAAAAATGGCAACCCTTCAGCTGTTAAGGTTGTAAGAATGGGACGGAAGTTGCATGTCTAGATGATGATTTTTTACTGTGGGCCTTTCACTGCCGAAAAACATGCTGGCTAACCTCCCTTTTAAAGGAAGGCCAAAATAAACCATAAAGACTGCCAAAAAACAATGATGTTCCTAGCTGGGAGGTCTTTTCCTGCCATAGATGCTGCTCAGATCTCGGTCTAGAACCTCCATGTAACAAAAAAAAGATGTTATTACCTTTCTGGTCTCCAGGTCACTAACCAGGCAGATTCAACATACTTACACGAACATAGCTACGGCTTAGATACTCAAGGCCTGATTCACATTTTTGTGGCCCAAGTACTTATGAGGCGCACATAAATCGAAATTTGAGAGGCCAAAATCATTTTGCTGAACACAGACTCAGAAAAGAGGTGTTTGGCAGCAAACTCCCAGTTTGGGACATGTAGAAAGGTGGACCTAGGTGGGTGGGTTCATGAGCAAAAGATTGCAAAATCCTGCAAACGTGCAAAGGCAGGAATACATGCAAAGTCACAATTAACAGGGCACAATGATATGTCAGAGCCCAATATGTGCGGACTCGATGGCTATGGGAAGATAATTCACTAGACTTCATATATGTACAGCAGAAATGTTCTATGGCCACTGGTCAGCAGAGTCATATAAGGATAACAGATGGGACACGAAGTCGGCGAGCCACCCTCAAGCTCATTACTGGCCGCATTAGCTTCTACCTCATCAGAATATGCCTATATATAGGATATTCCTCTCAATTTCGGACTGGGGCACTTCAGTCTTTCCAAATTAATTCTAGGGTCTCACAGTTCCTAGGATGTGGCCAATCAAGCAGTGAAGTAGGGACTGAGCAAAGTATGAGGGAGATGCTGTCATGCCCCTTGCGAGTCCAAAGATGTTTAACAAGGCTTATTTTCCCTTTGTGACAAACTGTGACTTAATATGTGCCTGTGTGCAAGGTTTCAAGAAGACCAACATGTCCTGATATGTAAGTCGCGTCTCAACTATGCTTTATCTCAACGACCCACATTTCTGACGCTGCCTTGACGACCTAGTCACCTACTCACAGAGTACCAACACACTCAGTTTACCAGCAGCTCTTCCATCTCAGAGAGTGTCTTGGACCCAGGGGAATCTGCTTACTGGCGGCTTAAATTAGCCTAGATCTGCCAGTCCATGGTGCTTTGAGGGCCCTGTCCCATCTCCTGGGATGGGGTCCCAGGTTGTGGTCTCTCCGGAGGGATCATCCTCAATGGGTTTGCGGGGGCTCAAACTACATGGAAGAGGTCTGTTTTTAATAAAATACAAACTCTGCCTGACTTCAAAGTGGGTGGTAATAGGATATTCCCAAAGGCTGAACCACAGCGGGCACCATTATAATTAATATCCCTGTCAGTCTATCAGATACCTATGGAAATGTCTTCGGGAGAAATGCCCAAAATATGTCAACTCCTCCAACATCATTTGCACCACTGCCTTTCAGACCTGGGCCTCCATGTACATCATGACTGTCCAAGACCAAATTAGTCCAGGAAGTTCACCATCCACTGTGGAGGCATATCTAGATAAGAGAGTATAAACAATAATTGAAAATGCAATAGGTCTCGCCTTTGATTAAGTTAAAGCCATTTGCTTTGCTAATGGTTTTGTATAGCAAAGCAAATGTCTTTAACTTAATGAAAGTCGAGGCGTATTGCATTTTTAATGCTTGTTTTGTCCCTCCATACGCGTGCACATCTTGAAACGATTACAAAAGGCTCATAATTAGGAATGGATTCATGCTCGTTGTTTGCTGTTACATTGCGTGCCCTAATGTTTGTTTTACATGTGCATATGTGGGCACATGACCACATTCGCCAAGGCATTTTCGTACATAATGTATGTAATTTAAACAAGGGAGCAAGCACATTAAGAACGTTATTAAAAAAAAAGACATTACGGAAATGAATGCCAGTCTGCTTGCACAGCAGCGCTGTGTGTCAGTATTTTGTTTGATTGTAAACATCCCAATGATTTTGAGAAATTCTTTCATATATTGTACCATGTTTAAATAATTATTTCCATGCAAGTACCCTAATTTCTTCAACAAGCACGGGCAAGCTTCGCCATTTACTGATACTTTGGGCTCTGCACGTGAGGACAGCGCTACTTGTAAGAAGTCTCTTATCGTGCTTTTTCAAAGGTATTTATGGGTAGGTAGGAGGCCTTCGGTTTGAAAGTTGTGTTTTCGGTGTGACTGGTGATTGGAGGGATACCGGGAGAAAACAAAGAGAGCTTGTGGTGGGGAGACATGGATAACAGTGGCGTGGGCTGATAAAAGCAGCTTGCGCTAGGCATGCCAGACCACTTACATTTTTTTATGGGGTGGGAGGCAGTACAGAGGGTATTCAACAGGGACAATGGCGGGTGGCTATTTGGATGATCTGTTTACCGGGTGCAGTGGAGGGTTTGAATAGTTGTGTTTTCGATATGACTGGTGATTGGAGGGATGGTGGGAGGAAAGAGAGGGCTTGTGATAGGGCAACATGCATAACAGTGTTGTGGGCTGATAACAAGCAGTTGCACTGGGCATGCCATACCCCTTAGTTAATTGTGCGGGGTGGGAGGCATTACGGAGGGTATATAACACAGATAATGGCGGGTGGTCATTCGGGAGATCTGTTTACCAAGTGCAGGGGATGAGCACGAGTGTGCACAGAAGCAGCATTTATCAATTAGGAAACAATCATGGTGTCCAGGGATCGACTATACAAGTCGTCAAATGGGGCAGCGTTAGTAGGCTCATGGATCTTGCAAAAATGTTGCGCCTATCACACAATTCTCTGTGAGCAGGCAGGGGTCGTGACGACCGCATCTGTGGGTATGCGAAAGCTGGGGCTTGTGTGCAGCGCTACTTTGCACATTCAATTTAAACATAAATAGACAGTAAGCATACGTATTTTAAAAGCATAAGCACCATGAATATAAAAAGAAAGCTATTACAATCTGGCCCACAGAAAAGTAATACGGAAACAATTAACCAACCTGGCGCAGTTTCAAAAATAAAGAAACCGTTTCAAAGCAAAAAAAACATACATACATTCAAAAAGCAAGCTGTGAAGGCGGAGCGCGAGGGCGGTGGGCCGCGAAAATATAAATAAACAAGACAAGAAAAAGCAAAAGCATGCAGACATGCGCACAAGTGTGTACATCTCTTGTTTGTACGTGTGCACATTTTGTCCACCCTTACACTAATTAAAGTAAACAAAGATGGTGTTGGGCTGTCCACATGTGCGTGCATTTTTTTATCCCTCCGTACGCGTGCACATCTTGAATCGATTACAAAAGGCTCTTGCATGGGGAGAGCAGCGCTGCGCGCTGCTAACGCAAGGCGAGACCTAAAAGAGAGTGAGAAGAGTAAATGCTCACTTACTTCCCTATCGAATATAACAAACAAAAGAAAGGGTGCCTGCTACTAAAGTTACAAATCTTGTGATGCCCCTCACTCTCGTGAGTTGGGAAACCCTATAGGTTTTTAAAAGATCCCTCACCAGTGGTATGCTTCATCATAGGGATCCCATCCGAGATGCCTAGAGCATGTGGGTGTGCTACAATGCCTGAATTACAGCAGAGCTGTTTTTTGGGGGGTTTCACAGGGATCCCGCGGATAAAATTACCTCAAGGTTTCCCACTACTCTAGGTAATCTATAATAATGAATATTTGGGTATTATTAACCTTTCAGAAGATTTGTCTTGGAAACCTCACAGAGCTACACTGACTTTAAAACACAGATAAATAACAGGGGCTTTGATAAAATAACATGGCACTTCTTTTACTAAAGCGGTGGCTGCACCTCGCCAAATTTATGATTCTAAGGCAGTGGCTTCTGCTCTCTATGGAGCCGAACTCTGGGGCTTCGAGGAGATGGTTGTCCTTTCGAATTCCAAGAATGCATTTTTGAGGTCCCTGGTTTCGCTACCTCAGAGTACGCCACTCCACCCACTGATGCTGGATAAGGATAGGTTCCCTATTGTAGAGAAGGCAAAGTTACGTCCCATATTGTTTTGGTTATGCATTAGATCTACTCCTGAGTTGCTTTCGTATGACTCTGCTCTTATGGAACTTAGCGCTCTTGATTGCTCTAATAAGATAGGTTAGATTTTTAATGGGAAATCAATGCCGCAATAGGGCTTGGGACCTATTGGGATATAAAGGGCCCAGCACTGCTCCCCAGTAAAGATTTATTTAAAAAGCAGTACTGGGAGTGGGCAATGCAGGCTTCACTTTCCAACTCATCAAGGGGGTGTTTAACCATAGAGTTTCTGGATTTTAAACCTGGCTTTCTTTAGGACCAAGATGTCCCTGTTAGTAATGAGTCACTCCTAGTCATTGACCACATGCACACTAAGACATGCGGTACAGGTATTATAGACCGTAACTTACGATCGTCCTTATCACTCTGTGTAGTTATCTGTAGTAAATAAAGTAGGAGAGAGACATCATACAGGTTATTTGGTGGCTCTTGGTAATGCTGAATCATTTGGGCATGGCAAGCACATTGCGCATCTGCCATGCACTCCATTTAAAAAATGCTGGAAATGTAAAAATCACAATGGGATTCTCTTTGAATTATCTATTAAACCACTGCATTGACCTGCATGCAGTAAGCATTCATAATGCGTCTAACGGGAGACGTGTGCGCGTCCCTGAGCCACGTTCAAATTGATCAGTGATCGTCTTCAGGCTGTGCGATACATGCGTTCTATGCATTGTGGCGTACTATGAGGCTTATGTGAACGCAAGTGGTGATTTAAATGCTTTTCATGAGTCACTTTATCTTTTAAGGAATATGTAACCTCCTTATAGTGAGGTATTTCTTTTTGACAAGGGGACTCAGGGAGGGGTGGACCCTGTAGTCGCTCCCTGAGGGAGTAGAAGCGTGTCAGATAATGCCCCCTATTGTTCGTGAAGTAATTACCAAAAGTACCTACCCGACTTACTTCGTCAAGGTGTCCTGCCCATATACTACCTCTTTTATCCTCCGAGCTCCGCATGTTACTCAGCCCCCCTGACCAATAAGGAAGAGTCTAAATACAGTTACCGGCAAGGAGGAGGGCTTCCGTATGTGTGCACGTCGGCGCATGTCGGCTTGAGACGTGAGCCGGTGGGATGGCATATGCACATTGCTGCATTTGTATGGCAGCCGGCATTAGAGGTATGGCCTCCCGACAGGCCCATGCAAGTCTAAGAATGGGCTTGTTCTAAGTGTGGTCTGATCGCAGTCTATCCCTAATCTTAAAGTGACATAATATCGAAAGCATATTTAGGTATTAAAAGCGTACCCGGTTTAAAAGTATCAAGATTAAAATTATCAGAATGTTATGTAGATTTGCACATGAACGTGTGAGGCGACTAAGGACTCAGTGACCCCCCCCTTGAACTTACGGATTATTAGTGCTCACTAGAGCGTTTGGACGACAGCATGTTCCGCTGTCGACCTTTTGGAATTGTGGTTATGTTTCCCATGTTTATAAGGCTGGTGATTTTTTCCTTTTCCCCTGATGTGTGTTTACGGGGCAGCGGACGAATGCGAACGATTTGCTGTGATTTAAGTGGGTGTCTGATCTGTTGCGCTGCCGGGCTATGTGCTGGGGGTGGGTGGTTGGGATGGGACACGGGAGAATGGAGATGCAATGGCTACGATTAAATTCTGTACCTGGAACGTGCGTGGTATGCATACCCCTTAACGCCGTTACCAGGTTTATTCATATCTTAGACGACACCAGGTGCAAGTAGCGTTGTTGCAAGAGACCCACTTGACTGACCCAGAGGTACTCACGCTGCGTCGCAGGTGGAGGGAGCAGCTGTATGCCACAGGCTTCTCAGCTTATGCGCGTGGAACTTTAGTTTGGATTCGCCCTGGGGTTCCCTTTGCACTCGCTCACAGTTGAATAGACACTGAGGGCAGATATGTGATTCTTCAGGGTAGACTAGACGGACAGCAGGTAGTTATAGCTTTTGTCTATGCTCCTAACACTGATCAGGGGAGATTCCTTTCGCGATTATCGTCGGTGATAGCGCCATGGCCGGGTGTGCCACTTTTGCTTGGAGGCGACTATAACTGCGTTCTGGATGTTACGCTGGATCGATCGCTCCCCCCCCTTGGCCAGTGCGCCGGTGAGTGGAGCATCGAAGGCGCTCATAGACTGGGCGACACAGTGGGACCTCCATGATGTTTGGCGCAATCACAATCCCAACATGAGAATTTATTCATACTATTCGGGTGCCCATGCGCTACATGTCAGACTAGACAGATTCATGTTGTCAAGCGATTTACTACCCCATGTCACAGACACCTGCTATCTGGGTCGCACTCACTCAGACCATAACCCTCACACCCTTGACTTTGCCTGGCAGCGCCCGCACCCGCCGATCCCCACATGGCGACTCCAACCGGATGTCTTATTGGACGCCCCATATAGAGAGGCGCTCTCGATTCGCATTTTGCAGTATTTTGAGGACAATAACGACACTGCATCCACCCCACAGGTTGAGTGGGACGCGTTTAAGGTGGTCACGCGAGGTCATTGCCTAGGCATGCAGGCGGGAATGCGATGCCAGGTGGAAAAGGACTTGACGAGATTAGAATCCACCTTACTGACCGGCGAACAGGAGGCAACTGGGGGAGACGATACGAGGTTGGTGATGGCTCGAGAACAACACACTCAACTTCTAGATAGATTGAAGAACTTAAATTATGCTGCACACTCGGAGCGCACGCACCACATTGGAGATAAGCCAGGTAAGCTGTTATCTTGGCTGATACGGCGAGACACCCAAACGGCGCCGGTACTGTCTGTCCGTACCACTCAGGGCACCACTGTCTACACACAGAGGGCTATACAATAGGCTTTCACGAACCATTACGAGAGCCTATACCGCTCCCGTTTGCGAGGATGATATCTCAGGGTATCTGTCGGAGTTACCCCTGCCAACGGTTACCAATGCGCAGCGGGAAGAATTGGGCGCACCAGTAACGGCGGAAGAGCTTCGAACAGTTATATTTTCCCTCTCCAACGGTAAAACCCCAGGTCCAGATGGATTACCTGCGGAGTTCTATAAGGCCTACTCTGCCATCCTCATCCCCGAACTATTACGGATGTATGGGGTGGCAATTGCGGATGCTGCTCTCCCGCCAACCCTGAATGAGGCGAACGTGATATCGCTTTTGAAGCCTGGCAGGGAGGTGCTCAATATGGGATCATACAGGCCACTTGCTCTCCTTAATACGGATTATAAGATCCTGGCGTCTACACTAGCTCAGAGATTGGCGCCTCTGGTTCCTGCGCTGGTACATGCTGACCAGAACGGTTTTGTGCCAACCCGCAGCACGTCTTATAACATTAGACGCCTATTTCGAGTACAAAGTCTGGCCATATCCGGATGGCCTCGCTCGGGGTGCGTGGTTCTCGATCTTGAGAAAGCGTTCGATTCTGTGGAGTGGCCCTACCTGATGCAGGTGCTGGAGAAGTTTGGTTTGGGTGCCGCCTACCTTCAGATGGTGGAACTCCTATACCATTATCCTGTGGTGCGTGTACGCACAGACAGGCTTCTCTCAGACCCGGTCAGTGTTCGCAGAGGCACTAGACAAGGGTGCTCCCTTTCCCCCTTAATTTTTGCTCGCATGATGGAACCCTTGGCGACGCAACTCCGTGCTTCCGGTGCGGACTGGGGTATCCCTTGGCTGACGGAATACACTCAGTGTCACTATATGCGGATGATTTACGGATCTACATTAGAGACCTGACCTGCTTCCCATGCGCGCTCACTGCCATATTTAGCAGTTTCGGTGATGTGTCGGGACTCCGCGTTAATTGGGCGAAGTCAGGTGTATATTCTTTAGCTGCAGACACGCCGGAGTGCGATATTGTAGTAATGGGCGAGCGACTCCTCTGGTATCCAACCGTTTTTCGCTATTTGGGGATCCATATTTATCGCGAGCCCGCTGACCTATTGGAGGGTAATCTCACTAGAGCAATTTCGTCAATTACGGCCCAGGTGTCCTTTTGTAACTCCCTTCCGTTGAATGTCCCAAGTCGTATTACGCTTACGAAAATGGTCGCACTGCCTAGGTTGCTGTACTTTTATGCAAATCTTCCGGTGTATGTCCCGGCCCGAATTTTCCGGGAGTTGGAAACCCTGACCAGACGATTGATCTGGAATGCAGTGCGGCCCAGAGTCGCGTTGAAGACGCTATATGCTGCAATGGAAAATGGGGGGCTGTCTGTTCCTAATCAGGAGCTCTACTACCTGGCTGCGCAGTTGCAGTGGGTTACTTACTGGTTGAGTGGGAAGAACTTGGGTGATACTGCCTCGGACGACACAGTCATGACGGTCGCGCAGTTACACGCGTTGTTTCACCCTTTAGCTAAAGTCCGCTGCCCTGATCAATTGCACCTTGCGGTAGCGAGAAAGTGCTATGTGAGGAGCCTAAAGCTTACAAACTCTACTAAACCATATGCCCCTAATCTACCACTGTTGGGGACGCCCTGGGAGGGAGGCGCACTTACGGAGACTGCACTAGGCAGTTGGACGGGCATTGATTTAGATAGCCTAGGTGACCTGTTTGCAGAGGGCACACTACTTTCTTTTGCGACCCTGGCGGCCCACACAGGACTGCCTGCTGGACAATTCCTGACACAAGCGATGCTCCTCCGTGCATTGACACAGGCCTGGGGAGTCCTAACAGAGGAGCTACCAACACATCTGCTTATTCAGTACCTACACGTGATGGGAAACAGCTCGCCCAGGCATTACACTTACACACGCAATTCTCATCACAGCGGCTGCGAGACAAATGGACAGTAGATAGAGGCCAGGACTGGACTGATAGAGAATGGGCGCAGGTGCTAGCTGGGGCGAAGAATGTTCCGCGCAATGCTCGTTTTAAGATTATACAGTATTATATTGTGCACCGTGCGTATTTATCTCCGGATAAACTCAATCGCTACTTTGGGCTTGACTCATCGGCGTGCCCCAGATGCGGGCTTGTAGACGCACAGCTCCTGCGCGTACTCTGGACATGCCCTTCCCTACATACTTACTGGACCACAGTGTCAGCCACTTTGGCAAAAGCGACAGGAGGTAGCTTGCCACACACATGGGAAGTTTGCCTATTGGGCTTATTTAAGAGGACGAAACAGACGAAGGTCCAGGCGAGGTTTTGGGACCTGGGGCTGATAACTGCGAAACGCCTCATCACCAAGCGCTGGAAGAATGGTGCACGCCCCCAGGCGATACACTGGCGTAACTCGTTTGACAATTGGGCAAGGGCGGAAAGTGTAGCATTACACAGAGAGGAGACGGCGGGGCTCCGCATGTATCCCACAGCGCAGGACTGGGATAGTGCCTTGGCTGCTTACCACCAGGTGTGCCTACAGAGAGGCATTATTTAGACACTCATACCATATTGCGCATTGTGCCGGCTTGGTTTCCTTCCCCCCCTCCCGTTACATATATTGCTAGTCGCGCTGAGCGGCCCCCACTACTGACATAGTACCACACATACCTGCCCCCTACCTGCTCCGTGGGCACCACACGTACACAAACATTCATCGTTTGTCACCACCCAGTCTCTCGTTCCTGAATTCTCAGGTTGTTCTTCACAGTTTCTCGTTTTGAATAAAAGATCTGAATATATATTGCATTGCTGATGTACTTGATTTACCTCGATCTGTTGCCATAGCATAGCATGTGCCCCAAACTGAACAACTCACTGGTGTGATACGAGGAAACAGTTGTTTTATTCTGTGAACTGCCACTGTTGCTCTATATTCTCTTCTTGACATAACTGTAGCCGATGATTATGACATGCTGTTCTCAATACTTTGCTTTTATTTCGCTCCTCACAATCGGGTTCATTTATGTATATGTAAAACTGATACGATATGTAACGAATATCCTGTACTACGGCATGGTTAATTATCCATATGTGTAATGCTGCAAAATAACAAAAAATGCAATAAAAATATTCAAACAAAAAAATGAACGTGTGAGGCGACATTCCAAAATTCAGTATATGTGGGTTGGCGTGGCCAAGCCGAGCTGCAAAATGGCCGCTTAGATAAGGGGCTCTGCTGGTCGAGCACAAAATCCGGCATAAATCCTACTTAAAACTACATATCCTGAAAATGCTGTGCTGAAAACGTGCCCATAACGCTAAGCGCCACACAAATACCTGCTTTCCGGAGTGAAAATCGCTGCTGAAATACCTGAACGGTCACTGGCGGCTGACAGCCTGGCTGGAGGCAGAGAGAGGCTGGGCTGAACCCTGCGGAGCGGCCAGACCTGAGGGAGGTCGGAGGCTGTGGAAGTGCGTTTGCGGCCGGAACGCGGTGCACACGGCAGCAGAGCATCTGGTGTAGGGCCGAAGTTATTGCGGTGAGCGGGGAAGGCATTGTGGGGGCTTGGCGGTGCCTCAGAGACGTGGCCAGCTCCTATCGCGGCTGCCGCACCCACGCCGGAAGAAAGGCCTGCGGCGAGGGGAGCAAAGATTAGGCCCAAGTGCTACGCTCGGGTGGCGGAGGTTGTAAACACGCGGGGAAACGGATGCTCATTGCCGCGCAAGAAAACTGCTCAGACCCCACTGCAGAACCCCCCGCGACTGCCAGCAATATCACCCCACCCTGGGGGCCGCCAACAATATTGTGAGATGCGACGGGCAGGTTGTCTCTATTTACCCGTGGGGCAGACCATCCTTGATGCTGACGTGGATGCGAGCTGAGCACTCACCCGCTTGACCCTTACATACTCTGACTAGGCCCTGGAGCTCGGGAGAGTCCTGGTCAGGAGGAATTGGCGGCCCGATGTCTCGCTGCTAGGGCGCCAGGCCACACAAAATGGTGGTCACTGACAGCTCTGTCCCCGGCTGCCGCGCATAGACCTGGTTGCGGACTGGAAGTGGCCGCACCATGCATAGAACACTGTTTTTGTCTTCACGGTCCTGCAGAGATTGGAGAGAGCTGGTGATACTCTCTGAAATGGATCGCGTATCTGGTATTCACAGCGTTGTTAGTAAGGCCTGATGCACAACCCACATTAGCCTCCTTGTCCTTTTTGACTGCTGTCAAAGACAGCAAAGAGACCAGAAGCGGGACACAGACACTCAGGCACAGAGCCAGCTAAGTGACAATGACTAATGTCTCTATCCCGCCATAGCGCCATATACAGAGGTGACTGGATCTTTGTTAATGTGTGACAGGGCCAATCTAACATGTTGCATTAGTTAAGTTGAATATTTGCAGGACAAGAATTTTGCTAGTTGTTCATGACGCTCGGCCACCCTGTTACGATGTGACGGGGCAGTATGCCGGAAACCTAACGCCCCTCTGGGATGATTCCCCTATTTGTATAATTCAGGAGATGTTCGAATCTGGGGGGTGGACAGTTTTGAGACTCAACATGAATGGAGTGGGAGGTGGGTGGGGGGACTGTTTGAAATAGTTTGTTGTTCATTGCAATGTGCTTCATCTCTCAGTTCTGTACAAATTCTTGTTAGACAGGGCACGAATCTCCTTCGAGGCCTTTTGCTACACTGGAGAACACTACGAACTGTGGGGACACCGTCTATGACCAGGGGTACATACTCTTCAATATCCAGATGTCTACTCTAACATGTC
Organism: Lissotriton helveticus; assembly: GCF_964261635.1. Classification (NCBI taxonomy): domain Eukaryota; kingdom Metazoa; phylum Chordata; class Amphibia; order Caudata; family Salamandridae; genus Lissotriton; species Lissotriton helveticus. The sequence continues at coordinate 239,906,339 of NC_136071.1, forward strand.
TAACATGGAATGTGCGCGGTCTAAACGACCATAGAAAGGCAAGTCTAATACAGTCCCATCCGTTGAGCCATTCGGCTGCGATATGTATCCTCCAGGAGACACACCTTACAGTAACTACCTGTCACAGGCTGCGATCTAACAGATGGTGTGAAGTGTTTACTTCATGCAAATCCAACTACTCCCGTGGAGTGGCGACGTTAATTAAAAGGGGCACCCCATGGAAAACCACAAAAGTGGTCAGTGACACAGAGGGGCGATATGTGCTGGCGTTGTGAACGCTGTTTCATAAGCAGGTTCTAATTGCTAATGTATATGGGCCAAACGTGGACGATCCCTCCTTCTTCCAGAAGTTGTGGCATGCCATACAGTCCATGAGAGACTCGGCATTGCTTTGGGGGTGGGGACTTTAATACGGTAATGTCCATCAGGTGCGATAGGGTGGGAACCTCACGCACGCATCACCCACAAGCAGCGTAGGTTTTACAACAACTAGTGGGTGCCTACGGACTAGTGGACACCTGGCGTAGCCTCCACCCCCAAGTCCGGCAGGGAACTTGTATTACATACCACCACAATGCCTGGTCGAGGCTGAACTTTTGGCCTACTTCCCCTGAATTATACTCCTAGGTGTCGGACGCCTCCCATCACGCCCGTACGCTGTCTGACCACTCTCCAGTTACTCTGACCCTACAAGTACCACAGCCATATAGACAGCCCTTTGCCTGGCGCTTACCCCCTAATGCGTTACTCGACTCAGCATTCAAAGAGGAACTGCACACACACATTAAAGAATACTTTGACAAAAACACGGGTTGCGTAGATTCAGTCGGCACACTGTGGGAGGCCTTCAAAGTTGTTGTGCACAGACAGTGCATAGCGGGGCAAAATAGGGTGCTCGGGACATTAGAGAAAGCCTTAAACGCCTTGAATCTGAGCTGCACACGCTTGAAAAACAATTCTACACAACACCATTGGCGGGACTAATGGTCAGATCCACGAGAAATTGACAGCATCCCAGGAGGAGGCGGACAGGGAGGTGACGTTTTTACAGAAATATGCGATTGCAAAGAAATATGGTGAAGGCGACAGACCGGGAAAAATGCTAACGAACCTACTGAAACCACCACGCGGGGCACTTTCATTACTGCACTCACTACTACAACCCATGAAATAGTACACGCCCCCCTGACATTTTAAACACTATGCGCTATTCTTATTCCCAATTGTACAGCTCACAAGCAACACCCGCGACCTCGGCACTAGAAGAATATTTTGACTCTATAGGGTTGGTATGGTTCAACAATATATACCGAGAATATTTTGATATACCATTCACGGTGGAAGATGTCCAGCGAGTGATCGGTGAAATGAGAGCGGACAGGGCGCTAGGGACAGATAGTCTCACAGCGCAATTTTATAAAGTACATGCTGAGGAACTTGCCCCCGCCTTTTAGAGGTGTATCAGGAGGCATTGGAGAGTGGCATCCTTACCGCATGGATGAGAGAGGCGATTATTATCCTCAAACCCGATAAGGACCCAGGAGTTGTGAATCTTACCGTCCTCTTTCATTGATTAATCTGGACGCCAAGAACTCTTGACTACTAAACTCCAACCACTGCTCCCAACGATAGTCTTGTTGGACCAATCAGCTTCGTGCCAGGCAGAGCAACTTCGCTTAACATCAGAACCATATTTAGGTTGCTTCACTACTTAGCGCCAAACCTACCTGCTGCCGCTGCGCTACTAGATGCCTCAAAGGCATTTGATTCATTGGAATGGGGTTTCCCTTTTCCCTGCTCAACAGAATAGGACTCAGCCCGACCTTTATAAAACAAATTTAACTCCTTTACACACAGCCACAGCGCGATTAAGGGTAAACGGGTTAATATTGGAGCTGATCGCCATAACCCGTGGCACCAGGCAGGGGTACCCATTATTGCTCCTGCTATTCACAATTGCGACCGAACCCCTAGCTGCGCACCTAAGCGAACACCATGCCAACAGGGGAATTGGTTTCACTACTACAGCTCTTACCGTGTCCATGTACGCGGATGATATTACGCTGTTCATTGTACGACCCAAAGACAACCTGGCCCCCATGATAAGGGAGTTGACCCGCTTTGGTGGGCTATCAGGAGTACACACCAATTGGAACAAGTCTGTGATACTCCCTCTCACGTCTGGCACACAGAAATTCGATACCGAATATTCGGTGAGGTGGGCTTCAGAACCAGTCCGATACTTAGGAGTATGGCTAACCACGGACCTCCAAGAAGTTTGGACTGCTAATTATGGGAAGGTGGTTGCATGGCTTGAAGATAGGATCAAGAGATGGAAGACACTACCACTATCACTGGCGGGCCGCATAGCGATAGCAAAAATGATTGTATTGCCCAAATTATTATACATTTTCGGGAATTTGCCACTCCCACTGCCATTGCATTTCTTTAGAAGACTACGGTCACTCATGATCGAACTGGTGTGGGCTGGGCGTCAACCACGTATGGCATGGGAAATTTTGACACTACCGCAGAACCAAGGTGGAATGGCAGCCCCGGACTTCGCGTTATACGCTTACAGCGCACAGGGGAAATTCCTGCATTTCTGGGCACATCCCACACCCTACCAGCCACACGTAGCTATAGAAATCGATTGCGCAGATCCCCGACCAATATCTATGGCGCTTTATCAACCATACAAGCATCCACGGGGGAAATAGACACTACACAAGTTATGAGATGGGCATGGGAGGGTATCCGCAAAAGAGCGCATTTAGAGGTATAATACGCACGATCCGTACCGCTTTTTAACAATCCCATGTTTCCCCCACTACTGGAGCGAAAAGCTCAAGAACGCGCAAGCACACATAACCTAGCAACGGGTGGAGACCTTTACCCTAACAACACATTCTTAACACTTCAACAAATGTGCTCCCCCACAGAGCCGACGGCACTAGACACGTTGTTGTATTACCAGCTCCGCCCGTCCTGTAGAAGCAAATTCCCCACATTTCCAGACCTTCCACCCCCCCTGCCGGCGCTAGAAAACGTGTTGATGGTCAAGTCGGTACTGAAACTCATATCACAAATCTATAAAAACACGCAAAAAGCCTCCCCACTCCTAGTTCCCCCCTCCTGTGCTGCTTGGGATGTGGAATTGGATGCCCCCCTCACAGACACACAATGGAAGTTGAGTTGCCAGCAGCTTGAGCACATGTCACCCAATTATCGCCTCCGGGTCATACACTTCAAATTCTTACATAGTCTAAACCGCACTCCCATACACCTGTACAAAATGGGATTGCGGGAAGACAATTGTTGTTGGAGATGCGGTTCCCCCCTCGCTAACTTTACATGCCTAGCTTGGAGCTGCAGGCCCATAGCACAATTCTGGTTGGAGGTTTACGAACATATTAAGGACATAACCGGCCAAGACCTCCCCCTCATGCCACTCATGTCCCTGCTCGGAGTGTTACAGACAGTGCCCCCTAAATTGCGCAAGTTGCCCTCCCTGTTCCTACTGATGGCAAAAAGGCAGGTAGCTCTACATTGGGGTGCAACGCGACCCCTGTTAGCCAAAGACTGGATTGCACAAGTCTGCAGCACAGAGATTTCCACATATTGGGAACTCCAACCAACCAGATCCCGACCCAAGGATATGTGGGAACCATACGTAACCTGGTTGAATTCGAGAAAAGTAGCTGTTTAATGTATCAATTACATGCCTAGTGTACCCAATGAAACCACTCCTAAATGGTATTGTAATGTGCTGGTGCGGAGTAGAGGTGCTGAAACGTCTTCTAGTTTATTTGTATCTACTCGTGTATCATATTGTAGATGGGACTTTGGAGACCCCAGGATTACTGGGCGTAAGCGTTACCCAGTCATGTCAGCTCAATCCTCATAGTACAGCACTACAATGTTTGTTATTTCTTTTTTGTTGTTTCTATGATGAAAATGCCAAATAAAACAATTAAAAAAAAACAATATTCAGTATATGTGGGGTGCAGTACATGTGGGGTGCACATGGAGTAACACTCTCCATGACCAAGCAAGTCAACGCCATCTCATCCTCCTGCTTCAACACCCTCCGCATGCTCCGCAAGATCTACAGATGGATCCCCACCGACACAAGAAAAACGGTTACCCAGGCCCTCGTCAGCAGCAGGCTGGACTACGGAAACGCCCTCTACGCAGGAACCCCAGCCAAACTACTGAAACGACTGCAACGCATACAGAACGCCTCGGCCCGCCTGATCCTTGACATCCCGGTACACAGCCACATCACACCCCACCTGAGACCCACATTGGCTGCCTGTCAACAAGAGGATCACCTTCAAGTTCCTCACCCACGCACACAAGGCACACCACGACATCGGACCAGCATACCTCAACAGACGACTCACCTTCTACACCCCGAACCGCCAGCTCCGCTCTGCCGACCGGGCCCTCGCCACCGTCCCCCGAATCCGAAGAGCAACCTCCGGCGGCAGATCATTCTCCTACCTCGCCGCCAAGACCTGGACCACCCTCCCCATCTTCCTACAGCAGACCCAAGAACGACTTATCTTCAGATGCTACTCAAGACCTGGCTGTTTGAGCAATAGCAGCATCCCCCGCCCCCCTAGCGCCTTGAGACCCTCACGGGTGAGTAGTGCGCTCTACAAATTCCTTGATTGATTGATTGATTGATAGTGGCAAACAGAAAAGTGGGGGGAGCTTTTGGTTCAAATCATATTAAGAGACCCTTTGCTTGGTATGTTACAAGGTAATCTGTTGGCACATGCATAGTGCAGCAACCTATATGACATTAAGGGTATGCACATATAAGGAGTTTATATTCTTACAAAAACAGTCCAACTTCAGAATGTTCAAATCTATTTTATGAATTACAGTTGTAGGATCTACACACACTGTAAAAAACAATAATAATAAAATGACCCCTTCAGGGGTAAATATTAGGTGAACAAAAAGTATTCACTTCACTAGATAAAATGACACATAACTAAGGCTTAACTTTCACTGAAGAGTATGTGAAGCACATTCTCTCTGGTCCTCCTCTAATATCTGATCTTAATGTGGCACAAGCCATAGTACAGACATAGGACTGGGACACATTTACAGATCGAAAATGCAGTCGAACCAGAAGAATACTACATGGGGTGATCATGACAGAATATTTAAGATCCAATTCTGCCCCAAGAGGCCTTATAGCCATCAACGCACCAAGATGCTTCTATCAGAAAGGACCAGAGACTGGTTAATGCTTATTATAAAAATAGCCTACATATCGGAGGCAATGCTGGAAGAGATCCAGATATCAGAAAATCATTTCAAAACCACAATAGCAACATTTAATAAGAAGTAGGAGGAAATAAATAAAGAGATGACTGAATATAAGGATTATTTGACCCAGTCAAAAATTTAAAAATTTCAGAAAGTCCCAAAACGGTTCTCATATGTTAAAACATGTCCATACTCCGCGCCTGCCTACTCCAGCATTAAGAAAAACTGCATTATGCCACTTTGAGATTAGGGCTAGACTGCAAAGGCGAATCAGACCGCAGTTAGGACTCGCATGGGCATATCTGGGAGCCTTACCTCTAATGCTGACCGCCACACCCACACCACAATGCGCGTACGCCAGCCCACAGGTTGACTTCACGCACTGCCATGCACACACACAGAAGTCCTCTCCCCTTGTTAGTAACTGTATTTAGTCCCTATGGGACCGTGGCTGAGTAACATGCGGAGCTCGGAGCACCAAAGAGATAGTAAACACATGTGACGCCTTGGCGAAGTAAGTCGGGGGTGGGTACTTTTGATAATAATTTCATGAAGGATTGAGAGCATTATCTGACATGCTTTTACTCCCTCAGTGACCGACTACAGGGTTTGACTTCTCTGAGTATCCATGTCTAAAAGAAATAACACACTAAAAGTAGGTTACATGTTCCTTATAAGATAAAGCGAAACATGAAATGCACTTAACTCACCACTTGTGTTCACATGAGCCTTGTGTGCAGCGATACATGGAACGCATGTATCTCACTGTCTGAAAATGATAACTGCTAAGTTTGAATGCTGCTCCGGGAGACACACACGTCTCGCGTTTAGGCACATTACAAATGCTTACTGCATGAAAGTCAATGCTGTGGGTTAACAGACAATTGACAATAGATACCCATTGTGGTTTTTACGTTTCTAGCATGTTTGGATTGGAGTGTCCAAATGATTCAGCATCACAAAGAGCTACCAAATAACCTGTATGAGGTCTCTCACTTTATTTACTACAGATAACCGCACCGAGTGATAATGAAGATCGTAAGTTACAAACTATCATACCTGTGCCGCAAGTCTTAGTGTGCATGTGGGCACTGACTAGGAGCGACTCATTACTAACAGGGACATCTTGGTCCTGAAGAAAGCCATTTTGACCCTGTGGGCTCCTTTGCAGTTGGCTGAAACGTGTAGACCTAGGATGTGGGAGATCATTACTATCACTTATCTCATCTACCTATGTTTTTAATCTTACCTAAGGATCCCATTATTAAATATTACCCTGAGTGGTGGGAAACCTTGAGGTAACTTTATCTGTGTAATCCCTGTGAAACCCCCAAAAAGCCTGCTCCGCTGTAATTCAGGTGTCGTAGGACACCCAGTTGTGCCAGGTGCCTCGGATAGGAACCCTACAATGAAGCATGCTACTAACTAGTGTTAGTGGGTGAGGGTTCTTTTAAAAAGCTATAGGGTTTCCCAACTCACAAGAGTGAGGGGCATCACAAGATTTGTAACTTTGGTAACAGGCTCCCTTTGTTTGTTAGATCTAGATAAGCCATGCTGGCAGGGCATGGTTGTTCTGCCATCATGGATAATGTTTACCCAAAATGTTCCCCATTATGTGTGGCGGCTGTTTTCAGGGGAGTAAAAATCCTACAAAGACTGCACATATTTAAATTCAGCAACTTTCCCCAGCTGGTGTGATGGCAGCCAGGCTAACTAATTGTATATGTGTGTCCATCAGAGTTGTGCTCCAGATTCACTCACTCAAAACTCTGATCCTAATAATATGCAGTCACCGAGAGCTATGCTCCGCATAACTCACAGATTCAATCAAAACCTTGCTGCTAATAATAGACATTCAGTTATTGCTCTGCGGCTGATAATACAGACCTACCGACTGCATTGTGGTTCACACCAGACCCAAAATTGTGGTCTTTATAATATGAAAATGAAGAACCCGAGATCGGATCCTGACTGTAAACGGACTCCCTAAGCGCTATGCTGCTGATACTACACAGACTTACTCAGAGCTCTGCTTCTGACAATCCACAATCCTTGGTCTCACTCAAAGCAGGGTTTGAGGGGGTGGCCCACTTCATCTATTGGCAGTTGCTAATGTCAACTGAGTAATGTTCTGCCATATCCCATCGCTCTCCCAAACACAAACAGAGCCTTCGCCGTGTCTTCTCACGTAGTGTTCTCTAGCAGTAAAAAGGTCATCAAGCAAAGAGCTTGCCATGCTCTATATAGAAAATGTGTACCTATCAAACTTTAAAGAGAAGTGGTAGAGCCATCTGCAGTAGGAGGAACAGCCACACTAAGCCTGTCCTTTGCCAACCATGGGAGTCTTCCTATCTTTCCCAATCACCCTACAAAATCAAGTGTAAGTAAGATGTGGTAAAAATTTGTCAGAAAATTATTTACAATAAAACTGGCACATTGTGGGCATGTTGTGGCACCAAGATTCTTACTGCAGAGTGTTTTTCCAATTTTAGAAAGGTAGTACCAACTTGTCAATCTTAATGTGTAGCTTCAAGGAATGTGCTGAATTTCGTAAGCATTATTTTTATTACAAAAATAACTAAATCAACTGCGACCAGGAATATGAAGAGACATGTTATGGTATGTGCGGCCTTTATATGTAGTTCCGCAATGAGGAACAAAATGTGTAAAAGTGTAGAATATAGATATATATTTTTGTATTGTTTTTATTAATAAAGTGCATGACAGACAGATAGACATTAATTACATACAGCACTTGCAAGTTACCTTTAGCACCGCACCTGGGACAAAGGCCGGAGAAGCATATATATTAAACAGTTACCTTTCTGTCTCCACCTCTACGCATTTCCTATTCCACCACAGGTGATACACATATCTCCCCCCTGCACAAATTCCACTTCGACAATTTCCTATCCCATTTCTTAGGGCACCCCCTAGCTATAAAGACTTCTTTCTCCGCTACCATACATCTATCGAATTCTTTCAATCATACTGCCGCTGCCGGCGGCGCCAATCCGCCCCACCCTTTCGCTATCTCCCTCTTGACTAACATAAAGCCTAGCGTTGCCAACTGCCGTTCTGTTTCAGTTAGGTCTGTATCGTCCCATACATTAAGCAAGCCCAGTCGGGGCGTCATGCTCAGCGTCTTTCCCAATAGACAATAGATATTTAATGACAATACTACACACTAAGGTTGAGGACCAATTACAGTGCAATTTTCCTTTTAATAAAAAGAAGCTTTTTAAAAAATATCAAGATCACTTCAAAGTGGATTTAGTCTCCTGTGCAGCACACTAAGGTAAGATGAATGGGTTTTAGATTTATTTGACCTAACTTCAAAATCAATTCCCATCATATTCCAGCACTACGCTTTAGAAAATAGGCTACTAATTGGTTTATATTAAAAGAGCTTTTACATGACTCCTCTCATTCATTCCTATAGACAAAAAAAAAAAGAATAACTACAATTGAAGTTACTAAATATCACTCAACAGCAAAGGCAAATGTCAACAAAAAACTACGTGATAATAATAATTGCTGGTTATAAAAAGTTGTTCTCTTAACTAAACTTTTATACAATAGATTTTCAACAATGGGTAAAAAATTAGGCAGTGGGCCATGGTAAAAAAAACCCTAGCTCTTGTAATTCTTTACCAAGCTGTCATACCTTAACTCCACCGCCTGTTTCAAATGCATGGTGAAGAAAAGAACAGTAATTCTTGCATTTCTGAGTCTTTCACAATGAAAGAAGTGAATATCGGGTATTTTGTTTTACACTCCCCTGCCCCCATGTTGCTCCCATCTATACAACAGTCAAATTGATTAAAGGAATGCGTGAACTGACTTCAGCCAATGGTGCTCTACCAGGATACATTCTAGACATTTTTTTTCTAACAACTATGCTACTTTAAAAAAAAGACCAGTCAAATGCAGATCAATCTTGGGCTTGCTCCAATAGGAACAGTACTGCCCGAACTGCCAGGCCAAATCATCTCCAGTTGGGAACACAAGGAACCCCAGTCGGTTTTGGCATCCTCACCGGACCCACATGTGCACATACCCATGGCATCTGCTGCAACAAACAACAAAGTGATGGAAGGATGCATGAATTAATCTCAGCCACCGGTGATCGCTTGGGCCACAACAGGGATCATGATTTTATCTCCCACAAGGCCACCATTGTCAGAGGTATGTAGATCAGTCTTCTTCCTTCTTCAATAGGAACAGCCCAACACAAACAGCTAGGCCAGGTCCCCTCCAAACAGTTTTTGCTGTAATGCTTTTCGCTCTAAGTGGGATGGGTATGCCCAGACATAGGTCCCTTGCACACTGTGCCACTGGATTCAAGCTGAAGAAGGATGACATACCCTGAAACCGGTCCCAGGATGCTTCTTTCCGGTCCAGGCAGGGCCTGGCCTAGCAGTTCGGTCTGGACTGTTCCCATGGGGCACAGGGTCAAGACTTATTTGCATATGGCTGAGTCCAAACTGGGGTGGCGTAGTGAGCAAAAGTACGACGGATTTAACCCAGATCTTTTGACTGAGGGAGAATGTTTGCATTGTCAGCATTCCGTCCATCATTTGTTTGCTGTAACACTTTTCGCCCTAAGTGGGATGGGTATGCCCAGACATGGGTCGCTTGCTCACTGTGCCACTGAATTCAAGCTAGCCTGGCTGAAGAAGGGTGACATACCCTGAAACCGGTCATAGGATGCTTGTTTCCAGTCCAGGGAGGGCCTGGCCTGGCAGTTCGGTCTGGACTGCTCCCATGGGCACAGGGTCAAGACTCATTTGCATATGGCTGGGTCCAAACTGGGGTGGCGTAGTGGGCAAAAGAACAATGGATTTAACCCAGATCTTTTGACTGGGGGAGAATGTTTGCATTGTCAGCATTCCATCCATCATTTGTTTGCTGAAACACCCCTCAGAACAGAAACATAATCAGCACCACATCGGTTAGTGATGAGGGTTAAGGGGCCATAAGAGGAGGGCACTGATCATCTATCCAAACTAACAATGATTCTGATTTCAAAAGCTTTCAAATTAACAACTTGTTCCTAGTTCAGAATCCATCAAGGAATTACAGATAAGCTCCGTACCTCAAGTGATTAATCTAGTTTATTCCACAGCATAGGCTCCATTCAAACCATTACTTAATTGATATAGCTGGGAGACTTCCTGGTCTGCATTGGACTTACGGAATATATATGTTCACAATTCATAAATATTATGCCTTTTCTCACCTGCTTGAGTTAAATGTGTCAATAAATTAAGAGTGAAAATAAGTGAAAGGGCATCACTTCACTCTCTGCTAACTGGTTATTCTGAGAGTTTCTAAAACAGTGAAATAATGGTATAAAAGCTGAGCACGAAGGTTTAGAGAGAAGACCTTCATGGCAGGTGACAATGGGAAAGGCTGTGCAGAATCATAGCACCAATTCTAATGGAAGGCTACTGGAGAGGCACTTAACAGTCGCCTCTCCGCTGACTTATCAGTGCAGCTGGCCACGAGAGACAAGAATAGCAGGCCTTGCTATTATATAAAACATAAGTCCTATTGTTCAAACAGGTATGCAGGAGTAAAACAGCTCAGAAACTTGAAAGAAGTTCATTTTCTGCTGTGCCAGAATTAGCTTAGTGCTTAGATGTAGAAAATGGGGCTGGAATTGCTATAAATGTATATAGCAATCATACTGGAGTGGTTCCTCTTATTCACACTTTAGTAATTGTTGCTGCTGCCATTTCATGTGCTTATATTGTCGTTTCAATATTTATTGTTTGCAAGAGACTAGGTTATGATTAAAGTACATACTTAAAATGCATTCCTCGTAGTCTGGTGTTGAGAGTAATATTCCATTCCCTAATGAAAGAGGGTTTGGGATTCCACTAGAAATCCCTGTAATGTCTCGTGGGATTGATCTTTATCAGAAACATATTTCACTCAAACATTGTTCAGTGGATTGCAGGTTGGTTGCAGTACAGCTGGTTTTTCTGATATGGCTTGGCACATTGACTGATTCCTTGGTGCTATGGGGTCTAAAAACTGCACTCTGCATTTCTAGAAAATCTAGAAAAGTATCACACAAGTCAACTGACCCAACTTTTCAGTGGTACTTAATATTTACAGTGGGTATCTAATATTTGCTTTTTACTAGCCTTCCTTACCATTAAATTCTCAGCACCGGGGACCTTTCCCAACATTTTGGCCCCCCGGGAGTGTCTTCTGCCGAGGTACTCTGTATTTATTCATTTTGATGACTAGATATTATCTGCCCCTTCTTTTCCTTCTGTTCCAGATGCTCAGTTCAATGTTCTTGGGGTTTGTTTGTGTCTACAGAACCACTGGTTGCTTAACATCTCACACTCATTCATGACTTGGACCTTATTGCAATCTCCCACAGGAAACTCTGGAAAGGCCTCAGAAGCAAATGAAACTCCGAATACTGCAATTAGCATTTGCAGGTTTGTAAATATAAGGGTTAAGAACTGGTTGTAGACCCAGAGAGAGGTGGCTACCTTCCCTCAAGTGCTTCATATTACCCACCGGCATCAAAAACTCCTGGTTTGTCATCTTCTTTCCAGTGGACTCACTCCTCTGTACCATAGAAAGATCTAACTGAAGTCATCTTCGAGATTTGCAATGGTCTTAGATGGTGTTAAGTGCCCTTTGTTGCCTGTTCTCCCTCTCCTAACTTCATAAGTTGTAATACATATCTAAATCTGATGCGATGGGGCTCCTGCGAATTACATATCCAACTAGAGGTGATGGAACTCAGTAGAGTACACTTGCTCTTCTAAAAGGAATGAGCTAGCAGACTTTAGCTGGTTTTTTTTATGACTTTCTCATCTTTTGGTGAGATAGTGGTGTTGACATGGACTGACAACTATGTGTCACAACCATACATCAAGCAATAGTGAGGCACCAGCGTGACCAATCTGGTGGAATGGATTCATGCAAGGTAGGCTGGATCATTTTTTTTAAGGTTTTAGCCTGCCTCGTTCAAAACACGGATGCTGTACGACAGACATCCCCGGTGCTCAAACCACTGAAGGCAAAGGCACCACAGAGCTCACATGTACCATCGGGCACGAGGCACTAGCAGGATGCACAAAGTTGGAAGCCTAGAAGCCTCAGAACTGTCCAGAAAGCAAGCCAGGACGCAGCCGAAACATCAGGATCGTGCTCTGAATGTCCTGGGCTCACTTAGGGGGGAGAAATTGCTTTGAAAGCCACTGCATCGAGACCAGCCCTTTAAACTGAATCTTCTGCACTGGCCAAAGTTAGGATTTTGGGTCGTTTTCTAGAGACACACAAAGAATACAGCAGTGAAATTGTCAGCTTCTGGTGGTCCATTACGGACTGTGGAAAGCCCGCCTTCAAAAGCCAGTCGCTGAGATAGGGGAATGCGTGAACTCCCTTTCTCCGAAGGGTGAGGGGTTGGGGGTGAGGGTGAGGGGTTGAGGGGGTGAGGGTGAGGGGTTGAGGGTGAGGGGTTGAGGGTGAGGGGTTGAGGGTGAGGGGTTGAGGGTGGGTGAGGGGTTGAGGGTGAGGGTGAGGGGTTGAGGGTGAGGGGTTGAGGGTGAGGGGTTGAGGGTGAGGGGTTGAGGGTGAGGGGTTGAGGGTGAGTGAGGGTGAGGGGTTGAGGGTGAGGGTGAGGGGTTGAGGGTGAGTGAGGGTGAGGGAGAGTGAGGGTGAGGGTGAGTGAGGGTGAGGGGTTGAGGGAGGGTGAGGGTGAGTGAGGGTGAGGGGTTGAGGGAGGGTGAGGGTGAGTGAGGGTGAGGGGTTGAGGGTGAGTGAGGGTGAGGGGTTGAGGGTGAGTGAGGGTGAGTGAGGGTGAGGGTGAGTGGGTGTGAGGGTGAGGGGTTGAGGGTGGGTGAGGGTGAGGGGTTGAGGGTGGGTGAGGGTGAGTGAGGGTGAGGGGTTGAGGGTGAGTGTGAGGGTGAGGGGTTGAGGGTGGGTGAGTGGTTGAGGGTGAGGGGTTGAGGGTGGGTGAGGGTGAGGGTTTGAGGGTGGGTGAGGGTGAGGGGTTGAGGGTGGGTGAGGGGTTGAGGGTGGGTGAGGGTGAGGGGTTGAGGGTGGGTGAGGGTGAGGGGTTGAGGGTGAGTGAGGGTGAGGGGTTGAGGGTGAGTGAGGGTGAGGGGTTGAGGGTGAGTGTGAGGGTGAGGGGTTGAGGGTGAGTGAGTGTGAGGGTGAGGGGGTGAGGGTGAGGGGGTGAGGGGTTGAGGGTGAGTGAGGGGGTGAGGGTGAGGGGGTGAGGGTGAGTGAGGGGTTGAGGGTGAGGGAGTGAGGGTGAGGGGTTGAGGGTGAGGGGTTGAGGGTGAGGGGTTGAGGGTGTGAGGGTGAGGGGTTGAGGGTGAGGGGGTGAGGGTGAGTGAGGGGTTGAGGGTGAGGGGGTGAGGGTGAGGGGTTGAGGGTGAGGGGTTGAGGGTGAGGGGTTGAGGGTGTGGGGTTGAGGGTGAGGGGGTGAGGGTGAGTGAGGGGTTGAGGGTGAGGGGGTGAGGGGTTGAGGGTGAGGGGGTGAGGGGGTGAGGGGTTGAGGGTGAGGGGTTGAGGGTGAGGGGTTGAGGGTGAGGGGTTGAGGGGTTGAGGGTGAGGGGTTGAGAGTGAGGGGTTGAGGGTGAGGGGTTGAGGGTGAGGGGGTGAGGGTGAGGGGTTGAGGGTGAGGGTGAGGGGTTGAGGGTGAGGGGTTGAGGGTGAGGGGTTGAGGGTGAGGGGTTGAGGGTGAGGGGGTGAGGGTGAGGGGGTGAGGGTGAGGGGGTGAGGGTGAGTGAGGGGTTGAGGGTGAGTGAGGGGTTGAGGGTGAGGGGTTGAGGGTGTGAGGGGTTGAGGGTGCGGGGTTGAGGGTGAGGGGTTGAGGGTGGGTGAGGGTGAGTGAGGGTGAGGGTGAGAGGGTGAGGGGTTGAGGGTGAGTGAGGGTGAGTGAGTGAGGGTGAGGGGTTGAGGGTGAGTGAGGGTGAGGGGTTGAGGGTGAGTGAGGGTGAGGGGTTGAGGGTGGGTGAGGGTGAGGGGTTGAGGGTGGGTGAGGGTGAGTGAGGGTGAGGGGTTGAGGGTGAGGGTGAGAGGTTGAGGGTGGGTGAGGGGTTGAGGGTGAGGGGTTGAGGGTGGGTGAGGGGTTGAGGGTGGGTGAGGGTGAGGGGTTGAGGGTGGGTGAGGGGTTGAGGGTGGCTGAGGGTGAGGGGTTGAGGGTGGGTGAGGGTGAGGGGTTGAGGGTGAGTAAGGGTGAGGGGTTGAGGGTGAGTGTGAGGGTGAGTGAGTGTGAGGGTGAGGGGGTGAGGGGTTGAGGGTGAGGGTGAGTGAGGGTAAGTGAGGGGGTGAGGGGGAGGGGTTGAGGGTGAGGGGGTGAGTGAGGGGTTGAGGGTGAGGGGGTGAGGGGTTGAGGGTGAGGGGGTGAGGGGTTGAGGGTGAGGGGTTGAGGGGTTGAGGGTGAGGGGTTGAGGGGTTGAGGGTGAGGGGTTGAGGGTGAGGGTGAGGGGTTGAGGGTGAGTGAGGGTGAGTGAGGGTGAGGGGTTGAGGGTGAGTGAGGGTGAGGGTGAGTGAGGGTGAGGGTGAGGGTGAGTGAGGGTGAGGGTGAGTGAGGGTGAGGTGAGTGAGGGTGAGTGAGGGTGAGGGTGAGTGAGGGTGAGGGTGAGTGAGGGTGAGTGAGGGTGAGGGTGAGTGAGGGTTGAGGGTGGGTGAGGGTGAGGGGTTGAGGGTGAGTGAGGGTGAGGGGTTGAGGGTGAGTGAGGGTGAGGGGTTGAGGGTGAGTGTGAGTGTGAGGGGTTGAGGGTGAGTGAGGGTGAGGGGGTGAGGGTGAGGGGGTGAGGGGTTGAGGGTGAGTGAGGGGGTGAGGGTGAGGGGGTGAGGGTGAGGGGGTGAGGGTGAGTGAGGGGTTGAGGGTGAGGGAGTGAGGGTGAGGGGTTGAGGGTGAGGGGTTGAGGGTGAGGGGTTGAGGGTGTGAGGGTGAGGGGTTGAGGGTGAGGGGGTGAGGGTGAGTGAGGGGTTGAGGGTGAGGGGGTGAGGGGGTGAGGGTGAGGGGTTGAGGGTGAGGGGTTGAGGGTGAGGGGTTGAGGGTGTGGGGTTGAGGGTGAGGGGGTGAGGGTGAGTGAGGGGTTGAGGGTGAGGGGGTGAGGGGTTGAGGGTGAGGGTGTGAGGGTGAGGGGGTGAGGGGTTGAGGGTGAGGGCTGTGGAAACTAAACTGGGGGGCACTACCAACCAGAATATAAGATCCTTAATTATTGCCCGGCGGTGTCGCCTCTTGAACCCACAAAGAAGTTAAACTATTGAAGAGGCAGGCGCTGGAGACTGGAAGGCAGGAAACAAGGTTTTTATTATTCTCTCCGGAGGAGAACACAACGAAACGGACAGAAGGTATCGTTCTGAGGTGCTCTAACTGCATCCCTGAGGCCTGGCCTCTTATACACAAGTTTATCTCTTTATTACATGTAACACATTCTCGTCGATACTTTGATGTACGGAAAGACATCCTCAGAATCCCCCCCTTCCCAGCCCGTTCCCACGCAAGGTTACAGTGGAAGTCCCCGCCCCGTTCACAACAGGTGATGATCATCGCGCAGCTGGATATTCCGCCGATTCACGGAGTGTGTGGGTTTCGATCGGATCTCGTGGGATGGGGGGCTTTGATCATCTCGGGGGTCCTTTGAGGAGGGAAGCTTTCTATTGTATGGGGAGGGGCAAGGGATTGGTATCGGCAGAGCTAGGTGTCGGTCTGGGAACGGGGAAGACAAACGGGCACACGGGGAAAAGGGGTTTGCATCAAAGGGCCGGGGATCATAAATGGGAAGAAGGGAGGTGTCGCGCTGGGAACAGGACGAGGGTCTGGGGCAGAGCAGCGCTGAAGAGGGGTTTTATGATTCGCGGCAGGTGCAGGCAGGGGGGGTTGTCAGTATGCGGGGGATGCCGGCGAAGTTAGGAATGGGAGAGAGGCGCGCTGGCTCTCGGCGGGAGCAGGGAAGCCATGGTGTTCAAAATGGCGTCTGGTTTACGCGCACAAAAAGGTTAAGGAGAGCAAGAGGGCGCCGATAATGTTGACGGTTTCAGCCTAACTTTCAACAGTCCTCCCTTTTCAACATATCTAGCCAACTTGCTTACTCAATGTCAATTTTCATCAAATTCCTAACTTCGGTATCATACAATGCTCTCATATGTTCGCTTCCAATGTCCACAGTTTTGGGAAAAATGCAACTCGCACATAAAGAACACATGGGTGGCAAACATTGAATTCCTAAGCATAGGCCACATATTACAACTACGGGAATCAGGATAATGGTGAGCAGTCTCCAGCCCCAGCTTTTGACGGTGTCCCAGAACCAACCACCAAGCGACCATTCTTCTTGCTCTTGGTGAACTTCCGAAGAGAGTCTGTGAAGATGTTCGATGGCTTTGTACACTGAGGGTGAGTTGTCCGGTATGTATGTACAACAGCTGGCTCCAATAATGCGGCATGCTCCTCCACGGTCCGCCAGAACCACATCTAGAACGAGGCGGTTCTGAAGAGCCACCAAACGGACCGCTTGGAGCTCGGCAGTGTTGTTGGCAAAGATGCCCGCTGTGATGTTCATGGTTGTCTCGACTGCCTGAGTCAAATGTCGGATGGCACGGCTGTTTGCCATCGGGCCCCAGAGGGGGACGAGTCCTTTCATAGCATCGAGGAACTGTGCCCCTGTTGAGTCGGCTTGCTCAACGTCTTTGGCCCGTTTTTGTCTGTGGTGATTCGCTGGGGCCACATAAGTTGGAGGAAGGACGAAGGAGATGTAGCAAGTGCCCCCCCAGCCTTTGGGGAGCCAGGTGTAGGCCTTCGTGCCGCAGATGAAATACATGTTTGGAGATGACACAAAGGAAGGTGGATCCGTGGAATCCAGAGTGCTGGTAAAACGACAAGCGCTGCGACCCACCAGCTGTGTCCCAAGTCCTTCTACACACATGTGGCCTGTGACGTTGATGACCGTCAGGGCCACAGTCAGAGTGGCAGCCGTTCGTTTCCGCAGATAGGAGAAGGTGGGTCTGGTTGGATTGTTGAACACCTGCATTTCGATTCGTTCTTTGGCCGGGATGTCCATTTGGATCGAGTCGCTGGGGGTCAGCGGGCAGAAGTGTGTCTTTGTCTTGTTTCGCCCGGCCCCATGAGAAGAATGTGCTGCAGTTCTGCTGGAGGTGGCATTTCCCGTATAGCTCTCTTGCAGGAGGATCAGCCAGGCAAGGCAGGAGCCGTGGACAGAGAAGGGTGAAGGGATGAATGGTATTGAATGTCCAGTGGCATGGGGTAGCAACCCACAGATCCAGCAGTTGGAGGCGTTGGTGGCAAGATTGTGCTGGTGAAGTAGCTGCACGAAGGAGTTGTTCCAAAACTCCTTTCGCCTCTCTCTTAGTTGGGGAGAGAGCGAAATTAGATAATGTTCCTTCATGGTGGTAGGCTGAGCAGTGGTTAGGAATGTTTCGTGAGCAGGTGCGTGTTCTTCCATAATCCAGAGCGTAGTCATGAGGAGAAAACAGAGGAGGATTACGATGAAGAGTGCAATTGTCTTTGAGCTGTGGAGTCTGTCCATTCTCGGGTTTCTGTAGTGGGTATTTCCTGCTGTCTCCGTCGGCTTCTTATTTGGCGCTTCCATCATCTTCTTATCTGGCGCTTCCATCATCTTCGTCTTCAAGGTGCTCGGTAGTGGGCAGGACCACAGACTTAGTTTTAGCTTCTCTCCAGGTAACCCTTGGTAGTTTGGGTCACCGTTCTGAGATTCTTTAACCTAGTCCGTGGCCTACTTAGCCGAAGCTCCCTCCTTTCGCCGCAGGAAATACCCTTCTCGAGATGGCACAGTGGGGTCAGGATGTTTTGAAAGTTCAAGTGTCTCTATGTCAGGATAGCAGTTCAACGATGGTCGGTCCTGGTTCAGGAGCTCTTCTTGGGTGTTGACGGTGTCTGTCGTGGCCAGGGCTGGGGAGACCTTTTTGCAGTGATGGGCGTGCAGCCAATGTTTCTTCCCCTCCACTCGAAGTGCGGTCCGAGTGGTGATCAGCACTTGCCAGGGGCCCGTCCACCGGGTTCCAAACTCTTTGATCGCTGAAAATTTCGGATCAGCACGAAGTCCCCCGGCTGGATGGCGTGACCCGGACCCCTGGAAGCATCGGGGATGGCCTGCTGCACCTGCTGATGAAGGACAGACAAAGTTTTAGTCAATTTGTACAGATAATCAGACATTAGGACATCCGGAACGTCATGAATGGAAGTTGGTTTCGGGGCAGACCAGACGCTCATGGGTCGACCGAAGACAACTTCATAAGGGGTTAAGTGATGTCGGGTGGGGGTGGAGCGCATCGATAGCAATGCCAGTGGGAGGGCGTCTGGCCATTTCAGGCCCGTCGTAGCCACTATTTTGGCCAGTTTAAGCTTGAGTGTGGCATTGTGTCGTTCGACAAGCCCAGCAGATTGAGGGTGGAAGACTGCGTGGAATTTCTGTTTAATACCCAGCCCATTTAGGATGAGCTGGATAACGTTGGCTACAAAGTGGGGGCCATTATCACTCCATAAAACACGACAGAGGCCATAACGGGGGAAAAACTCCTTTAACAGGACCTTTGCAGTGGCCATAGCGGTGTTGTCACGGGTTGGATATGCTTCCACCCATTTGCTAAATGCGCACACCACGACAAGTACATATTTCAGGCCTTGGCATCTGTCTAGCTGGATGTAGTCCATCTGCAGGACTTCAAATGGGTGGTTTGGGACCCCAAATCCCCCCCGGGGTACTACAGTTCCTTTCCCGGGGTTGTGTTGCAGGCATATTAAGCATTGTTGGACCAGGCGTTTGGCGGAATCTGGGATCTTGTCATTGTGCCAAACCCTGGAGACAAGTTCGATCATGGGGGCTGATCCTATGTGGGCAGGGGAGTGTGCCATGGTTAATATGGGAATCAAGTACGAATCAGGTAGTAGCCATTTGTTCGTGTCTTTTGTCCGCCAGCAGCCTTCATCGTCTTTCAATCCCACCCGTGTCCATTCAGTCAATTCGTGCTGTGTGCTAGTCGTTTGTATGTCTCTAATTGTGTCTTTGGCGTCAGTCCAGTTTTCTGCTTGTGACCTGGTCACGTACATATGTGTTGTCGTTCTATTTTCAGCTGTCGTTCGGGCGGTAATGTCGGCTAGTGCATTTCCCTGTCCGACAATGTCTGTCACTTTCTTGTGTGCCTGGCATTTGATAACGGCAAGTCTGTTGGGGAGGAGGACAGCTTCGATTAAGGCGGAGACTAAATCTCCGTGCAAAATGGGTGTGCCGTGTGAGGTCAAGTATCCTCTCTCCCTCCAGAGGAGCCCAAAATGGTGAACCACCCCGAAGGCATACTGGCTGTCAGTGTAAATGTTCGCTGTGGTTCCTGTTGCCAGGATGCAGGCTCGCGTCAAAGCAATCAGTTCCGCTGCCTGGGCAGATCGCTGGGTGATGCGGGCTGTTTCTACTACAGTTCGAGCCGTGGTGACTGCATAGGCAGCGGAAGTGGTACCATCGGAGAGTTTGATGCAAGAACCGTCCACCCACAACTCCCCGTCGGGGTCAGGGAAAGCTGTGTCTCTGAGATCGACCCTACTCCTGGTCTGTTCGTCCGTAAGAGTCACGCAGTCATGTACGGGGTGCACATTGGGATCGTTCTCTGGCAAGGGTAACAGAGTTGCTGGGTTCAGTGTGGTGCATCTTTTCAGGGTGATATGGGGGGCAAGCAAGGTTAGTTCGTATCCAGTCAGTCGTGCACTCGTCAGATGTTGCGTCTTGGTTTGGTTCAGGAGGGTGTCGACTGCATGGGGTACCAGTACCGTGAGGGAATTCGAGAGTACAATCCCCTCACTTTGTCGGATAGAGACTGCAGCAGCAGCTACAGCTCGAAGGCAGGCAGGCAAGGCTCTGGCGACAGGGTCAAGAGTGGCAGAGAAATAAGCGCACGGTCGTTGCTTAGGGCCGATGGCCTGGGTCAGGACAGATAAAGCGCACCCCTCCCTTTCGTGAGTGTAAAGGGAGAAGGGCTTTCTGTAATCAGGGGTACCCAGGACAGGGGCTGAGCAAAGGGCATCTCGTAGTTCCGTGAAGGAAGTTTGACACTCAGGAGTCCAAGGGAGTGGGAAAGGGACGTCTTTGTTTAGCAGAGAAAGCAGTGGTTTTACAACGAGGCTGAAGTTTGGCAACCATTGTCGGCAGAAGGAGGTGAGGCCTAATAGGGAGCGAACCTGCTTCTGGGTTTTAGGGACAGGGGTATCTAGAATGGTTTGGATTCGATCAGGGGTGAGTTTTCTTCCATCTTTGGACAGAAGGTGGCCTAGGTAAGTGACCTGGGGTAGGCAGAATTGCAACTTCTTCTTGGAGACCTTGTGGCCATTTTCCGCAAGGAAGTGCAAGAGTTGAATGGTGGCGGTAACCGCTAGAGGGGTGGTGTTGGCTGCCAAAAGGATGTCATCGACATATTGTACCAACACCACCCCGTCGGGTAACCGGACTTGGTCTAGTTGTCTTTTGAGGGCCTGGCTGTAGATGCTAGGGCTCTCCGTGTAGCCTTGAGGGGCTCGGCAAAACCTATATGAGCAGGATTTTAGGGTAAAGCCGAAGAGATATCGGCTGTCTGGGTGGATGGGGATGGAGAAGAATGCGTTCTTGAGGTCGATGACGGAAAAGGTGGTGGCAGTGGATGGAATCAAGGTCAGGATGGTGGTGATGTCTGAGACCACAGGGTACTGGGGTACCACCACTTTGTTGATCTCTCGGAGGTCGATGATGAAACGGTATGCTTTCTCATCTCCCTCTCCCTGCTTCTTGATAATGGGCAAGATAGGGCTGTTGCAAACGTTGCTAACCACTTCCTCTACCACTCCTGCGTCTATCAGTGACTGGATAATCATTACCAATGCCTTCTCGCCCTCTGGCGATATCCGATATTGTGGGAGTTTTGGGAGTGTTGCGTCTGGTCGGACAGTAATGTGCACTGGGTCAATTAACATACGCCCTACGTCCGAATCCGCTTTGGCCCACAGATACGGAGGTAGAGTGTCAAGCAGGGACGCGTCAACGTCGGTGATGGAAAACATGTGTCGGGGGGAACAATGTCTAAGCAGAACGGGGTTGTCGTAAAGAAACACTCGAACTCCATCTTGAGAACACCTAATCGTCGCTCGGAAGTGTTTCAGTAAGTCAAGTCCCATAATGGCGTCAGGGCTATTGGAGGAAAGCAAGAACGTGGTGTCGGTGGTGTTGTTTTCTACGTCAAAGAGAATCGGGGCAGACAAAGGGTTGGTGGAGGGCGTTCCATCGAAACCTGTCGATGTTATGAGTGAGCCAGACAAGGGTGCCCTTGGAATCAGTCGTTTAGATAACGCACTACGTGTTGCGCCAGTGTCTACCAGAAATGGAGACTTGGTACCCAGGACCTTAGCAGTGACATAAGGGCCCTGCTGGTCAACATAGAGCTCGACTGGATCCCTCCCTCGCCCTTGGCTGTCCTATGCAAAGGTGTGAGTGTCGTCATAGTCAGATTGTTGATATTGGTTCTGTCTGGGTCGATCGAACGTATTTGGTCTGCTTGATCTGTCGTTCGTTGCGTCATTTGGGGGCCCTCGTGGTGGTCCCTTAGGTCTCGGTCCGTTTGCTACATCCCTGGGGTCTCTGTTTCTGATCATTTCCAGAAGAACTGGGCACTGGGATTTCCAATGGCCAGTCCCTTTGCAGAAAGCGCACTGGTCTTCTCTAAGGTCTGTGCGTCCACTGTAGGGAGTCAGAGTGCGGTCCTGGGGAAATGTAGTCTTAGGGACGTTTGTCTGGTAGTTTCCCCGGTATTGGTCTCGTCCTATAGTCACCCCTTGTAGTTTGGCAATCATCACCCTCTCTTTTAAGTCTTTCTTCTTTCTCTCTGTCGCTCTATCGTTTTCATTTTTCTGATGCTCATAATATTGGGCCATTTGGAGAATCGCTGTAGGTTTGGAGGCTGCCCAACTACTCTCGCTGGCCTGTAGTTTCTGGGAGATTTCCAATGATAGGCCCTTAACATAATTCTGGACAAACAGATGGTGTCCGGTTGCAGTGGTCATGTCCTGGCCGCTGTAATCGGAGAACACCGTTTCAAACCGGGAGAAGTACTCCGATACGTCCTCCTGGGGTTTTTGGCGACAGGCTGTTACTATCGACCAGTCCACTTTCTTTTCTGGGATTTGGGTTTTTAATTTCTCTACGATTTTATCTGGGAGGTCTAGAATGGATTTCAACGGCTTTTGTCCTGGTCCCCGTTGTTTGTCCAGTTCATCGAGTTGTGACCAGGTATGTCCGAACAGCTCAAGGTGGTCGACTTTCCGGATTTGCTTCCACACATCAGCTGGTAGACATAACCCGAAGAACAAGTCGATGTCAGCCAGGGTCATGATCGTTGAACCCAGGGCTGTACCCAATTCAGTATAGAAGGCAGTGGGGTTTTTACGTAGGTCGGGTAGAGATTTCCGGAATGTCAGTATCTCTTGCCGGTCCCATGGCTGGTAGACCCAGTTGTATACTACCCTTCCCTTCGCATCTTGGTTGTTTGCATCATCGTGAGTCCCTGTACCCCGAGGAGGAACCCAGTAAGGGGCAGCCTCACGTATCGGCCTCATGGTGTTAGATTGCTCGGTTGGTGGTTCGGTCACTACGGGGGCTGCGGATTTAGCTCCCGGCTTTCGTTCAGTGAGGTGGCGGAAAACCTCAAGCGTACGCGTAAGGAGGTCCGACACATCACACTCGCCCTCATCCCCGATATCGACCTTCCGGTACAGAGTCCTTAGGCTCTCGGGGCCTTTGTCTCGATATCGGTCCTCGTATGCATTCAAGACATGATAACACAGTCGTACGGTAAAATGTCGTCTGTGACCCCCTGTATACGAGCTGAACATATCTGTGATGTACTCTTCATCATCCTTCCTTTCTACCAGTGTCCTTGCTATTTTGTCGATCCCCGCTCGCTCATCTTTGTCTAGCCTGTTTGTTCTTGCAGAGCCAGCCCCTCGAGTCTCATGGTCGTCTAACGTCGTTGTTGATGCGGGTTTTAATACAAGGGGTTCGGCCGGCACAGAGGCCATTGGGGCCGACGCTGTGGCGGTACCTTTGTTTGTACCTGGGGGTGGCACGTGCTGCGCCAAGGGTTGAGAAGGGGCATATGGAGGGGGCATGTAGACGATAGGAGGACCTAACAGCAGGTCCTCATTGGCTTGTCGTTTCGAGGGTAAATCAGGGTAGAGCATGGAGGGGGTTCTAACCGGACACTGGCTTGGCGTTTCCCTTTCTAGTTTCTGTTTAGCTTTCTCTCTTTCCTCTATCTCCTTTTTTAGTTTCTGAGCAGCTAGGTGGGCTGCTTTTTGCAGCTCTTTTTCCAACCTACTCTCAGTTTTCTTTTTACGCTGTTCAGTTTCTTTTCGCCTCATGCCGAAGCTATCAAGCATAGTAGGTGTTGTCTTGTTTTTACCCAGGGCAGTTTCTAGCGTTTTTATTTTATCATCATCGAAGGATCCTATCAGGGGCCATTGACTTTCTTGACCCTGTTTTGTATATTTATGCCATAGTTTACTATAGGCAATAGCGGTCAATCCATGCTTCATGAACATGTCCTTATTAGGGGTGCCTTCCAGTGGGGCTGGATGGTCCATCTCTAATAAGCGGTCCGGGCTAAACAGGCTACTAATCAGTGGGGAGAAGACAGACATGACGGCTCGTAACGAGGGACTAAAAAGTCAGCACTGCCTATCTTATCACTAGGTGCAAAGACTGGACAGAATATTTCTATTCTACGTTGTTTGCAGGCAGTGAATACCTCATGGATCAAAAAACCAAAGACCAATAAATAACAATGGGGAGAATGAGCAGGTCCGCAAAGATTTGCGTTACCTACCCTTTTCACTATCTGCAAAAAGGGTGGTCTCTTCCCTGTTTGCAGACAGGGAATCTCCAGGAAACAATAGTTTGCGAACAACAGTTCAATTTCAAGTGATTATTGGGCGGGGGGAAAAAATAAGCACGGCTGCTGCCCTACCTATCCTCCACTGTTTGCAAAGAGAGAGCCCGTTGTTTCTCCGTTTGCAGACAGTGAATCCCTCATAGATCAAGATAACAAAAGACCGATAAATAACAATGGGGAGAATGAGTTGGTCCGCAAAGATTTGCGTTACCTACCCTTTTCACTATCTGCAAAGAGGGTGGTCTCTTTCCTGTTTGCAGACAGGGAATCTCCAGGAAACAATAGTTTGTGAACAACAGTTCAGTTTCAAGTGATTATTGAGTGGGGGAGAAAATAAGCACGCCTCTGGCCTACCTATCCTCCACTGCTTGCAAAGAGAGAGACCGTTGCTTCTCCGTTTGCAGACAGTGAATCTCCAAATCAACAAAAAGAGCAATACTAGTATTTTTAAACAAACAGGCAATCAAACAATTATTTCGTGACTTGTCGTGGTTACACGACCTTACCCGGACCGCATGGACAGTTTCCTGTCTTCCGAATCCAGCGCCCGATCGTCCTCTCTTCTCCGTTATCCTCGCGGCACTCCTGATGGTTCCCAGTCAGGACCGTAGATCACTCGAGAGAGGTCTGTTCGGAACCAGTGAAGTTCGGATGATCGGCTGTCAGACGAGGGTCTATCGGACAGACGCGTTCCCGATCGTTGCAGTCGTTCACTTTGTCGTCAGGACCTCTCCCACTGGATCCATGGGTCGCTGATGGGCCCCACGTTGGGCGCCAATTGTGGAAACTAAACTGGGGGGCACTACCAACCAGAATATAAGATCCTTAATTATTGCCCGGCGGTGTCGCCTCTTGAACCCACAAAGAAGTTAAACTATTGAAGAGGCAGGCGCTGGAGACTGGAAGGCAGGAAACAAGGTTTTTATTATTCTCTCCGGAGGAGAACACAACGAAACGGACAGAAGGTATCGTTCTGAGGTGCTCTAACTGCATCCCTGAGGCCTGGCCTCTTATACACAAGTTTATCTCTTTATTACATGTAACACATTCTCGTCGATACTTTGATGTACGGAAAGACATCCTCAGAATCCCCCCCTTCCCAGCCCGTTCCCACGCAAGGTTACAGTGGAAGTCCCCGCCCCGTTCACAACAGGTGATGATCATCGCGCAGCTGGATATTCCGCCGATTCACGGAGTGTGTGGGTTTCGATCGGATCTCGTGGGATGGGGGGCTTTGATCATCTCGGGGGTCCTTTGAGGAGGGAAGCTTTCTATTGTATGGGGAGGGGCAAGGGATTGGTATCGGCAGAGCTAGGTGTCGGTCTGGGAACGGGGAAGACAAACGGGCACACGGGGAAAAGGGGTTTGCATCAAAGGGCCGGGGATCATAAATGGGAAGAAGGGAGGTGTCGCGCTGGGAACAGGACGAGGGTCTGGGGCAGAGCAGCGCTGAAGAGGGGTTTTATGATTCGCGGCAGGTGCAGGCAGGGGGGGTTGTCAGTATGCGGGGGATGCCGGCGAAGTTAGGAATGGGAGAGAGGCGCGCTGGCTCTCGGCGGGAGCAGGGAAGCCATGGTGTTCAAAATGGCGGCTGGTTTACGCGCACAAAAAGGTTAAGGAGAGCAAGAGGGCGCCGATAATGTTGACGGTTTCAGCCTAACTTTCAACAAGGGGTTGAGGGTGAGGGGTTGAGGGTGAGGGGTTGAGGGTGAGGGGTTGAGAGTGAGGGGTTGAGGGTGAGGGGGTGAGGGGGTGAGGGTGAGGGGTTGAGGGTGAGGGGTTGAGGGTGAGGGGTTGAGGGTGAGGGGTTGAGGGTGAGGGGGTGAGGGTGAGGGGGTGAGGGTGAGTGAGGGGTTGAGGGTGAGTGAGGGGTTGAGGGTGAGGGGTTGAGGGTGAGGGGGTGAGGGGTTGAGGGTGCGGGGTTGAGGGTGAGGGGTTGAGGGTGGGTGAGGGTGAGTGAGGGTGAGGGTGAGAGGGTGAGGGGTTGAGGGTGAGTGAGGGTGAGTGAGGGTGAGTGAGTGAGGGTGAGGGGTTGAGGGTGAGTGAGGGTGAGGGGTTGAGGGTGAGTGAGGGTGAGGGGTTGAGGGTGGGTGAGGGTGAGGGGTTGAGGGTGGGTGAGGGTGAGTGAGGGTGAGGGGTTGAGGGTGAGGGTGAGAGGTTGAGGGTGGGTGAGGGGTTGAGGGTGAGGGGTTGAGGGTGGGTGAGGGTGAGGGGTTGAGGGTGGGTGAGGGTGAGGGGTTGAGGGTGGGTGAGGGGTTGAGGGTGGGTGAGGGTGAGGGGTTGAGGGTGGGTGAGGGTGAGGGGTTGAGGGTGAGTAAGGGTGAGGGGTTGAGGGTGAGTGTGAGGGTGAGTGAGTGTGAGGGTGAGGGGTGAGGGGTTGAGGGTGAGGGTGAGTGAGGGTAAGTGAGGGGGTGAGGGGGAGGGGTTGAGGGTGAGGGGGTGAGTGAGGGGTTGAGGGTGAGGGGGTGAGGGGTTGAGGGTGAGGGGGTGAGGGGTTGAGGGTGAGGGGTTGAGGGGTTGAGGGTGAGGGGTTGAGGGGTTGAGGGTGAGGGGTTGAGGGTGAGGGTGAGGGGTTGAGGGTGAGTGAGGGTGAGTGAGGGTGAGGGGTTGAGGGTGAGTGAGGGTGAGGGTGAGTGAGGGTGAGGGTGAGTGAGGGTGAGGGTGAGTGAGGGTGAGTGAGGGTGAGGGTGAGTGAGGGTGAGTGAGGGTGAGGGTGAGTGAGGGTGAGGGTGAGTGAGGGTGAGTGAGGTTGAGGGTGAGTGAGGGGTTGAGGGTGGGTGAGGGTGAGGGTGAATGAGGGTGAGTGAGGGTGAGGGTGGGTGAGGGTGAGGGGTTGAGGGTGAGGGGTTGAGGGGTTGAGGGTGAGGGGTTGAGGGTGAGGGGTTGAGGGTGAGGAGTTGGGGGTGAGGGTGAGTGAGGGGTTGAGGGTGAGGGGGTGAGGGGTTGAGGGTGAGGGTGAGGGGTTGAGGGTGAGTGAGGGTGAGGGGTTGAGGGTGAGTGAGGGTGAGGGTGAGTGAGGGTGAGGGGTTGAGGGTGAGTGAGGGTGAGTGAGGGTGAGGGGTTGAGGGTGAGTGAGGGTGAGGGTGAGGGTGAGTGAGGGTGAGGGTGAGTGAGGGTGAGGGTGAGTGAGGGTGAGGGTGAGTGAGGGTGAGTGAGGGTGAGGGTGAGTGAGGGTGAGGGTGAGTGAGGGTGAGGGTGAGTGAGGGGTTGAGGGTGGGTGAGGGTGAGTGAGGGTGAGGGTGAATGAGGGTGAGTGAGGGTGAGGGTGGGTGAGGGTGAGGGGTTGAGGGTGAGGGGTTGAGGGTGAGGGGTTGAGGGTGCGGGGTTGAGGGTGCGGGGTTGAGGGTGCGGGGTTGAGGGTGCGGGGTTGAGGGTGAGGGGGTGAGGGGTTGAGGGGGTGAGGGGTTGAGGGTGAGGGGTTGAGGGTGAGGGGGTTGAGGGTGAGGGTGAGGGGTTGAGGGGTTGAGGGTGCGGGGTTGAGGGTGCGGGGTTGAGGGTGCGGGGTTGAGGGTGCGGGGTTGAGGGTGCGGGGGTGAGGGGTTGAGGGTGAGGGGTTGAGGGTGAGGGGTTGAGGGTGAGGGGTTGAGGGTGAGGGGGTGAGGGTGAGGGTGAGGGGGTGAGGGGGTTGAGGGTGAGGGGGTGAGGGGGTGAGGGGTTGAGGGTGCGGGGTTGAGGGTGAGGGGGTGAGGGGTTGAGGTGAGGGGGTGAGGGTGAGGGGGTGAGGGGGTGAGGGGTTGAGGGTGAGGGGGTGAGGGTGAGGGGTTGAGGGTGAGGGGTTGAGGGTGAGTGAGGGTGAGGGTGAGTGAGGGTGAGGGTGAGGGTGAGTGAGGGTGAGTGTGAGTGAGGGTGAGGGTGAGTGAGGGTGAGGGTGAGTGAGGGTGAGTGAGGGTGAGGGTGAGTGAGGGTGAGGGTGAGTGAGGGTGAGGGTGAGTGAGGGGTTGAGGGTGGGTGAGGGTGAGTGAGGGTGAGGGTGAATGAGGGTGAGTGAAGGTGAGGGTGGGTGAGGGTGAGGGGTTGAGGGTGAGGGGTTGAGGGTGAGGGGTTGAGGGTGCGGGGTTGAGGGTGCGGGGTTGAGGGTGCGGGGTTGAGGGTGAGGGGGTGAGGGGTTGAGGGTGAGGGGTTGAGGGTGAGGGGTTGAGGGTGAGGGTGAGGGTGAGGGGTTGAGGGGTTGAGGGGTTGAGGGTGCGGGGTTGAGGGTGCGGGGTTGAGGGTGCGGGGTTGAGGGTGCGGGGGTGAGGGGTTGAGGGTGAGGGGTTGAGGGTGAGGGGTTGAGGGTGAGGGGGTGAGTGTGAGGGTGAGTGAGTGTGAGGGTGAGGGGTGAGGGGTTGAGGGTGAGGGGGTGAGTGAGGGGTTGAGGGTGAGGGGGTGAGGGGTTGGGGGTGAGGGGTTGAGGGTGAGGGGTTGAGGGGTTGAGGGTGAGGGGTTGAGGGGTTGAGGGTGAGGGGTTGAGGGTGAGGGTGAGGGGTTGAGGGTGAGTGAGGGTGAGGGGTTGAGGGTGAGTGAGGGTGAGGGTGAGTGAGGGTGAGGGTGAGTGAGGGTGAGTGAGGGTGAGGGTGAGTGAGGGTGAGGGTGAGTGAGGGTGAGGGTGAGTGAGGGTGAGTGAGGGTGAGGGTGAGTGAGGGGTTGAGGGTGGGTGAGGGTGAATGAGGGTGAGTGAGGGTGAGGGTGGGTGAGGGTGAGGGGTTGAGGGTGAGGGGTTGAGGGGGTGAGGGGTTGAGGGTGAGGGGTTGAGGGTGAGGGGTGGGGGTGAGGGGTGAGGTGAGGGGTGAGGGTGAGGGGGTGAGGGTGATGGGGTGGGGTGAGGGGGTGAGGGGGTTGAGGGTGAGGGGTGAGGGGGTGAGGGTGAGTGGGGTGAGGGTGAGGGGTTGAGGGTGAGGGGTTGAGGGTGAGGGGTTGAGGGTGGGGAGGGTGGGTGAGGGTGGGGGGGTGAGGGTTGAGGGGTGAGGTGGTGAGGGTGAGGGGTGGGGTGAGTGGGGTGAGGGGTGAGGGTGAGTGAGGGTGGAGGGTGAGTGAGGGTGAGGTGGTGGAGGGTGGGGGTGAGGGTGGAGTGGGGTGAGGGTGGGGTGGGGTGAGGGTGAGTGAGGGGGGGTGGGTGAGGGTGAGTGGTGAGGGTGAGGGTGAGTGAGGGTGAGGGGTGAGTGAGGGTGAGGGTGAGGTGGTGAGGGTGGGTGAGGGTGAGTGAGGGGGTGAGGGTGGGGTGAGGGTGGTGAGGGGGGTGAGGGGTGAGGTGGTGAGGGTGAGGGGGGTGGGGGTGAGGGTGGGAGGGGTGGAGGGTGAGGTGGGTGTGGGTTGAGGGTGAGGGGGTGAGGGTGAGGGGTTGAGGGTGAGGGGTTGAGGGTGAGGGGTTGAGGGTGAGGGGTTGAGGGTGCGGGGTGAGGGGTTGAGGGTGCGGGGTTGAGGGTGAGGGGGTGAGGGGTTGAGGGTGAGGGGTTGAGGGTGAGGGGTGAGGGTGAGGGTGAGGGGGTGAGGGGTTGAGGGTGCGGGGTTGAGGGTGAGGGGGTGAGGGGTTGAGGGTGAGGGGTTGAGGGTGAGGGGGTGAGGGGGTGAGGGTGAGGGGTTGAGGGTGAGGGGTTGAGGGTGAGGGTGAGGGGGTGAGGGGTGAGGGGTTGAGGGTGCGGGGTTGAGGGTGAGGGGTTGAGGGTGAGGGGTTGAGGGTGAGGGGTTGAGGGTGAGGGGTTGAGGGTGAGGGGTTGAGGGTGAGGGTGAGGGGTTGAGGGTGAGGGGTTGAGGGTGAGGGGTTGAGGGTGAGGGGTTGAGGGTGAGTGAGGGTGAGGGGTTGAGGGTGAGGGGTTGAGGGTGAGGGTGAGGGGTTGAGGGTGAGTGAGTGTGAGGGTGAGTGAGTGTGAGGGTGAGGGGGGCACACGTCCTAACAAAGAAGCAAAGCAAACAGCCGGAGAAGAGAGAAAACGGCAGGAATCGAAGTAAAGAGGAGGATGCAAGGAGAGGTACAGAGGGAGTTAGCATAAAAGGAGACACGGCCGGCGGCCTTGAAACTGAAAGTACGGCCGGCCGGCCGTGAATAATTAGGGGATGAGCGCACGCTGAGAAGCTGCCTTTGATGTGGTAATGCGAGGCAGGCAGGCAGGCGGCTGGTGGCATTGTGCACGCGCTTTTTAGGGCTTGCGCTTGCGCAATGACCTAAAAAGCACATGCACTTCAAGAAATCGCCAGTGGAATCGTGCTTGGGTAAACGCTGTTTAAGCCCCTATAGAGCTTCGCCAGCTATGCGCATGCGCACAGCAGGCGAGCCCTAAAAAGAGAGGGGTGGATTGATGGGAGGGCGTAACCATACTGAACTACCTCTAAAATCCACTGGTAACAGGCTAACAGCAAGCAAAGGGGGAAGATAAAAACAAACTCGCCCTCTACCATCAGCATACGACTGATGAAGGGGAACTGAGTGATTTGGCAGCACTTGCAGCAGGTGATGCAGAAAAGGACTGCTGCCCTTGCCGATGGACCCCATCTCTGTCACCACTTTATCCACTGCAGCCCCCGAAAAGGCTGAACGGCCTGTTGGACAGGTTACAAGTGCTGTCTCTGGTGAGCCGTAAGGCCCTTCAAGTGGGCCCAGAATTTTCAGTGCTACTGGTTAAATTGGTGGACCTAAGACAACACACCCAAGAAGCAAGCCATACCTTAACTATCTTTCAAGCGCTCTAAGTCTGCGTCAGCCTTCTCTCCAAATATCCTGGAGCCATCAAAAGACATATCCATCAAGGACGTCTATGTGTCACCATAAAAACCTACAGTCATTGTGCCAGACCACTTCACTGGGTCCCATTGCACGGTCAATGTAGTTGTGTACTGTCTGAGTAAATTAATTTCTGAAATCATCTAGGTAGGAGGTGCAAGATCCCGTTCGCCATATTCCAGAGTGCAAGAGCGTACCAGCCCTAAATCAAATAACATTAATCCATCTCGGAGCCAGACTCGCAGTGGAGAATACTCTTTCCCAGTGTGTCAAACTCATGAAAGCATTTGTGTTTACCTTACTGGCAGACACCTGTATAATTAGTCATTTGGGGTATTGCATATGTTGTGCCAGAACGGCCGGCTCCCATTGGGTAGGCTGCGACGCCAAGCAATAGATTGACGCAGGGGCAGTATTGGGCAAGGTTTAAACCAAAAAGCCATCAAGCCTCTGTTAGGGCCTCAATGAATGGCCGTTACACTCTGGGTTATGGTATGGTGATTTAATATTGTGATATTGGTCGAGTGCGAGCCAAACTCAGCTTCTGATCCGAATTTGGTGTTATGTTCAGATATTCTTGCCTTGACCTTTAATTTCATATTGGGCTTACCAGAGGATCACAACTGAAACTTGGATCTGGAGCAGGCCTGGCACTTCAAGCTTGACCAACCTCAATTTTTGTTTTCGGTGACGTACAGCTTCATTCTCCCTGGTGACCGACAAGTTTATCATGGAGCACTTGTCATAGGACTTCGAGTCATGCTTAGAACCTAAGCAGCCAAGGCAGACTTTGTGTGGCTCAGTGACTGACATCTGTTTTCAGCAGGAGTGGCACCGTTCAAAGACTGTAGTCCTCGACGAGGACATTTTCCTTATGTCATACATGGTTTTCGGGAGTAGGTGAACCTTGACAAAATGTTTAGGAGAGGAGCTCCATATATGAATTGGACAGTGGATAAACAAAAGAACTGAGGTATCGGCACAGGGATGGGGCGTATTTACAGCTCAGTGTCATCACTTCCGGAGAGAGGATGGAGCCGCCGTGGAGTCTGTTAGCACCACCTGCCGGTATGTGGAAACTGTTGCAGGAAAATTTCCAGATCCAGTCTGGTGCCTTGAGGAATTCAAAAAGTCAGGAAGCAAATGTGAAAGACTAGAGCATGAAACAGCTAAGGGACACAATTGACCTATCAAATATAGGTCTCTCAGATTGAGAGGCTCATAAGTGATTTAACAAGGCTTTGCTAAAAGTATGGCACCAGCTTGATGTTAAGGTAGGTTTGACCTTGGGTTTGACCTTGCCTGATGCATTTCAAATCGGGACAACCTCAAATCTAGTCTAGACTAGATGAAAGGAGACCTGACCATTATTGATGAAAAAGGCAGCTATAAATCCATCATGCACAATTTTGAAAAGAGTGAAATTAAATTGTTCATATTCGCACAGAGAGGTGACTAAGGACCTGGACAATATTATCTGGGACCAAATATGGAGCAAAACAAGAGACAACCCCTATCTTTGTACAAAACAGATTGCACACCTACTAGTAAGTATGTAAGAGATCTACGGTTCTCTTCTAAACCAGCAACAATTTTGGAAACTGACACCAAATTCAAAACATTCTACTGCTCTTACAACTGGAGTATGTTTGCCTTTGATGACAGTGCCTGAATTATAGCTCTAAGAGAAGCTGGCACTTGTTATTGAGGCGATCGCCAGATTCCAGATGCCAACAGAGCCTATATTAATTGGGGTTATGCTTCTGTAAAGGGAAGATTCCTACAGCGCAATGAGATGCAAAACCAATCTACTTCATTCTAATGTGAGCAATTCATGTGGTTGTAGGATTGTGGAAAACCAGGGCTTCTGCTAAAGCACAATAACTGGAACTTGAAGATTAGCAGTGCACTCAAATGTGAAAAAAAATTTACATTCAGATCTGAGAAATGTTATACAAAACGGAAGCACAGGCAATACATATGCAAGTAGACTATGCTCCATGGATATCCTAAGGATTTGCATGGGGACTTGATACAAAAAAAATACTTAACTCTGAAAAAAAATAATCAATATTTTCAAATGAAAAGATGCAGTGTGTGTGTGTGTGTGTGTGTGGGTGTGCGTGCGTGTGTGCATCTGTGTGTGTGCACACTTTTGTACAGATCTGGAATTTAATTATGAGATCAAATGGCACTCACGGTAACATGTCCTGTAAACTTAAAAGCAAACATATACTCTTAGTAAATTTTTAAAAGACGTTCTACTTAATCGATATTAAAACAATATATTGATATACTGCTGATGATAAAAAAGCAGCATTAATAGAATGATTTTATGCTGTTAAATTATCTTTCAGTTTAGGATTTATTCTCTTCCCATGACTAGAATATGTGAATCAGCAGCAGGAAAAAAGCACAGTCATTCTTTTTTAATACAACTTTCAATAATCCTAGAACTGGCCCACATGAATAAGTTATGAATAATGTTTTGTAATCTATCCCCCGGGTGATAATTTTCGTTATTCTACAATTACTCAACCATCTTTTATATTTTATGATCTTTTTTGCTGCTGGAGTCCCAAAACACTTATAGATATTTCATACACCTATTAACTTCCATCAGTCTCTTGTCTTCGCATTGTCTTTAACACTACATCCCACACCAAAGGCCAGCATTTATGCCGTTTTACTTGAAACTCTTCTGATGGTGTGACCTTTTCTTCAAGCTCTCAGCTAATCCACATCCTCATTCAGGTGGACAAAAACATGTTGGTATGGTTCACTGGTCAACTGTCATATTTCTGCTTCAAAAACACTGCAAGATAGATTTATTTTCAACGATTTTCACTGTCTTCGAATTTTCAGCTTCACAGTTGCATAAAGCGTTAACATGTAATCTCTCTGTTATCTTGGTAAATTGTTGTGATGTAAATTTTTGGCCATCTCAAGAATATTTAATAAAATCTTAGACAAAAAAATGACTCTCAGTCATACAATAATTTCCTCCCTTCATCTCTAAGCTCACCTGACCCATACACAATGCCTTCCTACCAGGTAATTTGCATTATGTGTTAAATAAAGGATTCAAACTTACCTTCTCGTAAGGACAATACTGGTACTTCTTAATTGGACTCGTACAAATGAACACATCAGTGCTAAGGAAGAGATAATGAAATAACATTAGAAATGTGTAATATCATTGACTTTTAAATTCATTCACATCCTGTGCTATGACCCAGTTGTGATATGTCCTGGTGGCCTTGAGGAGCCCAGGTTCAATATGGCTCTCTCCCAGATCTCATGTTTGGTAAGCCTCCCACTCAAAATTCAAACAAGCTGTGAGGAGGTATATGTATTACTGTTGTTTTCCATATTAGCTTTAGAGACGTCACCTCTTGACCACTCCAGAGCTTTACAAGTCCCTGGAAAAACGAGTGGGTATAAAAATGTGGAGTACAGAAACCTCGCCCATCCTCTTTTTCTGTACTCCACATTTGTATGCCCTTCCTAGCCTTCACCCCCTCATCTTACCAGGGACTTGTGGAGCTCTGGAGTAGTCCAAAGGTGATGTGTCACCTCACCAAGTCATATTGTGAAGCCAATGCCACACTGTAACCATCAACAAAATCCCGTTCTCGTGTATTGATAATCAAGTTACTTACCTTCACTAATGCTCTTTCTGGTGGATAGATTATCTAACAGCAGATTCTTCACGTTCAGAACAATCCCAGATTCTCGACTGGATCTGGAATTCTTTAAAGCAGTAGCTCCTGCGTGCCACCAGGTGGCACCGTCGTACTCCACAGTGACCTTGCAATAACCTCGTGTCTCCCTGAAAGGTAAAATGAGCCTCTCTGCAAGCTTGGCTTTAAAGGAAGTCATTCTTGGCGAATGTGGGCACTGACGCCCACTCCAGATGATATGGGCATGTATGCCTTCTGAAGGTTTCTTCTTGTTTAGAGCGCAGAACTTCTTTATGCATGGGGCACTCCACCTCAACCAAATCCTCTTTAATACAGCTTTTCCATTTTTGGCACCACAACCCCCACTAAAATCCTATCAGGGACTCTGCCAAAATATTGAGGAAACAATATTGTGATGCCAGAATATCATGTCATAAATGGTGCCAACTCAAAAATATTTAGTTTGGGATAGACTAGAGAAGGTATGAGTATCTTTTTAGGTATACAATATTGTTGTTTCAAATATCTTTGTACAGGACCACGGCTGCGGGCACAAACATTGAGACATTGGGGATAGCCTGGTTGGGACTGCAGGCCAAGAGATACCCCCCATGGGGTCCATAGAGACTGCCATCCGGCAATGGGCTCGGATGGGAGGGAGCGAAATTGTGTTTGTTTATTGACTGTCTTGATGGGACGAACACCCCCCAAGTGAATATATAGAGTTGTTATGCAGGTTTTGGGGCCACAGGGGCTCTGAAGGTTGGCGAGTTGGGGATGTCACAACCTTAAAAGCAGGGTAGCGGGGTGGGGGTGAGGGATGGGGTAATTTATTAGTTAGCTACAACACTAAAAGAACGTACAATAGGAGCAAACAACAGGTTGACAGTGGAATAGTCAATGTGGGAACGTATGACCAATATAAAAGGAAGGGACACTTGACTCAGAACTTACTCACGCAGGTGGAACATAAATTAAAGATGACCTCATTGAAAGTGTGGTCCTGGAATGTAAACAGACTCAATAGTAAACTTAAAAGGTCAACGGACCTGCAATACATTAAGAGACATGCACCAATGTGGTTCTCCTACAGGAAACACACTTTAAAGTTAACTACTGCAAAGCACTAGATAGATATGGTTACACTTTGTTAGCACACTCAGGATATATATACATCGGAATCCAGAGAGGTGGGAGTTCTTTGTAGAAGGGCATTTTCTTTTATCCAAGGCAAAGTATGGAGAGACATGTTGGGGCGATACGTGGTGGTTAATCGGACCTGAGAGAAGATTTATTCTGTGCTCGGTTTACTCCCCCCATGACTCCAGACCACTACACTAGAGGCCTTGGGTCTCCTGGTATTGCAACTCCCAGAGGGCCGGCTGGTCTTGGGAGGTGACATGAACGACATCTTATCTGCAGAGATGGATGTGGCAAGAAGTGGAATTCCAGAGAGAAACACAGGACGAAATGCAGGTCAGCTTGGGTTTTTCCCGAGGCCATGGGCCTGTGGGGCGTATGGAGGCACCAACACCCAAAACTGAAGCAATATACCCACCTGTCAGCAGTGACCGAAAGCCTGACTCGACTACCTTATTTCACCGCACCCGAGGCTGGGGGAATTCAGAGGCAATACAAATAGCACGAGGTGTGTCAAACCATTCCCCGGAGAAACAAGGCTGAGGGGCCCTTAAAAAGACTACACATTATCCCCGCAAATAGACCCATGTTTTTTAGAGAGGAGGAATTTAGGAAGGATAGGAGGAAATGAGCAAAGCAATTCTTCCAAGGATAATGTGGGATCGGTCGACTCCAAAGTGACCCTCTGGGAGGCCTTTAAAACAGTCCTCAGAGCTCAAGCGAAAACAGGGGCCATCAGGAAGGAAAAACAACTTAAATGCCACACCTTTTGAAGCGAAATAACAGCCCTGGAATCCCCGGCAACAGGGGGGGACTCTCAAACAGCCAAAGAACGACAGCGCCTAAGACTACGCCAAAAGGAATTACGAGACCTACTAGAAGATAGTGCAAGGGCCCAGGCATTAGCCATGCAGCATAAGCTATATGACGTGGGGGACAAGGCGAATAAACTACTAGCCATGTTAAACAGAAGAAGGATCCATGGGGGATGGATCCCAGGACTGGTAGATGAAGAGGGAGGCAGATATGAAACAGGGACACAAGGGGCGGAGAAATTTGCTGCGTATTATGAGGAAATCTACACATCCTTGTCAGCAAATGCGGAGAAGGACTGTAGTGACTTTGCTTTGCCACGGCTAAGAGTGGAGGATAGAGAGATGCTTGAGGGCAAGCTGACAATTGACAAAATAAAGGCAGCGTCCCGTGCCATGCAGTTGGGCAAAACAGAGGGGCCTAACGGTTTCCCAGTGGAAATTTATAAATCTGTGCTAAATGAAACAGCAGAGCACATGCTGGGTATGCTGGAGAGACAAAATAAGACAAAAAACTGCTGTTGGATCAACAGACCGCGGCAGTAGTGGTCATACCAAAAGCAGGTAAACCATCAACGGAGTGTGGGTCATATAGACCAATCTCACTGCTTACTTATGAGGTAACAGTCCTGGCAAAACTCCTGTCCCTGGGTCTGGCCCGAGTGATTACCTCGCTTATACACCCGGATCAATCAAGGTTCATGCCACACAGAGGAACTAGACTGAACCTCCGGAGACTGTTCAGGGTCCTACATTTAACCGAGGAAAACCCCGAGGACCAGTCTACCTTCCTTTCCCTAGACGCTAGGATGGCCTTTGATAGTGTGGAATGAAACTATCTCTTTGAAGTCTTAGATCTGTTTGGTATGGGGCCCAAATTCATAGGGTGGGTTAAACTTCACTACCAACAACCATTGGCCAGAATGCGACTCAATGCCACAGTGTCTCGAGAGTTCGCTTTACAAAGAAGGACAAGACAAGGTTGCCCACTGTACCCAATTTTATTTGCTTCGGCCCTGGGGCCATTGGCGGCATGGATAGGTGAAGACCCATTAATCTGGGGATAACAATCGGGGAGAAGTGGGAAGAACAGATATCGATATATGCAGATGATATCCTCCTAAATGTTAAGAAACCGAGAGAAAAGGTAGACAAAATACTACAAATATTTCGCATTTACGGAGAATGCTAAGGGTACCGAATCAACAGGGACAAATCGCTTCTCTTCCCCTTGGCAGGGGGATTCCTGTGTTAACAACCAGCAGGAAGATGCATCAAAGAAAATACTGGGAGCAAACGGACAGATTCTCAGAATCTGGCCGTTTGCTCCCGGTATTTTTGAATTTGGGATGCATCATCCCAAATGCAGAAATCGCAATTTAAGGAATCTCTGAATAGCGATTCCTTAAATTGCTCTTGCATTTAAGGAATCCCAAAATGAGATTCCTTAAATGCAATGCATGAAACCCAAAAAAATAGCGAATTCGCTAATAGGGGGAGAAAATTACCATGAAGTTGAACTTCGTGGTAATTTGCTAAAACTTTGAAAAATTCACTTTTGTGCATTTTTCAAAGTTACATGTTGCGCACACACATGCCCTTAGGGCATGTGTGTGTGTAACATTTGTGCACAGGTCCATTTCAGGGGTGCAACAGGGTGTCCTTTGGACAACCTGGAACCCTTGAAATAGCGGAACATTAGCGATTCAGTAATAGCTAATCGCTAATAAGGAATGGCTTTCCCATTCATTCCTATGGGCCTTTAGGCGATTAGCGATTAGCTATTACCGAATCGCTAATAAGGAATGTTTAGGAATCGCTAATAACATTGCGATTCCTACATGCATCCCGTTTTGCGAGTCTTTAATAGAGATTCCTTAAAATTCGCTATTAAGGACTCGCAAAACATAACTTTGATGCATCTGCCAGCAGGTGTGTAGTGCCAATTGTAGAGCAAGGCTTTAAATAACTAAGGATCTATATAACAAAAGATGCCCAGGAGTTCTATCGGAATAATCTGGGCCTGCAACTAGACAGACTCATAACAGACGCCAAACATTGGCAAACCTTGCCTCTAACCATGCGGGCAGTGCAGCGCTGTTCAAAATGATGTCTCTCCCCCAACTGCTGTACGCGATGCAGAAAACACCACATGAGGTGCCCCCAAACTGAAAGATTTATTGTGGGGAGGTTCTGCGTCGTGGATAGCCATGAACAAACTCCAGAGAGGGATTTATGAAGGGGGACTAGCGGTGCCCAACATCCGTGGCTATTATTGGGCAGCCCAACTGGTCACAATAAATGGATGGATGTTCAGAGAAAGGGGCGAACCAGCATACAGGGTGGACAGATCGGCCACGGGCGTTACTATACACTAAGTGAGCAAGGATGAATCTACTAACACACACTCAGACACTGATAAAAGTATGGCACGCAGAAACAAAATATCTGGGAAGGAAAGGCAAACTTACAGGAATGACATCCCTGTGGGAGGGCGACCGCCTTAAGGGAGTATATGATCTGGGGGCTTCACAAAGTGAGAGCTGCTGGGCTTGGAGACTCTGGGGGACGTGTTTAGACGACAGGTATAAATCACATTCACGACCCTACAAACAGAATATGAAATGGGGAATGGGGAATGGCTAAGATATACTCAGTTAGGGCATGCCCAGCGGAGGTAGAACTGTGAGGGGCAGGCTCTGGAGGAAGCCTGTCCTTTAGAAGACAGGAAGCTGACGGAATAGCTACAAGAAAAAAACATTTCCTTGCTGTACAGAAAGATAATCAACAATGCCCCAGACACACTAGGCAGACTGAGGAACACCCGGGAACATGATGTGGGGCACATGGAGGAAGAGGAATGGACAGAGGTTTTACAAGGCCAGAGAGAGGTGGCAATACGCGCAAGGTTCCAATTGATACAACTAAAAGTTCTACATAGAGTGTATTACCGCAGATCAGTGCTGCATCAAATGGGACGTAGTGAAAGCACACACTGTCATAGAGGGTGTGGGTCAGAAGGGACCTTTTACCATTTATTATGGGAATGCCCAATCCTACAGACATATTGGAGGAAAGTAGCTGAGGTAATGGGAGCAGTTGTAGGCATAGAGGTCAGGATGGAGCCAAAATCGTTCCTATTATTGACCTCAGGAGAATAGGACTGGCTGAGACATGTAAGACAGTGGTTGGTATTAGCAGCTGTGGTTGCGAAACGGAATATTGCAAAGAAATTGGGGCCAACTGCCATTCCAAACAGTAGAGGAATGGAAACATTATTTGGATTGGTGTTGACAGGCAGAATGCACGGTGTACAAGAGCAAAGGATATCTGAGGAATAGGGAGAAGATATGAGGGCTTGACAGACTTACAGAGGCTTGTAGGGAGTTCCATGTAATTGAAGGGTCAAAACCAATCGATATCGCTGTAGTAAATATCACTGTTTTGCTCAAGTCTATAACAAAAGGGAATGGCAACACAATATACCTGTTCCTTATATGTACTACTCATTGACGATGTACCAATTAAAAGAGTTTAAAGAAATATACATCTTTGTACAAGGTATAATTTTCCTTAGGAAAGTTGAATGAAATATTGTTTTTAATTAATTTAATATATATTCATTATTGTATTTTTATAATGGTCTCGTATAATAACATGTATATACACACACATACACACGTACGATTGCTTTCTTTTTATAATTAGTAATGATTTTAATATATTTTGTAAATTGTTTACGTATTGTTTTTATTTTTAACAGTATATTTGTATATATTTTATTTTACAAGTACTAAAAATATTTGTATATATTATTTGTAATTATGTTATTTTAAATTGTAATAATTGAAATACATTTCACATAATGATATACATTTTTTGGCAAGATCTTTGCAGTTTGCATAAAAATCTAAAATCTATATTTTTATTCTCAATATTTTTTATGCAACATTGGTATATGGTGTGGTGATATTTTTGCCTCCAATATTATAGCACACAGACGTAGATCATCAACACAATATTTTTTCCATGCGTTAAAGGTCTCTAGGGATTAAGCCAATGGGAGTTACTTCTCATCTTTTGAGGGGTGTGGCAAAGAGAAAAATGCTGAAAGGGTAATGGATTGTCAAGTGAAAGTTATATACCAATTTATTCAGAAAGACAGAGCATTTCTGCAGCACCAATTTGTCGGAAAAGAACATAGTGTAAAGACACTGCACTGAAACCTCCTGCAGTTCACTGACACAAGGTGCAGAAGTAAGAGCAAAAAGAAAAAATGACATGATGGTCAGATGCCTCAAGAATCAGTGGTGCATGGGTTCACAGGACGTGCACATGAGAAATGTGAGGACCAAATTAAGATCCCATTGAGGCATGATCAAGGGTTTGGGGGAACCTAGTGTCAGCCTTTCAGAAAATGTATCACAACTGGTGACTTAAACAAGGAAGGCGGATCTGGCAAACATATAAAAGCTGTATTGGCTGGCTTATACCCTTCAAGGTGACCCACTGAAAAGCCGTGATGGGCTACCAAAAAACAAACAATTACACATCTGATAACTTGGCCTCTGAGAGATCAAGGCTAGGCCACAAACTTCTCACATCACCCTGAATAAATGAAATTAGTCAAGGGGCATCTGGCTGCAAGGATCAGATACACCACTTCAGATGGCAAATCAAAATTGCCTATTTGTCGCAGTTCAATATCTATGCCTGAAGGCATACATTGTGAAGATTTGGTTGCAGAATCTTACACTGTTGCTGAGACAAGAGATTCTCCCGAAAGGGGTAGCTGGATTGGAGGGCAAATGTTCAGTCTCAAGAGATTTGGGTACCACACTCTCCTGACCCAATATACGGTTGAGATGACTAGGGCCCAGTATGTCGTGACTTTGTTCAGGACTGGAAGCAGAAGAGGTAGGAATGCATACAGGCAAAATGCCTAATGACCTTCCTGGGGGAAACTCCAGAGCGTAATGGTCTCAAGACTGCACGTTTTCAGATGTGGCGAAATGATCCAGTTAGGGCATGCCCACTGGTGGAAGATATGCTGAGTCACCCCCGGGATGAAGGCGCCATCCATGATCTCCCAGAGAACGCTTCCTCAGTTTGTCTGCTATGGCTATCAGAGACCATAGGCAGGTGCTTACTGCTGATCCAGCCTCCTCCTTGTTGCAGTTCTACATGGCGTCCTTGCTGTCTGAGAAAACCTGCATCAACTTCACTTTGATGATTGGGAGGAAGGCTTTGAGGGCCAGCTTCCTAGTCCGAAGCTCCAACAGGCTGATGTGGAGCTGGTGCTTAACTAAAAACCATAGACCCTTGATTTGCACCTCTCCGACCTCCCAACCCAATGATGGCTCATCCCTCACTACTCTCAGCACTGGGCAGGATAAGGAGAGCAGCCTTCCACAAACTGGTATCTGCAGACCACCAATTAAATACAGATGATGTAGGACAGACTGCCCAGTACTGGGCCAACTGAAACTGAAAGTTCCACTGTAGAGTATGCACATGCCATCTGGCAAAAGGAACAAGAAGGATGCACAAGGTTTAGAGCCCAAAAAGCCTTAGAACCATCCTCACAAATCAAGGATTGCACCGAAACATCAGGGA
Source organism: Lissotriton helveticus (assembly GCF_964261635.1). Lineage (NCBI taxonomy): Eukaryota > Metazoa > Chordata > Amphibia > Caudata > Salamandridae > Lissotriton > Lissotriton helveticus. Next base: position 239,948,506 of record NC_136071.1, read on the forward strand.
TATATCCTGAAAGTCCTAGACTTACTGTGGTGGTGAAAAGGGCCTGAATGCCAAGACAACCACTATAAAGGGAATCCTCTGTAAGTGTGTCAGGTGAGATTTGAGTACACCAATTGAAAGCACAAGGATGAATGAAGGGCAACTGTTATCTGGAAATGGTCTGCAACTGCAGCAAGCCCATCTTGAGCAGCCAGTCGCCAAGGTACAGGAACACATGCATCCCTAATTGCCAAAGAGAAGCTGTGACCATTGCAATGGCCTATTTCTGACTCAGGTGCTCTCTCAATGGCACCAATGGCCAGAAGCAGATTGGGAGAATGGGGTGCCGAAACATTGTTCGGCGCAGATGGAATGAGAAGGGTGGATGAAATGAAAGATAGGTGTGCCCTGAGAACAATCTACAGAATCTATGACATAATATCGACAGACAGAATATCTACATACAAAAATATCGACACAAAAATATCGAAATCAAAAATATCGGAGTCATATCTTCATAAAGGTAAGTACAAAAATATCGAAAAATTAATATCGTAGTACAAAAATATCGAAATAAAAAATATCGTTTTTTTAAATGTATAAATAATAATGTAAAATTAATTTTAAAATACATATAATTTTACAAATATTAAATAAAAACATTAAAACATAATTAAAAAATTAAAACTAATACATATACATTTAAAATAAATTAAAAATGTAATAATTTAATGTAATTTTAATTTTTTTAATTTCATTTAATTGATTTAATTTAAATATAAATTTATTTTATTTTTACCCTGTACGCCTGTACCCCAAAAACCCAAAACTGACCCTGAACCCTAAAAATAACCCTTTACCCAAAAACTGAAAACTGACCCTGAACCCAAAAAATACCCCTTTATTGAAGAACTAAAAACTGACCCTGAACCCTAAAAATACCCCTTTACCCAAAAACTGAAAACTGACCCTGAACCCAAAAAATACCCCTTTATCCAAAAACCCAAAACTGACCCTGAACCCTAAAAATACCCCTTTACCCAAAAACTGAAAACTGACCCTGCACCCAAAAAATACCCCTTTACCCAAAAACTGAAAACTGACCCTGAACCCAAAAAATACCCCTTTACCCAGAAACCCAAAACTGACCCTGAACCCTAAAAATACCCCTTTACCCAAAAACTGAAAACTGACCCTGAACCCAAAAAATACCCCTTTATCCAAGAACTAAAAACTGACCCTGAACCCTAAAAATACCCCTTTACCCAAAAACTGAAAACTGACCCTGAACCCAAAAAATACCCCTTTACCCAAAAACTGAAAACTGACCCTGAACCCAAAAAATACCCCTTTACCCAAAAACTGAAAACTGACCCTGAACACTAAAAATACCCTTTTACCCAAAAACTGAAAACTGACCCTGAACCCTAAAAATACCCCTTAAAAAAACTAAAACATATACAATTTAAAATATTATTATATACTTACCTATACTTACGTTGTAATGGTATGCATTGTAAAACTTGCGTTGTAAAGGTTGTTTCCCCGGTGGATAGCGTAGGGGTAAAAATGTACTATTCACACTCCAGAGGGTGCAACAGTAGGGAAAGCGTTGGATAGCATGGGGGTAAAAATTAATTCCCACACTACTCCCACTTTAACACACAACACACTACACATATAAAAAAGACAATTAATATAAATTTCAATTAATCAATTAATAACAATTGATATTACTAAATTGATGTAATTATAAAAGAACTAAATAGCACATATTAATTACTAATTAATTAACAATAAATACCAAAGAAAATTACAATCTCTTTAATTACTTACATTTAAATATATCACACCCTATCCCCCTATAAACACACAACCCACTACACAGAAATAAATCATATCATTTATTCACTTAATAAATATTAATTACCAATTAATTATTATTTAACAATAACAAAAAAATAAATATATTAGCACATTAACTCTAAATAATTTAATTACATAATTAATATTATTTAATTACCAATTAATTATTAATTAACAATAACAACACATTAAATATATTAGCACATGAACTCTAAATAATTTAATTACATAATTAATATTATTTAATTATCAATTATTTATTAATTAACAATAACAATAAAGTAAATATATAAGCACATTAGCTGTAAATAATTTAATTTACTAATTAATATTATAGTTTCCCAATTAATTAATTAACAATAACAAAAAATTATATATATAAAAAAATTACTCTAATTAATGTAATTAACTAATTAATATTAATTAATTACCAATTAATTATTAATTAAAAATATGTACAAAATTAAATTAATTAACTAATTAATATTAATTAATTACCAATTAAGTATTAATTAAAAAAAATTACAAACATATATTAATTAATTAATTATTATTAAATTACTTCCCACCCTATTCCCCTATAAACCCACAACCCGCTCTGATACTAAAACGCAAAATGTACACAAATTTACAAATTTTCAAACATACATTACAAAACATGTTTAACAAACATATAAACAACACATTAAAATACATAACACTAAACAAAATTTCGATATTAGTAACATTCGATATTAGTAACATACATACCTTACAAAAACGATATTCTGTCTGTCGATATTTTGGACATCGATATTCTTTACTATCGAAATTAAAACATCGATATTATTGTATATCGATATTTTAAGTTCGATATTTTGTCTCACTACCCAATCTACAATACCCCTCGATTTGAGGAGACAGCTTTACAGCTGTGGAGGTAAACCGGCTTGTGGTCCCTACTGATTCATTGTGGTCCATAAAGGCCAAGTCAGAGCAGCTTGGTGGTGCCTGGAGTCAGAGAGGAAGATGTAAAAGGTCACTGGGTTTGTTGGTGAGAACAGCTTCGGCCGCCACTACATCATATGGGCCCCAAAAGGCTTGAGTCAACTGTTGAACTCAATGTAACTACGCTTAAAGTGAAAACCAATAAAAACATATATTTTTTAAAGAATACCAGATCCAGCATGGGGTCTGGGAATTTTCTAGAGGTGAGGAATCTGCAGTAAGAAGTATCCATCAGAACACAAAAGCAGGCACTAAAAATGTATTTCTCAGTAAATGTCAAAGAGGTGTAAGACGACTGTCTGTAAAGCTCTTTGCGTGCTATTCTCAACTGAGAGTAAGTAGGAACTATGTTTACTATGGCTGTATAACAAAAAACAGATTCCGAATGCATAAGATTCCTGGGAGAGCTTGGACATTGCCTGCTTTAGGAAATGCCACCAGTACATGTCGTTTTTCAGACTGTCTACTTGTATTATTGGTTTAACTGATTGTTTTATGCTCCCTCTTGTATCTACCCTATTTTGCTACTCATCTACTACCTTCAACTATCCTTCGCTCAAAAGCTTGTTAATTGCTCTCTTGATTCTCCTACCCCTTGTTGTAAAGCGCTCTGATATCTGCAAAGATCTTGTTTGCGCTATATAAAACTCTCAAAATAAAATAAATAAATAAATACATTACATGCAGGATACATTGCAGAAATAATGCATTCCCAATGGTGCACTAAAACTGGCATCCTGCAACCTGTGTGACCTACTGATGCAGACAGGAAACATCACTGTAATCTTCTGAGTTTTGGCTAATGAAGACAACATAATCCCTGAACCCATTCATGCACAATTTATCAATTCAATGTAGTCTTAATTCATTTATGCAAGGACAGGAACATGAAGCATGGGCAAAAAAAAGCATAATCCAACACCTTCACCAAAACAGTCCACGAATTTGAGCAGGAAAAGAGCAAAATAATGGAATTACAATAGTCCACTCACAGGTTACGCTATAATCTGCAGATTTGTATATGAAAATGTACACAGTCGAATTTTTCAAGACAAACCTGCAAAAATGGCACCATAAGGTGACCTGGTTTGAAAATCAACCAGGTCCCACCTAGTGTGCACTCAAGCTGATATTCATGATAATAAGATATAACTCACTCATCCAAGGTAGCCATATGCTTCACTGCATCCACAGCTCCTGGTATTGGATCCAACTCGAGGAAGAAGTTCTTGGCCTCCCAGATACTTATGGCTTTCTCCTGCAAGAAAGAGCAAACATTATTCTTTTTTTTTGGCATTTGCATAGCGCACACACGCTCGTTGACAGTATCTCAAGGCACTATGAATTACTGCAAATAGGGCACACCAAGCTAACAACAAATACAAATTAAGCTGCAAACAGCCAGGTTTTCACCATTTTCTAGGAATTTAAGGTGATCTTGTTCTGCGCAGATATGGGTGGGCAAACAATTCCAGAGAAAAAGGCCCTTGCAGATGTATGACTCTACCTCCCCATTTAGAGAGTCTAGCTTTATGAACCCAAAGGTGGTCTTAGTTGAACATAGGATATCATGTAGGTTTCTTGAATTGGCTGCTAATAAACGCTAGCATCATTCAATATAAAGATTTGTGCTTCAAACACTCTACCTTAACTTTTTTCTGCTTTCTCACTGTAAAGCTGTTCCCTGACCTGTAAGACATGGTCGCATTTCTTCAAATTACAAATGAGCCTAGCAGTTGCAGTTTGTATTTTTAGAGCTGATCAATACTTTTTTTAAAGAAATATCCTGAAACGCAGAAGAGCCAAAGTCTAATATGGAGTGAATAAATTAATTGGCTACCACAACCCTATGAGTGGGTTGAAGGAAAGGAAAAATCCATCCGATGGCCTGATTTATGGGTTGGGTGACGTGTACTCCTTACCAAAGCTGATGGCTATCCTATCCGTCTCATTACAAGTGCCACAGCAGATAATACACTTTTAATAAAGCGGACGGGATAGATGTCCTGTTTTTGACAAGCTAAGCCATCCGCCAAACCGGCAATTAGACCTTGAGTTATTTTAAATGGAAAAAGCAGTCTGCATTACAGCCCCTATTTGAGGTTCCACATTCAGGATAAAATCTAGTATAATGCCTAAACTTCAGGAACGATTACTGGAAATTGGCCATTGCCCCAGGTAAAAATGCCTTAACTATGGGTCCTAACCATTTATCTTCTTATTGACTACGATCTCTGTCATACTTGGGTAAAGTTTCAGATAAATATCTTTCATCCACTTTTGAGTTAAATTTAACACATCAGTTATCTTGGAACTATCCACTGGTGCAATTCTTGGCAAACCATAAATCAATTGTATGTCATCTACATATATCTTGATACCATGTTCTGATAACAAAAATGCTAAAAAGCTTAGGTATAGATTACAAAGTATCAGTGAAATAGATGATTCTATGGGTGCACCCGATCATACATGGAAGACTTGAAGGATCCTAATTCAGGATGTCATAAATACAGGTGGGTAGAGACATAAAGAGACAGATTTGTTCATTATATACCTTCACCTTTAAACGGGAGAAATTAGGGGGACTAAGATTTGCTGTCTTGGTTCCTCACTTTTGGAACTCTCTTCCTTTGAACATCAGATCCCTGGCAATTTATCCTCAATTTAAGAAACTTCTAAAAACGTGGTTGTTCCACCAGGCCTATGAATGAATCACTTAGCGGCAGGATTCCCTTGACCCTAGGGCCAAGAAACCATTTGGTGTATGTGTGCTCTATAAGCATTTTTAACATAACATAACATGGAGCGTGCACATCTCCAAAATTACTGTGCAGACAGATTTTGTTCCTCATCTTCTAATCCAGGGATCTCCAAACTCTTCTATGAGAGCTACTTATGATCTACGACAGCCATCCTGAACTAATACCAAGTATATCACCTTAATAACTCTAACAACAGTGACCAACCAGATAGTCATCAGATTGTCGTTTTCATTCAGTTCGTACTCACCAACCCCAGTTTCTGCAGCCTTATAATCAATTTACAGTGCTCTGCTGTGTGTGACAGCGCTCGGCAACATTTCTATTCAACAGATAGCTTTGCTGCATGGCAGTTTGTCATGTTGCAAGCTACTTGCTGTCTGTCACATTGTGTTGTCATTGGTTTGGGAGGCTGCCATTTCAAGGGACTCCAGCTCAGCGGCACAGCCACCTGCACTATGAAAAAGGCAGCAATGCCATACTCCACACGCAGTGCTTAGTTTGTAAAAGAATAAGTGCTGGGGCCCAAAGCTTTGCTCAGAATCCTGCAGAAGGTGCTACTGAATGAGAGCAAGCTGAATACCAAGGCTGCCGAGTCATGACCTCCTGGCCTTCCGCAAAGCCCTGAAAACCTTCCTTTTTAAATAAATTCTTTTATCTGTGTTGTGTCTCTGCTAACTGTTGCACTTTGCCTGCCATGCGCCAGGACGCCCCTTAGCTGGGGCAGCTGTGCGCAATACAAAAGTGCATAACATAACATAACATGATACAGCCTCATGCCTCTTACGTCCACCACCAGTCACTCACTACCCTTTATTCCACTCATGCAGGATCCTACTATCTCCCTATGTCACCCTTGTCAGTCTTTCTCATACTTCTTATTTTCCCAAGTTTATTTTTCTCTTTATCATGCCTGTGTGGGCCCCCCAAAATGAGAGCAGGTGGGCCCCACCTCAAGCACCAGCTCAAATTAAGCACTGCTCCATTCCTAGTCATGTACAAGGTTGGGCTTCATGTCCAGGAGCTAATCACTGGCTAGCTGCTCGTAGCTCCTGGTTACCCTTTGGAGACCCCAGTTTCCTCTCTCTTCAAAAAAGTGGGTAACTCCCCATGAAACCATGACTGAAGTGATAGTGACGGGGATTCCGTGAGTACTGCCCCTGCTCTAGAAGTAGCGGATCGGGACAATCACCTTTGAGTGGGACCTGATAAGTTACCCCTAGTCACGTCTTTCAAAAGGACTATGCAATTGCTGGGCGTTCACCAGTGCACTACAATCCACAACCTATTACCGAAATTCAAGTGCAGTGGACCTACGCTGTAGTGTGTATGTAGAGCTGGGAGGGACATACCTCGGGTGGAGGGATGGGTGAGGGAAGGGGGTGGGAGCTGGAGGTTATAATAGTGCTATGATTAGAAATTACACTGGAGCGAATGTTATGCGATTGCGACAATTATGAGGGAAATACTTTATTACCTTTTTTCCTTTAGTCATAAGATGGGAGGGAGGGTTAGTCCCAGATATAGAAGATTTCACTTGACTGTATAATTCACGATTGATTCGTTGTATCTTTTGTTATGTATCTTCTCTCTTCATTGTGTACATTAAGTGTTTGCGCACACCGGAAACTCTCAATAAAGTTTGAAAAAAATAAATGAAACCATTACTGAAATCTTTGTCTCATTGATGATGATCGCCCACTGACTAGGAAAAAAATTATTTTTAAGTTAAAATAATGTCAAGCGACCAATCATTTACAATTCAAAACACACATATGCAAGAAGGCAAACACAAACAAACAATGCAAAACTTTAGACTTCTCAGTCTCTCGCTTATGAACTGCCTTTAACAAACAAATGAGGAGGTCAAGCCTTCAACTGAGCCTCTACTGCAGGATGATTCACATTGGTTCGGACTTCATGCTTGCCACTATGGTACAAGATTTGGGGAGTGGTAGATTTGTGTAAAATGCCCCTGTCCTTCTTTCACCAGCTTTCAAGATTGTATTCAGGCCATCAATTGGCACTAGAAAAGTCTGAATAAAATATAAACACCCACAAGGCTGGGAGGGACTCAACAGAGCAGAATTGGGCACATGATGTGTGATATGCCAATGGGAAGGATCAGACAGGGACATATATGGAAAGAGAAGAAAAAAGTTACCAATGACCTAAAACGTCAAGATCTCCCACTACCTACATGTAGAACAATACCTTGTTCTTGAGTAAGGCTCTCATCACTGGAAATATCTAGATGCATGGGTTTTATCACTGGCACAACAGCTAATGCCTATAGGGCATTTCAGAAAGGAGTCCATTGAAACATGAGATAAAGTATAACAGAAAAAGAAATATTCTAAGGATCTCCGTTCCAATATCACAGGGAGTTTTATGGCTGAAGTTCATGTAAGAGAATTTTATATTTGTAGCGTAGAAAAAAACTACTGAAGGCAGGCAAGTAACTGAATGTCAGAAAATCAGTCCTTGAGCAGTAAACATTGCATGGAAGAGGTTAGGGAAATAGTGGCAATGCAGGCATACTCAGATTTGCCATCAGAAGACAGAAGATTTGGCAAAAGCACAAACTTAGACAACTACCTGCATGACCCCTAATCGCAATGAAGAAAATCCTGACATCTGCCCATGAAATTTTCCAGTAGCTGACAACACATTTACAGTCTTTAGACACTGCCAGAAGAATGAGCGTGTGCATGATCGCATCACTCCTATTAAACCTGGCACCATTGGCGTGGGTCTCCCTTCCATTTTTCGCTTCTGTCTCCTCAGTGTTTTGTTGGTGTTAGATGCTCTGGGCGCTGTGCCACTGCCATTCTGTGCCACAGCGTGAATGCTCCCTACTGTAAATTGACTGTATGAATTGGTATAATCCTAATTGACCCAAGGAACATGATAGGAAAGTCGAATTTAGTATGCCTGAGCTCCAAATATTAAAGTGCATCTTTTAGTGACGGTTATTTTTATATTCTGTGTTTAAAACTACCACTTTTGGGAAGTAGGTATTTTCTTGCCTAAGCCTTCCCGTGTGCTCTGCTGTTATGTGTATTGGCTGTCTGGTTTTGGAAGGTCAGGGCAGACTGAGGCTGACCTGAATTGAATTGATGCAGTTGGAGTATGGGGAGGGGTGACCTCTTTGATCTGAGCTGGGCTGTGCCTGGCAAGGTGAATGATGGCTCCACCTTCCACTGGGCATCTGATGGCAGACCCCCTCTTCCTGAAAGGCAGGATGCCGCCTCATAAATAAAGTGCTCCAGGATGACACCAAACAGGTTCGGGCTGGGTTCAGTGATTTGTGACTTTTTGAGAACAAAGACTTTTGGGGTATAAAGATCTGTGCTGAAACCCCTACATGGTGTGTTACTTCTGGATGTCAAGACGAACCTCTGTCCGTGTAACTAGAGGGAAAGGACTCTGAAACTTTCTTTCATCTTGCTGAAGCAACTACCCAAGGGCCTGATTTGAGCTTGCCTCCTGCTGAAGTATCAGGGTCATTAGACTTCACCCATCAGCCTTCTGAATTCCTATTTGAGGGGAATTCTACTCGCAGGTAAGGCCTCTGTTGAGAATTCTAGAGCCTCTGGTTCTACTGCGGTGAACGCGGGATGAAAATCATCGCATCGCTATTGTGGGCTGACACAGCTGAGGAGCTGTTGCCGCTGATAGCCCGCATTTCCCTGGGTTACCAAAGTCATTGTTATCGCTATTGTGGACCGCTGCAGTTGAGGAGCTGTTGCCTCTGAGAGCCCGCATTTGCCTGTATTACCAAAGTCATCATTATCGCTATTGTGGGCCGCCGCAGCGGAGGAGCTGTGCCGCTGAGTGCCCGCATTTGCCGTCCTACGAGAATCATCGCAATCGCTATTGTGGGCCGCTGCAGCTGAGGAGCTGTACCGCTGAGTGCCTGCATATGCTGTCCTACGAGAATCATCGCAATTGCTATTGTGGGCCGCTGCAGCTGAGGAGCTGTGCCGCTGAGTGCCCGCATTTGCCGTCCTACGAGAATCATCGCTATCGCTATTGTGGGCCCCTGCATGCTGAGCTGTGCCGCTAAGTGCCAGCACAAGTCACCACTTCAAGGATCTTGTTATCACCTGCGTGTGCCGCTGGATGCCCGCCTTTAAGCCCCGTCCCAGGATTATCGTGAGTGCACGCCTTGGACAGCTACAGCTGGGAGCGGTGACCGCTGCAAGCTTGCCTGTCATTACCGCGACTTCCTTGTGAGGCTGGGTACCATGCCCCTTTAAATCTCAGGTACATCGTGTAGACTTCGGCCTCAAACTAAGTTCTTTCCACACGCTTTTTGAGTCCTCAATCGCTTTTGAAGTGAATCTGTAATTATGTGCATTGTGGTTTCTTGATCGCTTTTAAGCCTTGCGTTCAGTCTATAACTACTTGTGGTGTCCATTTGTAGAGTCTTTCCTGCGTTTTTGTGTATGGTCATAAATGCTTCACACACTGCCTCTGAGATAGGCCTGTCTGCTCGTGCTACGTTACCACAGGGTTGAGAAGGGGTTATCAAAGGGTGTAGCCCCCTTACTCTGACTTAGGAAGAAGGATCCCTATTTGGACCTCGGCGCCAGCCGCTGCCAACTAGAGATCCCCATTTCTAACAACTCCCATTTGCACATTTACCTTGGGAGGCATCTTCACCCCAGTAGCATCTTAGATTGCACTTGTAGAGCCACAGGCAACTCCTCTATCTCCTTATGGATCTTGCATGGTCCGACTCCAACTTATCCAGCCAGAATAAGCCCGTGCCCATTTAACTGAGCCATAGCTCTGTACACAGAAGCTTGCAACACTCATGCCTCTGCAGGTTCCCATTAGTGCACTATTTCTCTTTGGAAGCCACTCCATTCTTGATCTCAGGTTATCAGAGCTACTTGAGGATTTCAAGAAAACACCATGTTACCAGGCCTAAACAACACTTAAGCTGTATCTGAAATCCTGGAGAAGCCACTCTCTCAGATGAGTCCATAAATCTGTCCATAATGAGACAGTTTTAGTCTAGTTACTTTCTACACTATAAATGAGTGTTCGCGCTTTTTCGTGGCTTAATAGGTTTCTTTTCAATTGATAAATGCTCCTTACTGTTACAGTGTGTTCCAATGCACTCAGGCTCCGACTAGGGGAGATGCAACAAGACCTGGAGAGGATTTAGGAATAAGAATATAGTAGACTGCAATATTACCCATACTGAACACAGTCTGTATAACTAGGGAACTTTAGGGATGGGGAAACGTCTCTGACAGCTACATGGGATGGAGCAGGATGGCTAAAAGTGTGTTCTTCATTCATAAACATTGTAGAGTATAAAACTATGAATGTATTTCAACAACTGTGAAATTGAAAAATAAACAACATTCTTTAAACAGGGATATTCTACATCAGAGGGTGTCCCCTAGGAGATTCTAAACAGGCGAAGCAGCTCCCCTGTCCCCACCCTCAGGCCAGCAGACCATTGGCTATTCAGCTACCAGGCAACTCTGAGCCCTCCCCTCCCCTCACACTTGCCCAGGACCCTTAAGGCTGTGCTGGGTGCACCCCAAATCATTCTCCTCCATCTTGTGAGTTGCAGACCACCTGTGCCCAGATTGCAGTGAGCAGAGTCCAGGAAGTGGTAAGGAGACAGACTAGTGCTGTCTCGTCCCCAAAACAAAAGTTGTTAAAAAAAAAATGATTTTCCCTTTCTGTTATTACTTTCTTTGCCTGTGGTTGTTACAGTTTAAAATTGTAGTTTTAACCTGCCTGTGATTGGATCTTTGATCACCTGTTTGTGTTTTAAACTTGGGGTTTTCCCTGCCCACGATTGCTTCCATTTAACGTGTTGAATTGTGGGATTTGTAGTCCAAACTCTGTAGCTTATCCCTCTCATTCGGGGTGACAATTCAGTTTTCCCTCCAAATTTCTCCTTTGCTCTGTGCTAACACCAGTATGTTAGAACGGTGCACCCCAGCCACCATTTTGTGTTCACAAGCCAGTGAAACCAGCCCCCCTGCCGCCCCCCCGCAACAGGGATATTCTACATCAGAGGGTGCTTCTGTGAGCTCTTTAAACTGTGTTTACTAGGGACTGTGTACTTCGTTTTTTGGCTAGGAGAGGGAGTAAAGTTTTATTCAAATAGTATTGTTTGATTTCAAGTTAGTGAGGCCTTTACCTGCAGAAGTCCAAAGTGTGGATTGAGCCTGTCTGTCTCCTAGGAGATTCTAAACAGGAGAAGCAGCTCCCCAGCCCGCACAACCAGGCCAGCAGACCAATGGCTATTCAACTACCAGGCAACTCTGACCCCTCCCCTCACACTTGCCCAGGCCCCTTAAGGCTTTGCTGGGTGCACCCCAAATCATTCTCCTCCATCTTGTGAGTTGCAGCCTACCTGTGCCCCAGATTAATTATTAAAACGAATTTCATAGCACACACTGCATCGCATTTTGCGATGCAGGGCGCGCTACGAAATTCGTTTTAATACTTAAATTGTTTACTTACCTGCAATTATCCATATGCCGGTTTTTAACACTTTCCACCCTGCCCCTCCCCCTCCCCGCCTCCCTGCCCCACCGTAACTCCCTCCACGGCCCGCGGCTGCCCCAGATTGCAATGAGCAGAGTCCAGGAAGTGGTAAGGAAACAGACTAGTGCTGTCTCTTCCCCAAAATAAAAGTTGTTAAAGAAACGATTTTCCCTTTCTGTGATTACTGTCTTTGCCTGTGGTTGTTACAGTTTAAAATTGTAGTTTTAACCTGCCTGTGATTGCATATTTTTTCACCAAGTGTGGATTGAGCCTGTCTGTCTCCTAGGAGATTCTGAACAGGCGAAGCAGCTTCCAACTCCCTTGCTAACAAACCTTGTCTGAGGTCGCTAGGACCTTATATGGTCTGCTAGTAGTTGGTACATGTGTACACTGATTGGTAGTTGTATCTGGAATTTCTATTGGATTATAGTTAGTGTCCTCATTGGTCGGGTATTTGAGGGTTCTGATTGGTTTCTGGGTCTGTGATTCAATGAATGTAGGGTTGGGACTAGGGCTAGGGTTAGGATTTCTATTGGAAGTAGGGACTAGGGGTTCCTATGTTATTGGTTGTTGGAAATAGGGTGGGATTAGGGCTAGGGTTAGACCTTTAATTGAAGTAGCCATTTGGGCTTCTGGTGTAATTGATTGCTGGATTAAGAGTAGGGTTAGGCTTTCTATTGGAAGTAGGGACTAGGGCTTCCTGTGCCATTGGTTGCTTGGACTTGGGTTGGGACTACTGGTAGGGCTAGGGCCTCTATAGGACGTAGAGATCAGGGTTTTTGAGCTGATTGGGTGCATGGACTAGGGCTACGATTGGCTGTAATGTCCTGGTCTCCTATTGGTTCTAAATTTTAGGGCTAGTGTTGTGATTGGATAATGCGAGCGCTAGGGTTCCCATTGGCTCAAGGGGTCACCTGATTACTAGGGCTATAAAAGGCCAGGGTTAGGGCGTCTCAGCCTGGGCATCGAGGCTAAGGGCGGAGAGGACAAGGGCTGTTGCCTGTTTGAGCCTGTTAAGGGCGGAGAGGACAACGGCTGTTGCCTGTTTGAGCCTGTTAAGGGAGGAGAGGACAAGGACTGTTGCCTGTTTGAGCCTGTTCGAGACTGATCAGGGCCAGGGCCAGAAATGCTGCCCATTAACCTATTTAGCAATACCCAGCCCACACCATCCACATCCACAAACGTATGGTACTTATGGATCTATATATTTATCACTTTCTTCTAATTTAGCATTTCAAATGCACTACCCTTTTCCTCGTCCTATACTTCGCTCAATATGTCTTCTAGCCCAACCTCCTGAATCATCTCAAACATCTTTCTACTACTCTTTCCAATGCACTACCCTATCTCTCATCCTATACATCTAATAATATATCTTCTACATCTATCAATATATCTTCTTCATCCACTCTCTCATTTATCCCAAACCCCATACCACTACTATGAGCCCCAAAATACCCCTTTCTAGACTCTCTCCTACTCTACCCCTCCTTGCATCATCTGACACCTCTTTTACTATACCGATCCTCTAAAACAAACCTTTCTAAACTCTTCCCTCGGACTCCTCCCCTCCAAAAACCTCCTCCTACTGCAAAAAAAACCCAAAAAACTTCTCTCACTCTTTTATCCCTCCACTATCCGTTTCAATCAAAATTAACAGACTAACATGTTCACTTCTCAAATTCCATATTCAACTATACTAATTCACCACTAATCCTTTATGGGTTCCGGAGTGGCGTGCTACTCGCCAGAAAAGCGCTTCAGCACCCATCAGGGGTAACAAGTGCTTTTTTTTTTTTTTTGTTAAACCGTTTTTATTGCAGAACCAAAGGCATAGCATCTTAAACAGGTATCATGTCATCAGCGTTGGATCCCCGTCCCCTTGTCCGTACATCCATCCTTTATACACAGCCATTCAGCCCACATCCCGGAGGCCGGGCGGGAATACTCATAAACAAGAAAATCTTTACATCCGATAGTCGCTGTGTGCGTCGTATGAGGAGGTCCGCTGTCTGCATTTGAGTTTCGGCCCCCCCCCGGTGTCTCACGATAGAATCGCCTCTCATGCACCGCCTAATCTAGGAACCCCCCCATCCCCCCAACTCCCTCCCCCCCAAACGTCCCCACTCGCGCCTAGCCAGCCTATATGTGTTCATGCAGTGACTAGCAGGAGATCATAATCGTCTATTAGGTGTGTGTGCCTGGTGAGGGCGCTATCGCCGTGGGTGTATCGGTCGCGTCATCCGGCGCCTCCCCCTCTTCTTCCTCTTCCGCAACTGAGCTATCTTGCAGGGCTTGCACTAAGATTTCCCACTCCATTGCCGCCTCCTGAGCCCTCTCGTCCTCTTTTCGGCGTGCCAGTTGGTACCTGAGTGTGCTCTTGCTCGCCGCCCATTTCAAAAACTCATTCAGCCACCTCCGATGCGTGGGGCCCGTTTTCGACTTCCATCCCTTGGTCACTTCTCTTTTGCCTAAGAGGAGGCCCATGTCAATGAATTTGCTCGATATCTTATTCTTGGGCGTGTGCGGGAACCAGTGCAATATACTGACGGCTATATCGTAGCGGAGGTCCCTACTTGCCACTTCATTCAGGGTGTCGCCAATCTCCTCCCAGTAATTCTGTAGGTGAGGGCAGTCCCTGAGCATGTGGGTCAGGTCCGCTCCTATTCTATTACAGCGCGGGCAGGCTGCCTCCTCCGCCCCGAAGTACTCCCTTATTTTGCTTGGGGTAAGGTATGCCCTGTGGAGGATATAGAAATGGATCAGCTGGAATCGTGCGTTCCTCGTACTCTTTCTAGCGCGTCTCACCAGCTGTGCCCACGCGGTATCTGGGATCTCCATTTGCAGGTCCAGTTTCCAGTTCCCACTTGGCTTTCAGCCGGGTCAGAGGCTGCAAGGCTTCTTTTAGTAATCTAGAATAGAGGCATGTGACAGCCTTGTGGGTACCTGCAGACATCATAGTGTACTGGCATACCAGCGACGTTGGTGGTTCCACTAGTCCCTCGCCCCAGTGCGCCTGGATGGCGCGCACCACCGCCGCGTGCAGTAGGTAGTCCCCCCGCGGCAGGTCGTAGCGCTCCTGCAGCGTTTGGTATGGGGCCAGTGCCCCATCATCGTATAAGTCCCCCACCATCTGTAGTCCCCCGTCCTCCCAGTGTTGCAGGTGCGACCAATCCCCACCGTGTGGGAGTGCTGTCACCATGCCCAGTGGGATCTCGGGTGCGTATGGATGTCTGACTACCACTCGTCTGTGCGCCCGGTTCCAACAAAGACGGAAAGTTCCTTCCTCCATGGATAGGTCTCTGATTGCCAATCGTTGCCCAAGCGCACGAGAAGTCTCTCCGCCCCCTCCACAGCCTCGTCGGCATCCTCCAAGAAGAGGAGAAGATCGTCCGCGTACAGCGAGATAAAGTGGCAAATTCCATTTTGTTCCAGTCCCCTGTAGTATCCGCCCTTCCTAGCCATCGCCGCGAGGGGCTCCACCGCCAGGGCGAACAACAGCGGGGACAGCGCGCACCCCTGCCTAGTACCGCGACACACGTCATATTGGTTCGATATTAGGGTGCCCACCCTCACTCTCGCTTTCGCTGCCGCATACAGCACTTTCGTCCATTCTATGTAGCCCTCTCCGAGACCAAAGCGCCGCAGCACCTTGTACAAGTACCCCCACTCCAAGCTATCAAAAGCCTTTTCTATATCAACTGCCAGCACTAGGGGTGCTCTAGCCTCCGGCGACGGGTCGCTCATCAAGCGGGTTAGCCTTCGGATGTTGGGAGTGGTATTACGCGTGGGAATGAACCCAGATTGCTCCCTGTGGACTAGTTCCTGCATGTGTTGCAGTAACCTGGACGCTAACACAGTGCTTAGAATTTTATAGTCAGTTGTCAACATTGATAGCGGTCGGTATGACGCCGTGCTGGTGCTCTCCCTTCTCGGTTTCAACAGGGGAATCATCAGGGCTTCGCGCATAGAGTGCGGCAGCCGCCCCTTGTCCTTGGCTTCGTTGTAGACCGTTTGGAGCCGCGGGGCCAGCTGTTCTATGTATCGCCCATAGAATTCTATCGGCAGTCCGTCTAGTCCCGGGGTCTTATTGCTGGCCATGTGTTTCACTGCTCCCCTGATTTCAGCCAGATCTATCGGGCTGCCCAAGGCGTCCGCTTGCGCCTGTTCCAGGTGCGGTAAGTTCAGGCCATCCAAGAATGCGTCTATGTCCTCTCCCCTGTCACCTAGCGCACTTTGGTATAGCTTTCCATAGTAGGACCTGAAGCTATTGAGGATCTCTGGTTGCGTGGCACTCATGCGATCCTCTCCCTCTGAAATGGCTAGGATCGGATGACTACGCCTGGCGGGGTCGGCCAGCCAAGCCAGCAATGTTCCGGCTTTATCCCCCTCAGCATGCGTTTTCGTTAGATAAGCCTTATAATCGTAACTGCGGAGTCGCTCAATTTCAACCGCCATCGCCTCCCGCGCCTCGCAGAGGCTCTCCTGGAGCTTGGGCCGATTAGGGCGCACCAGTTCAGCCTCGCGTAGTGCGCGTTCCGCTCTATCCAGGTCAGCTAGTAAAGTTTTACGGGCCCCAGCGTACCTTCCTATGCAATGTCCCCTCACTACTATATTGAAGGCGTCCCACTCCGTAGCTCTGGAGTCAGTGGAACCCTCGTTTTCCGTGAAGTATTGGCCAATTCTTTCCCCCAGCGCCTCGCGGAACGGCGGGTCGTCCAATGTGTCCGGCCTCAGTTGCCACGTCGAGACACGGGATATTTCGGTCATCCAATCAAGTGATAACAGCAGGGGGTTATGATCCGACAGCGTGCGCGCCAGGTATTCGGTGCGGGCCACTGCAGGGAGCACCGTCGGAGAGCACAGAAAGGCGTCGATACGGACGTGGGGGTCATGGAGGCCGGAGTGGAACGAGTAATCCCGCTCTAGCAGGTGTTGTGTGCGCCAAGCGTCGGCAAGCTCCCACTGCTCCTGCCAGTCTGATCTGCACTTCGCTAGCCTGCGCACCGGGGAAGTGTGTAGTGGTGGGTGCGACCTGTCTAGTGCGATATCTGCCACCGAATTAAAGTCCCCTTCCATCAAGATAGGACCCGCAAGGTAACTAGCCAATTCCCCAGACAGTTTTGCAAAGTATGTCGCTTGATCCACATTAGGTGCGTATACGCTGCAAAGCACTATGCGTCGACCCCTGAGGTTCCCCTCCACTGCCACAAATCTCCCCTCCAGATCCACCATCTGTCTGATCGCCTGAAAAGGTGTACCCGCCCTTATCCAAATTAGTACCCCACTGGCAAAGGCCGAGTACGTGGTATTGAACAAGTGTCCCCTCCACCTACGCTGTAGCGCTATTCCCTCCTTTTTCGTCAAGTGTGTTTCATGCAGCAGCGCAATATGGACCCCTCTACGAACCAGGTACGCATGAATCTTGTGTCGTCGTGCCATGGTGTGGAGCCCCCTCACATTCCATGTCACACATTTTAACGTTCCTGCATTAGCCATTGTCCCATGTCGTTCGATACATTGCAGCTTCGTAACGGCTCCAGGCGCTCGTGGCGGAACATTCCCCCTTCCCCTTAAAAACCATCCCCTTCCCCCCACCCTCAACTGTGCCTCGGATCTCCCCAACTCCCCCAGGCCCCCTCCCCAGAACAGGACCTAACTTCACGAAAGCCGCTCCCATCCAAACAGTGTGTGAGCAACCGTGCTCTACAACCCACCTTAAGGGCCCTAAGGAGCGTGAACTGGCTTTAAGGGCCTGAACCGTGGGCCCATCCCCCCGCCCCGCAATGTATTTCGTAACTCACGATATCACAGTAAAGATGTTGCCCGCTCCGGTTGCTGCCCCTGCAAGCTCCAGTAGCCGAAAGTTAGCAGAGGGGTAATGTTCCGCTCTCAGCCTTCAATAATCTCTCCCGACGTTTGTGGCGTGACCTCTGGGCCCTTCGTGCTGCCTAGTTCCGACAGTTCTGTTTCCGAGCCCGTTGCTTGATCCTCCGAACCCGAGGCGCGCCCCGGGTGAGTCAATGCTGTGGACGACAAGTCCAGTACTGCCTGTAGAGCGGCTCTTCGCTCATCTTCCGTCTGGGAAATCGTCTGTTTACCGGCTTTCTGCTGACGTCTCCGGACCTTCCGCGATCTCCTCACCGGCAGTTGTTGTCGTGCTTCCTCCGCTCTCATCCGCGCTCCGTCCGTGCCAGCTTTATAAGTGTCCCACCAAGCCCATGCCTCCGCCGAAGTAGGGAAGAATAGTGATTTCTCATCCACCACCACACGTAGCCTGGCTGGAAAGAGGAGCGAGTACTGCAGGCCCTCCGTTCTCATTTCTCTTTTGATGGATAAGAAAGAGGCCTCTGAGTCTCGAAGGTATAATCTGGAAACAGCGTCACCCTGCTATTGTCCACCTGAAAGGGGCCTGCCCCCCTCGCTCTCTGCAGTAGCCAGTCCCTGTCCTTGTAGTGCAGCAGTTTAACTACCACTGGGCGAGGAGGTAGTCCCGGATTAGGCGGCCTGGCTGGAACTCGGTGCGCTCGTTCAATCGTGAAGAATGGTGAAAGCCCCTCCGGTGCCACTACCGTCCTCAGCCAGTCGGTTAGATATTCCACGATATCAGGGCCCTCATTTTGTTCCGGAAGGCCCACCAGGCGCACGTTGTTGCGCCTGCTGCGGTTTTCAGCATCCTCCGCCCGCCGTTCCAGGGTCTGTATGCGGTCTAGCGCCTCTGTCAGCCGACCCTCCATGGATTTGTGTGCAGGCACCAGGTCTTTCAGAGCGATTTCCGTTGTCTTGACCCTATCCGACAATTTCCCGTGATCTGCGCGCAGCAGGCCCAGGCCCGTTGCCACTTGTGCTATATCCTGGTGTAGAGCGTCTTTTGTGGCAGCAATGGCCTCCAGGATACGATTCTGCATCTGTTGTAGGTCCGTCGAGGGCCGCGAAGGCTCGTCAGGTACCTCCGAGCTAGGGCCCCCCTCGCCCTTTGGACCCCTGGGCTTCCCCATCATGCGTCTCTGCGTGCGGTCCGGGCCCCTCCAGGTGCCAGTGATAACAGGCCCGTGTCCCCACACACGCACCAGCGCTTCCCAGTCTGGCGGTCAGGTAAGTCAGGTTGGTCGGCCCCCCTAGGATCAGGTTCAGCCGCACCCTGGGAGATTCGGGTCTCAAGGGATCCCACGCGTCCAAGCCAGCGCTGTTCAGCACTCGTCGTGGGGTTGTGTCCCGCGCCTCCTTCTGGTATACACCTTACGCCTGGTAGAGGTGTCCTCCCCACAGTCCTGCTACCAGTACATCCGTAGGGCGGCACCGGCCTGGCATTTGCGATGGTGGTCCAGAACACAGGGGAATATTTCCAATCCCCGATCTCTCGCAGCTGCGGTGATCGATCAGCAGCCGGGGCAAGCACAGGTCGAAGCTTCCGCCACCTCGGCCGCTCCGCAGGCCCCAGTCGCCTCCACAGGACGGGGCTCGCTCAGCAACGCCCGGGTGGGAAGGGCCCCGTCCAGCGTCTGTGGAGGCCCTTCTGCACCGCGTGCTTCGTGTGATTGCAGGCAGCCAGGACTCCCAGGGCTTCCCCCGTCCCTGGTACCGATGTGGCGGAGGAGCGCCCCCCCCCCAGATGGAGCGGGTGGCAGTAGATCCCACAGGGGGCAGGCGGGTCCGACGGGCCCCACAGCACTCCAGGCCCCAGCTCGTGGATGTCCTCCCCTATGGGCGGCGAAGGTAAGATGGCCGCCACCACCAGGGTCGCCGTCCCGCAGTGGAGTCAGCCCCAGGGGGCGCCGGGGTCGCCAGGCACCACAGACCCTGTCGCCGGAGGCCCGTCACAGTCGCCTCAGCCCGGCAGGATCGCCGGAAAGGTCCCGGAGCGCCCCTCAGCACTCCCAGCAATGGCAGGCCTCGGGAAGCCGGGGGGTCGATTTCTTGCCTCTCAGGCAGGGAGGAGCCTCGCCGGGAGTATCGGAGCGCGGAGTGCGGCCCCAGTTTCGCCGGCAGGAGGAGTCGGGGGTCTCATCAGCCGGTCCCGCTCTCCTCAGGACTTCCGGGCTTCGATCGGTCTGCCGCAGTCGGGCGTCAGGGCCAGAGTCGCAGCCTTCACTCCATCGACGGCTTCGCGGGTGCCGCCATCTTGCGCTCCGGATATTCGCTCCTTCTCAACCGAAATGTGCCTCCCACAGGGCAGCCACCGACGCGCCGAACAAACCGGAGCAGGCGCTGATGTAGTGCCTGGGATCGCCCGGAGTTTTCGGGGATCCCAGGCCAGGTAAAGGATTAAATTTCCGGAGTACTGGGCGGAGGGGTCGGGAGCCTCGTTAGGCTGCGACCATCTTCTCCGGCAGCTAGCCACGCCCCCCCAGGGGTAACAAGTGCTATATGTATAAAAACCTTTCTTCCCCTTTTATCCCTCCGCTATCCTTCTCCCTCCAAATAACTGACTAATATCCACCACTGAAATTACTTAATATTTCACCATATTAATTCACCACTAATCCTTTAAGGGCTTCCTGAATAGCATGCGTCAACACCCTATCACGGGTAACCAGCGCTATATAAATACAAACCTTTTTTCCTCTTCTATCCTTCTGCTATCATTCCAAATCCAAATAACTGACTAACCTATCCACCACTTAAAATGTACTTGCATGTTTCACTATACTAATTCAACACTAATCCTCTATGGGTCCTGGAGTAGCGTGCTACTCGCCGAAAAAGCGCTTTGACGCCTCATCAGGGGTGGTAAGCACTATATAAATGCAATTACAATTACAATTTACCCTAATGTTCACGTCTCCCTCTATTTCCATTGTTTGACTATTTTAATGCCTTACTCCATTTGTTTGCTGATGACACCCAAGTTTACATCCAACTCAGGAGACCTGCTGATCTACCCACCAATTTTACCTCCTGATTTGCCACCACGAAATCATGTTCAATAACTGTTAGTTTCAGGTCAATCAAGGTACAAAAGATTCACTGCTGGCACATGCTTTTTAATGTAGCCCACATATATTGAGTGACTGGAGCTATGACAGGCCACACCACACCATCCCTCATATTGTTTGTACAGCCCTAGTGTTTCAAAGTGTTTTTGGTTCAAGCTCCTACGCAGAAGGCTTGTGCTATACAGACAGTACCTAACCTTCAAGAAAATATTATTGTCAACTGTCTGCACCCCTCTGATACATTTTAAGAGAGACACCAGGAACCCTCAAAACAGTTAAATAAATACAGAAGAATAGGTGATCCCATATATCAAATAGTTCTCAAAAAATGGAGAAACACTGTTGCTCCAAACGGCTGGCGTTAGAGGTAGGAGAACATGGTCTACCACAAAAAGAATCATCAGCCTTATCATGGCTTTGTGAGATAAGAAGTTAAATGGTCCTTCAGAGCGGTCAATGGATCAACAAGAAGAGTATATAAGACAGTACTATAGTACACCGAGAAGGGACAGACTGAACTCCACTGAGTAAACAAGAGAAACCAGAGTCCTCTCACACTGCGAGAGATCAAATCAAACAGAAGCCGTCAGTAACTGAACCTCACAATACGCTACCTGGTGAAAAAAAGCAACATCTCTGGTAGCCAATGCACCACACTAGTTTGCTATCAGTAGATTGGAAACCAGCCAGTACACAAGGATAGAAAAACAGGCTTATACAGTATTCACTTTTGATCTGAGATCAAATAAATTCAGGGCTGACTTGCTTAGCCTTCTCTCCTGAAAAGAGCTGAAAACTTACAGCTCCAATGAATCCTCTTATTCTCCATTGATTATAACCAATGGCAGCCTCATGCGCACAACAATTGAAGAAAACCCCGGCACCGTTGCTCCTCTGCAGATAGGTTTACACCATACAAGCATAAATGAATAGACGAAGAAGAAAAGCGGATAATAACAAGACACACTTTAAAAGTTAAATATCTGGCACACACAACGTCTCTCATAAGACAAAGTCAATTTAGCATGCATCGTCTAAGGTGGACCAAGGGAAAGTATCTGTTTTAGACACAACACATACATCTAACATGCACACAGCTGCCTGACAAGCACATTATCCAATCAGATATTGAGCTGCTTTATGCACACACAGAATCAAGGGTTATTCGGTCATTACAGAGAGTGACGCCTTTCACTAGCCGGTCCGCACCATTTGTGCTGTAACACAACAAGTCTGTGACCGAGTTGTTAAGGATAACTTATGAACAGGCTTAAGCCTCAAGAAGGCCTTTGAAACTGTGGAGGATAATGTCTAAATAAATTTCCTAAATTCTTTAATGCTCCTGGCCGACAACAGAGAAGGTTTCGAAGAAGAACGTAAAAAACTGATGTGGCAGCCAAATGTACTCATATTGAAGAATATGAAAGATCCAATTTAAGGAAGTGCAGTAAGAAAACGTTTGGATCCATTTCAATTTGATTTAAATCATGTTATCCTACTCAAATGTAAAATTAGAGGAATTAGCGTGTGCTGCCATTAGACCTGCAGACATTCCAGAGGCAATGTAAACCTCCAGAAAGCAGTCAGGTGATAGTTGTGACATAGTACTTGGTCGCTGTCTTTATTTAGGATGTGTGGATCTGCCTTGAACTGATGTGGTCTGTTGACCGAAAGGTCTCATATATCTGTATATCAGAACTGCCTGACCCCCACCCAAGCCTCCAGGATGAGGCAGTAGGATTCTTGTTTGGCCTTCCACAGGATCCTGGAGATCAACATAATAGGTGGAAAGGCGTAGGCAAATGTTGTTTACCAACGCATCAAAAGCGCATTCCTTTGAGTTCCTTGACATCAACAAGTGTTTCTGAAGGGCAGTCATTTTGTATTCTCCAGTGTTGCAAAGAGGTCTAACTCAGGAGTGCCTCATCTTTGAAACAATACCTGTAGTTGTCTGGATCCTATCTCCCATTAATGGCCAATTGATATTTTCTTAGAGCATTTGCCAACACTGTCTGTAATTTTGAACGTGCAGATCTTGTCCTGCAAATAAAGCGTTCTCAAACATCTACCCTGTGAGTGCTTTATGACAGGAGTTACCACAGACTCATCCCAGTGACTGCTGAGCAGCAGCGGCCCATACAGGTAAGAGTGGTGGGCCGGGTGGGGGGAATTTCGACAGACGAAGACTTGGTTGTCTGTCAAATACGGCCACTGCTCTTACCTGCAAGGGCCAGGCTGCTGTTGAGGTGCTGCCAATGAAGGTTTAATTGCTACTACAATGGATGCATTCACAAACGGCACTGAAGTGCAAATGGCATCATGCCAAGCATACTCTGCATTTTCAAGGTGTGATCTGCCTGCCAAATAGGTATTGGCAATCAACGTGTAAATCAAACGCCCAGATTAGACTTCTGGCCCACATGATGTGCTGTGTAGCGATCCATATCTGCTTGACCTGGCCCTCTCTGCAGGGTCACCCCCAAACATTTTGCCATCACCCCTTCTGTTTCCAAACCAATTTGTGTTGGCTTTTAGGACTGCTATCCACTGCTAAAGTGTTTGTGCTTTAATCTTCAAAAATGGCAAAATTGGCTTACACCAAATTGCCACATTTATATTACTTGCAAGTCCCTAGTAAAGAGGTATTACCTGTACCTAGGGCCTGTAAATTCCATTCTATTCTATTCTGGGAGCACTTCTATAGTGCATGACTAGCTATTAGTATCAGTGCCACACAGAAAGGAATTACATATAAATAGTCTGGAAGAACCAGGTTTTTAATAATTTACGAAAGGAGAATTCCCTATCCACAGAGCGTAGCGAGAGGGGTAGCTATTCCAGAGTTTTGCAGCAGTAAAGGAAAAGGATCTCCCTCCACATCTCTCTGCTGGTGACCAGGATCATAGCCAAATGAGCATTAGAGGAGTGCAGGGATCTACTTGGTCTATAAGGGAAGAGCAGAGACCGAGAGATAGATGAACCTTTATCAAGAAGTGCTCTACGGGCGATGCAAAGAGATTTACAATGTATCTTCTCTTCCACCGGAAGCCAATGGAGAAGAAGGAGAGCTTGAAGCGCCAATTGATTTCTAGGTATACCCAAAAAATGTGCACACCAGAGTGTTCTGAACCACCTGCAATTTCTTTACAGTAGCTTTAGGAGCTCCCAGATAGAGTGAATTACTGTAGTCCAGGTGAGAGAGAATAACCGACTGAACTACCAATCTTTTAGAGGTAAAGGGGAGAACAATATTTGCCAGTGGTCTCATGTATAAATTAAACGGAGCAGCACTTAACAATGGGAACTGGGGCACTCCACATCAACGGGGGAGGCTCTCTGAAGTTCAATCTCCCTCGCAAGGTTCTATATTTCAGGAAATACATCAGCCAGACTAAGGATGAACCACCAATTCCAGCACTTCGTAGTCTCTCCAACAGAATATTATGATTTACGACGTCAAAAGCTGAACTAAGATCAAGGAGGATACTTACAGCCTATTCTGCTCTATCTATCAGCCTTTTCACCTCTTTCCCCACGGCTAATAAAGCTATCTCTGTGCCATGATATGAGCTAAATCCGGTATGGGAGGGTTGCAAGATGTCATGGTTCTCAATAAATTATGAGAGAGTGTGATTGATATGTTTTTCCACTATTTTGCTGAGCCCTGGCAAAAGGGAAATTGGATGGTAATTTGCTGGATCTAGTGGGTCTGGATTAAATAAATGCTACTAGTGTCATGCAGCACTTAATGTGCCATCCACTTAGGTAGCCCTTTAAAACATGTCTCAGGTCTGCCATTGCAGCCTATATGTGCAGTTTTAAATGTACAGTTCAACCTGGCAAAAGGCCTAAACCTTCCTTTTTAATACATATGACACCCCTAGAGTAGGCCTTAAACAGCCCCTTGGGCAGGGTGCGTTGTATTTGAAATGTTGGACACGTGCTTTAAAGTTTTACATGTCCTGGTAGTGAAAAACTCTTACACTCATTTCCACTATTGCAAGGCCTAACTCTCCCATAGGATAACATCAGCTTACCCTATTACCTTTAATAAGTGATAACCTTTGTATAGGAACAGGTTGGAATGTTATATTTGGTGTCTGAGGAATTGTAATTTAAAACCTTCATAAATGGCAAAGTCGGATTTTAAGTCACAAGTCTGAAAATGACACATTTAAAAAGTTGGTATTTCCTTGTCCATTTAGGGCTACATGTATCAACATTTGTATTAGTGATTACCTAATTGCGATTTTCTGCTAATCACAATTAGGTAATCGCTATTATAAATGTAAGAAACCCAAATGATTCATATAGCAATTCGAAGGGGGGTCGCAAATCGACCTATTTCATTAATATTATTGAGGCAGGTCGCAATTTGCGACCCCTTAGAAATCGCTAAAATCACAGGGATGATGGCCTGCTGGGGTCAGCAGACCACCATGTCTGTGATTGCTTTTAAATAAAGCAATCTTTTTTTTCTTAAATGCAGCCCGTTTTTGGTAAAGGAAACCGGGTTGCGCTTTGAAAAAAATGAAAAGTTTTCTTTTAATTTTTTAAGAGTAGGCAGTGGTCCATGGGACCACTGCCAGCTCTTAAAACACGTTTTTGCATACATTCACAAAGGGGAAGGGTCCCCTTGGGGACCCCTTTACATTTGCAAATGGGTTACGACCTACTTGAAGTAGGTGGTAACATGTGAATGTTTTGTAACTGCATTTCAGTCACAGGACATTCCTACATACCGATGCAATTAGGTATTAGGAAGGGATGCCCTAAATACGCCCCTTCCTAACAGCGAAGCGCTAACCCATTTTGCAAATCGGTAATAGGTTGCCAAATCGCAAAATAGGGTTTGGTACATTGGGAAAGCCTTTTTTACAATCACAAACAGTCGATTCTGCAAACCGGGCCATTTGCAACCTTAAAAAAGTTACATACATGTGACCATCGGTGTCTGCAGTCTGTTTCCTGGGTCACATGACTAGATGTAGTTGGCCTTTGTGAGTTCCTCCCAGGCAGTATCACAATGGAGGGCCTTGGTGTTGGCAGGTTGGGCTATCCTGACTTGATGGAAGGGGCAGAGCTGTCACCTGCCACACAAACACAAAGAACTTCACATTAGCTTATTGTGACTGCAGACAGACTGGGACTAGGGCAGGGGGCAGGAAATTCCAAACACCTCTGTGGAAGGAAAACTCCAGAAGCTTCTCCCATTTCAAAGCTAGCACCAGGTATACAAGTATGACCCTCAAATACACTCTTCAAATCAATTCTGGACCTGT
Source organism: Lissotriton helveticus (assembly GCF_964261635.1). NCBI lineage: Eukaryota > Metazoa > Chordata > Amphibia > Caudata > Salamandridae > Lissotriton > Lissotriton helveticus. The sequence goes on from NC_136071.1 coordinate 239,974,843, forward strand.
GGAAGACTCAGAAGGAGAACTGCTCTGCTCTTAGGCGGACTTTCCTGCTACCCACCTGAAAGAAGACTGCCCTTCTGCCTGAGGAAGGAAGACTGGGCCTGCTTGTTGAACCCAGAACCACCAGTGTGACTTCAAAGGCTAGCTTACTGGCTTTCTGTTCTGAGCTCCAGGGACATAATATGCTCTAGAGATCTGTCCTGCATCTGCCCAGCTGCACCTGGACCTACCTTTGCCCTGCTGCTGGCCTCTGCCGGAGGGAACACTGATCCCCAAGACATGCCCCCAGGTCCTGGATGCTTGGCTGGCATCAGTGTACTCCGCCTGGTCCAAATGTGAGTTTCCTCAAAACCGATTCAGGACCTCGCATCGCAGCCCTTGCAGCTCATCGCCAGAACCAGAGCAGTGCAACGCCCCGCATGAAGGACATACGATACAATCTCATTGGGAAAAACGTTGTCCATGGCACCGCCAGCGCTCCACCGCCGTCAGCCTGAACTTGTGACTGTGTAGATAACTACAATGGGCGATTTGTGCTTTTAGGCGCTATACTTACTTTAAAACTTTTTAATTGAACATCTCCAGTTCTACTGATTGGATTTTTGTCATTTTGGTGTCAAATAATTTATTATTACTAATTTTCTGAATTGGTGTGAGATTTTTCTTGTGTTGTGTTCTCACTTAATTACTATTTGTGTACTGCATAAATATTTAACACATTGCGTCTAAGTTACGTCTGCGTGCTTGTGTGCCAAGCTACCAGAGGGTTAGCACATGTTAGTTTAGTGACTGTTTGTGGCTCACCCCGACAAGGATTATGGCTATTGCTTGAGAAGGGCTCACACTCCCTTCAATCAACAAACCTATTTCTCAAAATATCCCCTTAGGTTGGCTCCTGCAGATATCTGGTATAAGGCTCTGATGCATCTAACAATGTGTCAATAACGGCTGAAAATGTAAGTTCTCCCTGTTTGAAAATAGCCCTGGTCTGGGCACAGTGTTCATGTAGAAGAAGGAATATTTCATACCAGAGCTGCCTATTGTACCATAAGAATATGAGAGAGGCATTGGCAGGTTTGGCTGTGCAACAAATACATCTATGCACTTGCCTATTATATCCAGGCCACAACCCTCTTGATCAGGTGGAGTAGTACAAGTAGCCAAAAGGTTTAGTGCTACTGCAGAGATTATTCAGAAAGCAAACTAGGGAAGAAACAGGGGCCTTATATTTTTTCTCTACACATGCCACTGATATTGATACTGTGGCCAGATTTTTCATATGAGATTGACCTTGGTCCCACAAGCCGTTGAAGTTTGGGTGGTTTAGAAACATTTCCTTACTTTATCTTTAAAGTCAAATTCAATTTTCTTTTCGTTCACATTGTATTGGTATGTAAAACTGGTAAGCCACTCAATGTAGGAGGCTGTAGAACTTTCCAATGTCTTAGGGTGGCAGGGGGGCGCTAGAGAGCCCGAAGCAAGATGGCCGCACATTAGTGCTGCTTGGCTTGTCGGGCTACAAGCCCATTTAAAATCCTGCACTAGAGCTGCCATCGAGAATGAAACAGAACAGGGAGAGTGCAGATATGTCCCAAAGGAAAACTTGACGGCCTGCATGACGTGAAACGAGCCAGTAACCCCCTGCTATGAACAAATGTGGGACCCGGAGAAAATGGCGGCCTCCATACAAAGTTGTAGATAGCGCCGAACACGGGGATAAACGAGAAGTGTGATCGGGTCCGCCACGTCATTTGAGTGGCAGAGACAGCACATGCTGCAAAAACGGAGGTGAAGGTCTGAGTACAACCTCCCTCTGTGTGCCCCCTTCCCTGAAGAAGCAAACTCCGCAATTCGTAGAGGTACAATTCGACCCTCTACCACCCGAAGAATCAGGTTATACATTTACTTATTCTTTCACTCTTATTCACTGCACTTTTTATTGGTCCTGAAGAAAGCCTACTGACCATTTGGGATAGATAAAAAGGCAGAACGAGGAGGCATTGCTATTTCTGACCCAATCGTCTAACTGGAGCGGAAAACGGCCTGGTAAGTCGCCTCAACTGCCCCAGTGGGAGTGAAGCCTGAAATGAAAGAGTGGTGCACAGGCAGGAAGCAATGAGGGGACACGGCGGAGTATAATCGCAAGCGGCCTGTGACACTGAATGACAGCTAGGACGGAGCCCTTTTCACCTGGCTGGGTATTTTAAACGCGAACGGGCCTGGACAAGGGAGGCTGGAATACGATATGGCTGCGGGAGCGGCAGCTGGATCGACACCGCCATAGGTAGGAGGCCCGCTGCACTGTGGTGGGGCTGTACCCCAGTGAAAACACCTCTATGGACCGAGGCATAGTGAACAAGAGCGATTTGAAAATAGAACACTCTCATAGTACTCCCCTCATAAGGAAATTCCAGTGTTAATATTGGGGCTGCCGAGGAGCCCAATTAGATGGGAATGGCAGCCCAGTGACTGCCCCTCACTCCTAGAGACGTAAAACGAGCAGCGAATGCCCTGTTTAACCCCCTCTTGGAGCTGATGTGAACTGGGCCTAAAGTAAGCGCAGAACTGCCCTCATTAATGACAAACTGGGCCTGAAGGAGTCTGCACGCCTACTCTGAGTAAGAGCCTGGTGGGTTGGAAGTGTTGCTCAGTTGTGTCCACACTGCCGCAGAAGTATGCCCTGAATTAACCCTTGCATAGGGACTGTTATTCCTAGAATACACCTGCATGGGAAATCTTGCCTTCATTGAATGTGAACCTAGGAAATGTTGTGCATGTTGCCTATATGATCCCCATGCCCAAGAAATGTTTCTGGGACGACCCACATGCATGGGAAATGTTATTGATGTTACATTCAGGCCCACGAAGTGTTGCATTCTATGGCCATGCATATAAGAAATGTTACCTGAATTGAATGTATGCCTAGGAAGTGTACTTGCATTGATTTATGGTTATGAGAACGGGTTACCCTGTTTTAGGTGAGAGCCCAGCATTACCTACCTGAACTTAAAGTAGATAAAGAATCTGATTACATAAAACAACCTGGTGTTGTGTCACTTCCTTGCGTGCGAGTTACTGTGTCAGTGTGAGTGGGTGCTGCACCAATGCTTTACTCATTGCCTTCGGGTGCCTTCCTGCCTCGTTCCAAGCTACCGTGTCGGAATCGATGACCCGGTTCTAGCACCCATGAATCAGGATATCCACCGGAATGGTGTGAGGACTCCGTGAAGTATCTGGCGATATGGATTCACATACACCCTGTGGTAGTTGATTATATCTTTTATTAGAGTCAATGTAAATGTAATGTCCAATCAAACTGTATTACATGTATATGTCATAGTTAGAATGTAGTGATGTAATTTAGAATGTTAGAGCTTGGTGTATTGTTTGGAGAAGGCGGTTGGTTTCTGGAGAGTCGGGACGTTTGCCCAGCTGCTCCGGTGGGTCTATGGTTTAAGGAATTAATAAACCATTCATTGAACATCTTATCCGCCTCAGCCTCATCTTTACATTGGCGACGAGGATGGGATGGTTCAACTAGACCCACTGGATTGATCGGCAAATTTTTACTTTCGGTAATTTTTGCCACCAGTTACCGGATATTCTAACCCAAGACTCAATTCTTTCATCTGAAAATTGTTTATCACTTCAGCTGCATTCTACAATCTTCCAGGTACTGTTACTTCATTTTAATCTAATTTGGGAGTCTCCTACCTGCTTCGTGGGATCAGTTAACATCGTTAACTTCAAATCGAGCCCGGAGTTCCAGCGCGTGAGTAACCGCCACAGCATTTGACAGCGTCATCAATAACCCCGCAGTGCGTTTCAGCGTGCGTCAGTGACTTGATAACGTCACTACGCTGCTTCAGCCATTTTGTGGGGAGTTTGCTGTTTGTCTGCGCTTCAGTGACGTCATCACGTGCTCACGCTTGGCGGCCATTTTCTGCAATTCACCGAGGATCAGTCCAGCTGCCTCGCGTATCTATCCAAGGCTATTTACTTATCATTAACGGTGAGACTCTTCTTGTGGCTCCGATCGATTACTACGTCAGCAATAGACATACGCACGCTTCCGTGCTTTTGCCTATTAGCGCATTTTCAGTGATGCGCACACTTTCATCCTAAGTCATTGTGTTACTACATGGTTCAGGCCATTTTCTTCATTTGCGCATTTTCAGTGATGCGCGCACTTTGACATCTTACTTCAAATTTCAAGGTGTTACTTCATGAGCTTTTCCTAACCAGTAATACGCACACTATTAATTTCTTTGAACAGCGCGTTTTCAATGATGCGCACACTTTAACAACTTGATGACTTTCACTCAAATGCATGTTCACTTTTATGCTCAATGTAATTGATATGCTGGTCTTCCTGAGCTATTTCTGAGATTGGCGCATTGTTTACTCCTTCAGAGTTTATTCTGAGTAATTCTGATTTAGTTCCACGGTCTATTTAATTTACAGTTCCTTAGGAGGTGGGTGCCACTACTAACTTTATCTCCTTATTCAGGGTTTCAGAGACTTGTAACATGGCAAATGCTCAAATCTGCAATCAGCCCACAATTTTTCTACAAATTCCAGGTAAGCCTAAATTAGAATGGAAGAAATGGTTTGAAAGTTTCGAAAATTATATTGTGGCTATTGATGGGTCCAAGTTTTCAGCTGAAAGATTAAAAGCCATTTTATTCAGTTATTTGGGTTCTGCAGCTATTGAGATTTTTAAAAACTTGATTCCCATTCCTCCACCCAGTGGAGGTGGTGATGGTTGGAATATTTACAAGGAAGCAGTAGCCAGACTCGAAAAACAATTCCAGGATGAGCCAAATGTTCTTATTGAAAGACATGCATTTCATAAGAGGAAACAATTTCCTGATGAAACAATTGAGGAATATGTGGCTGCTTTAAGAGTGCTAGCTGCTAATTGTGACTATGGGGCAACTGTGGATTATTGTATTAGAGATCAATTGATTTTTGAATGTGAATCAAAAAAGGTCCAAGAAAGACTTCTGGCTTGTCGAAATCCCACATTAAGTGAAGCTGTTGATCTAGCGAAGGGGATTGAAAGATCCATTTTATCTTCTAAAGTCATTTCTGCTGAGAATGCCAAGTCTTTCAATTCTTCATCTTCTGCTTCTTCGGTATGTGCTGTGCAATTGTCCAACAAAGGAAAGTCAAATTCTAAACAGGTTGCTGTCAATAAATCTGCCTGCTATAGGTGTGGTTCCAAAGCACATCTTGCCAACAATGTCAACTGTCCTGCTGTAAAAAAAAGATGTGTTAATTGTGGGAAAGTTGGCCACTTTTCTTCTGTTTGCCATGCACCTAGGAGGAGTGCTAGTTCTTCAAGCTCGGGGGTCAATAATGTTGACGTTGTTGATGAAGATCTGCAGAACATGTTGTTAACCATTTATGACTGTGTTTTTGACTATTCTGTAAACAATGTCAGTTTTCCGTTTAAAGCACCGTTAGGCATGGTTTTAGTTGGTGATATTTCTTTTCAAGCCATGGCTGATTCTGGCTCACCGATCACCATCCTGTCTGATGTGTTTTTTAGGGACAATTGGAAAAATGTTGTTCTCCATAAATCTGACATCAATCCCAAAGCATTTGGGAACTTTGATATCACCATGTTAGGTTACTTTGAAGATTCCCTTCAGTTTGAGTCTAGGAAAATTTTCACCAAAATTTATGTTGCCATTGATGGTAAGAATTTAGTTGGGTGGTTTGACTTAGGAAGGCTGGGAGTAATTTTGTGTCCTGGTTCTGATCGTCCCCTGCAACTCAGAGAATTTGATGTTAATAATATCTACATGGACAAATGTAGTTTAGATATGATTATAAAGAGACATGCCAATGTGTTCAAAAATGTTGTTGGTCAAGTGAAAGGGTATATGCATAAAATTAAGCTAAAGAAGGATGCCATTCCCATTCAACATAAAGTGCGTGTTGTTCCGCTGGGCATTCGTGAGAAACTGAAGGTCCATCTGGACAAGTTATGCTCAGAGGGTATCATTGAGACTACTGATAGTTCTGAATGGGTGTCGGCCATAGTTTTGGCACTTAAAAAGAATCAAGATTTGAGGCTATGTGTAGATTTGAGGTCTCTCAATAAGAACATTGTCGTTGACACGCATCCGTTACCTCGCATTCAGGATATGTTGTCAGCGGTCAATGGTGCCAGGTATTTTTCCATCATAGACCTCAAATCTGCATACCATCAGGTACCCCTGGATGATTCTTCGAAAGATCTGACCACTTTCACTACTCCCTTTGGGTTGTATAGATTTAAAAGAATGCCATTTGGGCTGGCGTCTGCAGCCAGTGTGTTTCAAAAGCTCATTGAGAATTTGTTTCGAGGCATCACTGGTGTTCAGTCATTCCAGGATGACATTTTAATTTTTGCCCAGACTTGTGAACAACACAATGTTATTCTCAACAAAGTTCTCAATATTCTTGGTAGTAAAGGCATGACAGTCAGCAAAGAAAAGTGTAAATTCCTAGTTGAAGAACTTAATTACCTGGGGCACAAAATCACGGCCGATGGCATTTTTCCAAAAGAGGATTTGGTCAACACTTTAGATAACATCAGTACACCCCAGGATAAAGATTCTTTGCGCTCTTTCTTAGGTTTGGGAGAGTATTATTCAAGGTTTGTGAAAGGGTACGCTTTAGTGGTGGAGCCTCTTAGACAGCTTCTTAGAAAGGGGGTTCAGTTTAGTTGGGACAAGAGCCATGATGAAGCTTTTGTCAATGTAAAGAAGCTTATTTCCAAAGCACCGGGTCTTAAAACCTTTGATCCTCAGGGCAAATCCTTCGTCACCGTGGATGCCAGTACTGTTGGTCTCGGTGCTGTTTTTTCTCAAATGGTTGAGGGCAGAGAGAGAGTAATATCTTTTATTTCAAGAGCTATTCGGGGTGCTGAAAAGCATTACAGCACTATAGAAAAGGAGGCCTTAGCGTGTGTCTGGGCCGTTGAAAAATTCAAGAGTTTTCTGTGGGGCAGACCTTTTGTACTTGTCACGGATCATAAACCGCTGGTATTTATGATGGATGGTGTAAAGAGCGGCAAAGCATCTTCCAGACTGGTGAGGTTGATTGCCAGACTTCAAGAATACAATTTTGAAACGCAGCACATTCCAGGCGGAAAAAATTTCACCGCTGATTGTTTGTCCAGGCTTCCTCCCAGTGAGGAAGATAACAATGATATTTTGGATGAACATGAATGTGTAGTGGCACTGGTCGATGCTGTGAGCACATTTGAATCAGGCATTTCAGAGGAAAGTTGGATTGAGGCCATGGACAAGGATCTGGTACTCAATAGAGTTAAAAATTTTGTAGGTAATGGTTGGCCTCCCATTAGGAATTTGGAGGAGTGTTTCAGGAGTTTCGCCCAGGTTGCTGATGAGCTTAGCATTGAAGGGAATATTTTGTTGCGTCAACACTTGTTTATTCCTCCTGATGGTTTAAGAAGTAAACTCATCAAGCTTGCTCATGTTGGTCACCCTGGTGTTTCTGGTACCAAGAAGATTCTCAAGAACCACTATTGGTGGCCTGGTATGGATGCGGGTATTGAGAAGGTCATTGACAACTGTTCTGTTTGTGTCAGAGCAGATAAGCACTGGAAGGTTTCAACCCAACCTTTGTCTCTTAAAGAAGGAGCTGTTGGCCCTTGGGATAGAATTTCTATTGATTTTTCTGGCCCCTTTGAATGTTTGGGAAGGGAGAGAAGATTCTCCATTGTATTGATTGATAATTTTTCCAAATGGATTTATTACACCTTTGTGGAACATCCCAATACTGATGCTGTTATTGATTTTTTGAATTTTGTTTTCAGTTTGGAGGGTGCTCCAAATTTCATATTATCTGACAATGGGGTGCAATTTGTATCCAGGAAAATGAAAGAATTTTTGGAAAAGTTTGGAGTAAAGTCTGAAACCACTCCCTTGTATTGTCCCAGGGCCAATGGCCAAGTGGAAAGGGCCAATAGATTTATTAAGGAGGGAATTCAGGCTGCCTTAGAGAGCAAGTTGGATGTTCTGCAATTCTTGAAGGAGAAATTATGGAGTTACCACATCACTCCAAATTCCTCCACGGGTTTTTCTCCATATCTATTGATGAGAGGCAGACAAGCTAAATCTGTCTTAAGGCCCAACTTTGTTAAAAGCGTGGGGGAGGAAGTTAACATGAAAGTTATCATTGATGAAGTCAAACAAAACATTCTGGAGTCTCGCATCACTGGTAAAAGTTATCATGATGCTTCTCTCAAGTCCAAAGATAAATGCATCAAGGTTGGTGACTGGGTACGGGTGGTGAAACCTACCATGTCTCCCAAAGGTTCTTCCAAGTTTTCCAATCCGTTTCAGGTTGAAGGGGTAACTGAGTCTGCTGTTCTGTTGGCTGAGAAGGGTTGGTGGAGCAAGGGTTCAGTTATTCTTCTCAAACCTGGGCAAGAACATTTTTTTGACAAAGATGAGGATGGTGGTTGCACTTGGAATGACCTTGGTTGTGATGGGAAGTTTCATGCTGCTGATGTGGCTGATGTGTTCTCTGATGACTCTACTCACGATGCTGGCACTGGAACTGTTGTTTCTTCAGAGAGTTCCAGTGTTTGTGAGGGTGGTTCCAATCTTCAGGAGTCTATTGGAACATCTGCTCAGGTTGATCATTTACCCCTCAAGAGGATTCCTAAAGTTCCTAAGAAATTTGACGATTACATCTTAGATGTTTGATTTATTTCATTCTGTTATTTTTGTATAAAAGAGACATGTGGTAGTTGATTATATCTTTTATTAGAGTCAATGTAAATGTAATGTCCAATCAAACTGTATTACATGTATATGTCATAGTTAGAATGTAGTGATGTAATTTAGAATGTTAGAGCTTGGTGTATTGTTTGGAGAAGGCGGTTGGTTTCTGGAGAGTCGGGACGTTTGCCCAGCTGCTCCGGTGGGTCTATGGTTTAAGGAATTAATAAACCATTCATTGAACATCTTATCCGCCTCAGCCTCATCTTTACACACCCACAGGTGGTTCTAAAATCAAAATGGCAGGGCGATCTTGAGCTTGGAGGAACAAGTGACGAGGTGGATCAGACTCTCATTATCCTTTGCCGATAGAATAGCACTGATGAAAATGATAGTATTGCCTAAATTCTTATATTCATATACTAATATTCCCATACTCTTAACACAAATTTTTTTCCCTACCCTACGATCACTGTTAATTAAGCTGGCTTGGGCGAGGATACAACCGTGACTTAAATGGGAGATACGTACGCTCCCATATGACCAGGGAGGATTTACGGCCCCAGACCTACACTCGTACTACTTATGTGCACAGGCACACTTTGCCCATTACTGGCACCATGCTCCGAACTACACCACGCACATAGCTGCGGAAGGTGACGCGGTACGCCCTGTCCCGCTCAAAGCCATGCTCTCCAATAGAAGCTCAATTTTTAAACATGGGGAAATAGGCACAGTACAATGCATGGACGGACCTGTTGGATCTAAGACCGCCCCAGGCGCCCCTGATACAGAGGGCCACTGTTCCATCTCTGCCTCAATCTCTGTCGTGTGGATTGCTTAATGTACGGTCGCTCTGTAAGCACCACACGGAGATTGCCCTTTTGGTCGACTCGTCCGGTCTGGATGTGTTGTTTCTAACTGAAACGTGGACTCGGGAGGACTGCCTAGTTGAACTGGGCTTGGCCTGTCCCCCGGGTTTTAAAATCATCCACACCCCCCGGCCGAAGAATCGTGGTGGCGGTATTGGCATCATTTACCGCGAAAAGTTGGACTTTTTCCAGCTTAAAATCAGCGAGGTATCGGGCTTCGAGTTAATGGGTTTTTCTCTCAGAAACCTGGAGAGAACACTGATTTCGGGGGTGTTGTGCTACCGGCCGCCGGGCTCGGCTTCCTCTTTGCCAGAGTTTCTTGACTTAGTGTACGACCTATATAATACCCACTCTAAGCTGCTAGTCTTGGGTGATTTCAATTTATGGCAGGGGGGTCCTTTAGACGGAGCGCTTACTTCACTCTGTCAAGCCCTTGCTGACATCCAACTGCAGCAACTGGTCTGCTCGGCGACTCATAGGGGCGGTCATGTTCTGGACTTGATTTTCGCTGGCGCTCACTCGGCAGTGATTAATGACATCTTAGCTCAATTCTGGACCGATCATGCGCTGGTGGCTTTCTCCTTATGCTTAGGAGACCACTCTTCGGAAGTCGCCGGGGTGGGACTTTCGAAACTGGGTCGACCTTGGTCTCGATTGCTCAGTTCATCTCCGTTGCCCTCCTTAATACCTGCTAACTTCTGCTTGAGGAATTCAGTGGAAGAGAGTTATTCCTCCTTATGCCGGTCTATTACCGACTTGCTGGATAAGATGGTGCCCCTTCGCAGAGCGAGAGTGCGAGTGAATCGGGCTTTCCCCTGGTATACGGAGGAGCTACGACAGCTGAAGCTGAACTGTAAACGGGCGGAGAGAGTGTGGAGAAGGGAGTACTCCACCTCGGCTAAAGCCTCGTTTAGGCTTGCACTAAGAGGCTATAAGGATCAGATCAAGCAGGCCAAGGCAGCATTTTTAGAAGCCTCCTTGACTCAGGCGCCTAATAAATCTCAAGCCCTGTTCAAAATTGTCAAGGACCTGTCACATCCTGCTTGTGCGGCTAACACGGTTCGTGCGTCGCAGGCTCTCTGTGACTCATTGGCAAATGCTTTTGAGGAGAAGACTGCTAAGATCTTGGAGGGCTTAATACACCCCTTACCTGCGGCTCCCGGCTTGGGAGTTCCGGCTGATATGCCCAGTCAACCCCGGACAGGTGCTGCTGACCTTGATCTGGGAGCTCCGGGTGGTTCTCCCAGTCGACCCCAGCCGGTCGGTGTGGGAGCTCCGGCGGAGCGGCCCAGTCGACCCCAGACGGGCATTGCTGGCCTTGGTCTGGGAGCTCCGGGCAGCTCACCCAGTCGACCCCAACCGATTGGTGTGGGAGCTCCGGTGGAGCTGCCCAATCGACCTCAGACGGGCACTGTCGCCCTTGGTCTGGGAGCCCCGGACAGTTTAGCCAGTTTACCCAGCCGACTTTGGCTGAGGTCTTTCCCTTCTCCTTCCTTTGAGGAATTTTGTCAGGTGGCTCATTCGGTGTCCTCAGGGTCTCCGCTTGATCCGCTGCCCCCCAAATTCTGGAAGGTTTTCCACGCAGAACTCTTCTTGCCTTTGTTCTCGATCTGTCTTCAATCTTTGGAGTCGGCATCGGTGCCAGAGTGCTGGAAGTTAGCAGTAGTGTCACCTCTGCTAAAAAAGCCAACTTTGGATCCGGCCTGCCTTTCCAACTACAGGCCGATCTCTTTGCTCCCTTTTCCGATTAAGATCTTAGAAAAGTGGGTGACCCGCTCACTCTCAGGCTTCCTGGAGAACATCGGGTGGTTCGATGAGACCCAGTTTGGCTTCCGCCCCGGACACGGGACGGAGTCCGCGCTGGTGACCGTGTTGGACAACCTTCGTTTGCGTGTCGACAGTGGTCGGGCAGCCTTTTTAGTGCTGCTCGACATGTCGGCCGCGTTCGACACGGTCTGCCATCGGACCCTGGTCAGGAGGCTGGAGGAATGTGGGGTCACTGAGGGGGCTAGAGATTGGCTGATATCCTATCTTGGTGGCAGGCAACAGTTGGTTTCACTTCCGCCATTTAGCTCTGAGCCAAGGAGTATAGGACAGGGGGTTCCTCAGGGCTCGGCCATCAGCCCTATATTGTTCAACCTGGACCTCCGCCCCCTAGTCCAGCTAATTAAATCTTTCGGTGTCTCGGCATTTAATTATGCCGATGACACCCAGCTGGTCTTCTCTCTGGAAGGGAACAATGCGGTCTCGCTGGACACTTTCCATCGCTGCATGGCAGCTACAGCGGACTGGTTGCGAGCTAACTCCCTGCAATTTAATAGCTCGAAGACGGAGGTGCTCCACTGTTCCACCGACCGGATTCCACGGGCACTCCCTGAGAATTTTTGGCCCAGTACCTTCCCTGAACCAGTGCTGGCAGCGGAATCAGCTCGTAACCTGGGGGTAATGTTTGGCCCTAACTTACAACTTGACATACACGTCAATAAAACCACCGCCACGTGTATGATGTTGCTACGCATGTTACGCAAAGTCCTGCCCCTTCTCCCCGCTCAAGCCAGGCCGGAAGTAGTCCGTGGGACCATACTAAGTCGTCTTGACTATTGCAACGGGCTTCTTCTGGAGGCTCCAAAAAATCTGTTGGGGAGGTTACAACGGGTGCAGAACAGGGCCGCCAAGCTGGCTCTTTCCCGCCCTAGGTCCAGCTCTTCAACTCTTGCTCTACGAGACCTACACTGGCTCCCGGTAGGTTTGCGGGTACAGTTCAAAGCTACATGCTTGGTGTTTAAAGCGGTACACCTTTTGGGCCCCATTCCTTTGCAAAACATGTTCGCGTGGTACTCGGCTCCACGGCTCCTTCGTTCTTCATCGGCTCACCTCCTGGTGGTTCCAAGGTTTCATAGAGTGAGGATGGGTGGTCGCTCCTTTAGCGTGGCAGCGGCCAAATTGTGGAACTCCCTCCCACTTTCTCTGAGGAGCTACAAGGACTATTTTCCGCTTAGGAAAGCATTAAAAACTTACTTATTCCCATAAACGGCCTGAGCGGTTAAAGTGCACGGTTCCTTGATCAAAGCGCCAGGATGCCCTTTGGGTGACAGGTTTTGCGCTCTACAAATATATTAAATAAATAAATGCATGTTTCGCGCTTGGCCGAGGAGCACAGATTATCTCACTGCATGTTCCAGCCATGCTCCTAGTGCATCACTCTGATATCTCCGTGACGCGAGAGGGGGGTTTAATAACTACTTTGCAAGCAACGGGACTTTGGACTATGGGAGATGTCTATCAGGAGGGCAAATTTATAGACTCTTCAGAGATAACAGCAGAAAGTAACGCTTACCCCATGCTTATTTTCGCATACAGCAGACTTCATGCAGCCCTGCGCTCACTATACCCACAATTCCCAGATGAACCACGGGCCCTGGGGTGGCTCCAGCTGATCCTTCTGACAGAAACGCTGCAACATTTAATCACACGCCTGTATAACACATCACTGATAGATGCACAGACACTGGTAGAGGGACCTCTGGCCAAGTGGAATGCCAACATTCCCACACCACTTAACATGGACGATTGGAAGGCATGCTGTACCCTAAAGGGACAGCTGACAGCAAATGGTAATCTTAGAGTTATACATTTCAAGTACCTACACCAACTATACTATACTCCAGTACAGCTCTGTAAGTTTGGGTTAGGAGAAAAAGTGGACTGCATCAGATGCAGGGTGCACCATGCAGACTTCATGCATCTGGCATGGACCTGCCCAGGGGTACAGAAATATTGGGAACAAGTTACAAGCAATCTCACTGCTATGGTCATGGAGCTGGTGAAATGCACCGCACAAATGTTTCTGCTAGGTCTAATTAAAACCATACAGCCAACCAACCGCAAAATAGTAGCTATAACTTTATTACTAGCAAAAAGGAGGGTTTCTATTCACTGGGCGGGGAAGGCAAGTCCGAAACGAGAACACTGGATACAGCATATGACGTATTGCCGTGATCAACTTAATTGTTATGCTGAGGAACTGCCCTGCGCTTCACGTCCTACGGATGTATGGGGCCCCTTCACTCCATAGCTACTCACCATACCTGCTGGTTAACGTATAGAGACGTTGCCTGCTGTAAATTCCTTAAATAGGACATGGTAATTAAGGATCGATGTATTGTATCAATCATGCTGTATAATGCTCTGTAATTGAATAATGGCTATAATGTTTTTGTCTTGTTGTTCATATCTGAAAACTTGAATAAATAAATAAAAAGAATTAAAAAATGTTTTTGGGTGGCTAGCTATGTGGTTTGGGATCTTGCGATCCTTTGAACATACGCATACTACTCAGGCATGTGGTCATCTGTAGGTGATGGGTCATCGCCTTGGTTGCCATCCGCATCATCATTAGAGTGATCTGGACTGTTGTTGTCATCAACAGCAGAAGATTCGTCACCTATGTCTTTCTGAGGTTCATGAGCTGGAACAGGAAGTTCAGGGTCAGGCCTGATCCATTGAGAAGGATCGATGACAGACTCAGTCTGAGGAGGAGGTGGTGGTGGTGGTGCAAGGGCCACAGGTTGTACTGCCTAAACAGAAGGATAAAGCTTATAATGCAATGGATACTATTCAGACAGAGGCATCCTATTAAAAAAATTCTGTGGGGCTTAATGACTCGAGGAAATTGGCAGACACTTCAACATTTGGCAGCACAGGGAATGATGGCGGTTCAACAATGCAACGCCTCTTGTAACGAAGGCATTAAATATTTAAAGTTGCCTCTTCCTAGAGTCGTCATCATGTATAAATTGTATTTATAGGTCCTCATGTGAGCGTTTCACAGAAGCTTCTTGCTTACTGTTATTGCTGTCGGAGTCCACCTGTATCAGCTCATTCTCGTTGTCGTTTAAAAGATCATCATCATCTCCTCCAAGAAACCTTGAAGGAGGCTCTTGTGTGATCCAAATCGGTTAGAAAACAGACTAGAGCAGAGTATCAATGGACCAGTTGCTAGCACTAAGGGCAAAGTTGTTGTCAACGGCGTATACCGATGTCACCATTGTCAATACAATCGTTGGTGGTTGCTCTGCCATCAGGGTCACTGCGGTACTTTTGTCATCGGCAAGAATGTCATCAACAAAGATGTCTTTGTCACTGACGTCAAGGTCTCGTTTGTCAGCGTCTGTCTCTTGACTGCCCTGAACAGGATCTTGATGATCATCATGGATGCAGTATTGGTCGACAGTGATGTCTTCAGTGATGGAAAGTATATAGCTTTACCTGGAGAAAACACTGCTGAAGATTAGTAAGATTTGGATTCTTAATGTAGCAGAGGGCTTGTGATCTGTGCCAGGAGCTGACACAACCAGAAGGCTCTTCCAAAGTAGAATCTCTGGAGGTATAAGTACCTCTTATTGGATTTAGCCGGGGTGGGGGGAGGCTCTTTCAACAGATTCACCACCAAGCGAAGATGTTTTATGAGCTAAAAGAAGCTTATCTTTTAAGGTTCTGGCACTAATGTTCATAAATTAGAAGCACTTCTTTACTGCATCTCCATCTTTGTGAAGCAAAGTAAACCATTTGTGTGAGAATCATCCACAGAATTCTTTCAAGCCCCACAGGGGTCACAGAGGATGAGCAGATGTTTCTTCTTGGGAGACTCTGCCATGTTGCAGAAAAAAAGAGGTTCGTGGATCAGCCTCCCAGCCACAAAAGGAAGCACACAACTCTCCTTCTACAAAGCTATACGGCCAGCGACAACATCTTGACCTTCTACTAAAGAAATACTTCTGGAGAACAGCAGAAAGGATTTCCCAACCATTCACCAGGGGTGCAGCAGAACATCTGACAGCTGGTGTCTGAGAGGAGGGTTGTACCTCTGAGCTCATACACCTGCTTGGCAGGTCTTCATGACATAAAATGAGTTGGACTGACTACTTTTGTCTATGGATGTTTTCAATTTATTTTTAACATTAGTTGCTGCATTGGGATGCTGCTGTGTTAACATTGACCTCCAATGGTTTCCAGCCTCGAAGCATGTGAATCTATGAAAGATGCTGGAGAACTAGGTATATCTATATATCACTGTGTGAATTCAACCAAAACAGAACATTTACTGAAGTTGCTTAGAGTGCAGCCATTTCATTGTGTATGCCTATGTTAAACCAAGCCTTTTGGGCCATCTCCATTGTGACATACACAGTCTCACTTTCAAGCCTGGCACAGCAAAGCAAGAATTCTCAATTGAGCCATCTCAGCATCTGGAGAGCTCCTTTGTTGTATCCTTTTGAAGGTCTATTCCACTCTCCTGTAAGAAAGCAATGCACCTGCTAACACCACTAACTAGAGTTTTGATTGTTGGCACATGTACCCTCCTTCGATTGCCATGTACAGAAAATCTATAAGTCTTGGGGAAATTTCTGGAGGAGTTAGCATTAGAAGCTCAAATGCTAGGGGAGATGAAACACTGTCTCTCTTAGCTGCAATATTAGCATTTTTGCTCGTTTTGCATGATAAACAATTTTTTTAGAAGTCAATGTGACTTGCTTCTTCCACAGCAGAGTTCATAATTACTTGGTCTCATGGTGCATTATGCAAACATCAGCCTGCAGGGGTACTTACCTGAGTGAATAAAAATGGAGGTTGTCAATCAAGAGCTTTGATGGAGAAGTGGGGCCTGGCATATACAAACCTGCAATTGTGGTTGGTATACAGAATGTATAACGGGAATAGGCATACACAGATATGAAATGCTATACAAGAACATTTAACACTGCTTGATTGATACTAACATAGTATTGAGGTTGACATATAACAACACAGAAGGAAAGGTGCAATGCAAACAAGGCCTGTAAAATGGCTTATCACTATGAATATAAGCATCGTTATAGGGCTACACAATCAAATAACAAATAAACAAAAAAGATGTATGTACTTACAGAAAGTTCTGGTCTCAACGTCCCATACTGCTCCGACACCCAGAAACCTCTGCGATCCTCCAGGGGAATATAAGGCTCATTTGGATAGCGGGCTCTGAAATTCTTCAGAAATCCACCTTCGAAATCCGCTATCACCCCATCCATATCCACTAAAACACGGAGTGGCCTGAACCTGGCATCACATGACCTTGTCCTGGGCAGGGAGGAGTACCCTACACCCAGTGACATAAGGATACCACCCCTTCTCTGCAGAGACAAAAACCTAGAAAGTAAAATCATAACTGCCTTAAAAAAAATAAGCATCTACCGTATACATAAAAAAATTATACACTTTAGTCCCACTGCACAGGAGTTTTGTATTATGAACGTGAAAGCTCCATTTTGGTTATCAGCACCCAAATAAGCAACAATCATGGACCACCCAGTTCTGAGATCCCTCCCTACACTGTCAACGAAATCATGAGCAAAACTGACAGTCATCTACATTTTGCAAGACCTGATTTCTGTGACTGACACTGCCTGCTTGTTTACAGTGGGAAACGTTTCAGCGCAGGGGTAATAGCTTCCCCCTGATAATGTCCCCCACAATGCAACAGGGTCCACGGGGGGTGGGCACATTTGGACAACAGCTGGTACAGAAAAGGATTCTGTATTTTCCCGCAAAAGATGGCACAAGTGTCTTCTCCTGGCAGAAGATCCCAGCCCCCTTTCCCCCGGCAGTGGACAGAGAGTGCTGTGCAAAGGCAGGCTGGTAAATGATTGAAGACAGGGAGGTGTGTGGGGCCACGGCACTGCGGCGGGGGCGGGGGGCCCTGTGCCTGGGACAGAGCTCTGCAGGGCAGGGTGTCCTACCCCAGCAAATAGCTCGAGAATAAACAACCGCTTCAACCCGGCAGTGTTCACCGGCGGAGAGTTCCTGCCCCCTCCCCTCTGCCTAGCAGCAGCTGCAGCACCTCCTTTAAAGGGGCAGTCCCCGCTGCGCCAAGTCCAACTTGTACTTCGCCCCTGACCTCAGCAAAAAATAAATTGGACGTAAACATATGTTATGCATTTTACCTTTTTGCTCGCCTCAAAAATTGCATTTAGGAAATTGTTTACCACTGAGGCAAATATATTGAGAACTCAGAACACCCCTTTAAATCGAGTTCGAAGTGGTCAGTGCGAGGAGCGGGTCTGTAAGTAATTTGAACCCAGAATCTCCCACCCTTCTGTTGCTAAGTTTCATGCGTTTTTAAAAAGCAAACCGCCGCTCGGGTATTTTCAGTCGTATCTATTTAAAATGAAACACGTCACATTAAAAACGTGCAAGTAAATACTTGTTACAGCAAGTAGATATTTTAGGAGTCGTTTCTTTCACACAAAGTGCACTTTTTTTTTAGTTCCGCCCATAATTTTCGCCTCGTCTGACAAACGTCCTCGAACTTGGCAAAGGCATCCAATATCTATTTAGTTTTGACTGTTTTCCAAGTGCGGTGCTGAATGGTTAAGGCGTTTACAGGTTATTAACGTAAAAAACGGTTTTGGGAATATACTAAATCCCCATGTTAAAAGTTTCTTTCACTACTGCCCACAATACTGGCCAGAGTTCCAACAACCTTGGCATGAAGGCATAAATGTGTTCTAGAATAGACCCTTTTTGAGGTTTGGTGTACTTTTTCATGTAGTTGCTAATAAAAATTGACACTCACATTCTTATATCTACACGGTTAAGTTCCTTAACCTATTCATGAACTAGGGCTAGAAAAACATTTATTGGAAAAAGGATTTGGGCACGCTATCCACCCAAACTAATCTGATGGTTAATTGGACATCACTTTTTCTCTCTCCTCCCACCATTATTTGATTTGTGAACTGAATGTATGAATCATGCACTAAAAAACTTTATGGTAGACCCTCCCCCCATATCCGGGGACATGGCTGAAGGGTGTGTACATGGTAGTTTATGACAACACAGAACCAGGCACAGTGGTCATTTGGTTTGCCCAGGGGACCATGTGCATCATTAAAAAATCTGTTAAAACGCAGAATTTCCCTTACAATTTCAAACATAAAAAATATAAAAATGACAGTTACGAAGAGCCCATCAATACACTGCTCATATCTTCAAGTGACATTAAAGTGATTAAATTGATTACATCACCAGTGACATCACAAATCGCTTCACAATTGATACCAATGGTGAAAGTATGGATGGCAGTGTCATGTTAAACTAGGATACAAAACAGCCTCTCAAGGCCTGGCAATTTTAATTTGAACATGCTATACACAGAAGGTGAAATGTTGAATAAAGTAGAAATCCTTATAGATGTTTAATAAAGTAGAAATCATTATAGCTGTATTGAATGCTCTAAGAATGTAAAAAAAGGCCTCTATAACCTGCTGCTGCACAAAGCGAAAGTAATGAAGATGTAAGAGCAATACCTTGGTGATTATGAATGATGCCTGTGTGTAGGGTGCTCCTAACCATCTGTACTCCAAGCCTTCACTGGTTAAAATATTTGCCTATGGTGAGAGCTCTCTGAAAGCTTGGGACAATCTTCAGGAAGTCTGTGCACATGAGGTCTAGTATTAGCACCACATCCTTCAGGACTTACTGCACATATCTTGCTAGTATGCCAACAGCTCTTGTAGTAGTGAACAGCCTCCGGGAACAAATGCACTCCACTGCAGTAGCCCTAACAGCCCTAGAGATCTCTACGTTTGACTGCGGTCACTGAGTCCAATGCTGAACCAGTGTTTACTATCCCTTTACTATAGAGTGCTGGGCATGACCTTAGAAAAGCTGCTCTTCTTTGCGTTTGAGCAATTGGACATAGATATACTACGTGCTCGAAGCTGTAACCTGATGTTCAGAACCTATGCAATTGACCTTGTACTTTGCTTGCATTTAGAACGTTGTAAGAAACACTATCTTTCAGATAAGTTGAGCAAACACATTTGGTGCCTTCAAAGCAGCAATGGTGCATTTTCTATGCTATTATTAATGATATCATTACTGTTTGTACATGGATGGAATCACAATGTAGGTTTCAATCTTTTTTTATTAGTGTACCATCAATAAAACTGTTAATATGAATATCGATTCATTCAACTATAAAAATGAAGTATCATCCCTGATAGAATCACCCGTTCTGATCTACCTCGACACACAATTATGTAGTCAGGCAGGCCCTACAACCGGGATTACTGATTGATGGGTCTCAGGTTGGAGGGTGCATAACTGGCAGGCAAACACTCGGACAGGAAACTCTTGATCAATTCCACAGATAGGTGCAGTGACATTACAATGTTCAAGGGTCATTGCCCCAATAAAGCACACATGGCCACTTCAAAACACACCATAAAGTGAGAAGCCACATGAGTTAAGAACACATAGCCAATCAGGGCCTAGCAAATATAGTGATCATGTGCTCCCCATGGTGGACATCTGGACAAATTCACCACTGGACACACTGTATCCATGCAGTTCAAGACCAACCTGTATTAACCATTGATTTATGACTCTAAAGGCAGCAACCAACATTCTTCATCATATATGGTATGCAACCACAAACTCAATATAAATTCAGACATTCCTTAGACCCTGTGACTGTTCTCCCGGCAAAACTGTTAAATTAAACAAGCTGTTCTTTATTTGCCAAACGCCTCCTGTCTTCTGTGTTTTTTAAGGAAATTCCGATCTCGAAACTAAACAACATATAAGCAATAACTCTCAAATATAGGCTATGTATCAAAACCCAACATACCTCTTATTGGTTTACAATCAACAAAGCTCTAAAGCAATAACTGGAAAAATGGCAGCTATCCTAACAATATGAAACGTGACAAACTGGGGGAGGGTACTGAGATTATTACATTATATTTGTCATCAACGCTGTCTGGTACTTAAAACATACCAGTATCCAAGAAAAATCAAACACAGGTTTGTTTGGTTAATCTCCCCCGCACAGTACTGAATCCATACTGTAACATTTCTTTCAAAAATGTATGTGACCATGTTTTCCGCAAATGAATTTGATCACTAGTCTTGTTCACACTTTATACCCAATTAATAGGATTTTTTTATGTTCTTGTTTCTTGCAGTTAGGGCAAATTGTTCAATTTTATGATGCACATGAACCAAGAAACTCCCAAAGACCTCAGTGTTCAAGAATGACAGCAATTTTCAGGGCAAAGCAACAGGAGTATAACCCATAGACCAGATTGAGATCTGGGTGTACATATGTTTTGAACAACAATATCTTAATCGGATTCAATAAAAAGGCAAGTATACATGTATGCACAAGACATTACAAGAACGCGAAAAAAGAAGAGAGACTTTTGATTTCCGTTTTCGAAAGTGCATATAGCATCATGTATTAAGAATACATTTTATATAGGACAGTTGTAGCAGCACTTTTGGCATAAAATGCGGTGGCAACCCAAGGGGGCTTTGTGCACTTGGTGTTAGTGAAACAAAGAGTGACTGCGCGAGTGACAAATGGGTGAACACAGCGAAGGACGCAGGTGAAAAGGTAAAAACAACAATATATACAGAAGCAATGGTTCGTCCTCAATAAATGAGTAAATAATATTTGTTTGAGAACCAAGGTTGATGGCGCGCCATGAGTCGCGCTGTATGCAGGGTCGACGGCGTTTCGATCCTATCTAGTCAGGATCATCATCAGGACCGGGTTGCCAGTTTGATGAGTGAACGGCGAGTGCCGGCGGGGGTGTTCAAGTGTTCCTGTAGGCAGCGAGGTAAAGTACCCAGTAACCGCGGAGTGACTCGATGGGGTCCAGAAGAAAATCAGTGTAGGCTCAACGGATTCCGAATCTTTATTCGTAATGACTGCAGGAGACGTGGGCACAGAAACGGAGCCCCGATCTGGCCAGGGATTTTGCCTAAGTAGTGGATGAGGAGGCAGGGTCAGGAACAATCGATCCACTGCCTGTGTCCAAAAATTGGTACCTAATAATAGTGTCTGTCCACCATGTGAATCCGGGGGCCGAGGGGCGGTTCAAAGTCTCGCTTGTGGATAGGAATCCGCGTCGGGAAGCAGTATATATACTGCATTCTAGCAATTTTCAGACATTTCACTGCCTGGGGATTCTAAGTTGCCGCAATTCTACACTATGTATGTCATGGACCAGGGCCAATTAGCATTGGAAAAATCACCCCGAATATTTGGCGCAGGATCTGGCTGTAGACCAGGTCCTGCAGACAACCCTTCCTGAGCACAGTCAAATGCCATGAAAAGCGGTTGTTGAACAAACCACAGCCTATTGGGCAGAGCCCCTGGCCAGGTTCTTTCACTTTGTACAACATACATTGGTCATAAACATAGGGTTGTATGGTCGCCACTGGGTAGTTATGGTTAAGGTAGTGTTTCAATAGGAAATGCATTTATTGTGTTGCTAATAACTTTGGCCACGTCTGAGTAATCTCCACAAAACTTTCCCAGAAAGTGCTACTGTTTGACTAGTTTGCACATGGGAAGTTTCGGTGTCATCCATCAAACTGGGTCCGACAAAAAGGGTGAGACCCAAAACGCGTTTTTTCCTATTCCTTTTTCTATAGGAACTTAAGACACCACTACACGCCAAACTGCTCAACACCAAATTTGACATGAAAGCTAGATCTTGGTTAGAAAAAGGTATTTTTGTGTTTCAGTGTCATTCTGTTCAATATTTTTGGGAGAAATGAAAGTTAAAAAAATGGTATATTTTACGCAACGGAGGATCCGCGGAGCCAACTGATAAAGTGAGATTTGATTGGCTGCTACCACTTCAGCCAAGCCATTTTCAGCCCCCGGGACCCAAATTATGTTTTATGTGGAGTGGGGGCGCGTGCTCCCCCCTACAGGAGCAACTTGCAGCTCTGGGGACTCTGTCTCCCAGGCCCGAAATATCTTTAAAGGAAGGGGGGTGAACCCCACCCCAAGGTCTTATTCCGCACAGGCCCGCTGTATTTTTTAATGGGAGGGGGAATCACAGCCCCCCTGAGCCTCTGAAGGCCCGAGGGACCCCTTCCCCGGGCTGCTATACTAAGTAAAAGAGAGGGAGCATCACTCGATTAGTGGTGGGCACCAGGGCACCCACCATAAGTAATCCGGGCCCCAGCGAATGATAACTGTTTGGGGAGGGGGACCACAAGGCCCTTCTTCCCTTTATTTTAAGAGTGGTCCTGGTGGATGGGATCCACAAGGCCGAATAAGGCTCAGGGAGAGGGGTCACACGGCCCCCTCTCCCCTTTAATTTATCTGTACGGGCCAGTGGGATGGGGTCCCCAGAACCATAATAGGCTCGGGGAGGGGGTTATGCTGCTCCCTTCACCTTTATTTTAAGTAGTGGGCCTGGGGGATGGGGTTCCCAGGGCCTAATAAGGCTAGGTGAAGGGGTTGCACGCCCCCCTCCACTTTAATAAGAAAAGGCCCTGGGGGGTGGAGTCCCCATGGCCTAGTAAGGCTCAGGGGGGGGGGGGGGGCACCCCCCCTTCTTTAAAATAAATAGGGCCATAAGGGATGGGGCCCTGAGGGTCCAATGAGGCTCAGGGAGAGGGCAACACATGGCTCCCCTCCCCTTTCAAAATATACAGCGCCCTGGGGGATGGGGTTCCAGGGCCATAATAGGTTTGGGGGAGGGGGGCACATGGCCCTCCTCCCCTTAAAAAAAAAAGCCCTGGAGATGGGATCCCCAGGGCCAGGCCCTTTGGCCAACCCCCACCGCACATGGCCAAAGGCTGTGTGCCCATTAAAAATTAATGGGGCGGCCCAGTATCTCACAGAACCTAGGGTACTATAACAGTATAAAATACTGGTTGGTTCTGTCGAGCAAGATGGAATTTATTTAGTATTTGTATTGGTCCTGATCAGTAGGAAAGACCAATCAATGGTATATCGGTGAGAGGAGATGCACTTCTCACCTTTGCGGCAACCGTATGCTTAATTAACGGTACTGGGAGTCATGGAGCCCAAAAGTTGGGTCTGCCCAGGGTGCCAGAGAGGTAATCCGGGGATGAACGTAATACCTGAAGATAACAGGAAATAGTAATGAATTTCCTGTCTAAAGTGCTGGCCTTGACAACATGCAAACCAAGCAATCCCAAGGTGCTTGGCTTGCATGGTGTCAAGTGCATCTCTTCTCACCGATGTGATATATTCATTATGTTGTGACTCTCAACACCCAAATTCCCGTCTCTTTACCATACAGGCTATGTCCAAATACATTCCCAGTCCTGAAGAAAACCCGTGGAGATGTTTTCTTCTAACACTCTTAACATACGCGTCGAAACATCGACGTACTGAACAAGACATCCTGTACCAACATTTCACATAGTGATGCCTAATGTCAAGGCTACATGTGCTAAATAATGGGTGAGTTACTGCAGATGCTTTGTGGAGATTCCTTTCCTTTCCCCTCCCCCCACTGTGTACTGTAAATGTTCCATGTTAATTCTTGTGTATTGCACTGCACATGCTGATGTATGTCAATGTTTGTGTATGGTTTTCTGCTTGTTTACACTTGTACATATAATGTGAGATACGATATATGACAAAAAATATATCAGCCACTTTTTGGAGTTTATTTTGTCAGTCTCCATTTGTCAGTTTGCCTGTATGGTATGGTAACTATATTCCATCGATAGGTCTTTCCTACTGATCAGGACCAATA
Source organism: Lissotriton helveticus (assembly GCF_964261635.1). NCBI lineage: Eukaryota > Metazoa > Chordata > Amphibia > Caudata > Salamandridae > Lissotriton > Lissotriton helveticus. The sequence goes on from NC_136071.1 coordinate 239,999,035, forward strand.
CAAATAGCTCACCTACAAGGATCCACGATGAACTCTAAGCGAGAATACCTAACGGACTCCTGAATACATCTGGACCTTTGACTAAGGACAACATTTACACTCTCCTGTCAGCTACTCATATCTATGTGCCTAGTTCTCACTTTATTTCTTTTGGTGTAACATTTGTAAAGTGCTCTGATAGCCTCACCGGGTCTAGTTCGTGCTATATAAAACTTTATGAATAAAATACTAAAGAAATTCCGTCTTGCTCGACAGAACCAACCATTATTTTATATTGTCAAAGGCAGCGTGGGGTTGGCTGCTTGCAGGGGGTTGGCCACAGGGCCAGGTCCTGCAGCCAACCCTTGCAGCACACACGGCGCGGTTTGGATTTATGTATGGTAATTAAATATTACTTTACGTTTAAAACAAAGAGACGTTCGCTGAAAAACCAAAGGTTAAAGTAACATTATAGTTAGGAGAAATTTTTAGTAATGATGTAATGTTTTACACTCTAAAAACCATTGAAATTTACCAGCTATAGTTACAGTTATCGGAAGGTACTCTAAGTGCACACACCCACCAGGCACTTCTAATAAGTCTCATATTACATCACGGATGACACCTTCTATGACATTATTGATAATATCACTTTAACATTTGGAGTGAAATTATTGATGAAAAAACTTGCCCCCCAAAACTTTTTTTTTTAAAAAGAACCTTGGGGAGGGCGTTCCCAGGGCTAATAAGACTCGGGAGATGGGCCACATGGTTCCCTCCACTTAAAAAAAATAAGACCCTGTGGCTAACCCCACTCCGTGCACGGTCTATAGCAGTGAGTGGCGGGGTTGGCTTTACGTAGGGTGATAAAAGATTACATTTAAAAAAAACTAGAAATTCACTGAAGAAAACAATGGTTAAAGTAATGGTACAGTTAGTTGTGATAAATAAAATCTGTTTTTGTTTAAAGAACAACCTTAGAAATCCACTGAAAAAATCCAAAGCTTAAAGTAACGTTAAAATTGTGAATATCTCAGTGGCTACATTAACGTTTTGAACTAAAAAACATACAAATTCACCAGTTATAGTTAGAAGTGCTAACTATAACTTGCGCCCCACCATGCACTGCTTATGACCTCACATATTACATCACTCAGGACATGTTCTATGACATCATTGATGACATCACTCATAACATCTCAAATGGCATTATTGATGACACCACTGGTGACATCATCCAAGCTTCTTTTGTACACATTGCTCTATAAACAGGTATAGCATTAAAGCTATGAAAGTAAGAGCATAATAGCTCAGAATACTATGAAACATCATGACTGCTATCATACATACAACCCCCATAGATAAATCAAGCTTGTGTTATGTGCAACATTGACCTTATACCATACACTTCGTGGGTAGCCGAGTTCATTTTGACTGTGAGCCACAGATGAAAGGGTAACCTCTACTTCACACAGTGTTCAATCTGTATACAACTGTTCATAGAAGACCAAGTTCCTCCAGATACTCAAGCCCTGTTACATAACTAATGCCCTACTATGGATAGTCTTTACTTGACTCAAACCCTTGACAATCATTGAACCTACATTGAGAAATTAAGTGGACATACGTAGAAATGTGGGTTCTGTTAACACTGTTTACTCTATGGAGAGAATGTACTCTGTACCACACTGTTTGAAGACAGTGAGACTCTAATGAGAAATACATACCACAGAGTATTAAAAAGTGCATACTAAACACAGTGTACAATCTATGCAAAACTTGCCCAAAGAGCACTATTTATTTAAAATAACCAAGGTCTGAAGATGTTAAACACCCTACCATCTGCTGCCTAAATACTGTGGTGAAAACTTTACAGATAGCCCATCTTCTGAAGCAAAACATGCATATTTACATTTGTTATTACCTGGTGCACACAGTCTTCTATGTTAAGTAGAAATTGTCATGCTGAAACGAATCTGTCTCATAGCTCAAGGCTGCTTACAATGCTTGGTACATAGTAGATAGAATCTTTGCCCTGCTGGAAACCTTTTCTGCAGAACCAAAAAATGTGTGGAATGTAATGAACACAAGTCGTCAACTGTCAGCTGCCCACAGAGTTACTCTTCAATACAAAGGTTTATAACATGTTCAATACCTCTACACACCTATGGTGTATTAGGAGCACATGCGTTTTCTATACACTTACATCGATTAGCTGGACACAGGCTGTAGATAACTAGGTAGAAAAGTAATATGGTAGTTACCCGCTACTATGTAATCTATAAAGCAAACTAACACACTCATTGAATGAGGTCATCAGTGATGTCATCAATCATGCCTTTGAGATGTCATCAGTGATGTCATAAATGATGTCATAGAACATGTCATGAGTGATGTAATATGTGAGGTCTAAGCAGTTAATGGTGGGAGTGCAAGTTAGATAGCTCTACTAAATATAACTGGTGAATTTCTGTGTTTTTTTTAGTTCAAAACAATATTGTTGTCTCTGACATATTCAGCTAACTATTTTACTTTAATCAAGCCAGACATCAAACAAAGAGGCATTGTGGTGATTGTGAATGATGCAAGAATGGGCAAACAGGAAAAGCTTTTCACTTTTTAGCCATTTAAACTAACTAAACACATGCAGAGTTGTATGACAAAACAGAAGCACACATCAGCTTCTTAAATATATACTTGTCAAAAAGATGTTATTGAACATATACATATTAAAAATAAAAATGTTATACCACTTAATGTTATATGAAGTTTCCAAACGTCTGTACAAAGCAAAAACACTCAAGATTATGCTCACCGCACCCACTGTAAGAGTCTTAAATCTACAGATACACCGAAAATCTTAAAGGTTAGTTAAGGGTGACAGGGTGTTAAAAGTGGCTACAGTACAAAATCTATGCAGACATGAAATTAACAAGCTAGGACATGCATTAACCTTTTTGCCACCCATACTGTAGTAACCTAATCTTACCTCCCACCTCTACCATATACTCTTACCATTGTCAAATATATTTCACAGAAGCTGTCCACACTTTCAAGGCGAAAAAGCAGGCAACTACACTTGTTAGGAATAAAAGCCGTTGCACTTATCCTGCCACCAAACCCACCTCTCTGTTGCAGTTAGTACATACCAACTCAACCATACAACTCATGAAATTTGCCTTTGAGATGAAACCATCTATCTTACAGCAATTCACATTCGAGTTCACAATATTTTGGCAGACTTTCCGTGTTCACAGGACTTTGTTATCAGTCCCCTTGTATTTTAGAAAATGTGCCTCAGGCTGGGTGTCCCAAAAATAGATCTTTTTGCAATGAGAGCTAAAACGTTGCTGCCTCATTTTTTGTTTGAAGGTTTCAGGATCCTCAAACGACGTGGATGGATGCTTATCTTTCTTGTGAATGCCCCTCGCCCCAATCCCTCTTGCTTCCAGTCCATTGACTAAAATTGAGAAAGAACAAGAGGTAATCCTGGTTCTTCCTTGCTGGCTGAGGAAGACATGGGTCCCTCTCTTCCATTTCTTTTCTGTGGAGAAAGACCAGATCCTTTTTTGTCCCCTCCTCCTATGACCCATCCTTTGATTCCTCTAGCCACCTAAATCTGGCGGTCTGGAGTTTGAGTGATTACATCTCCTGAATAAGGCTAATTTTCTTCCTGTTTCTCTGTCAATCAAATCCTCTTTCAGGGCTTCTACTACAAAAGCCTATAACCATCATTGGTCATCTTTTGACAAGTGGTGTGGAGAAACATCTTTCTCCAATAAATTGTTCTCCTGAATGTCTTCAGCAATTTCTTCAGGATGCTTTTGACAAGAATCTGTCAGTAGCCACCTTGGGATTTCAATGGTACGCATTAAACACCTTTAGATCCTCTTGGGGAGCTTTTTCATCTTTTGAGACCCTGGTGTTTATAGACTATAAAATGGTTTTGGACTGTTAAGGCCAATGTCTATGCTCTTACATCCTTCTTGAGATCCACCATTGGCTTCATTCTTTTTGCAGACAGTTTTTAGATAAGTCCCTAACCATAAAAAAAATCTTGGAGTCTATTACTACAAAAAGGAGAATTTGAAAGGTAGGTTTGTGATTCCCTCATCAACACTACTTAGAAACGTTTGATGAAACAATTGTCTTGGTTGTCAGTCAAATCTTTTTCTGTCCGTTAATTCAACATTTCATAGGGACAAGGAAAGTATCCTTCATGCGACTGTGCCAGTTTCCAATAGGAATCTTAGTCATTGGTTCATATTTTGGATATTTTGAGGGCTTTGAAGATGTATCTGCTGAGAGCAGCTGATTTCACACAAACTGGCAGTCTGTATATCAATTTTAGCAGCTAAGAGCGCTGTAAGTCTTCAAAAGCTATTCTAAGTAGATGGATCAAAAAGAGCCATCTCTTTGTTATAGTCAGACTCTGGCAGAGATCCTCTGGGGTGGGTGCAGGTTCATTCTACCAGAGGTATGACAGCTTTCAGGGCAGAATGTCCAGGCATCCGTCTACATTTATTTCACATTGGTGGTTAAATGTGGCCCAAGGAACTGAATTATGTTTTGGTACAAAGATTACTTCTAAGGCAGCCAATATGTAATTTTGTTACGGGTGTAAGTTGATGGCAGATGTCTCTGTTAATCTTTTGCTGGAGTGTGATAATAAAAGGTTATTTCTTTTCTCCTATGGTTTTCGTTATTTTTTTGGAAGGAATAGTCGGAGAAATGAAGATTACTGGTATGCTAACCAGGCGTTTAAAACAAGTATGTATTTGTGTGCGCGGTGCATACTCACCCACAGTCATCCCTCACCCACACTCAGATGTCAGTGAAATAAAGGAAGAAAGGGAAAAAGACAAAAAGGAAAAGTCCAGCCTCACTGCAGAGAATCCACTGTTACAGTATGTGTAACAGGCAGACCTTGGGCTCCACATCTACTCACACACCTCTGTTCTTGTGTACGATCAGACCACCAGGACTGAATTGTTTTGCTGACCTGTTCGCACAACAGGACAGTGGAATAAGTGTACACAGTGACTTTCCTCCTTCACTGTCCTTTATGTCAGGTGAAAGAGGGCCGGCAACACTACGAAGATTCATAATTTGAATTAAAACCCACCATATTGTATTTTCAAACTCTTTGTACTTTTGTTTTTTCCATTTGTTTTGTTGAGCTTATTATTGTCTTTATACTTTGTATTCAGTTAACCTATTGATCGATTGAACAGGTCTTTATATATGGACCATATCTATTGGACATACAGCTGTGCTTGTTGTATGAGATATTGTGTAAACAATAATTTCATCATAATTGCTGTTTTTAGGGCTCGCCTGCTGATGCGCATGTGGCAAGTGGCTTAACCATAGTTTAACTGAGCACGATTTCACTGGCGATTCCATGAAGTGCATGTGCTTTTTAGGTCATTGCGCAAGCGCAAGCCCTAAAAAGCGCGTGCACAATGCCACCAGCCGCCTGCCTGCCTGCCTCGCATTACCACATCAAAGGCAGCCCAGCCTCCCTCCCACAAGATTCTCAGCGTGTGCTTCTCCTCCCCTAATTTATTCACTTCACTTCCCGGTGCGACAGCTTGTTTAACATCGCAGCAGCCTCAGCACTAAAAATAGCTGCCATGCTATTCTTTTGTAACTTGTTAATTAATCTTGTTTATATTTCTGTATTACGACGCTTCAAACGTAGAGTAAAAACTCTGCCACAACTCAGTCTGTCATACTACAAACTTTCACCTCTAATTCACCTGCCTATGTACAAGCGTAAAGAACTTGCATGCACGAGGTCACAATGCGATGGTTTACACAGCATAAAATAATGAATTATTGTGCTTTCATTAACACTGTGTTTTCAACGGATATTGTTTTCCTAGAGAGCTTGCTGCGTTCTGCGCACTGATTTTGTTCAGTTTCTTGGATTATGTTGTTAAAAACTACATGGTTTCACATTGTTTTCGCAGGAAATACCGATAGGAATCAGAGTAATCGTGCGTCTTTTTGGTGTTTCTTCCCACCAGCCTCCCCTCCCACAGGCATCCCCCAGCGTGTGCTCTCCTCTCTGCCTCAGGCATTCCTCCTCCCCTAATTTATTCACTTCACTTCCACTAGCAGAAACGGCAGGCTGGTCACCCATGCCACAGCCCTTCCTGGCTTCTGTCGTATGTGTGTGAAACCTTTGTGTGTGTGCGTGTGCATGTTTTCTGCATATGTTTGAGCTTCTGGTGTGTGTTTGCGTGCATGTTACCTTATGTGTTTACGCACCCACCTGTGTGTGCGTGTCTGTGTATATGTTTGTATGCATTTGCTTGTAGCTGCTGGCAGTAAAAGCTTGCGGGCAGGCAGCAGCAGTGACAGACATGATGAAGAGCAGAGCTCGTTGACAAGCCTGCGGTCCGCCAAGCCCTTTCTGGCTGCTTCAAACACGGTTTTGTAAATGCTATCTTTCGCACCATCTGGCAGCCTGTTCCTGCATTCATCTGATAGCTCTTGCTAGTTTTTTTTTTTTTATTGCGGAATTTCTTGCCAATCAGTCTGGCGATGCGATGCCCCGACTCATTCTGCTGCCCTCTGGAGGTGTTCAGTTTTTTTAAAACACGTTGTGAGAGATACTATTCTTTGCTACTTTATAGTTAATGCAGCAGGTCATCACAATTCTTCAGTCTTGTTTACATCAGCTGCTTCTCACAATTCTGTCAATAAACACCTCTCACCGCCATAGAAGGCAAGGGACTCTGGCAGCTTCTGTCTCGTCTTGGAGGTGCACATACACACTTTCGTTTTATGCTATTACGTGCATTAGGGCACAGTTATTATGTCTTGGATCAGGTTTCCTTTCATCTGTTGACATGGTGGCCAAGCTTTTGTTCCACGGCTGTGTTGCAACTCGTTGTGCTCGGTCCACTCTCCCTGCTCTGGGTCCAATTACCTTCTAAACCTTCCTGCCTTCTGTCGTGTGTGTGTGAAACGTTTGTGTGCATGTGCATGTTTTCTGCATATGTTTGAGCTTCTGGTGTGTGTTTGCGTGCATGTTACCATATGTGTTTACGCACCCGCCTGTGATTTCAGCATGTATGATTTTGTAAACATTATAGGTTCAATGAGTTAATTTGAGTAACTTTATTTTATGCAGTGGCCTTGTGCAAGCAAATACTTTTTTCTTAAGTGTCTGCGATGCGGAAAACCGTGTTTTTTTTTATTTGGCAGGATGTTTTTTTTTTTGGCTGAATGCAACCACAGCATCACTCAGCGCAACCACAGCATCACTCAGCGCAACTACAGCATCACTCAGCGGAACCACAGCATCACTCAGCGCAACCACAGCATCACTTGTTCAAATATGTTCTGTCAATGTTTCAAGCTTTATTACAAATGACACAAAAAATATTAAATAATGCTATAGGTGTCACATTTGCAAATTCTATAAATATTGCCATTTACAATAACAAAATTAATACTTAAAAAATTATTAGATTTACAAGACCAATAGCTCCAACTCTTCTAATGCGAGCCCTATTGCATTTCCAATGCTTGTTAATGTTATGTTATTGTCTTAAATATGTCGATCCAAAAATAAAAACAGAATAAATTGTGGACTTTAAGTGAGTTTGTATGAATAAAAAGATTTTTTATTGATATATGTGGCACACTGAGTCTTCTCCTATCATGTGGTAATAATGGTCTCGTATATTAAATAGACCAATAGTTGCCTTGGGATTTTTTCATGAACAGGTGAAGGAGGGCCTGACAGAATGCCAAGGCGCTAGATAACCCCTTTCAATGACAGGTACATGGAATTAACTATTGTAGGTGCCGAACTGCACTCAGTGGGTTTGGACCATATCTGCAGGAATTACAGTGCTGAGATTTCAGTGAGCCAATACCAAGACTGGGTTTGGGCTCAAAACAGTAAGGCTAAGCCTCAATTTAACAAAGAACAAAACAATTGCCAGTACTGATACCTTATTAATACTCATTCATTTTCGAGGGGCCACATCGAAAGTCCAACAACATGTGCCACAGACCACTTTTTCTGTCCGAAATGAATCCTTTTATTTATGTCAATTTGTTTTTCACATATAAAAAACGCACATTATACAATTCTTCAAACCATTGTACATTGCACCTCAACAAAACCTTCTAGTTAAAATTCATTCTCATACACATTCTACTCAAACATTCCTCCCACTTCATACCATTCCATACATACTCATGTTCTGTTCTCACTCACTCACCACATCACTAGCATTCACTCTGTACAACAAAATGATTGGTTTCTCTTTAGACTTTGTTCATAATTCTTATGGCCGAAAAAAAGCAGGAACTGCTATTTTTCGGCCATAAGAATTATGAACAAAGTCGAATTATTTTGACACAGTGCATTTATGTTGCAACTCGTTTTCTATGGCATTTAGTTGAACATTTCTAAAGAGAAACCAATCATTTTGTTGTACGGGGTGAATGCTGGTGATGTGGTGAGTGAGTGAGAACAGAACATGAGTATGTATGGAATGGTATGAAGTGGGATGAATGTTTGAGTAGAATGTGTATGAGAATGTATTTTAAATAGAAGGTTTTGTTGAGGTGCAATGTACAATAGTTTAAAGAATTGTAGAATGTGCGTTTTTTACAGTGTAACTAATTTGGCTACACAATAAGGACCAGGAATCGGTAGCCACGTTCAAGGGTGTTTTTAAGGTCTTGCCTAGGCAGCGCTGGCGCTGTCTCTTCGAGACATGATGTATCTAGAATATGGGTTTGAAAAAACACCCATTTATTTCATTGGTTCCTTTTGCTGTCTATGCCTGCTTTTCATTGGTCAATACTCTTAGTAGTCCCTCGTTTTCTACTTTTGGAACCTCCCATGAGGACTGCCCCTATTACATGTTCTGTTACTCTTCATGTTAATTTATGGGACGAGGGGCATATTAGCAAGGACCGGTGTTCAAATTATCGCCAGGAACCTGCCGATAAAACGGCGATAATGGGCTTGATAATACGCCCTTGTTAATTCCCATAGATGTTAACATCAGACCATGAGCGTCTATGGGAATTAACAAGGGCATATTGTCAAGCCCATTATCGCCGTTTTATCGTCAGGAAACTGCCGATAAAACGGCGATAATTTGAACACCGGTCCTTGCTAATATGCCCCTTGGAGAGCCCGCTTTTCTTTTTGTTGGCCTTTCTCTACTCGTGCCTGATATCTTTACTTCCGCAGACTGAAACGTTACCGGTTGAATCATTAACGAGTGCTTCCGCTTTATGGCTGATGCGCATTCTGCACACGCTTCACACTTTGTTTATTTAAACTTTTACAGGCTTTGCGCAATGTTAACTACATTTATTTATTGTTTTGGCGCAGCTTCTAGCTGATCCTGCTGGATATATATATTTATTTAATTTTTATTTTATCGTCATTCCTGACATTGTTTTAGTGATGATCGATCATGTATTTTCATTCTATCTTTTATTTTGAAAGGCAGAGTTTCACTGCATGGGGGTCCGCAGAAATTTTTCCAGGGGCAGGCAAAATGTTAACGTCATCACCATCCTCCGACATGATGTGTGCCAGGTGGGGCATAAGAAACACTGGGGCGCAGAACTGGGATAGACTCAATTAAATGTCAGGAGTCCAGGACATGTGACTGACCCTGCCACAGGCCAACAAACACCACCTGTAGGGAAAATGCTAAACTTTCTGACAAGGTGCTTTATGTCTGTCTGCTAGGTGTGCAGACTTCTGGGTCCTCGAACCAACACCAATCAAGGCTGTCTTTAGCACGATTCGATTTTCATCAGAATACTTTAAAACAGCCTATGATTAAAGCACCAGATTAAATATACTGTATGCACAGTGTATGTTAGGGATTATTTGTAGCATACATATTTACCAATATTGGCTTCTTGGTGCTAGAATTCATGATAACTTTTATCCAAAGTTAAAGCACAACGTCAAAGTTAGTAATAAATAATGCAGCAATCACAAACGCAAGTGATTCGCCAATGGGTGCTCCCTTTACTAGAATTCCCCGGGCAGTGCTAAATTTTACACACATTCAATTAATTTATACAAAATAAAATGTATAGGTCCAAATGTTAGCTATATTTTTTAAAAGAAACTTAGAGTCCCTCTACGTGTAGTCAATGTCAAACTGACAACGTGCCCACGTTTAGGGATACAATAATGCCCAGCTCCCTTATGCGGAAGCCCGGCACCGTAAATGTGTGGCACATGCGGCGACCGCAGCGGCGGCACATCACAGGTCTAGGGATGCTGAGTCATACACAGTGGTCGAAGTGGGGGGAAAAAAAGTAGGGGAACAGTGGGCAGAGAATCAAAGGGCGCGAATGACCCAAGGATTGGATCTGTGGGTGGAGCCAGAGGTGTGGCCAGAATGCGCAGACATCCCAATAGCGGCGGCACATCACAGGTCTAGGGATACTGAGTCATACACAGTGGTCGAAGTGGGGGGAAAAAAAGTAGGGGAACAGTGGGCGGAGAATCAAAGGGCGCGAATGACCCAAGGATTGGATCTGTGGGTGGAGCCAGAGGTGTGGCCAGAATGCGCAGACATCCCAATTTTTACTATTTGTTTGGCATTTCACTGCCCAGTTTAATCAACCAATGGATACACATGATTATTTAAGGTTATAATGAGTTATTGACATTAAAATATATTCACAAAGTGGGATATGCTTCTAATCACAGAATGTACCAAATACGATAACATGTGGAAACACAAGCCATTTGTCTCAGAGCCATGGAGTTTCTGTCATCAGCACTACTCTCTTTTTCCACAACAGCAGTTCAAACATGAATGGCAAAATATCCTAGTTTGCAAATGTTTTCTCTAAAATTATGGCTCTGCCATATTTGCCTCATAAAGCAAGATCTGCTGCATGATCTGACCATTTAAACTAATAAATTGTTTGTAGCTCAAACATATCAAAAGTTAATATAAAATGTGACTTGTGTTGCTGCGGAGTGGATGGCCTATTGTAAAGGTTGACTGGTCACCTTTCTCACTGCTGAGTTTTTACGTTACACTGGTACTAATAATGCAAAATCTTTCCAGAGACTGTTAGCATGTGTACAGACGTCAAAATAATAAAATATCTTGAAAATATAATGCATTACGCTGCAGCCTTTTTTTAATGCATAATTTAGTCAACACTACGGCATAATGTTGTCATCCTTTGCTGCATAATTAATTCCAGTGGCCCCACAGCAGGCAGCACATGTTAAAAGTGCTTGTGAATGAAGCCGGGTGACTGTAAGTTTGCGAACTTAGTTTGGTGTGCGTGCAAATCCTGCATTGCCAATCCCTGGTGAGTTGCAGCTACTACTGCTGAAACAAGGCCAATGGAGGTACCTATGGGTGAGGCAGACTGGCCTCAAGGGCAGGGCCAGCCATAGCACTGGTGGTGTCCTGTGCAATAATGTTTGTTAGTGCCCCCCAATGACCACCTCTGCCATGGATTCCCTAACTACCACCCTTTAACTGTGCCCCCCAATTTTCCATAACCACTCTCTCTCAGATGCATTTAATTTGATTTACAGTGCCACTCATACCATTGTATGGTGTCAGAGCACTTTACATCACACACATTACACAGAGACAATCAATATGTGTGTAAATTACTGTATAGAAAATGTTACATAAGACTAAGGACTACAAGGTGTAGGAGTCACATGACAACCATACTAGTAGCCCATATAGTTTTATAGTGATTGGTCTGGAGAAACACAATACCCGGAATTTAAAACGTAATACCATGGTTGAGAGTTCTCCTTAATAATCAGAATTGTTTTCTGTCCAAAAGAACACTTTTTGGGACATTAGGATAATCAAAGACTGGGGGGGAACGGGGGGGGGGGAAATAACGCTCTAAATTATACCTTGCAGTTTGTATGCAGCTCTTAGATGACAGTTAATAGCTCACTGTTCTAAGTTAGGATTTTAACTTATAAACTGCAAGTAACAAAAGGGTCTCTCTGACAAAAGCAGTAGCCCACTGACCTATTTACATTATGTGCACTTTGTGATCTGCATGGCGCAAGTTCTTTGCAGCCGGTACATTAACCCTCTGAGCTACCTTTCCATGAGTCAAAACTTCCACTAGACAAAATTCTGATCTCTCTCTAGGAAGAACATTAATCACCAGAGTCATCATGACATTTTTATTGTTGCAGAAAATTGCTGGAGTTCAGGAAGGAGGCAGCAAGCGTTTTTAAAACCATAATATACTTGCAAACATGATACCTCCACCTAAAGTCAGCACCCGTTGCGGTCACACTGGTTGCACTGCCCTAGAGCTGGCCGTTCTCAAGGGTCCTGTGACCTCAGTGACTGTTGTTTTAGTGTGTGCTGCTTCATAGGCCTGCCCGCAAGACTGGAGGTGAACTTCAGTATGGATAGTGGTGGACAACACTTGAAGGTTAACCTACACTTGTCATGCTAGGGCCCACCTGCTGGTGCGAAGACACCAGGACTTCTAAGGTGTTGCGAAGCCCTCTAAGGTCTAGCATGTGAATGTGCTCTTCCAGGAGAGTGGTCTGGTGGACTGGTTATTGAGGCTGAACCTGGTTCCCAGTTCCAAATTCAGCAGCTCTGACCATAGTGCCACATCCTCTCCCCCACTGAACACCGTACTGCCCCACAGAGAAAAACTCCCACTGTCTTCAACTACAACCCAATTGTTGCCCGCTATAAACACCTGGATGCGGCTCAATTTAAATTACGCACTAGACATGAGCAATATGTGGCCTACAAAAAAAAAAAGTAACAACATCCTGGAAAAAGCAAACACTTATAGGGAATGCAAAATTTAGCAAACCATGGGAAATGTAAGCAGGAACAACATGGTTACCTTAATGCTTTTGCACTCACTATTCAGAAATCAGTGAGTGCTTTTGCCTGAAAAGTTAAGGACACGACTACAGGGCCCTAAATGGACCCATTTCAGTGGCCATTGCTTATATCCTTATAAAACGTAAGCAGTAGGGTAAAAAGACCACGTCCCTGGACGCAGAGCGGCAGCACACATTTTGTTTTCCAATCCACACATTGCAGTACCTCCAGGATTGGTGCACTAGTTCCAAGTCCAGGGAAAACAAAGACAAGAAAACAAAAATAGCGCTTCACTGGCAAACTTTGTAAAAGTGGCGCTAATGTGTTTCAGTGTGAATAAAATCAGTTTGGCCAGTTTGCTACCACTCTGTCTTACTTTATTTAGTTATTTATCTATTTTTCATATTTTTAGCCTTTTATTCCCAATGCTGCACTTTGGAATTAAAATGTCAGAAAAATATGACATTTCCAGCAAAAGTGTCTTTATCTTTTGGATCCATTTCACAGGGAAGCAAAGCAAAGAAAGGAGAGGAAAGAGAGTGAGAACCCCGTCTTGAAGTCACTGTTTTCATGGGCGTCAGCAGGGGGGGGCAAGGAGGGTCACTCCAGGGGGGGGCAAGCGCCCCTCCTTGCCACCCCCCCTGCGTACCCCATGTTTCACTGACGCTGAGACTCGAACCCGGTTCCCCAGGTCCGAAGTCAGCAGCTATGTAGGTTACGCCACAGTCTCTCTCCTGCTGGTTTACTTTTGCTTTTGCTTGGTAAGCTCTCCATTTGTAATATAGGTTGTGTGCAGCTGGTAACGCCGCCATATTACTTCTTTTTCTTGTTATAGCAAAGCATCCATAAGTTCCAAAGGGCTGTCTCCGCCTTCAGGCTGGAACCTCTTTAAGACACCATTAACAGTCCCTGTGTTATCAGCAGCACAGTTGATATGTTAGCTGGTAACAGGAAAATACCCAGCGCCTTGTGTTCAAATATATCGCACTCTAACTTCAGGGACCGGGAAGTGGGGAACTATTGTCAGGTTGAAATGTCATTAGTAATTAGTGATATCACACACACAGACACAATTTGTACAAACTTATACATGCAGACGGCCACATGCAAACAAACGCACAAATGACATGAACTCTCACACCACACAAACACTGTCTATCCATCCCCACTCCCTCTCCCTCCTTCCCTGGCTCCCTCTCCATCTCTTGGCCAAGATTTTAACATATATTAAAGACAGGTAGGAGAAGAGCCTGGGATTTCCCGTCCCCACACTCCGTGCCTTTCATCTTTTTGATTTGGAGGAAACATCAAACACACGGCTGGGAAAGGCAGCCATCGCTCTGAAATTCAGCATTCATGTAAATAGCTTGGCTAAGGGTTGAGCTTTATTGCTTGCACTGGAGTAAACTTGCAAAAAACACAGTTGATGGACAGAATGTAGAACAATGTCATACATTCACCCCAGTACAAGGATCTGGGCCTAAATCCATCGTTTATTTGCACTCCACACCACCCTGGGTTAGACACTGGCTATATGCAAATCAGCTCTGACCCTGTGCCTGATGGGAACATTCCAGTCCGAACTACCAAGCCATGTCTTTCCCAGACCGGAATTAAGCATCCAAGGACCGGTTTCTGGCTTTCAGCCTTCATCAGCCTGGATAGCTTGACTCCAGTGGTGTGGAGAGCCTGGGACTCACGTCTGAGCATACCCAGCACACTCGGGGTGAAAATTGCAAAAAACACAGTTGATGGACAGAATGTAGAACAATGTCATACATTCACCCCAGTACAAGGATCTGGGCCTAAATCCATTGTTTTTTTTCACTCCACACCACCCTGGGTTAGACACTGGCTATATGCAAATCAGCTCTGACCCTGTGCCTGATGGGAACAGTCCAGTCCGAACTACCAAGCCATGTCTTTCCCAGACCGGAATTAAGCATCCAAGGACCGGTTTCTGGCTTTCAGCCTTCATCAGCCTGGATAGCTTGACTCCAGTGGTGTGGAGAGCCTGGGACTCACGTCTGAGCATACCCAGCACACGGGGTGAAAATTGCAAAAAACACAGTTGATGGACAGAATGTAGAACAATGTCATACATTCACCCCAGTACAAGGATCTGGGCCTAAATCCATCGTTTTTTAGCACTCCACACCACCCTGGGTTAGACACTGGCTATATGCAAATCAGCTCTGACCCTGTGCCTGATGGGAACAGTCCAGTCCGAACTACCAAGCCATGTCTTTCCCAGACCGGAATTAAGCATCCAAGGACCGGTTTCTGGCTTTCAGCCTTCATCAGCCTGGATAGCTTGACTCCAGTGGTGTGGAGAGCCTGGGACTCACGTCTGAGCATACCCAGCACACGGGGTGAAAATTGCAAAAAACACAGTTGATGGACAGAATGTAGAACAATGTCATACATTCACCCCAGTACAAGGATCTGGGCCTAAATCCATCGTTTTTTAGCACTCCACACCACCCTGGGTTAGACACTGGCTATATGCAAATCAGCTCTGACCCTGTGCCTGATGGGAACAGTCCAGTCCGAACTACCAAGCCATGTCTTTCCCAGACCGGAATCAAGCATCCAAGGACCGGTTTCTGGCTTTCAGCCTGCACTGGAGTAAACAGCAGTAATTTCAGGTAACAGGGCCGTCTCTATGGCAGTGCAACCGGTGCCACCGCACCTGGCACTGACTTCGGGTGGGGGCGCCCTGTTTGAAAGTAGATTATGGCCTTAAAAGCACCTGCGGATGCGTTTCTTGCCTCCAGCAATTTTCAGGCAACAATTACAATATCAAGATGACTCCAGTGATTAATGTTCTTCCTGGAGAGATTGGAGTTTTGTCTAGTGGACGTTTTGACTCATCATAAGGTAACACAGAGGGTTAATATGCCCGCTGCAAAGAACGTGTGTCATGCAGATCACAAAGTGCACATAATGTAAATAGGTCAGTGGGTTACTGCTTGTGTCAGAGAGATCCTTTTGCTACTTGGAGTGTATAAGTTAAAATCCTAACATAGAACAGTGAGTTATTAAGTGTCTTCAAAGAGCTGCATGCAAATTGCAAGGAATAGATTAGAGTGTTATGATTTGTTCTCGTCTTTCATTATCCTAATGTGAAAGAAAAGCGTTCATATGGGAAGAAAGCAATTCTGATTATTAAAGAGAAGCCTCAACCATGGCAGTATGTTTTACATTCTGAGTCTGTGCTTCTCCAGACCAAGCACTCTTAAACTATACTGCTTACCAGTATGGAGGACTTGTGACTCCCACACCTTGTCTTATGTAAGTCTTAGATGAAAAGTGCTCTGACACTCTACAAAGGCATGAATGGCACTATAAAACAAATTAAATGTATCTGGGAGAGAGAGGTTATGGAGACTTGAGGAGCACTTTTAAAGGGTGGTAGTGAGGGAATTCGTGGCAGAGGTGGTCATTGGGTGGCGCCAACAAACACTGTTGCCTTGGGCGCCACCAGCATTAAAGCCGGCCCTGTCAAGTAGCATGTTCCCTAAAATGTACACTTGTGTCCACCGGGCACCCTAAAAAACAAGCCGAAACCGGTAGTGACCTGCGCCAATTCATCAGCGTACAGCACTGATGCAGGCCGTAAATAAACGGATGCTATAATTGAATGTTGTAGCTGTCACGTTTCAATCGACATTGATTGGGATCAAGGAAGAATTGCAGTTTATTTTTCTGTAATTTGGATTTTCTTCATGTAGTGTGTGTATATTCACCTTATGTGCTGTCGAATTTGCTGCTCTAGTTTGCCACTTGGAATAGTCACAGCATTTCGTTGCCCTGAAACGTATTTTATGTCTGTTCTTTTCTTTCATTCGAAGGCATCCACTGTTTTTTCCTCATGCCTAGATGTTCCCCGTGGAAGTTGGTTTCTGCTGATGTATTTTTCTTTTCACCTAGGAGGCATGTCTCTCAGTGCACAAAAGACGCTCAGGCAGTGCCGTAACAATAGCCCTGCAGTCTCCCCAGTGGTCGGGGGGGGGGGACGAGGGCCTCCTCTGGCACTGTGCACCAGTGGCCCTTGGATTTAAACCTCCTGACTGAGTCCGGAGCATGGGAAGCCCCCTCTGTGAACTGTGCAGGGGGGCCCCTTCAAGTTTCATTACACCGCTGCGCTCGACGGGTAGATGTGGGAGTAGTGACAAAGCCACAGCTAAAAAACAGAATGTGACATGGGCATGAGAAGTGCTCTGTTGGTGTAAGATACTCTCTTGTGCTGCTCAAGGCATGTTTTTAGGTCTCACCTGATCCAGCACATGCGCTGGTCTGGCCGAGACATTTAGTAGGTGAGTTTTGAAAGTGCTACTGGCTGGCCTAGCGCTTGCGCTCAAGATAGCTTGCACATGCGCAGCCGCCATCTGTCGCCTCCGTCACGGGTCATTACACTTTAAAAAAAAAAAAATCTTTTTATTAACAAACAACACAAAAGAAATAAACAAAACAAAACAAAAGCATCAGGTGGAATACAGTTACAACAGCTGACAAAGACACAGTCTCGTTTACGCCAAATTATAAAAACAGTATAAACGTATCAGGTCACAGGGATTCTTGCGCTGCCACTTCTACTCGTCGCGCCGGGGGCGCACAAATCTCTCCTCGGTAACTATTCCAAGTCCCCCAAACCTTTCCCCATTTCTCAGGACAACCCCTGGCCACATACACCGACCTCTACCGAAACATACACCAGTCCAAGTCCTCCACCCACTTGGAAACCCTGGGTGGCTGACTGGCTCCCCACAACTGAGCGATATTTCGTTTCGCTACCATACACGCCAGTGTTACCCATTGTTTCAAGTCCGTGGGTTCCCACACATTCAGTATACATCTCCGGACCTCCGGCCATATCTCCACACCCAAAGCGCCTCGCATCTCGTCATGAATCTTTGTCCAATACTCCTGCACTTCCGCACAGCTCTATAGAATATGCATAAAGGTGCCGAGCTCTCCTCACCCCCTTCGGCACTCACCACTCTCCGTTAAACCCATCCGTACCAGGCGAGGCCCTGTGATATATGACCTATGCAATATTTTTAATTGTACCAATCGAAGTCGCATCTGAATCGCAACCACTCTCAGAGAGGAGATCGCCTCCGTCCAGTCTTCATCATCGAGCTCCACCCCATCTGCACTCCACTGCGTTCTAATTCTTCCCAGCGGGTCTTCCATATTATTAATAAGCTTTTTATATATTAAAGAAATTATCTTCTCGAGGAGGTAGCCGTCTAGCACGCGATCCTCCAGAAGAAAGGCCTTGGGAAGAGCTGCGTCTCTAGGTATGTGTGTGAGGAGTGCGTGTTTGATCTGGTGGGACCGATAGAACTCGCTGTCATGCAGGCTGTACTGCTGCTTGAGAGAGGCGAATGTATGCACTGCTCCCCCTCCCCACATGTCTTTAATCTGTGTAATCCAGATAAAATCCCACTTGTCGAATCCCTTTGTCTTCCACAAGCTCCCTAGTCTCTCTGAAATAAGTTGCTTGTTTTTATTTCCAGTGCTTTCCCCTCTGCCTCCGTCCGATCACTTTCACTTTCGTTTGAATCCAAATGTAAATTACCATGGTGTGCAAACTTTTTCGAGTTGCACCAAAATAGTCTTATTATTATTAGTGAATAAAGTTATTGGTCTCAAACTTTGTAGTCTTTTCCATGCACGACCACGTATTTACTCTGCTCGTCAATGCCTACCAACTATACAAATTGGTATTGCGCCTAATTTAATTGCTCTCAACACGCAACTTGCATGGAGTACAGTACGCACACACACACAAACACACCCACACACCACCACACCCACACACAACCACACCCACAACCAGGACACCCACACACAACCACACACACAACCACATACACAACCACACCCACACATAACCAAAAGCACACAACCACACACACACACAACCACACACAACCACGTCCAACCACACGCCCAACCACACGCCCAACCACACACACAACCACACACACACCCAAACACACACACAACCACACACACAACCACACACACAACCACACACACACCCACACACACAACCACACATCCACACACACACACTCAACCACACACACAACCAACCACACACACAAACACACACAACCACACACACAACCACACACACACAACCACACATACACAACCACACACACACGACACACAACCACACACACAACCACAACCACACACAACCACACACACAACCACACAATCACACACACAACCACACTCACACCCACAACCACACCTAAACCCACAACCACACCCACACCCACAACCCCACACACACACAACCAAACACAATCACACACAACCACACCCTCCTATGTCCCAGATGGAGGCATTTGTAACCTAACTTTCTTTGGCTCCTTTTTGTTTGATCATCTACCTTCACATTTATCCAAATCACTCAATTTTCGGACATAAATTAATTCTCTTATCTGTAATTTTATTCTAGGTGGTCCCATGTTTGCTAGATCTCGGTCACTGGAACTCAATCTGTAGCTTATCTGCAGTACTTTTCACCTCTGTATGTCAATCCAATGTTTCTGAGCTTGTTCTGATAATCTGTCATGAGCTTTTCCTGAAAGCCTAGTAATGTCTTTACACAGGAATAACAGTTCATCATCCTGAAAGGCATCTAGCAAGACAACCCAAGGGTTCCAATGATCATTTCTTCTAATTGTAGTCTCAATTTGGCCACATCCATAACTCTTTCTCTATCTGGGACTTGACTTGATGTCCCACTCGTTCCAGAATTTGCATTATTTTTTAGGGTCTCTATGCCTCTGAGCCAATCATCAATTCTCGGGCAGTCAGACCTGGTTGTTCAGCTGGGGTATGAAGAATTATTTCTCTGCTGTAGGTACCATTGCTCAGACAAGGTGGTAAATGCAAAAGGGACATGTCAGAAGCTGACGTTCCCATAGGCACGTCCGCTTCTGCCATGTCCCTTTTGCATTTACCACATTCCCGCAGGCACCTCTGTCCGAGGGACACTGTATTTCACATTTGGAGCGGGTATTCATGTTGGGCAGGAAAAAAGGTGATGATCGCTGAGGAAATCTCTTTGACCAATCAATCCCAGTCTGATTATATGTAGGGTTTGCACTCAAAATACCTATGGTATTCGCTTGCATTGGAACAATAGGTGTCTGAGGGATAGAGCTGACCAGCACAGGAGCATATCGGCTCATGCAGATATGTCCCCACATGTAGTAGAGTGCACCCTCCCTTAGAGCTGTAAGACCTGCTGTATTAGTGACTTACCTATACCGCATGCAGTGTTTGTGGACGGGGAACACAGGGATATGTGACATATCATGTTTTCACTTTTGTCTGCACCAAGACACGCAGCCTGCAGTGTCAGTCTGCATGTGTTTGATAAGGGGTCCTTAAGGGTGGCACAATTTGTGCGGCAGCCCTTAAGGACCTTCTTTAGCCTCCTTGCCCTAGGTACCAGTGATGGAGCAGATTTCATCTGTAGTCAGGCATTGTTTTATTTTTTGTGCATCAGACTGCATTTAAATTGCCACACACATTTTGGTGCTAGTTAAAAACATGGCACATGAAAAACATGAAAGTGAGGCCTATTCAGTCTGAAATGCTTTTGCTGAATTAACATGTGTTTTTTGCAATGTAGAGAAAAGTGGCCTTTTTAGCTTTGAAGATTAATAGAATGTATTTCTCTCTTCCCAGCTCATCCCTTACAATCTAAATTTACTATTCCTGTCTTAATATACTTTGACTTGTTGCATATTTTGATAAATATTTTCAGTTAATAACACCTCTTTTTATAATGTGTGTGAATTAATAATGCACCAAACACTTCACAGGGGACTAAATACTTTTTGCATGAAAAGCTATCTAAAACACTAATGCATGTTGCTGTGTGCACTATATTAATTGTGTGTGCTTTTAAAATTTACACCAAAGCATGAAGATGCTATTTTGCACATTGCACATTTTTGCATGTTGTACACAAATTAGAAAAAGCAGCTTTATACTAATAACTTGGCTAGGTAAACATTTATAAGGGGTATTAGTATGGAGTTAGGAAACATAATGGGCTGATTTACATGAAATTAATATTATCTTTGTGTTTGTTTTATTTTTGGGGCCTACACAAAACATGGCTGCCTGTGAATCCATCAAGGCTATGGCTTGCAATTTAATGAGAAGGGAGCATGCGCAGACTGTGGCAGCTTTCCTCATGACAAGAAGTGAAGGACATCTTGAACTGTAGATTCTTGTGACTGTGCCAATGTACCAGTTAGTTAAAAGTATCCATCTGATTGCGCTGAGAAGGGAAGGAAGAGAATTAGAATGAAACATTTTTCTTAGTAAATGTTGCAAATGTTTATAAATGTAGTTATTCATGTATGCTTCTTTTGTTAAAACTGGTAAAGTCAGGATTTTAGAATGCGTCAGGGTAGTGAGAACTCATGCCATCATGACTGACCAATCACGTACAGGTTTTCCTGAAAGATGCTACATCTTTGTGTAGTCTGCCAATAATTAGAGTATAAAATAATGTCCTCTCTGGATGGGGGCTGGCTTTCTCAGCTCAGCTGGCTTCTATGGGTTAGGTACGCGAAACGTCCCGGGAGATTGCTGAAGGGGAGGTGCGTCCGAGGAGATTCAGGGGGAGGTTTCTTGCTTCCACGTCATATCTTGGCACTGCAGGCCACATTCCTTTGAGGTCTGGTGAAGGGCGGGCTGTCTCCCTCCTTTTTGCTCTTTAGACACAGAGATGCACAGAGCAGCAACAGATAGAAAGGCTCTTTAGATTTAGATGCTAAACTTTAAGTTTATGCTTTGACTAATTAATTAGGTCTGAAAAGATTTATTTGACTTATGCATTTATTTCTTTTAATGGGAGATTTTTGCCAACTATTTAATTATTGATTAGCTTTGCAAGACTATTTTTCTTAGAAACTCTTTAAGAATTTTGACTGATATTTTGCGCCACATTTGCTTTTCTAAGTGTGATGCTTATATGCAGACTGTAATATGTTCTGAATTAATGCTATTTTTCCTGTTTTCCAAATTCTGTAACCTGATTGATATTTTACTAATGAATAAAGGGTCAGAGAAAAACTTAACTTTTGACTAGAAAATAAAACCCTTTAAATACTCAACAACTCTCTTTATTGGCTTAAAATAATAATTGCATTTTTGACTGTTCATCTTTATTTAAAGTCTCCTGAAGGTAATACATGGTGTGAAGGGCCCAACACCCTTTGAGTGGTAAATTAGAGGTAGCATGAGGGTTTTGCATTGAGAAACTACCAGAAGAAATTACCGCTCCATCACCAGGGGTACCACTTACTAGGGACGTACAGAGAGAGCCAAAGGTATTTCTAATTGGGGGTACAATCACACAGTTTTGGGAAAGAGATCTGGCACTGGGGACCTGGTTAGCAGGAACCCAGTGCATTTCCAGTCAAAATCACATCAAATAGTGGGGGTGACCATGTCGAAAACGGACACTTTCCTACATAACCCCCTCCCAAACAAAAGAGAATGAGACTAACCTTTCACAAGAAAGAGTTCATCTTCTAAGTTGAAGGTTTGTGTCCCACTGTAAAGTCCATCCCCTGTAGGGAAATGGACCATCGCAACAGTTTGGGGTTTTCAGCTTTCATTTGCATCAGCCATCTGAGAGGCCTGTGGTCAGTTTGAACAAAGAAGTGAGAGACAAACACGTATGGTCTCAGCTTCTTCAGGAACCAAGCCGCAGGAAAGGCTTCCATGTATATTGTACTCCAACGCTGCTGTCTGGGGAGTATCCCCCAGCTAACGAAAGCAATCGGTTGGTCATGGCCATCGTCATTGGTTTGGGATAGACCGCTCTTATCCCATGTTTAGAGGCATCTGTCTGCACTATGAACTGCTTTGAATAATCTGGAGCTTTTACAATGGGTGCTCAGCACATTGCTTCCTTCAGAGACAAAAGCCTTTTGACAGCTCACTGTCCAGTTTACTTTCTTTGGCATTTTCTTCTAGGTCAACTCTGTGAGGGGGCCAAAATGGACATATATATCCCTTCGCAAACCTCCTGTAATACCCAGTCAATCCAAGGACTGCCAGGACTTGAGTCTGGGTGGTTGGAGCTACCCTTGCCACAATTATCTGGATCTTGGGTTGTAAGCATTGAACTTGGCCTCCACCTACAAGGTGTCCCAAGTATACAATAGAGGTCTGCCCTATGTGGCACTTGCTTGCCTCGATAGTGAGGCCTGCACTCCGCAGAGCCTCAAGGACCTTCCCAAGGTGGATCAGGTGATCCTGCCAAGTGGAGCTAAGGACAGCGATATAGCCTAGATATGCAATGCTAAAGGCCTCGGGCCCAGCAACACTTTGTTCATCAACCTTTGGAAGATGGCAGGGGCATTCTTTAGTCCAAAGGGCATAACAGTGAACTGATAATGCTCAACTGGGGTTAAGAATGCAGATTTTTACTTTCCTTCCGGGGTCAGACCAATCTGCCAGGACCCTGGTGTAAAATCAAAAGTACCTAGGAATTGGGTGTGCATCTGTCTTGGTTACTGCCTTGAGGCCTCTATAGTCCATACAAAACATCAGCTCTGTTTTACCACCCTTGGTATGATGTTTGGGGACTAAGACAACTGGGCTGGCACAGGGACTATCAGAGGGCTCAATGACAGCCAATTCCAACATCTGGCTTACTTCAGCTTTGATGCTCTTTGACTCTGTCAGACTGCCTGTGAGAAAGTGTCTCTATTTGTACTGGACCAAAGGAAGGTACAGTGTGTATAGAGGCCACAAACCTCAGAGGTATAACAGAGGTTAAAGTCAGGGCTGACCTTACTCTTAAAAGTGGTAGCTTGGTCCAGCAGTAAGGCAGTTCCAGAGGACAGTGTAAAGCATTTGTTGTACACAGTCAGCAAAAGGTTTCATACTCTCAAGGACTGAACTCCAGGCCAATTGTTTATATATCACAAGATATAGTTATTTTATTTTTAGAACCAACAGATATCAAAATATACTTTTCTCGATTATGGGTGATCTCAGGTAATTACTTTGCAGAAAGGTAATAACTGGGTAAACACAATAGGTACAGTGGGTGCTGTAGGCAACACAATTCTAAACACAATTTAACATTGAGCTCAATGGGTTTTTCTACAAAAATGGAATTAATTACTTTGTAGATTACTTTTGTAATTCCAGGACTGGATCCTAGTTCCAGTCTTGGGGTGTAAGCTGAAAACCGTTTGGTAAAAACGTTTTGGTTATTGCAATGCTTTTTCAGGAATAAAAAGGTATTTCAAAAGTTCACACTTAGAAACTTTTCAGTTTAAATCTAGCAATGTTATCCAATGGTCACTAGGTTTTTGATGGCAGGGAAGATGTTATCTAAGAGATTAAGATTGTGGTCTGAGCTTGGATAAGGATGATGCCATTGTTGTATATGGGGAGGGTTGCTGTCGCCTGGAAGAGCAGGGAAGGGTAAATAGATAAAATGAATCCTTGTGCTGTTTTCTTCGAGGAGGAGATCGAGAGTGAGGTGAGGAAGGCTTTTATTTATTTATTTATTTATTTCAATGTATATAGCGCATTATCACCCGGGGGTCTCTAAGCGCTTGTACCAGGCAGACATACAACTCCATAGAACAGACAGCTAGCCTACAACTCTCCCCAGGCTTCTCGGAACAGTATTGTTTTTAGCATCCGTCGGAAAGGCAGCAGCTTTGGTTCCTTACGGAGATCAGGTGGAAGTTTATTCCATGCTGCCGGGAGCAGAGTGGAGAAAGCTCGACCGCCCTGGGTCAACAGACGATAGCGTGGGTCAGTCAGGAGCGTGGCCTCTGAAGACCTCAGTGCCCTACCTGGAATGTAGCCATAAATAGCCTTATGGGAGATACACAGGCCTTTGAACAATGCCCTCTGTCTAACAGGGAGCCAATGCAGCTGGCGCAGAAGAGGAGATGCATGCGCCTTCCTGGGCTTCCTATAGATTAGTCTTGCTGCATCGTTCATCACTGTTTGAAGCCTCGACAGTTGTTGCTGGGGCAGACCCAAATACAACGCATTCCCGTAGTCCAGTCGCCCCAGAATCATGGCTGTCACTGCGCTCCTTAGAGTAGAAAAGGACAGTAAATTGGAGATTTTGCGAAGTTGCCTAAGGAGGCCTATGCATGTACCCACCACTGTGGACACCTGCTTTCTCATGGTCAAATTGCCATCAATGAGGATGCCCAGGCTTTTTACCACGGTAGCTGGAACCGGCGTCCTGCCCAACTCCCTGGGCCAAAATCCATCGTGCCAGGGGCTGCCAGCGGTGGTAATTGGCAGCACCTCTGTTTTGTCAGGATTGATCTTCAGGGAGTTGGCAGTCATCCAGTTTACTGTGTATCTCAGGATGTTATGCAAGCGTGCTTGAGCTCCAGGAGTGTCCTCTATTTGAATGATGATCTGTGTGTCGTCAGCGTAATTATAGATCTGACAATCCATCTGATTAAGCGCTGAAATCAGAGGCTGGAGATAAATATTAAAAAAGGAGCGGAGAGAGCGCCGACCCTTGCGGCACTCCACAGGTGATGGCCGCTGCTGCTGATACTAGGTCTGCAAGCTGTACTTTCTGCGATCTATCCTGCAGGAAAGAAGTAAGCCAACCTAGTGCGGTTCCCCCGATGCCTAGATCTCTCACACGCGACAGCAGTTAACTGTGACACACAGTGTTGAATGCCGCGGAGAGATCAAGCAGCACCAGGGCCCCGGGGATCCTCAATTGGGCTCTTCGTTTTGTGTGAAAAATGAGATCAGTGATTGTGATCCCTTTTTGTGATGAAAAATAGGGGTCGGCAAAAAGCGTTTCAGGGTGTTGTTTTATAAAGTTGTGTTTGAAGCGTTTGGCTGATTTTTTTGTGTGGTTGGGGGGGTAGATGATGTTGTAGGTGTGTGTGCCAGCTAATTCCATTATCAGGGTAGTGCAGTGTGTGAGCTGGTATGAGATGAGAAGAAATGGGAGGAGGCATGGACCTCTTAGGGGAACGTGGTGTGAGGGAAAGAGAGGTAGTAGCGTGTTGAGTGAGGGCGGGAATTCGAGAGTCAATTTGTAATCCTCAGGGTGCTGGGTGCAGACTAGGGATGAGTTCCCGAGTGGGCGAGTTGAGGGAGGCTGGGAAAAAGGCTATGAGGAGAAGCTTATGTAGTCGTGTTGAGAAAAAGGGGGTGGGATCACGGGGAGAGAGTTGGAGTGGGGGAGGGGAACGACTCAGGATTGAAGCATGTGCACCATGGGGGATTCTAAAACTGCAGTGAATGTCTAAGGGCTCTTACTGATGGAGATCGTTCTAGGATGGCCGACCCAATGATGTTGTATAGTCCTTTGCCTATTTCCATAAGGTTAGTGGTTGATCTGAAGTGAAGATATACTGCAATGTAGTCCTTTGTCTATCTCCAATGAGTGCAAAGGAAATCAATTAAGTCCTATTTCTATGCTATTTCGGGTTGGTGTGCAGTGTAGTCCTTTGTCTATCTCCAATGAGTGCAATGGAGATCAATTAAGTCCTATTTCTATGCTCTTTCGGACTAGTGGCATTCTGATGGATAGCCAGACTAGTCCTCTTTCAATGTCTATGGACTTGTAAAGGGAGGGCTAGTCCTCTTTCAATTGAAACTGAAAATAGAGCCAATGAGGTAAAGAAAAGTAATAAAAGGGGGATAGTCCTCTTTCAGTTGATATTAGTTTAGGTCAACAGCGAGGGTTTAGATTTCGGCCACGGCCATTTTGGGAGAGTAATAGGCCAACGAAGATGAGATAAAATAATAATATAGTGCGGGCTAATAAAGACACAAAGAGCCAGCAAGGAGAAAGGTGGTAATACCTTGAGACAATGAGCTTGATGTGGTCGTCGTATTTTTGGAGTCCTGAACTCGTTCTCCCTTGTAGGAGGAGCTGTAGTTAAGGGGGTTGAGCAAACTGTAGAAATTCTTTGGATTCAACCTTGTGAGTTTTTACCTACATTTATCCAGTGTATACAACTGTAGCAGAACCGAGCCAGCGGGGGGGCGGAGTCGAGCAGCGGGGGCTAACTGAAAAGTCAGGGAACTTTGCAGACTCGGTGCAGTCAGCGTGTCTCGACGTGGCAACAACGGAACAGAGTTCGGGACTCGCACCAATATCCCGCTATAAGACAGACTGTAACTAGTCCCCAGAGTGCTCCGAGCTGGCGAGAACAGCCTGTCGCTACAGGGGCATCCCAGGAGCCTTGGGCAGCGGAGCCCTGTGTCATGTCCCGTGGGACCCAGGAACGGGCTCAATCCTTGGACCAGTGTTGAAGCAGAGCCTATGCTTATGGGAGTCCTAGACTTTAAGAGGGTCAAGGCAGGCAGGTCCTCCGGGGGTCCCAAGGTTGCTGTCCGCAGGAGTCGCCGGGATTAAGCAGGAGCAGGTTCCAGGATCGACAGGCCGGTAGGGCTGGGGCCAAGTCAGTTGGTGTTGTCCTGTTAGCAGCTGCACGGCGGGTCTTCTTCTTCTGGACCTTCTTTCTTCTTTTCTTATCGGGATCTAAGGAAGGAAGGTTCAGGGAGCCCCTAAATACTGAATTCAGGGGCGTTACAGGTAGGGCAAGGGCAGGGACCAATAGGTCCCTTTCATGGGGTGGTTACACCCCCTAGTCTGCTCCTCTCCGGTGGGAGGTGGGCAGAAGCCTGGCTGTCATTGGGCAGGGCTCCCCATCCTCAAGATGGCCGGAGCCCGGGGTCGTGATTCACCTTGCCTCTCCCACCTGAGGGGTGGGGTTGGCACAGGCTGGCACACCCCCTTCCTGATGTAGGGTTTCCCGCCAGTCTTCCCGCCAGAGTGGGGATCAGAACCGGTGCAGACCAGTTGCTGGGTACAGCAAATGGTCTGGAGAAGCTTACAGAGGCGGCGGGCCTTTGAAGCTTCCCCCTGCCCATCCTGGGGGAGGAGACCTAGCACCTCGCCCAGGATGTGCATTGTTGCAGGCCCAGGAGAGCGGGGGCTCTCCACCCAGGGGTCCAGCAACATGTCTGCTGTGTGGCAGTCTAAGCAGCCTCTCAGTCTAGACGTGGATTGTAGGTTAGGTTTCAGGAGGCATCTCTAAGATGGCCTCTGGTGCATTTTACATTAAATCTCACACTGGCATCAGTGCAGGTTTAATGTGCTGAGAAGTTTGATACCAAACTTCTCAGTCTTCAGTGAGGCCATCAGGGTGCTGTGGAGTTGGTAATGTCGGCCTTCCAGCACCATATACTCTTAATGGCAGCACTGCACTTACAGTGCCCAGGAATGGCCCTGGGTACTGTAGGGGCACAGGGCTCATGCACCTGTACCCACACCACTAGCATAGGGCACCCAGCAAGAGGGGTGCTGAGGTATGCCAGGGCAGGGATGTGTGCCATGTCGACTCTTGGTTTAGTTCTGTACTTAGACACTCAGCCTGCAAGGGCAGTGTGTGGGTGTCAGGGTACAGGGCCCCTAAGGGTGGCACAATAAGTGCTGCAGCCCTTAGGGGTCTTCCCTGGTCACCATGCCCTGGGTACCTAGGGTACCATTTACTAGGGGCTGATAGGTGGCTAGAGATGCTAATAAGTTTTAGTTTCAACAGTTTTAGGGAAGGAACACAGGCCCTGGGTATCTAGTTGGCAGGAGCCCAGGGAACACTCAGTCAAAGCACATCAGCAGTCCAGCAAAAAGTGGGGGCATACCAATGCAAAAAAGATGGCACTTTCTCACACTGCCTGCAGATTTTATTTTTGACAGGTAGACCGTCACCAGTCTCCCCATTTTGTGTACACCATCTTGTCTGATCAGAGTTCAAAGAGAAGAGCACAGCTTGCTGTTGCAGGATGTGCCTGTAGTCAGCCGCTGCTGGCAGAGAGGGTGTCTGAAAAGACCCCCACTGACTCATCTTTAGGGTTAAGAGAGAAGAGGCCAGGGAGAGGAATGGTCTCTTCTTTCTGATCCTCATCTGTGACCATCAGCGTGGTGTCATTATAGGGTTTAAGGCGGTTGACATGGATGACCCTCTGAAGGTTCCTGCAAGATCCGTAGTCCACCAGATAGGTGGCCTCACCTTTTCTTTCTAGTATAGGATAGGGTCCATTCCATTTGCCCTGGAGGGCCCTGGGAGCCACAGACTCCAAAACCTACACCTTCTGCCCAGTGCAGCCTTTTGTTCATACCAGAGCTTCTGGAACTCTTGGCTGCTCTCAAAGATTTTTTTTTTTACTTTCTTTTTTTTCTACATTTTTATTAGAGATTTTATCACTGTTATGTACATGAGGACATTCAACCGTAAAAAAGTACCATTAAGAAAAATAGGAATCAAGGAGCTACCTAGTGCTAAAAACCATAAATATAATTTTATATACAATCATTAAAAACAATTCATAATTCATCTTAACCCATTACTATATCATTTTTCCAGCGATAAATCAGTGCCCATAAACACTTTCCTAATTTTTTAGTCCTCCACCCCTTCCGTTCCCAAACCCCTTTTCAAGATTAAATATTGATAAAAGCTGAGCACGTCATTGATGGACAGTGGGAGCATTGGCCAAAAACAAAAAGTATTGATGTAGTCCCATTATTCTTTCACTACAAATACTCAACAGCATTAATTCAGGTGTTACGGTTACTTTTAAGAGGGCAGGTAGAAAACAAATATACGACATCTGCTTCTATGCTTCGGCAGCGAGGGCACCGAACACCGACTGAGCCCCCCATTTGGCTATTTTATGGAACAAATCTTTTATTGATTTTAGTCAAACGGTGCTGTCACACCTGAACACAGCCATTCGCCTACAACCACAGGGGCCGGCGGCTAAGAAGACCTGCCACATAGATATGTATCACAGTGTTGCTTGCAGTCCAACAATTGGTAGGCCGGTGATACTAAAGGCCCAGTAGAACAGGCAGGGAAAATGGAACATTAGACAACCTAGGCTATAGCAAGCCGACCTGCCAGAATCTGACGACAATAAAATAAGAAAAACCCACCCACCCCCACAAAAGAATAAAAAGGAGAAAAGAAGGGGAGGGGAGAGGAGGGGGAGAACCGTACCTAGTTTACATAAGAAACGTGGGAAGCCCCGCAGAGCCCGATGGTAGCCACCCAAACCTCCCTGCCCACTCAGGTCGGGCCACTAAGACTGGAGGAGGAGGGATAAGGCGCAGCACCTGTAGGAGTTTGGGGCATGTAACCTCACGCAAGTCCTTTGTGAGCATATTTTTAAAAGGGGTCCAAAGTTCGAGGAATTTCTGGTAACCCTGGCCCTGGCTTAACGCAATCCGTTCCATGGCCAAGATCATCCAGAGCCTGATTAACCAGGCCGAAAGATCAGTGAGGGGGGGTATGGGAGTGGCGCGGAGGGTCGTGAGCACCTTCTCCCCCTCCTCCATTGGGTTCCTTTCTGTTCCCACATTGGCGGCAACCCACTGGATGCTGCGGATGGCGGTGCGGCCCGACCGGGCTATGGGAGACTCACCCGGGACCAAGTAGGCGCTGGAGCTCATTGGGGCGCAAGCAGCGGAGGGACGTGTTGGGACGGCGGCGCTGCGGGGCTTGGCGCGGAGCGGATCCCCGCCCTATAAGGCACGTTGTTTAGACTTTGTCTGGTCTCCCTGCAGTGGGCTGCGACTGAGGAGTGGAGGGGGGTCGTGACCGGCCCAGCGGGGGGACTCCCCCTTTTTTCTCCCTCCCCTCCCCGATGGTGGCATAAAATGACTATGGGGGTGAGTTGGTGGCGGCGGAGTTGAGACGCTGGGGCTGCTAGTGGGACTAGACTGCTGTGGGCACCTGGCACCCGAACTGCTGCGACATGGGCAGAACCCTTGCAGAGGGCCCTGCGCTGGGGGGCGAGTACCCCTTCCCTGCCTCGATGGACTTGTTGCTTCACAAATGGATCGCCTCTTGCTCCGCCACAAACGGCTTTAGCGGGAGGCACTCTGTGCGTGGCTGAGTGGCGCAGTGCAGGAACAGCGAAGATTGTTAATAGCTGGACCGTTTGGGGACCCTGTAACTCTTGGACTTTCCAGGGTGGTTTCGACTCGCTGTAGTGGCCCTGCTGGGCCTGACCCTACCTGAATTTGGGAATTACTGCTGCGGGGACCGGGTGCATATCTGCAGTGCTTGGCAGTCCCTTACTCCCCATAGGGGTGTGCGCAATAGACTATCCCGGGGCTTAAGGAGGGTGCTCGCCTCCTGGACTGACCTGGGCCGGCAGCCTTTGAACATGGGGAAACCCCGAGGAAAGCAGGGGGGGACCTCCTTGGACGGCGCGGAGCCGGATGTGGAGCGGGGACCGGCGAGACCCGGACACCGTTCATCCTGGATCGCTCCCGCAACACCAGGTGGACCAGATTCTACAGGCTATAACGGACACTAGAACGGCCCTTCAACAAGATATCGCGTAGGTGGCGACGGGCCTGGGGCTCTTGAGGGCTGATCATGCTAAATTATCGGACAGGGTGCGACAAATGGAACTTACATCGAAGGACGTGGAGCCAGCACAGCACAAGTTGGACGCTCAGATGGTGGATGTTATGGCCCGGTTGCAGACCTTGGAAAAGAGGGCAGACGATGCGGAAGGCCGCAATAGGAGGAATAACGTCTGAGTAGTGGGCTTGTCGGAACGTATTGAGGGGACTGATATGGTAGGCTACCTAGAGCGCTGGTTCCTGGAGGTGGTCGCGCCAGAAGGCCTATCACAGTTCTACATGCTGGAAAGGGCTCATAGGGTGCCGGCGCCCCCGCCGGATCCGGGACGCCCGCCTCGACCGATGGTGGCACGGCTTCTTCACTACAGAGACAGAGATCTACAGAGGTCGGTTGCAGGACGCCTTCACGGGCGGGACGTGACCCTCTGCAGTATTTATGCCCCCAACGTGGAGCAGGCGACCTTCTTCACTCATATGTCTGAAAAACTGGCAGTTTATTCCACAACCCCGGTAATAAGATGGGCGATTTCAACTCCATAACAGGTGTGACCATGGATAGGTCCCAGCCCCCGCTGCCTGATGCCCCCATAAATAGGCTTTCAAAGGTCAGAGCACAGTGGCAGGATAGTTGGGGATTTATAGATATATGGCGGACGCAACACCCAGATGAACGTGATTCCTCCTACTTTTCAGCATTGCACGAGTTGCATGTGAGGCTTGAGGCAGTGTTGTGTAGCTCCGGCCTGGCTACTATGGTGATTCGTAGCGAATACCCGGCGTGCACTATCTCCGATCATAACCCGCAATTGGTGAGTTTCTGCTGGGCTTAGGAGCGCCCGGCCGTGCCAACCTGGTGACTGCGTCCGGAGATGCTTGAAGACCTGGTCTTCCGAGCTGAGCTGGAAACGGGAATTGAATATTATTTTGCTGACAATGAGGTTACAGCCACGACAACTGCCCTGGAATAAAATGCATTTAAAGTGGTGATCCGGGGCTTGTGTATTACCAAATGGGTGGGCGTACGGAAGTTGATGTTGCAGGAAATCAACACTGCGGAACAGACACTTAGAGAGGCAGAGAGAGCGCACTCGACTAACCCTGAGGCCCGGGACTTAGTGTTGAGATCAAAGGAGGCTGTGGTGGTAGTTGTAGAACGCTTGAGGTTTTTCGACAATAGGGCTTACCTAGCTAGAGCGCATGCCGACAGAGATATAAGGTGGGTACCTTATTGGCTTGGTTGGCCGACCCCCTCCCCCGAGGCGCTCCCATTTAAGCGTTGAACTCCCCGGCGGGACAAACGGAATATACTCAGTGTCAGATTAATACCCACTTTCGCAACTATTATGCGGATCTGTATGATAGCAAAGCTGCGGACCGGTGAGGTGGACGGCCGAGCTTTTTTGAAAGATTTGGAGCTTCCTGCACTGGATGCAGAACAAGCTGACTCCCTTGGCCGAGACATCACACTATCTGAAATTAGAAGCGCTAACAAGCATATGGCCAAAGCAAAACTCCGGGAATTGATGGCCTGCCCATAGAGTTTTATGCAACATATGCGGAGCTTCTTGCCCCTAGGTTATTATTGGTCTTTAAAGAAGCTAGAGAACTAGGGATATTGCCGACCTCGACTAGGGAAGCCATCATCATTCCCCTATTGAAACCAGGGAAAGCCTCGACTGACCCTGCTGCATATCGCCCCCTGTCTATGCTCACCTCCGATTACAAAATTCTGAGTCGCGTATTGGCCACCAAACTCCTCCCGCACATGGTACGTTTGGTTCATCCTGATCAGGCGGGCTTTATCCGTACCCGTAATACTGCAGGCAGTGTGCGCCGGCTGATACGCATATTGGGAGGGGACCACAATGGGGACCCAATGGCAGCAATCCTATCTGTGGATATTGCAAAAGCGTTTGATAGTTTGGAATGGCCCTATTTATTTTTTGTTATGAGAGCCTTCGGGCTTGGGGAAGGTTATGTTCGCTGGACCGAAATATTGTACTCCTCTGCGTGCGCTAGAGTGAAAGTGGGGACAGTTGTTTCCTCTTCCTACCCAGAGGGCCGAGGCACACAACAGGGGTGCCCGCATTCCCCGTTGTTGTTTGCCCTGGCTATAGAGCCATTGGCTGTCAGAGCTAGATCGGGGAGGGCATTCCAAGGTTTACAATTCCGAGGTCAGATGCATTTTATATTGTTATATGCGGATGATCTCCTGCTGTTTTTAAAAGACGCGGGAGACGGCTTGGAAGGGGCTCGAGCACTGCCCCATAAGTTCGGGGACGTCTCTGGACTCAGAGTCAACTGGGCGAAGACTTGTGTTTTCCCGGTTAATCCGGCATGTGGCCTGCCTGCCGCTGTGTGGGGCATCGCGTGGGAACCTCACTGTCTTCCTTACTTAGGGACACATATTTATCATACTCAGGAAAACCTACTAGACGGCAATATTGGTCGGGCGATGCGAGGCCTCAAGAACAGCATGCAGTTCTGGGGGACATTGCCTTTATCAGTGGCAGGTCGTGTGGCCCTGCTAAAAATGGTAGCACTTCCCCGGCTACTTTATTATTTTCAAACGTTGCCGATGTGGATACCTGCCTCCTTATTTCGACAGCTCAGGTCTATGGTGGAAGGCTTCATTTGGGGGAGCGGAAGACGTAGAGTTGACACATTAACGCGCTCGAGAGAAGAAGGGGGTCTTGCGGTCGCTGACTTCGAATTATATTATCTAGCTGCACAGTTTCAGGTGCTTACTCAAGCGGTGGCAATGGAATTCAGGGGCCCTGAAAGAGACCATGAAGCGGAGGTACTTCGGCATGTGCTATCGTTTATTGTACTCCAGCAGAAATTGCGTGTGAAGTCGCTGTCCATAGAGGAACGCACTCTGCAGCTTTGCTGGAAACGTTATTTTGGTATCAAGGTGCGGAGCCCCTATGCCCCGGAAATACCCGTAGGTATGTGTACCGCCCTTCCACATGGTGGGGACTGGCTGGGCCTTGCGGAGTGGGAGTCCCTCGGACTACAGGTAGTAGGCGACTTATATGAGGGTGGCACGTTGTTACCCTATAGAGAGATTCGGGCTCCCACGCGGTCACTACTTACTCCATTCGGCCCTGACAGCTGCAATGCGGAAGTACTGGGGTGAGGGCCTTTCGGAGCCGCCGGTAAGCACGGCGTGTCAATATGTGGTGATGGCTGCGGGCACCTACAAGGCCGTCACCTGTTTATATAGGTGTATGCTTGGGGAGGGATCGCAGCCTCTACAGAAGCTGCGTGACCAATGGACGACAGACATTGGTAAAGACATACCGGACCCGACTTGGTCACAGATCGTTAGGAGGGCATGGAAGAGCACCAG
Organism: Lissotriton helveticus; assembly: GCF_964261635.1. Classification (NCBI taxonomy): domain Eukaryota; kingdom Metazoa; phylum Chordata; class Amphibia; order Caudata; family Salamandridae; genus Lissotriton; species Lissotriton helveticus. The sequence continues at coordinate 240,033,692 of NC_136071.1, forward strand.
AAATGCCAGATTTCAATTGGTTCATTTCTTTATACTGCATAGGGCCTACCTCACCCTGGCGAGGATCAACCAATATTTTCATGTAGACACAGCGCAGTGCCCTCGTTGCAGGCTTGCGGGTGCGGGCCTATTACATATGTTGTGGGACTGCCCGCAATTGGGCACATACTGGGAAGATGTGGTGGAGATACTAAGCAATGTCACGGAACGGCAGGTTACTCTGGATAAGGGTACCTGCCTATTGCACTGGTTCCCCCATACCATTAAGACCAAAATAATGAGTAAATTCCAAGATCTGGGGCTGGTGTTGGCCAAAAGAGAAATCACAATCCATTGGAAGGCAGTAGGGGGGCCTAGTTTTGCTAGGTGGAAGGCCGCAATGCTTACATGGGCGGGGAGTGAGAGTGTGATTCGCCTGCAACAGGCCCAGAGGTCCCACAATGAGAAAGCGTTAGATGCCGCCCGGGCGTGGGAAGCCCTAGTTACGGAATTGAAGGCTACTGATGCGGACTCTGGGTCGGATCTGAGTGAGCACTCAGGGAGTGGAACTTCACAGATGACGGCAACAACATAAGGAACGAACTGTACGAGTGAGCCCCCTTCCCTATCATAGTCATGATCTTCTATGGTAATTGTATGTATAATACCCTGAACAGTCATGTAGCTACAAATGGTTTTTGAGATAAGTTACGTTTTTAGTGGGCGCACGCCGGTGAGAGTGGGTGGGTGAGGGAGGGCTATGGGGGGGATGAGTAGTTGCATTAATATTGTATAGTTCTACAGCACATGTATATATAGGCTGCAATTGGTTGCACTGTTAATAATATGAGGATGTTGGGGCTTTTTAAATGTTCTTGGACAACTGTTTATTATTTATCCTGACCTCGTACATAGACTATATCATTGCATGCCATGTGGCTTTATTGTTATTTCAATTGAGACAGTAGTGCCTGTTTGATAATATCTAACTATTGGGTGTGTTGATGATGGTTGAAAATCAATAAACAGATTTTTTTTATTTTTTTTACATCGGCCATCCACTTGTTCCCTTCCGGGGAGAGAGCCTCCACCTGAGAGCAGGCTGTCCCGAGTGATCCCATTCACCATCCATGACTAAATTGAAATCACCGTCTATCACTAAAGCAGCGTCTGGGGAGGAAAGACCCTTGGAAATATGATGGTGAAGGAAAGCTTCCTGGTGAACATTAGGTGCACAAATGTTGAGTAGTGTGAAAATAGTGTATCCCCATTGAACGGGAAGCGCTAGGACCCTGCCTTTGAGCTCGTACAGAGTAGACAGCACTTTACCCTCAAACTTAGTCCCAAGCAGAATAGCTACCCCATTCTTCTTAGAGGAATCAGAAGACCAGTATTGATGGGGAAAGCGCCGCAAGCGCATATGGGGGGTGTCTTTGGTAAGTAGGTGGGTCTCTTGCAGGAGACAAATGTCTCCATCGGACTGTTCTAATAAAGAGAGAATCGCTGTTCGTTTTGTAGGGTGGTTAAGGTCACTACATTGAGGCTGACTATCTTTAGAAGTCTAACCATGGCGGGTAAAGACTATGAGAAGGTGGCACAGCATGCGTGCAGAGAGTGGAGCATGTACTGTGGGCGGAAGGGAACGTAGGTCCTCAAGTGCAGGGTGTGATCGCAGAGACAGGTACGGGCCCCCAAAAGAAAAGGCAAGAAAAAACTGAAGGAAACACATACCATAAAAACTCAATCCCAACAAGAAACCGGTGACAACAGTTTGTCTGGTAGGCATAATCTAAAGGGAACATGGTTCTGAGGAGGACCATAGTGTAGGAGTCCTGGAGAACCAAGAGCCGCGGAGGGGCACCCACGTGGCTCAGGAGAGGTGGTCATCCTAAGTGCCCCTCCGACCGCGCTCTATGACATCCATCCCCGGTGGTCTTGTGCTGAAATGCCCAAGGGGAAGCTGAGCAACCTTGAGACTGTGAGAGGGAAGAGAGCACTGCCTCGCGGCCTTTTGCTGCTTCATCCGGCCGGATCAGGCTTCAAGGAGGCCGAGTCCTTCCCGACTGTCTGCCAACGGGGCAGTTGCGGCGGAGAGTGAATCCTGCGGCTATCTCTCTTAGTTGCATCGCCATCCTAATCTAGTCCCAGCAACTCCATAGCTTTCCGCAGTGAGCGGATCTGTCGGAGCCTCCCCTGGTACTTAAAGATGATTCGGAAAGGGTGGCCCCAGGAGTATGGGATGCCTTTGTCATGCAGAAAGGAAAAGACCGCTCGGAACTCCCGTCGCTTGGCCAAGGTGGAGGCGGCTAGGTCCTGGAAGAGGGCTGGAGAATGTCCTTGGAACTGTATTGGCTGCATCGGCCGAGCCCTGCGTAAGATCTGTTCTTTAAGCTGGAAGTCGTGCACACACACAAGGATATCTGGCGGGGGTGCTTTCTCTCCCCTAGGAAGGCCCACACATTGTACTCGATCCATCTGGATTTCTTGTTGACCATCGTCATCTAGAATATGTCTAAAGAGGGCCAGGACATAGGACCGCAAGTCTTCTCCCTCTGCTTTCCAGGGCACAGCACGAATGCGGACATTATTCCTCCGGGAGCAGTTTTCCAGGTCTTCCGCATGTGCCTGCAGGTCCAGGGTCTGGCCCTGCAGCCGCAGCACTTCCTGCTGAAGTTGATGGAGATCGCCCTCTCGCGTCAATTCATGTTCTTCCAGGACCGCCACCCTTTTGTCCATCTCATCGACATCCCTCCTGACCTCTTTGAGGTTGGCCGTGAGCTGACCTTTAAGGTCCAGGATAGCAGCGAACAGCTCCATCATGAAAGCCTTTGTGGCCGGTTCGTTTGTGCTTTCCACCAACTCGGAGTGGCCCGGTGCTGGGGAGCCTGCCTGGGTGGTGTCGTAGGAACCCACTTGCTTCACTAAGAGGTCCTTAAGGGTTTTCTCCCTTCGGGCTCGGGGGGCCGCATATCGGGAGCTACTGAAACGTGTAGTGTGCAGCACTGCTCTCGTTCCCAGGGCCAAGCGGCAGGCCTCCTATCTGCACCAGGAGCTCAACCTCTAATCGCTTCAGTGCTGGTGAATACAGTATGTTAGCGCCCTGACTGGTGTCGACAATGTGACCCCTCGCCGTAGCGAGATAACCAGCACCTAAGAGACCGAGCCGTCGCGTCACCAGGAGGACCCAACTGTTAGCCTGCCAATAGGAGGGAGCACGTTCAAGTATGGGAGATCGCCCATGTAGGAATCTGTCTGGGCACCTTCGCACGAGAGAACACAACCGTCCACCAGGCCACCAGGAAGCTGCGCGTGGCCCGCGCTAGTGAGACTGCGGTAGGGGAGCCATGGGGGTCCTGCCCCGGAAGGAACCAGGGCCTGTGTAGCGAGGAGTGAGGTACGTGTCTCTTGGGTTCCTGAGGCAGAGTTGCGGCGAAGATCCCAAAGACAATGCAAGGTGTTCTCCCTGACGCAGGCCGAAGTGTCACTCTGTAATTGGAGGTCCAAAGTGGTGACAGGCACTTGAAGGAGAGTGGTAGTTCACTATGTCCCTGGAGTCACCACTTGAGGGTTCGTCAGGCACCCGGGGAAGGCACACAAGTCCGGAGGTAGCAGCTCCTGTCAGGAGATGTATTGGAGAGGGCAGCAGATTGTGGGTCGCGGCTCTGGCCAGCCCGGCACTCCCACCGAGTTAATGGCGGGCCGAGGGGAGAGGCCCACACCTAAAATGGCCAATGCTCAGCAGGCTTGCCCCAAGGAGGAGGGCCGCCCACAGTGCGATGGAGGCCAGGGTCATGTTCAGAGACAGGCAAAGGGGGCAGGCTCGCCCTCAACAAAGTCTTTACGCGCTGGGCCCCAAAGCGCTGCCGCGAGCCGGCGATAGGGAGGCACCGACTCAGCAGTCCGGTGAGCGAAATGGCAGGCACTCACCTACCTCCGGTCTGGGCCGCCATCGTGTCTGCGCGGTCCGTCTTCAGTCGGGCCGCAAGTCAGTCCCCGGAAAGGTCTCCTCAGAGGCAGCCGCACGGAGCACGGGTACAGCGCTGCCACAGTCCTCGCGCTAGGCCCGCCGGGAGTGTAGTCTCCTCCGTAGCCGCTTCCCGCTCAGACCCGGCTTGAGTCAAATCTTCACCCCGTGTAGGGTGCAGACGCGGCAGCAAAACACCTCCCAAGCTTCATTGGAGATTCCGCAAGACATGGAGCATTTGTTCTCATCGGGAGTAGACCCGGGGATGGGGCAATAACAAGGCTAATGAATGGCGAAGCCAAAGGGACAGAGAAACACGTCCTACTGAGCCGCCATCTTGGCCACGCCCCCCGATTTGGCTATTTTAGCCGTTGTATAATAGAGATTAGAAATTGTTTTATAATTTTGAGCCTGTAACCTGGCTGAGCACAATATAGTCAGACCTAGTTTTAAAGATTCTAAAAATCAACCGCCTGTTACACCAAGTCTCTGTTTCCATTTCTCAACCTGTTTCTCAAGGTCATCTTGCAACATTTGATTCAGACCGACATATATTCGACTAATTGTGCAGCCCTCGTTATCCCTTAGAACCTCCATTATAGTATCTTTAGTAAAACCTCTTGGACCCTCCAGTTTTCTTAACTAAAAAACTCTGTATCTGTAAATACTTAAAGAAATCTTTCTGATCAACCCCGTAATTGGCTTGAACTTCCTCAAATCAGATTATTACCCCTGCATCGAAGAGGTCCATCATCCTCCTAACGCCTGAATCCTCCCAACGTGACATAACCACACAGGGAAACATTTCTGGAAGTGCTGGGTTCCTAAAAAGCGGGGTGTAAAAAACAATTAATTCTCCCAAATCCTATTTTTTTCTTCAGAGCCGCCTATACCCGAAATGCTGCAGAGAGGGTTTTGAATCTTACTTTCTTATAGAAACTAGGTTCATTATACTTCAAAAAACAATTTTTGGCGTCATCTCCTAGTAATAATTCATAAATATCTGGTGACCGATTCTGACTTCATTGATCCATCGAGTTTCCCTCCACTAGGGCACACATATTGGAGCGTTGCTGCCTAATAAAACATCCTCAAGTCCGGCACGGCCCATCCCCCTCTCTCCCTGGGAAGTGTGATGTATTTCAGGGCCCTCCTTGTCTTCCCATATACATCTATTAATCATCTCCTCCGTTACCTTAAACCAGTGCTTTTCAATCTACGGTGGTATAGCTCTAAAAAAAATAGAGGACTTTGGATAAGAAGATCATTTTGACTATATTACACGAGCTAACAATTGACAGATGTAAATTATTCATACTATCAAAGTCCTGCCTCACTGTATGAATAACTGGGGCTAGGTGCAACTCTACACTTTGACCCAGCTCAAGGTTTTTGGATGCTTTTTCTATGCATTCAGCCATCCTTGAATGAAGGCCAAGTATATAGTCCACAATGTCTTGCTTAGGCTATTTGAGAGGTCTCTCCCAGCCTTCTTTCACTAGACACAAAAGTCCCCTTGCAGGATGACCAAACAGAAGTTCAAAGGGGGGGGGGGAAACCCTACTCCCTTCTGCAGTACTTCTCTGTAGGTGAAAATCAGGCATGGTAGTAAGGCATTTCATCTCCTTCTGAGTTTTTCTGGGAGTCCACCACTCATACATTTAATGATTTTGTTGAATCTTTCAAATAAACCACTTGTTTGTGGGTGATAGGGAGTGGTACACTTGAATACTACCCCACATTCAGGCCACATGGCTTCCAAGTAGCCAGACATGAAGTTTGTACTTCTGTCTGACACCACCTCCTTAGGAAAACCCATTATGGTAAAGATGTCAATGAGGACCCTGCAAGAGCACTAGTAGTCCTATGGAGATTTGTTTCAGGGTACCTGGTAGCATGTTCCACTACCACCAGTATACATTGGTTTCCTCTTGCTGGAGGAGGGTCTAAGGGGTAAATAGCCTCCACCCCTACTCTTTCACAGGGAACCCCACTGTAAGTGGAATTAAGGGGGCCTTTAGGAGGCCATCTGCTTTTCCACTGGCTTGGCAGGTGGCACAGACGTTGCAAAACTCCTTCTTTGCAATCTTTCTCCCTATTTGTTATTGTGCTACTACCAAAGATTGGTCCCAAGCCCAACTTCGCTCTTTCTTTCTCTATAGCCAGGATTTTGGCATCTAAAGCTGCCCTCTTGGCTTGTCTCAAAAGCAAGATCCTGCTGTAAGAGGTCTTCTCTCCCCAGGAGGGAAGCTCTTAGCACTCCCTCTGTCCATTGTCTCTATCCTGACCCTAAGGGGGAACAGTTTCCTCCTTTGGATAGTCTTTCTCATATTCCGTCAAGAGCTCCTGGAGATTTGCCTTGGTAGGAGTTGAGCCTGTTTCGATTTTATATGTTTTAAAGAGGTTCCTTAGCTGCTGCATTGAAAGCTGCAGATAATGGGCCAGGTCAAGCTCCTGAACCATAACAGTTTTGGGAAAGAGATCTGGCACTGGGGATCTGGTTAGCAGGAAACCAGTGAACTTCCAGTCAAAATCGCATCAAATACTAGGCAAAAAGTGGGGGTGAACATGTCGAAAAGGGGCACTTTCTTACAAACCTCCCCTACAATTTCTCTCAACTGTGTTTTCTAAGCAATCAGCACAAATAATACAAGCAATTTCAACAACTAGCTCTGTCTGATTCACTAAAGAAATAGATGTTCATACACACAAGAGACAATTTGGAACAATACTTTCAGACCTATCCTAAACATTTATTCCAAACAAAACTTCGACCAGCGGGATCTCACTCGGATTGATACAGTTATTCCTTGTGCACTGAGATCAACGATACCAACCACATCTCACAACCATGAAAAGATTTAGGGCCAGATGTATTAACATTGTATTTTGCGAGTCCCTAATAGCGAATTTTATCGATTCGCTATTATGGACTCGCAAAATGCAATGTATGAAGGATTCGCAAATAAAATTGCGAATCCTACGCATTGGAAGTACTCAATAGGTACTCGCAAATTGCGCATGCAATTTCAAGGGTGCAAGGGTGCCAAAAGGACACCCTGTTGCACTCCTGAAATATGCATGTGCGCCACATGGCACTTAAAAAAAAGCAAACATTTGCATTTTTCTAAGGATTTGCGATGTACCACCAACTTGAAATTGGTGGTAAATTGCGATTCCTTAAAGTAGGGTCGCAATTTGAAAAGTGCTTCCTGCATTGTATTTAGAGAATCGCAAATTGCGATTCTCTAAATGCATTTGCAAAATAGGCAATCTCAAAAATTGAGATTCCCTACTTTGCGTATACTTTTTGGGATGATACATAGGAAATAGAGACAAGGCATGGGAGTATAAGTAGGACAAGCGTTAGCATCTCAGAAGCTCAGTCAAGAGTCTTCAATAGGTCAGGATTAAGTTTTAACCTAAGTCACCTTCAGACCAAGAGGGGCATGCAGGGTAAACCTCTCAGCATCCATTCAAGGGGTAGTTGGGAATCATGTAAGAGTTCGGGTAGAAGTCCAAGTAAGCTTCTCCATAGAGTCTGCAGAAAGGGGGTTGGCCAAGAAGTCTGCACAAAAGTTCAAAGCAATATGCAAGGGATATGGGGCAGTTCTGAAATAGTTCTGAAGAAGTTCTGAAATTCAGCGGTGTTGTCAGTAAGTTATTGTCCAAAAAGTCCATATGCAACACCCATTTGGTCACACCATCAATAGATGTCCATTGTCCATGTTTCAATCCCCACATTGCATACTGCAACATCGAGGCACAAATCCCACCAGGAGCTGCTCCTCCGCTATGGCAGACGAGCGTCGGCCCACTGCTTTCTCTCGGTGCGAGGAGCCAAAACATAAAATGGTCATAACTTTTAGTTATTACAATACCAGTCATGCTCACTTTGCCCTTCTCCATGCAGGATGCATTGCATTGCAGCGTGCATGGAGAACATGCACATGCCTCTAGCCCCTGGCTGAGCACTGTGTCATGGCACTCCAGACCAATCACAACCCTGCATGCAGCGTTGTGATTGGCTTAGGAGAGGGATCCTGGCTGTCTGCTTCCTGTTCCTGCTGGAGGCAGGCGAGCAGGAGCAGTGAAGACACTGGACCTGGCGGAAAGGTAAGTTTTTAATATTTTCTTTTATTATGACCCCCCTCACTCGCCACACCATCCACGAAACATGCCGGCCGCTACTGAATCCCACACTAGACATGGGAACTACAGCTCCTCACACTCAGGTTAAGAAATAATGGTCCTTTCATTAGCATCCTGGTTTCTTGTGTGCTCGTCGTCAAGGAATGTTCCTCATAGCTATTGCTCGTACAGAATGTATTATTCCACAACTAACAATGTTATGTTATGTTATGTTATAACAAATTTCTTGAGCGCACTGTCACCATAGGTTTCCTGGCGCTAATCGGATTAAGAAGAGAGGAGGAGGGACAAGGGAGAGAAAAGAAAATTAGTGGGGGAAAAGTAGTGTTTTTAGGGATTTCCTGAAAGAGAGAAGGGAACAAGATGACTTGAGAGAGAGGGGGAGGGAGTTCCACAGCTTAGGGGCTAAACAAGAGAAGCTGCGGCCACCCGATCTAGAGAGTTTGAAACGGGGGACGACAAGGAGCTGGAGGTGGGTGGACCTCAAGGTACGAGGGGGGCAGTAGGAGGAGATTAGGGATTTGAGAAACGCAGGGGCGGGACCTGTGAGAGCTTTGAAAACCAGACAGTGAACCTTGAAAGAGATTCTTTCGTTCACTGGTAACCAGTGAAGGTGGCGTAGTAGAGGTTGGGCCGACTGCCATTTGGGGATTTTAAAGACCAGCCGAGCAGCCTGGTTTTGGACGATCTGCAACCTAGACAGCTGACATTTAGGGAGACCGTAGTAGATTGAATTCGAAAAGTCCAACCGGGACATCACCAGGGCTATTAGGACCTGCAGCAAGGCTTCAGGCGATAAGAGGTGAGCGACTTTCCGTATCCTGTAGAGCTGGAACATGCAAGAAGATGTAACTGCGCTCACCTGTGCCTTGAGGGTGAGCCCGGAGTCAATCAAGACTCCGAGGCTCTTGACACATCCAGCAGGAGAGGGAGGTGTTCCGAACTCACTCGGCCAGTACTGAGGGCCCCAGAAAGTGGCACTTCTCCCAGGGAGAAGGAGCTCAGTCTTGCCCGGATTGAGCTTGAGTTGGTTTTGGTTCATCCAGTGCTGGATATGTGTCATGGCAGTCTGGAAGTTAATGACAGCATCAGGAGAAGTGAGGGGAAAAATAATTTGTAAATCATCCGCGTAGTTAAACACGGTGATATCCCACTTGCCTAAGGAGTGAAGGAGTGGTTGGAGGTACAAATTAAAAAGAAGGGGAGACAGAGAAGATCCCTGAGGGACTCCACAGGATGAAGAGACGCTGGTGGCGCAAAAAGGACCCATGCTAACTGCCTGGGACCTCTCCTCTAGGAAGGATTTAATCCAAGACAGAGCGACCCCACAGACTCCAGCGGATTCGACACGGTGGATTAAGATGTTATGGTCCACCGTGTCAAATGCCGCCGATAGATCAAGTAGGACTAATGCCTGGGGTAGTCCTCTGTCATCATTGCGTCTAAGGTTGTCCAGCACAGCGAGGATCACGGCCTCGGTGGAATGGGCTGGTCTGAACCCGGCCTGGTTGGGCGCCAGGAAGTTGGACTCCTCGATGAAATGTGAGAGGCAGGTCGTGACGTGAGCCTCGAGGATTTTAGATAGGAAGGGCAGGAGGGAAATAGGGCGGTAGTTAGTCAGGGCTACTGGATCGGCACCTGGCTTTTTCAAGAGAGGCACCAATACGGCCTCTTTGAATGAGCTGGGGACTATGCCCGAGTTAAGGGAGGAATTAAGTAAAGGGAGAATACAGTGGGGAAGGGAGTGACAAATGTCGCGAAGCACGGAGGGAGGGCAACAGTCCTTAGGGGATCCAGATTTCACGCGAGTGGACAGTTTGGCAAGAGAATCCGGGTCGAGCGCGGGGAACTGAGAGAGAGTGAATGTGTTAACAGGAAGTGGAGCTGTTGTAACAGAAAAAAGTGAATGAGGAATGGAATTCTTAATGGTAGTGATTTTATCGATGAAGAAGGAGTTTAAGGCGGAACAAGATTCTAAGGAAGACGGCGGATTCGGGAGTGTCCTGGCGTCCGATGTCAGTTCGCCAAGGACTTTGAATATCTCCTTAGATCTGTTGGGGGCTGTTAAAATTCTGTTAGAAATGAAAGTGGTTTTGGTAGTGGTGATTGCGACTTTGTATGCTTTGCGCGCAGACACATATGCTTCCCTGTCGGGGCCAAGATAATGGCGCCGCCATCTACGCTCCAATCGGCGCAGCTCCAGATGTTGTTGTTTTAAAATGGAGTTGTACCATTTGTGGGACTTATTAGGGTGAGAGCGAGAGAAGCGGATTAGAGGTGCACATGCGTCGCTAGCCGTCGTTAGCCAGTGTGAAATATTGGCATCCATAGTATTGACATCTGAGGACTCAAGAAGTAGAGGCTGAGTTTTGGCGAGTAAAGAGAAGAAAGCAAGTGAGTCGAGAGTCTTCCAGTTCGGAGCAGACCCTCCATGCTGGAGGGTGGGCCTGACCAGGCCCTTTATAAGAATAGATGACTCAATCAGTAAATGGTCTGACCAGACACAGGGGGAGATGGTAGGACCAAGGAGCGCTATACCCTGAGTCCAAATGTGATCTAAGATGTTGCCCCCAGTGTGAGTGGGAAAGGTAACATGCTGTGTCAGGTTGAGGCTGGAAAGTGCCTCAAACAATTCAGTAGCGTGGGGACCAGCATCAGCGTGGTTGAACCAGTAATTAAAGTCGCCATATATGGCAACACGGGCTGAGGAAGTCATTAGGGAAGTGAGCTGTTCACAAAGAGTGGCAGGGAACAGGGGCATGGGGGTAGGGGGACGATATAAGACAATGAGGGTCAAGGCCCCAGCTTCGGTTGGCAGGCTGATTACCAGATTTTCGACGTCGGGAAGGCATAGAGATGAAGACTTAATAAGGGGTAGGTCTTTGCGAATGATTGCTGCAACCCCGCCGCCACGGCGGCCGTGAGGCCGGTTGGCGTTCAACAGGTAGTAGTTGGGGGGTAGAGCGGCCAAGATGTCAGGGAGGGAAAGATCAGTCAGCCAGGTCTCAGTGAGCAACAGGATGTCTGGATCTTCCGCGGTTAGCAGGAGAAAAATATCGATGTGGTGTTGGGGAAAAGACCGAGTATTGAGATATAATATGCGGATGCGAGTTTCCGACGGTGCAAGAGGCGACTCAGGTGCACGGGAGAGTCTGGGGGAGGGCAAGTCGGCCGCGATGCCGAGAGATGCCAGGCGGTCCCAGGTTGTAGATGAGAGAGCGCAAGAAGGCTGCTGCAGAGTTCTAAGTGCAGCAGGTGAGTATGATATAAAAAGGGCAGCATCCCGGGGCCCAGGGCCCGTCTGGGCGCGGACGGGCGCAGACGGGCTTGCCTTAGGCGCGCCCGCTGCGCCCGTCCGCTGCACGTACGGTGAAAGCACATGCTTTGTAGGGTTGCTTGTGGGCGTGGCCAATAGGAGTGGGCGTGGCCTGGGGAGCGGCCGCTGAAGGCGGCAAGCAGGAATTTCGATGGCCGCTGCAGCGTCACCTTGGGCTGCGCGGCGATAACAGAGGCAAGGGAGAGTCCCTGGAGGCAGGTAGGCAGTTTTAAAATAAAGCGCGAGCGAGCGCTGTGTAAGTGAAATAAAGTTTTTTAAAAATGGGCTTGTCTAAGGCTGTGGCTCCCGCGGAAGGCAGGGGAGCAATCCGATGCACAGAGCTAGTATTCAGCTCCTTTTAAAGCCCCAAGTGGGCGTGGCCAATAGGAGTGGGCGTGGCCTAGGGAGCGGCCGCTGAAGGCGGCAAGCAGGAATTTCGATGGCCGCTGCAGCGTCACCTTGGGCTGTGCGGCGATAACAGAGGCAAGGGAGAGTCCCTGGAGGCAGGTAGGCAGTTTTAAAATAAAGCGCGAGCGAGCGCTGTATAAGTGAAATAAAGTTTTTTTTAAAATGGGCTTGTCTAAGACTGTGGCTCCCGCGGAAGGCAGGGGAGCAATCCGATGCACAGAGCTAGTATTCAGCTCCTTTTAAAGCCCCAAGTGGGCGTGGCCAATAGGAGTGGGCGTGGCCTGGGGAGCGGCCGCTGAAGGCGGCAAGCAGGAATTTCGATGGCCGCTGCAGTGTCACCTTGGGCTGCGCGGCGATAACAGAGGCAAGGGAGAGTCCATGGAGGCAGGTAGGCAGTTTTAAAATAAAGCGCGAGCGAGCGCTGTATAAGTGAAATAAAGTTTTTTTTAAAATGGGCTTGTCTAAGACTGTGGCTCCCGCGGAAGGCAGGGGAGCAATCCGATGCACAGAGCTAGTATTCAGCTCCTTTTAAAGCCCCAAGTGGGCGTGGCCAATAGGAGTGGGCTTGGCCTGGGGAGCGGCCGCTGAAGGCGGCAAGCAGGAATTTCGATGGCCGCTGCAGTGTCACCTTGGGCTGCGCGGCCATAACAGAGGCAAGGGAGAGTCCCTGGAGGCAGGTAGGCAGTTTTAAAATAAAGCGCGAGCGAGCGCTGTATAAGTGAAATAAAGTTTTTTAAAAATGGGCTTGTCTAAGGCTGTGGCTCCCGCGGAAGGCAGGGGAGCAATCCGATGCACAGAGCTAGTATTCAGCTCCTTTTAAAGCCCCAAGTGGGCGTGGCCAATAGGAGTGGGCGTGGCCTGGGGAGCGGCCGCTGAAGGCGGCAAGCAGGAATTTCGATGGCCGCTGCAGCGTCACCTTGGGCTGCGCGGCGATAACAGAGGCAAGGGAGAGTCCCTGGAGGCAGGTAGGCAGTTTTAAAATAAAGCGCGAGCGAGCGCTGTATAAGTGAAATAAAGTTTTTTAAAAATGGGCTTGTCTAAGGCTGTGGCTCCCGCGGAAGGCAGGGGAGCAATCCGATGCACAGAGCTAGTATTCAGCTCCTTTTAAAGCCCCAAGTGGGCGTGGCCAATAGGAGTGGGCGTGGCCTGGGGAGCGGCCGCTGAAGGCGGCAAGCAGGAATTTCGATGGCCGCTGCAGCGTCACCTTGGGCTGCGCGGCGATAACAGAGGCAAGGGAGAGTCCCTGGAGGCAGGTAGGCAGTTTTAAAATAAAGCGCGAGCGAGCGCTGTATAAGTGAAATAAAGTTTTTTTAAAATGGGCTTGTCTAAGGCTGTGGCTCTCGCGGAAGGCAGGGGAGCAATCCGATGCACAGAGCTAGTATTCAGCTCCTTTTAAAGCCCCAAGTGGGCGTGGCCAATAGAAGTGGGCGTGGCCTGGGGAGCGGCCGCTGAAGGCGGCAAGCAGGAAGCTATTGCTCGTACAGAATGTATTATTCCACAACTAACAATGCATATGAATATCTGCAAGAATTGTCGCGTTAGCAGAAAGGGAACACAGTACTTTGTGAAATACAGCATGAAGAAATACAGGCCTTCAGTCAAGCTCAGTTAAACATTTAATTCAATGGTTTAGATTTAATATGCGTGAGCACAAATTAACAACAAAATCTAAGTTCATTAATACATTTCAGTTCCTATTTCATACTGCAAATAACTCAAAATAGTCAAAGATTAGTATAACTGAGAACTATATTTGACAGTACATACATGTAACATTAATGAGTACATTTCATTTTCATTATCGTTTAGCTTGCACAACGTTTCTACACGTGAGGATGGTAGTTAATAAATTTAAAAAAATTGCTAATAGTAACATAAACGTAGCACACGTTTAAGAAAATCAGGTCTTCTCACAGGAGGATGGTTCCTACATGAGTCAAACTTTATTAAAACATCTTTATCAGCATGGCTAGACATATTTTTGTGAATAGATTCTCTAATTCTACAATAAATGTACTCTTTTAATATAATGTCGAGTATAACGTTTCACATAAATCATTGAATTAAGTAATAAACGTGTGCAAGGTGCACGTTCATGGCATATCTCTGTGAACATTTGCTCACGTATTGCATCATATTTCGTCATGTGTAAAGAGTGAACAGCTTTGCGCTGCACCAAACCTTAAAAAAACTCCTGATAGTGACCCATCAGACATGCACGCACCTTCCGATGCAAACCCCTGCCTACCACCAGGCAACCAAACACCCACCATCGCATGCCCACCACACACACCTAGCATGAAATGGCCACTTACCTAAGGCTTTACATGGGCCGGTACAGATTAGTACGGAGTACAGACACTTTTTAGGTTTCGCCTAGCGAAGGCTGAGCTTGCGCAATCTCGCTGGGAGAAAAGTGATGTTTTAGAGAGTGGGGCTTGAACCTGCCCCACTTCTCCATTGGCTGCCTTCCTAAATGGAGGCCAGACATTGGAGGAGGGGGGCGTCACTCCGTTCAAGCCCCGTCTTTTTGGGATTCGGGATGTGTTTTTAACTTTCTTTCTCTTTTGTTTCTCTCCTCTTCCCATTGGCTGAAATTTTACCTTCCAGCCAACGGGAAGAGGAGAGAAAGAAAAACACGCCCCGAATCCCAAAATGACACCTTCGGTTAAAGTCCGCGCTATATAAAGACGCATAAAATAAAATACCATCACCCCGTGTCGGTGTCTGGACTTGTTTTTTTATCGGCCCACCCCGCATTGAGGGAAGAAAAAAAGGAAAACACGAGCCCAAGCTGGCGCCCGACGGTGGGCTGGGCCGGCCGAGATAAGAGATAAGCCTCGCGGGCTCCATTTCCACTTCCCTGTTCGGAGTTCTTTCATCGTGAGTAGCGCCTCTGAGGGGATCATCGGGGCAGGAGTCGGGGGGGCCGGGCGGGTAGATAGCCCCCCCTGCTCATAAGCTGTCCTGGGGAGTCCCTCGCTCCCGGCCCCCGAACTTTCTAAAATCCTCCCCGTCCATATCCCTCCAGGGCCGACGTCAGTCTGGTGCAGAGCGGGGGGGGGGATGTCTCTATGCCTGGGGGGGCCGGGGATGTCTCCATGCCTGGGGGGCCGGGGGCGGGGATGCACGCACGGAGGCAGATCAGCAAGCACCACAAATTGAACATTAAAGATAGAAAGGAAGTAAACAATTAAACAATAATTAATGAAAAAGCAACTTGCATTTAAAATGCAGTAAATAATACCCGTGTCTTCGTTTCCGGGAGGGGTGATGGAAGCCTGCATTGTAAGGAGAGCTTCAAGCTCGGCGCCTGCTGATCACTGCACTTGTCAGCAGCTGTCCTGGGGGGTCCCTCGCTCGCGACCCCCGAACTTTCTAAAATCCTCCCCATCCAACTCCCTCCAGGGCCGGCGTCAGTCTGGTGAGGAGATGTCTCTATGCCTGGGGGGGGGGGGGGGGGGGGGGGAGGGGGAGGATGTCTCCATGCCTGGGGGGGGCTGGGATGTCTCCATGCCTGGGGAGCCGGGGATGCCTCCATGCCTGGGGGGGGCTGGGATGTCTCCATGCCTGGGGAGCCGGGGATGCCTCCATGCCTGGGGGGCCGGGGATGCACGCAGGGAGGCAGATCAGCAAGCAAACGCTTGGATAATTAACAAGCATTGGAAATGCAATAGGTCTCGGATTTATTTGAGTTAGAGCTAATGGCATTGTAAATGGCCATGTATTTTAGCCATGTGTTATGGAGTGTATGCATGTGGTGTGTAGTGGAATTATGTGGGTTGGAGTGGAATTGTAGCAATGGTGGCATGCTGCACTTTAGATGAATATGTTTAAAAGTAAAGTGCACCATACTATGATTGCTACAATAGTTAATTGTGGATGCGTTAACAATTGATGTGTGCACTGATGGCTGGTGGTGTGTGTGCCTGTAGAAATTGTGCACTGATGGCTGGTGGTGTGTGTGCCTGGTGGTAGCGTGCACTGCCGGCTGGAGGTGTGTGTGCCTGGTGGAAGCGTGCACTGACGGCTGGTGGTGTGTGTGCCTGGTAAAAGCGTGCACAGACAGCTGGTGGTGTGTGTGCCTGGTGAAAGCGTGCACTAATGGCTGGTGTTGTGTGTGCTTGGTGAAAGTGTGCACTGATGGCTGGTGGTGTGTGTGTGTTTGGTGAAAGCGTGCACTGATGTCTGGTGGTGTGTGCCTGGTGGAAGCCTGCACTGACGGCTGGTGGTGTTTGTGCCCGGTGAAAGCGTGCACTGATGGCTGGTGGTGTTTGTGCCCAGTGAAAGCGTGCACTGACGGCTGGTGGTTGTGTGTGTGGTTGCGTGTGTGGTGGTGAGTGTGCGGTGGTGAGTGTGTGGTGGGGAGTGTTTGGTGGGGAGTGTTTGGTGGTGAGTGTTTGGTGGTGAGTGTGTGGCGGTGAGTGTGTGGCAGTGAGTGTGTGGCTGTGAGTGTGTGGTGGTATGTGTGTGTGTGTGTGTGTGTGGTGTGTGTGTGGTGTGGTGTGTGTGTGGTGTGGTCTTATGTGTGTGGTCTTATGTGTGTGTGTAGTGGACTTAGTTCGAGTTTTGTACCCTGGACACTCACACACTGTCCCTACAAACTCACACACTGCTCACCCTACACACTCACACAATGTTCACCCTGCACACTCACACACTACTCACCCTGCACACTCACACACTGTTCACCCTGGACACTCACACACTGCTCACCCTACACACACACTGCTCACCCTGCAGACTCTCACACTGCTCACCCTGCACACTCACACATTGCTCACCCTACACACACACACTGCTCACCCTACACACTCACACACCGCTCACTCTACACACTCACACAATGTTCACCCTGCACACTCACACACTGCTCACCCTACACACTCACACAATGTTCACCCTGCACGCTCACACACTGTTAACCCTGCATACTCACAAACTGCTCACCCTGCATGCTCACACACTGCTCACCCTGCACGCTCACACACTGCTCACCCTGCACGCTCACACACTGCTCACCCTGCACACTCACACACTGCTCACCCTACACACTCACACACTGCTCACCCTATGTAATGCAAAAAGACCTAGCTCTGCCCTTTGGCCTGTGTTGTAATCGTACAGTAAATTGTGAGTAGTTGTGCTTGATTGTTTGGGGCGTCCCCTCCTTGCTGCTCCCCTCACAGAGGGCTGGCTGCCTCCATGAAGCTCCCAAGACACGTGTTCAGCTGTTCTTTGTTTTAGCTCCTGTGTGTCATTGCACTGTGTAAGCGCACAAGCATTTCACCACAGCACTGCACACATACCTTCAGCACCACCCTATGAGCAGCAGTTTGGCTAGAGTGTACTTACTTCATCCACTTCCGCACCATCAGCCGATGGTTTGGGCGGTAGAGTTGGGTGTTCCAACAAATATCCCATATGATGAGACTCCGCCAAAAATTGGTGGTCTGATGGGAATATCTCAGCCTACTGCTACTCTAATACTTGCCTAAGCCTGTTCTCACAGCTATTTGTACAACCACGCATTATAGACCTTTCGTCCTCCTTGGTATATAAGACGTTGTTTTAGGAGATGGGATGACAGGTCTTTAATTATATCTCCTCTGACCCCTTTCATATTCTTGTTTTTCAGCGCACAAGCATACCCTGCTCTCTCTGGAACACACACACTGCTGAGTCTCTCTCACTCTGCAGTCACTCTCACTCTGCAGTCACTCTCACTCTGCAGTCACTCATGCTGTCACTCTCACTCTGCTGTAACTCATGCTGTCACTCTCACTCTACTGTCACTCATGCTGTCACTCTCACTCTACTGTCACTCATGCTGTCACTCTCACTCTGCTGCCACTCATGCTGTCACTCACTCTGCTGTCACTCTCACTCTGCTGTCAATCATGCTGTCACTCTCACTCTACTGTCTCTCATGCTGTCACTCTCACTCTGCTGTCACTCATACTGTCACTGTCACTCACGTTGTCACTCTCACTCTGCTGTCACTCATGCTGTCACTCTCACTCTGCTGTCACTCTCACTCTGCAGTCACTCTCACTCTGCTGTCACTCATGCTGTCGCTCTTGTTATGATGTCACTCATGCTGTCACTCTCACTCTGCTGTCACTCATGCTGTCACTCTCACTCTGCAGTCACTCTCACTGTACTGTCACTCTGCAGTCACTCTCACTCTGCTGTCACTCTGCAGTCACTCTCACTCTGCTGTCACTCTGCAGTCACTCTCACTCTGCTGTCACTCTCTGCAGTCACTCTCACTCTGCAGTCACTCATGATGGCACTCTCACTCTACTGTCACTCATGCTGTCACTCTCACTCTACTGTCACTCATGCTGTCACTCTCACTCTACTGTCACTCATGCTGTCACTCTCACTCTGCTGTCACTCATGCTGTCACTCACTCTGCTGTAACTCTCACTCTGCTGTCACTCATGCTGTCACTCTCACTCTACTGTCACTCATGCGGTCACTCTCACTCTGCTGTCACTCATGCTGTCACTGTCACTCATGTTGTCACTCTCACTCTGCTGTCACTCATGCTGTCACTCTCACTCTGTTGTCACTCATGTTGTCACTATCACTCTGCTGTCACTCTCACTCTGCAGTCACTCTCACTCTGCCGACACTCATGCTGCCACTCTCGTTCTGCTGTCACTCATGCTGTCACTCTCACTCTGCTGTCACTCTCACTCTGCTGTCACCCATGCAGTCACTCTCACTGTGCTGTCACTCTGCAGTCACTCACTTTGCTGTCCCCCTGCAGTCACTCTCACTCTGCTGTCACTCTGCAGTCACTCTCACTCTGCAGTCACTCTGCAGTCACTCTCACTCTGCAGTCACTCTCACTCTGCAGTCACTCTGCAATCACTCTCACTCTGCTGTCACTCTCACTCTGCTGTCACTCTCACTCTGTCACTCTCACTCTGCTGTCACCCTCACTCTGCTGTCACCCTCACTCTGCTGTCACCCTCACTCTGCTGTCACTCATGCTGTCACTCTCACTCTGCAGTCACTCATGCTGTCACTCTCACTCTGCTGTCACTCTCTGCAGTCACTCTCACTCTGCTGTCACTCATGCTCTCACTATCACTCTGCAGTCACTCTCACTCTGCTGTCACTCTCACTCTGCTGTCACTCTGCAGTCACTCTCTGCAGTCACTCTCACTCTGCAGTCACTCATGCTGTCACTCTCACTCTGCTGTCACTCCCTGCAGTCACTCTCACACAGCCGTCCCTCTCTGCAATCACTCTCACTCTGCAGTCACTCTCACTCTGCTGTCACACATGCTGTCACTCACTCTGCTGTAACTCTCACTCTGCTGTCACTCATGCTGTCACTCTCACTCTACTGTCACTCATGCTGTCAATCATGCTGTCACTCTCACTCTACTGTCATTCATGCTGTCACTCTCACTCTGCTGTCACTCACTCTGCTGTAACCCTCACTCTGATGTCACTCATGCTGTCACTCTCACTCTACTGTCACTCATGCTGTCACTCTCACTCTGCTGTCACTCATGCTGTCACTGTCACTCGTGTTGTCACTCTCACTCTGCTGTCACTCTCACTCTGCTGTCACTCATGCTGTCACTATCACTCTGCTGTCACTCTCACTCTGCTGTCACTCTCACTCTGCAGTCACTCTCACTCTGCCGACACTCATGCTGTCACTCTCGTTCTGCTGTCACTCATGCTGTCACTCTCACTCTGCTGTCACCCATGCAGTCACACTCACTGTGCTGTCACTCTGCAGTCACTCACTCTGCTGTCACTCTGCAGTCACTCTCACTCTGCTGTCACTCTGCAGTCACTCTCACTCTGCAGTCACTCTCACTCTGCAGTCACTCTCACTCTGCAGTCACTCTCACTCTGCAGTCACTCTCACTCTGCAGTCACTCTCACTCTGCCGACACTCATGCTGTCACTCTCGTTCTGCTGTCACTCATGCTGTCACTCTCACTCTGCTGTCACTCTCACTCTGCTGTCACCCATGCAGTCACACTCACTGTGCTGTCACTCTGCAGTCACTCACTCTGCTGTCACTCTGCAGTCACTCTCACTCTGCTGTCACTCTGCAGTCACTCTCACTCTGCAGTCACTCTCACTCTGCAGTCACTCTCACTCTGCAGTCACTCTCACTCTGCAGTTACTCTCACTCTGCTGTCACTCTCACTCTGCTGTCACTCACTCTGCTGTCACCCTCACTCTGCTGTCACCCTCACTCTGCTGTCACTCTGCTGTCACTCATACTGTCACTCTCACTCTGCAGTCACTCATGCTGTCACTCTCACTCTGCTGTCACTCTCTGCAGTCACTCTTACTCTGCAGTCACTCTCACTCTGCTGTCACTCATGCTGTCACTCTCACTCTGCAGTCACTCTCACTCTGCTGTCACTCTCACTCTGCTGTCACTCTCTGCAGTCACTCTCACTCTGCAGTCACTCATGCTGTCACTCTCACTCTGCTGTCACTCTCTGCAGTCACTCTCACTCTGCAGTCCCTCTCTGCAATCACTCTCACTCTGCAGTCACTCTCTGCAGTCACTCTCACTCTGCAGTCACTCATGCTGTCACTCTCACTCTGCTGTCACTCTCTGCAGTCACTCTCACTCTGCAGTCACTCATGCTGTCACTCTCACTCTGCTGTCACTCATGTTGTCACTCTTATTCTGCAGTCACTCTCACTCTGCAGTCACTCTCACTCTGCAGTCACTCTCACGTCACTCTCACGTCACTCTCACGTCACTCTCACTCTGCTGTCACTCTGCTGTCACTCTCTGCAGTCACTCTCACTCTGCAGTCACTCATGCTGTCACTCTCACTCTGCTGTCACTCTCTGCAGTCACTCTCACTCTGCAGTCCCTCTCTGCAATCACTCTCACTCTGCAGTCACTCTCTGCAGTCACTCTCACTCTGCAGTCACTCATGCTGTCACTCTCACTCTGCTGTCACTCTCTGCAGTCACTCTCACTCTGCAGTCACTCTCACTGCAGTCTCTCATGCTGTCACTCTCACTCTGCTGTCACTCATGTTGTCACTCTTATTCTGCAGTCACTCTCACTCTGCAGTCACTCTCACGTCACTCTCACGTCACTCTCACTCTGCAGTCACTCTTACTCTGCCGTCACTCATGCTGTCACTCTCACTCTGCAGTCACTCCCACTCTGCAGTCACTCCCACTCTGCAGTCACTCATGCTGTCACTCTCACTCTGCAGTCACTCTCATTCTGCCGTCACTCATGCTGCCAGTCTCACCTTGCAGTCACTTGAAAATAGAAGAAAAAAAAAACCTGCCGCCAGCCACCAAGCAGGAAAGGGCAAATGTCTGCACCGAAACAACTGAGGGCAAGGCAATGCGTACTGATGGTTTTTAATGTAAATGACCCTTTGAGGTACACATATTTACCGAACGCAAATCAATAAAAAAACTAGTACAAAGAAGGAACTGGGTGCACCTGGCTGCTCTTTGGATTCTATAATACAGCAATCACCAGGGTTCAATAGGCCACTGTGCCAAAGCAGCTGCTGCACCAATGCAATCTATACCTCTGCTTCAGAAACCCATCACATGGCTTGAAACTTGTCATTTTCAGGTGCGGCGGTCTTGCACATTGCCAAAGATAAGGATTTGAGAATTTGTTGAAGAACTGAAATAAGTAGGAGCGAAGCTCCATATCCACGTCTTTGGACATGAAAATAGAGGAACTGACATCAGTGCGCAGGAGTAACACTTTATGCATTTTCGAGTCATCAGTCATGATATCCTGAGACGGGATAAATCACAATGGAGATCGATGATGTCACATGTTGGCACATAGGAACTATTGCAAGAGTTTCCAGATCCAGTCTGGTGCATGGGGAGATAAAGAAGGTGAAGAATCTGTGATTAGAAGTATTCATTAGCAGGCCTGCCAACTCACACAGTGCCCGCGGGTGTCACATGATATCTGCTCTGTTCACACGGTGTCTCCCAGTGAAGAACATGCATCACCCCTATAGAAAGCGGGTTCCCAGTTCATGTGAAGAGGCTTCACACTGCTAACGTGATTCTGGGGTTTTGAAGCCAGTCCAGGATATTGACTGCAGCTTCAGAATCTAGGTTGCCTCTGATATTTGTTGTTGTGGGAGGGTATACTCTTAGAGAGTTGGGCTCTAAGCCCGACTTCCTCTTCTTGGTCATGTCAGCTTAATGGTTTGCCAGGAAGTGATGAGCCCGAAGCACAACACCATCTGTCCCGAGGCTTTGACTTCTCCTTTTACACGTAAAAATATTTGCAAAATTAGCAGGTACGGCTCACAAATAATACATGTACCCAGGAGCATTAGAATTATGCTGCAGATGATGACCAAATTATGTAACAAGAAAAAAACAATTATGCAGCACAAATCAGCACATTAATTGATAGTATTATTTCCTTATTTTGTCATATTGCCACACAGGTTAAGACTGCCTGATCAAAGGTTTCACCCCACTAGTACCAGTTTAACACACAACTACATAAAAAGCAACAGAAACAGTCAACTATTGGAAAGGGCCTTTCACTGCGAGGCAACATGGGTTGCATGTTTTTGTTAACTTTTGATCCGTTTCAATTTTAAACGATTTTTTTGTTAAAACCTGCAAATTATGCACCAGCACATGATGCATTATGTGAAAAATGCTGCAGTGCAAATCCATAATTATGCGGAAAACGTCGCCGTTGCAAAATCCCATAATTCCAGTGGCCCTGATTACACACCCAATACGTTGTCAGTTGTGTTGAAAGAACAGAATGCCCGGTTTCCTAATCGCCAGATATTTTATCTGCTTCGCGCCCTTTTTACTCCGAATTAAATGAGGGCCTTCCTATTTTGTTTGTTAGGAGAAGCGCGCAGCCTTGCAGCAGTGAGCGCAGATCTGCTGAAAAAGTGAAGTGGCGGCGTGGAGCGGCCCGATGCTCACACAAGCCTCTGTTGTGCGGACCGTGCGCATCCATCTCCCTGGAAGTAAACTCCCTCCTTGAAAGCGGGGCGGGAGCGGGGATTAGGAAACCCATAAAGTTCAAGTGCTGGCTGAGGAGACGTGCGCTGGATCTGTCAGTGGCAGGCAGTGGCAGGCAGTGAAAGGCGACTCCGACCCATACCTCGCGAAGAACACTCTCTGAGATATAACATTCACAAGGGGTTTCCATAAATCTAAAAGGAGAGAAAAAACCGACCCCGGCTTGTAAACCGTGGGAGGGTACGCACTTTTAAGCTACTGCCACAGAAAGCCGAGGCTGTAACAGAAGTGTTTGTTTTAACTCTCTTTAAAACACCTTTACAAATGACGCTCAGTATTTGTTACGAGTTGCTTTTACAGTTCCAACCTGATCTCGGGACCGCCGCACATTAAACAAGCGGCACTTCAACCGATTGCGAAAGCGATCAAATTGTAAACAAGCTTTGGCAGGGAGCCAGCATGCGCGCACACACAGCTGAAAAAAAAATTAACTGGAGAGTGCTGAATGCGCGCCGACCATCTGGCTTCAATTACCGCTGCCCCTGACAGCTGGTAATTGATGATATATGCCCTTCTGCTGCTCGTGTCCGCACGGAATATGCAGGAAGTGGAGCAACTCTACAGCTCTGGCCTATTGCGTGCTTACTTCTAAAAAGACAGGCATGCGAGG
The DNA here is from genome assembly GCF_964261635.1 of Lissotriton helveticus. Lineage (NCBI taxonomy): Eukaryota > Metazoa > Chordata > Amphibia > Caudata > Salamandridae > Lissotriton > Lissotriton helveticus. The sequence continues at coordinate 240,057,176 of NC_136071.1, forward strand.
CCCAATTGCCATGCAGATGGCAAAAAACGAACACGAAAAATCACAAGCATTCAGGAATGTTTGGGTTGCTTTTCGGAGACCCTGATTATAGGAATCTTGGCTCCGCCCACACTGCTTCGCAGTGTGTGACGTAGGCCCGAGCCCTAAAAAGGCCCGGTTTGGGCCACGGGGCAAGTCAGACAAAGATGGGCACTGGGGTGAGCAAGACAGCTGCTGAATGGAAAGCCATATTTCAGGTGTGCTCTTGGGCTGACCGCCTCCCGCCCGCTCCATCTGCATGTCCGCCGACAATCATTAGCTCAGACAGCTGGCCGCCCCTTTTTCAAAAAGAACTTCAAAATGTTTGGGGACGGTCCCCAGGAGAGATGAGACAGGGGAGCTTTGAGGCAGTCCCAGGGGATGAGGGCGGGGCGGCGGTTTCACTGTACCTGCCAACTGGCGTGTCACAGATAGGCTAAGATTACCAGCTGGCCAATTATATGATTAGGGGTATCCTTTTATTTATAAAAAAAAAATACAAAATAAGAACTCCAGTTTGAAAGTAAAACCTCTACTCGAACATTTTAAACATTTATTTGCAATGAAGGGGAGGAGGGGGGCAATAACACGGTCAAACAAGTGGCTGGACCAAGTCCCCAAGTAGTTCTCATTTTATTTACAATAGGTATTCTTATTTATGTCCAAATCACAAGACATTAAACCCAATCTGATTTTATGGAGATCCCAGTTCTTTTTTCTCATCTCGTTTATTTTCCGGCTCTTTGTTAACAGGGTTCTGTTCGGTGGAAAAGTTGGTTTTCATTAGCCTACCCACAGTTCTGCTTTTGAACAGCAATGTGCCTGTCATTTCACCTCACCAATGCCTCCTTATTGCTGCTAAGTTCAACTGTGACTCCATTATAGCTATTAGACATGAGTGCTTGGTAAATGTACAACGTGAAGAGGCTTCGCCACCCACTTAATGATCTGTTACAGAAGTTATAGGGCCCAAGACACACCACATGCAGCTTAACCAAACCAGCTGGGCACTGGCTGGTTAGCAGACATAGCAGCACTGTACATAGCAGCTATTTTAAAGTGCGCTAGCAAAAGCCTTATTAAAGAGACCATTGGTACCAGGAAATAATGTTTTCAATGTTGCCTCAGTCAATCAATTCACCTCTGTTCTCTCGTTTTTCCTGCCCTCTGTTCCCCTGTTTTTCCGGCCCTCTGTTCCCTCGTTTTTCTGCCCTCTGTTCCCTCGTTTTTCCTGCCCTCTGTTCCCTCGTTTTTCTTGCCCTCTGTTCCCTCGTTTTTCTTGTTTATTTTGGGAGGGAGAGTACCGGCCCTTCTCAAGAGAGACGTAATACCTTTAATTGGAGGGTAACTGACTTTTCAGAAACAGGCACTTACCCATCATTAGATTCCACCCATACACCATCCGATGTCCTGTCCACTTCCTGGGAATCCCCCCAGGCCCACGTATGGAAACACGATGTTTCTGAGGCACTATACTCAGGGCCTGACTGGAAACCAAAACTGGCCCTGGCAAAGTGCTTGACCAGCCCACCAGGGGGTGGTGGGGGTGCGAACGAGCTGTTTGTCAGGGCCGGTTACGGCTGATTTTGTTACAGGGGCCAATATTGCAGCTATGCTGTAAATATGGCCCTGTAACAAAATCGGCCGCCCAGGGGCCCAAACCCGGCCCCCATCCTGGCGGCCCACTCGGAAAATGAACGGTGCCCACTAGGGCCAGTCCGGCCGTAACTGTACTAGCCGCGCTGTACACCGGGACTGAGAAGCACAACCGAAGGCGAGGATCCAGAGCCAGTTCCAGGCACAGGAGCCATGGCTGTACTCACACAGGAGCAGGGAACAGCTGCAGTTGCTTGTTCCTGGCACCGGAGGGCAGTCTACACCATATAATTTCACAACATACCTTGAATAACACTCAACCTCACAGTAGTATTTCTAACCTTTAAAAAAACTTAATAAACATAAACTATAATCAAATGTATATCACCATCATCAACAATTCAAACATAAAGCCAAACAGGAACTTTCACAGGTCTCCAAAATACTAACACTGTAAAAATGAACTTCTCAGTCACTATCTAAAACAGGAATGAGTATGAACGAAGGCATGTTGTAAAATTGTATCTGGATAATGTTGTGTATAAAGAAAACTTATGTTTATTGGAATTGTGACATGGGTGTGACGTGTGAGTATGGTCAATTGATTATATTGGTGGTGAGAAATTAACACCTTTTTAGTTGTTAGGGTATAACATCTGTCAATCTACGAGACATCAAGACTGGATTAATTTAAATTTTTGCGACACTATAGGTCTCTCTCTCTGTCTCTACATATATATATATTCACTGAAAAAACCATAGGTTTCAGGCCTTAAATAGTTAGGAATTAGCATTTAAAAAACCTTTAAAATTCACTCAAAAAACTATAAGTTTTAGGGGTGTTATAGTCCGCAGGGCGGAAGAATGTCGAGTGCCTCCCCAAAAGCTTAGGCACATTGGACAACAAAATTCTCATCGGCCGCCCGGTCGGGGGGATGGCACCATCGACTGCAGCAGCGGACACCAAGTGCGGCAGTCGAGGCTAATCGCTTCCAAACTTGTTGGAGGTTGAGGACAGGACTCCATGAGAAAATTATAGCGCACTGAACCTTAACACAGCCTACTAAGGTTTGAACACTAGCATCACTCTTCAAGAATGACCTAATTAAAACTACATGCATCAAACGGACTACCTATCCCAGAAAGCATGGCAAGACGGTGTACTGAACACACGCCTCCCATGGGTGTGGTTTAAGCAATGCCCGGTAAATACGATCGCATGAACGAACATTTCTTGAATGCAGCCCCTGATGACGGGACCAAGCTCCCAGAAACGCGTCGGGCAGATTTGATTTTATGTGAAATGAGGCAGTGCGCTAAGAGAGAAGCCCGCAGGGCGGAAGAATGTCGAGTGCCTCCCCAAAAGCTTAGGCACATTGGACAACAAAATTCTCATCGGCCGCCCGGTCGGGGGGATGGCACCATCGACTGCAGCAGCGGACACCAAGTGCGGCAGTCGAGGCTAATCGCTTCCAAACTTGTTGGAGGTTGAGGACAGGACTCCATGAGAAAATTATAGCGCACTGAACCTTAACACAGCCTACTAAGGTTTGAACACTAGCATCACTCTTCAAGAATGACCTAATTAAAACTACATGCATCAAACGGACTACCTATCCCAGAAAGCATGGCAAGACGGTGTACTGAACACACGCCTCCCATGGGTGTGGTTTAAGCAATGCCCGGTAAATACGATCGCATGAACGAACATTTCTTGAATGCAGCCCCTGATGACGGGACCAAGCTCCCAGAAACGCGTCGGGCAGATTTGATTTTATGTGAAATGAGGCAGTGCGCTAAGAGAGAAGCCCGCAGGGCGGAAGAATGTCGAGTGCCTCCCCAAAAGCTTAGGCACATTGGACAACAAAATTCTCATCGGCCGCCCGGTCGGGGGGATGGCACCATCGACTGCAGCAGCGGACACCAAGTGCGGCAGTCGAGGCTAATCGCTTCCAAACTTGTTGGAGGTTGAGGACAGGACTCCATGAGAAAATTATAGCGCACTGAACCTTAACACAGCCTACTAAGGTTTGAACACTAGCATCACTCTTCAAGAATGACCTAATTAAAACTACATGCATCAAACGGACTACCTATCCCAGAAAGCATGGCAAGACGGTGTACTGAACACACGCCTCCCATGGGTGTGGTTTAAGCAATGCCCGGTAAATACGATCGCATGAACGAACATTTCTTGAATGCAGCCCCTGATGACGGGACCAAGCTCCCAGAAACGCGTCGGGCAGATTTGATTTTATGTGAAATGAGGCAGTGCGCTAAGAGAGAAGCCCGCAGGGCGGAAGAATGTCGAGTGCCTCCCCAAAAGCTTAGGCACATTGGACAACAATATATATATATATATATACATATATAAACATATATAATCTGCATATCTATATAAATACAAATATAAATGCATGCATACATATACATATATGCATACAATAGCAGCCCGTCCCGACGTTGTCCGGGTATGAATTGCTGCCGGCCAGTAGTATATTGTTTTGTAGGATTTCGTTTTGATAGCATTTCTTATCTGTGACAGGCCTGTGAAACGCTCCGATTTACAGTGCACTGCTGATGCACTTAAGAGTGCGCGTTCAGTAGTGTGTGAACTCGAGTTTCCCTACTTTATTTTTCCTTGCAATATTATATAGCGCGAACTCGACAACATGGCATGAGCACAATTTACATTACAGTAGAACACATTCATTTGTGGTAGACACGGGGAGACAAAGCGATGTGCCTGGAATCACAGGATGTGGAGCTGATGCCGAGATTCGAACGTAGCTCCCCAGCTCTAAAGTTTGCAATTCTAGAACTTGTGGCAGGAGGTGTGTCTAAAAGTGTATGTCGGTGCTGGCCATCAATGAGAGAGACCTGTGCATTTTTCAAATCGGTGGTGGTGAAAAAATATGAGTATGTTGCTGGAGATGTGGGCCGACGTGCCACCAATGTACTTACCGGGGGAGGGTAAGCACCCATTATTCCGCAACTTTCTTTCCGCATACCATCACTCCGCATACTTTTATTACGAAAGTACCAAGACTCCGCAATGCCATTATAACGCATGGCATTACATTTTATATGCTTTACCACGCATACATTTACAACGAAATTCGTTGTAAATGCATGAATGGTAAAAGCATGTTTTTTTTAATGTTTGGATAAGGTAAGTATGGGTATAGGGGTATATGTTTTGGGGTACTGAGGTATATGTTTTGGGGTGTTTGGGTATTTTAAGGGTTCAGATATAGTTTTGGGTTATGGGGTACAGGGTTAGTTTTAGGGTTTAGGGATAGGTATGGGTTTTGGGGTACAGGGGTATTTTTAGGGTTCAGGGCTAGATTTGGGTTTTGGGGTACAGGGGTATTTTTAGGGTTCAGGGGTAGGTTTAGGTTTTGGGGTACAGGTTTTTTTTAAGGGTTCAGGGCTAGGCTTGGGTTTTGGGGTACGGGTATTTTTAGGGTTCAGGGCTAGGTTTGGGTTTTGGGGTACAGGTGTATTTTAGGGTTCAGGGGTAGGTTTGGGGTTTGGGGTACTGGGTTATTTTATGGTTCAGGGCTAAGTTTGGGTTTTGGGGTACAGGGGTATTTATAGGGTTCAGGGCTAGGTTTGGGTTTTGGGGTACAGGGGTACAGGGGTATTTTTAGGGTTTAGGGATAGGTTTGGGTTTTGGGGTACAGGGTATATTTATAGGGTTAAGATGGGTTAGTGTTTAAGGGTGTTGGGGTATTTTAAGGAGTAAGGGTGGTTATGATTATGGGGTGCAGGGGTATTTAAAGGGAGCAGGGTGTACAGAACCTGGGAACAAAAAACAATGAAATATTGGGCACAACGCTCGCTTTTTTTCCGTAATCCCGTGCCCCGCACACGCCCACGCCCTCAGCACACTCCCACAGCACACGATAGGAGACCTGGCATGAAGGGCGGAACGTACCACACGCCCCCAGCCTTTGTCACGCCCCCAGCACACGCCCACAGCACAACGCAGACACGCCCAAAAGGGACTACTTTGCTGGCACGGTTCTTTTACCTTTTAAATGTATATGGTGGGCGTCTGCACAGCCTATGTCCTTCTGCTGCAACTGCCCTTTTCAACGCTGTATTGGGTGTTGTGATTGGTGCTGTGGTTCCTGAGATTACCCGCCTCAAAGGTTTGGGCTCTCTCTTTATTATATTAGTACTAGCAGCCCGTCCCGACCTTGTCTGGGTGCAACAGGCTTCCCCGCCCCCCGCCCGCCCCGACATTGTGCAGCAGCCCGGGCCCCCGCCCGGCCTGTCCCCCGCTTGCCCCGACCCCCGCCTGCCCTGACCCCCGCCTGCCCCGACATGGGTCCCCTTACCTGAGCCGCCGCTCCTCCCGCCTGTCCGCTGCTCGCACCGCCGCTGACCTGTCCGCTGCTCCTCACGTCACCGCTCCTCCCCCGCGCCATGTCCACCGCTCCTCGTCGTGCTCCTGGACGCCGCTCCTCCCCGCGCTCCTGACGTGAGCACGCACGTCGCGGCCGGCGCTACTTTGGAGGAACTACTTTTTTTTTTACTGAACATTTTTTAAATAACGGTTTTTTTTTTACATTTATATAGCCTATAACCATCTACACACCCTGACGATTCCAACGGTGTATCGGGTGTGTGGATTGGCACTGTGGTTCCCGAGTTTACCCGCCTCAAAGGCTGAAAGTTCTTCCTTTATTATAGTAGTATAGATATGCATGTTATTTACATGAAAGTTTTAAAAACACTAATAAAAGCAAAGCTAAAAAGCCACCTCATTACAAACAGAATGGCTTTAACTTAAACGAGGGCGAGATCTATTGCATTTTCAATGCTTGTTTACTTTGGTTCCATCAAGAAGGCATTCAGATGTGTCACACATTTGCCATAAATTCTGAATGTTAGCACTCTAGTTGCTCATTAGATCACTGTAGTAAAGCTACTGCTCACCAGGGAAGTCTGCTGCTAATCATACTTTCTATGGCAAAATGAACCCCCTCATTTTGTTCCATTTTAAATTAAATGTTTTCAGACTTACCACTTCATTCCAATGAAGATGGCTTCTGGTGTGCCATACTTTTGTCATAAGTAAGACTGTTAGCGCTCTAGTTGTTCTGTCATTGGGATATACTTGGGCTACATCTGGGTGATATTTGGGCTACATTTGGGCTCTTTTGTCTCTAGTGGCCATCTTGGGAGACTGCATGTCAGAATTTTTTAATGAAATAGAAGAGGATTTGGGAAGTCACTCAAAATGTGCCCTAATGTTTCTTTCTGCAGCACTAATCATACTTTCTATGGCAAAATATACCCCCTCATTTTGTTCCTTTTTAAATTAAATGTTTTAAGAGTTACCACTTTATTCCAATCAAGATGGCTTCAGGTGTGCCATACCTTTGTAATAAGTAGGACTGTTAGCGCTCTAGTTGTTCTTTAGAACACTCTAGGAGGCTGCAGGAGAACACAAAGGAATCAACTGACAGTCTCTGTCCTTGTTGGATGTACATGTTTTACTAAGAATGTCAGACTTCGTTCTCACATGACTGAGAAAGATAATGTGAATTTACAGAAAATATGCTTTCAGTTTAGCTTATAGATCCCCTTCCAAACCACTGTGGGAAAAGCATGAGATAATAGTTTTCTTTCAAACATGATTCATGATATCCCAGCAGAAGGCTTTTTCACATGGTAAAATCACCTTAGAACACACCACAATTCCTAAAATGAGTATGGTACCATCAACAAATGATTTATAATGTAACTAAAGTCCTAAAACCCTCTATTAACTACAATGCTTTTTAATGAGGTGCTATCGTGTATATTGGTCCCAAGATGGCTGCCAACACTTCTTGGATGAAGTGCTGACTGCCAATCAGATCTCACGATGAGATGTGTGGTTAGGCTCCGCCCAGATATATATGTGTTTTTGAAGTTAATTTTCATAAAAACCAATGGTGCAATTTTCACCAAATATAGCAAAGGCACTTCTGCGTACCAGTCCCTACAATTTTGCCAAGTTTGGTGTAATTCCGTTCAGCGGTTCGGGCTGTAGCCTTGTCAGAACGTCCTATGGAAATTAACATGGGGAAAACACGTTTTGGGACCCCCCTTTTTTCTCAGCCCCCACTTCACGAATCCCCCCGAAACTTTCAGGGAAGGAGCGCAGCGGAGCTGGCCAAGATTTTGGAAAATTACACGCAAATTCCTCAACCGGCGCCAAAGTTATTCCCAATAGAATGTTGCGGAATTCCAATGGTAGCTAGGTCCTAACTATATATACCTACTGGCTATCACCAGTAGGTTATATATATATATATATATATATATATATATATATATATATATATATATATATTACCTACTGGCGGTCGCCAGTAGGTATATATAGTTAGGATTTTTTCTCTATGGGTTTTTTGAAAATTCTATGTCTAATAACTTTGGCGTTTGTGGACGGAATTGGCTGAAATTTTCAGGAAAATGGCACATTTTGTTTCTGAGCAGCCCTTGAAAATTTGGGGGGGGTTCGTCAAGGGGGGGCCGAGAAAAAAGGGGGGTCCCAAAACGTGTTTTTAACATTGAGTTTTCCATAGGGCGGTTGGCCTCACTTTTAGCCCGAACGGCTGAATGGATTTGCACGAAACTTGGCAAAATTGTAGGGACTGGTAGCCCGATGTGCCTTTTGTAGGTCTCAATATATGTGCTCCAGTGGATTTTGAGAAATTAACGTTTAAAAAAAGATATATATCTGTAACAGCGGACCGGTTAGCGCTCTGGTTCGCGGACTTTTCGCGCAACGGAGCTTTGTGAAGCGAAGCTGATTGGTTCTCCGGCGTCTGTCAACATTCCAAACAGTCCGTAGCGGCCGCCATCTTGTCTCTCGGTAGGATCGAGAGACAAGAGGAGGTCAAAACAAAGGGGGAAATAACTATAAGGGGGCATAGTAGATCCTCGCTGACCCCCTAGGTTTGATGTGGAGGTTTTAAAAGGGCCCCGCGGGGCAAAAAAAAATAATAAAAATAATAATTGAACGGCTGAATGGATTTGCACGAAACTTGGCAAAATATTAGGGACTGGTAGCCCGATGTGCCTTTGCTAGGTCTCAATATATGTGCTCCAGTGGATTTTGAGAAATTAACGTTCAAAAAAAGATATATATCTGTAACAGCGCTCCGCTTCGCGTAACGGAGGTTTGCGAAGCTGATTGGTCATTCTGTCACTGGGCTATAGTTGGGCTACATCTGGCTGATATTTGGGCTACATTTGTTTTTTTGTGTGTCTGGCGGCCATCTTTGGGCTACATTGGGCTACATTGGGCTTCATTGGGCTACATTCGGCTAATTAGCAAATAGCTCATCGCAAACTAGGAATGGTAAAGAATCGCTATTTATTCCTTAAAGTTCGCTATTTAGGAAATGCAAATAACTTTGATGATACATATGGCGGTTCATCTCTAACAAGATAAGAAGCATAGGGATAGATTTATGATGACTGGCGCATCACCAGGGATGTGTTAGTCATTCTGTGCCGCTGTTCCGTCACCTATGGTGTGCTGCATTTACAATGCGGCGCATCACGGGGCAAAAACAGCACAGATGCGTGATGTATCTGTGCCGTAAAGGTGGCGCATTGCTGGAGTTGTATCGCAAGTGTGATGAAGCTCCAGCAAGGGTCGGGGGTGCCCCTGTCGCAGGGTTTCTGTTCTCACACAGAACTGTGGACAGAGGGTTGGAACCTCGGCGAATTAGGGTGTCCCAAAACTCACGTTAGTAATCAAAAACTATTTAGCAAGCTAGGTACAGTGTCACATTGGATATAACAAACTCTCAATGTTTAGACAATCCAGAATATGAACTTATAGTACCTCAGGATACGTGGAACTCATGAACAGTCGGTCGTTATATATTTCTTAGAAACCAGAACATGGAGTTAAGAAGAACACATGTGTATTTGAAATGTTTATTTACTAATGCCGTCTTCTCAGGCGTAGTACCTTAGATAATAAAAGTACACATATTATCAGTAGCAAAATTACCAGCATAGTTACTAGTACATAAAAAGTGAATGGTGATAGTATGTTAACATGCTGTAAATGAATAAGAGTTAGCAACACTTATAAGCAGCCGCGGGCCGTGGAGGGAGTTACGGTGAGGCATGGAGGCGGGGAGGGGGAGAAGCAGGGTGGAGAATACAAGTACACATATTATCAGTAGCAAAATTACCAGCATAGTTACTAGTACATAAAAAGCGAATGGTGACAGTATGTTAACATGCTGTAAATGAATAAGAGTTAGCAACACTTATAAGCAGCCGCGGGCCGTGGAGGGAGTTACGGTGGGGCAGGGAGGCGGGGAGGGGGAGGGGCAAGGTAGAGAGGGCTCCACCCTGCTTCTCCCCCTCCCCGCCTCCCTGCCTCACCGTAACTCCCTCCACGGCCCGCGGCTGCTTATATCTCACCCTCCCTAATACACATATTATATTATTTGCTAAGAAGGTCTCTTTGTGTTGGTTTAGGGCGTGCCCATACTTTAGTGTCTTAGATTTGAAGGAATCACATCAGCATACACCAGCTCTCTCTTCATGTGAACCGCATCAACTGTTGTGTATGTGTGTTCGGCAAAGCAATATAAAACCCGCCTCATGCCCAGAATTGGCAGAAGTTGCACTTATGTTATGAGTATGAAGTCGTGGAGATCAGACCTCATAACAATTCTGTATCGTGTTGTTCTTGAAACTTTAGCACTCGCTGTACAGATATAGTTTAACAAGCAAAGCAGATAGTAGAGCAATAACATATTATTCTCATGTAAACCACGATGAACTACTAGGTGGAAAGCTAAAGCAACAACTAAATGTCGTGTGCAGAAGTTGCAAAAAAGGAAAAATGGCGTTTAAACCGGTAATGAGCCCATGCTAACTTAACACGGTGTAAAGATATCCAGGACCTAGATGACACCTCCTCATGATCCGGAAACGAACTGAATAAGATAATAGAAGTGCCATCTCATGAGAGCAGATTGCAAGTTTATATGTGGACGGTCCGCAAGGTAAAGCATTAAAAACTAGGAAAATTCAATGCTAAAGAAAAATAAAACAGCCAAGTACTTTATCGAGTCTTAAGCCAATAGGCAAGGTAAATAATAAAAACTTGACAATTAAGTCAATGAATTGTCAATGAAATGCTAGTACTCAGCATATGAAACATGAAAAAGGTCTATGACATAACTGTGTATGCAAAATAAGCTGCAACAGCCTCCAACAGGAAGTCACCGTCTTCATCCGAAAACAGTTCAGCCATCCAATTTAAAAGCGGAAAAGAACATACGTGCTCTCCCAGCACCGGATCCTCTATCACCATCAGAGGACAGCTCGGTGGGTTTTCAAGAAAGCTGTGTTCCAAGAAAGACTGTGCTGCCGCCAGTAAATTCCAGGGACCAAGTAGTCCATGCATCAATGCCACAGCCATAATCCTTTCGCCAGGACAAATCAACTCGTGAGTAATGATAGGAGTCATCAGCTGATTAAAGTCGACGTCAGGAGAAACCGGTCCGCAGAGACACAAATCAATGGCCCAATCGAAATCACAGGTCAGGCAGTGAAATACAGGCTGGACACAGGTGAAGTAGGAGAACCGAAAAGATAATCCATATGCCGTGCTTAATATCGCCAACGGCATTGTGCCATAATATTCTAGCATGCGATTGCGGAACAGTGTCAGCAGCTGCAGGGTCGGAGGTTGCATAGGAGGGACATCCATATTTAAAAATGTAAAAAAGTACAAGAGCGTCCGCTGGTAATGCAAGTAAAAATGCAATCCACGAACCAGAGTGGAGAAAATGGAATGAAAGGGAGTAGGGATGACTCCAAAGATTTTCTCAAATGAAGTCACGAGACCACTGGTAACAACTTTAAAAAAGTGTGCCAGGGATTTTGTGGAGGATGCGTTAAAGATAGTCGGAAACATGTTGCTGAAATTGAAAGGCAAACCTGTGTACGGGTGTTCGCTATGTGAAGTACGAAAGTTTCACGGGCCGAACTCAAGGCCACCTCTCTCTGAGACAAAAGAGCTCTTATTCTTGTCATGCTGTTGAAACGTGTCCCAAGGTTGGTATTTGTGGCCAGATTGAAAACTCCCTATGTTCATGTGTGGGAGGAAATAGAACATTTCTGCAGCAAATAACCCGTTCACTTACTGTTACGATAAAAGGAATACTTTTAATTAACTCAGAACAATCTTCATTATTGAGCATCAAATAACTACCATTTTCCAACAACTTGAACGTGGGGATGATAGCAGGAACTGGCGTGCCTTGCATCACGCAAGCCATATTTGGTCGCTGTTTGTTGCATGAATCGTGTAACTGTATGTGCCTACACATTAGTGAATGATCTGGCGTCTCAGTGCATTCCTCTCCATTCAGATAAACTTCTTGATCATCTTTGAAACATCTGTATGTGTATGGAAGCGACCAGACCTCATGAACAAAAGCACTACCTAAAGGTTCATAAAGACCTATTGGTATATATTTCATACAATTTGAAAACTTATATAAAGCAAAAGGCAGCGTTATTAAACCGTCGATAAGGCATGTTGCCAAAAAACCCGCAATCCTCTGCTGATGATGTCACTGAGCATGTCATGAATGATGTAATATGTGACATCATCAGTAGTGGATTATGGGTAATAGTATCTCTAGTTTACTCCCCTATAGCTGTCTTTCTTTTAACATAAGTGTGTGTTTCCTTCCCTTATACTTACTGTTTTTGGTTCGCTTCCAGTTCGCGTACCAGCGAGCGAACTAGGAAGCGAACTAAGAGAAATAGAGGTTGGCACAGTTCCAAATATTGTACCAATTTTTTAATAACGGGGAGGTAGTTCTGAAAAGAACTTTTTTTTTTATTTTGCTGAACATTTTTTTACTGTAAGGTTCCCGATTCGCGAAGCGGGAACGAAGAAAAAAAAATATTTAAAAAAATAATTATTCATAAACATATAAAATATATTTTTGGATTTAAAGAAGAATAAATTTTACAGCTACAGATATTAGCTGTTAAAAAACCAATGAAATTCACTGAAAAAACCATAGGTTATAGACCATATATAGTTAGGAATTAGCATTTACAAAACCTTGAAAATTCACTGAAAAAACCATAGGTTATAGACCATATATAGTTAGGAATTAGCATTTACTAAACCTTATTTTACTCACACAAAACCATTGAAATTCCATATATAGTTAGTTGCACTAACTATATATCGCGCACCCGCAATCCACTGCTGATGATGTCACATATTACATCATTCATGACATGGTCAGTGACATCACTGATGACATCACTGATGACATCTCAAATGACATCACTGATGACATCATCTAGTGTCTGTGTGTTTTTGTAAAGTTTAAATACGTTTTACATATTGAAGAATGACTGGATGTATGGAAGACTGAGTGTGTGTGTGGCTGGCTGGGAGGTGTGTGACTCTGTGCATATCAATGTGTACTTGTATCAGTGATTGTATAAGAGAGTAAGTATGTGTTAGTATATGTGTGAAAAGTATGGTGTTCTGTGTTTAACTATAGATGAGGAAATCGAAGTGTGATTGATTCTTCACAGGACTGACTAGGTGTATGAGTGCATATGATAGTGTTCTAATAATAACTGACTGTATGTATGAGTAATTGTATGGGTGAATGAGTGAATGTGTGTGTAGACGTACGAATCAGTGAGTGCGTATGTAGTAACTGGTATTGGTGTGTCATGATGTCATCAGTGATGTCATTTGAGATGTCATCAGTGATGTCATTTCAGATGTCATTAGTGATGTCATCAGTGATGTCACTGAAGTATGGTGTTCTGTGTTTAACTGTATAGATGAAGAAATGGAAGTGTGATTGATTCTTTACAGGACTGACTTGGTGTGTGAGTAACTCCATGGATGAGTGGCAGTGTGTGACTGTCTGCATAGGTGTATGAGTGCATATGATAGTGTTGTAATAATAAGTGACTGTATGTATGAGTTATTGTATGGGTGAATGAGTGAATGTGTGTGTAGACGTAGGAATCAGTGAGTGCGTATGTAGTAACTGGTATTGGTGTGTCATGATGTCATCAGTGATGTCATTTGAGATGTCATCAGTGATGTCATCAGTGATGTCATTTGAGATGTCATCAGTGATGTCATCAGTGATGTCACTGACCATGTCATGAATGATGTAATATGTGACATCATCAGCAGTGGATTGCGGGTGCGCGATATATAGTTAGTGCAACTAACTATATATGGAATTTCAATGGTTTTGTGTGAGTAAAATAAGGTTTAGTAAATGCTAATTCCTAACTATATATGGTCTATAACCTATGGTTTTTTCAGTGAATTTTCAAGGTTTTGTAAATGCTAATTCCTAACTATATATGGTCTATAACCTATGGTTTTTTCAGTGAATATATATATATATATATATATATATATATATATATATATATATATATATATATATATATATATATATATATATGTGTTTGCAAAGGCCCAGAAGCTTTTCAGGAAGCACACGACAGCAAATGAAAACCAAAAGGTTTATTTAAACAGAGGAACCAGCATTTGCATTCCAGTAAAGATTCATAGCGCCTGACGCGTTTCAAGGCTCCTGCCTTTCTTCAGAGGCGACTTACAGATTGTGAATGTTTTCCAGAATGGATTTTAAACCCAGCTGCATGTAATGTTCATCAATTACCTTGCTCAGTGCGTTTTTTTCATTTCAAAGCATGCTGGAATAGGTAGTCCAATTTAATACCAGTCATTCCCTTGGGTAGGTTCTGTTCAAAACTTCACACTTTTAAAATCCATTATTTACCTCAGTGGGGCCCAGAGTGCAGAGCTGATCATTTTTTCCTTCACTTGCTGTTCTGCAACAGGCGTGGACACAGTTCCCACCAGCAGCCTCTCTCCTTCGTGAAAGGGAAAGGCGGAGACCTGTCGTGTGCCTCCTAAATGCTAAGGGCAATTTGGTGAACAATCTACAGCACGGCAGCCTAGTCGTGAGGAGAGCATCATCAACTGCTGCAACAAGAAACGTCTGACAGCAGTTTGAGGCCGGCGCTTCCAAACTGGTTGGAGGTGTGGCACAGGACTCCTCGATGAAAATCACAGCGCATCGAACCACAACGCAGCCTACTATAGGTTTGAAATGTGCCTCAATGGTCAGTGACTCTTGTCTTTACTTAAAAGAGAACATTTACAGTGCAGCGTAAAGGACTACAAATCCCAGCCAAACTTAGTATGACGGCGCACTTAGCACATGCCTACTGTTGGGACTTGAATGAATAAAAAAGCCCAGAATACACCGCTGCACGAACGAGTCTCGCTGATGGCAGCCCCTGATGACGGGAGTGATTCCCAGAAACGCGTCGGGCATTTTAATGACTTGCGAAGTGGGGTGACGCGCTGAATGTGAAGCCGGGAAAGGCGGAGACCTGTCGTGTGCCTCCTAAATGCTAAGGGCAATTTGGTGAACAATATATATATATATATATATATATATATATATATATATATAATATATATATACACACACATATATATATATATATATATTCACTGAAAAAACCATAGGTTATAGACCATATATAGTTAGGAATTAGCATTTAAAAAACCTTATTTTACTCACACAAAACCATTGAAATTCCATATATAGTTAGTTGCACTAACTATATATCGCGCACCCGCAATCCACTGCTGATTATGTCACATATTACATCATTCATGACATGGTCAGTGACATCACTGATGACATCACTGATGACATCTCAAATGACATCACTGATGACATCACTGATGACAACATCCAGTGACTGTACGTTTCTGTAAAGTTAAAATATGTCTTACATATTGAAGAATGAGTGGATGTATAAGTGTCTGGATGAAGGATTTAGTAGGTGCGTGACTGACTGTATGAGTGAGTGATTAAATGTGTCTCACTGAATGCATGGGTTAGTGACTAAACTGTCTTAATTTGTGCATCATTATGTCTGTTGTTCTGTAAACTGCTGCATGTGTTGATCATTAGCTATACGAGAGGCTATATGTGTTATTAATTGGTTGCCCAAGTATTTCTATGGGAGATTGAGTTTGTGTGGGGGTGGCTGGAAGGTGTGTGACTCTATGCATAGATGTGTGAGCAGTTTATTCACTAGGTGTATGAGTTCAAGAGTGCATGTGGAAACAGCTACATGGGCAGTTGACTGTGTGCATGAGTGTATTGATGAGTGAATGGATATCTCAATGCTACATGTCATAGTAAGTACATATGTAAAACACAGTACATGTGAGAGTTGGCATATATAAATAACTGTGCATGAGAGCCACTGAATGAGTGAGTGGTTGTATCGATCATTGTGAACTTGTATCAGGGATTGTATAAGAGAGTAAATATGTGTTAGTATATGTTTCAATAAGTAAGTTGTGTTTAACTGTATAGTTGAAGAAATGGAGGTGAGATTGTTTCTTTGCATGACTGACTGGGTGTGTGAGTAACTCCATGGATGAGTGGCAGTGTGTGAGTGTCTGTATACACTGAGTGTATCTAAGGTTATATTAGAGTCTGAAGAGGTTTATCGTATTAGCACAAGAATGATGTCAAATGAGATGTCATCAGTGATGTCATCAGTGATGTCATTTGAGATGTCATCAGTGATGTCATCAGTGATGTCACTGACCATGTCATGAATGATGTAATATGTGACATGATCAGCAGTGGATTGCGGGTGCGCGATATATAGTTAGTGCAACTAACTATATATGGAATTTCAATGGTTTTGTGTGAGTAAAATAAGGTTTTTTAAATGCTAATTCCTAACTATATATGGTCTATAACCTATGGTTTTTTCAGTGAATTTTCAAGGTTTTGTAAATGCTAATTCCTAACTATATATGGTCTATAACCTATGGTTTTTTCAGTGAATTTCAATGGTTTTTTAATAGCAAATATCATAAGCTGTCGAATGTCAAGTACGTGGTAAGTGAAAACATTTTCGTGTTTATGCACACTGATCTGCTTTCAATGGTGCCCCCCCCCCCCTCATTTCTATTAGGAGTACTCTCTCTTTGCAGATAGTGAAAGGTAGTTAACGCAGGCCTTTGCCCCCGTTGTAATCCGTCGTGCCTGCTTCTCTCTCCATTTGATTGATTGTTATCCAAGTATTTACTGTTTTAGAATTAGTTCTCTTTGGTTCATTCTCTATTTACAAACAAACACAGAGTCGCAATACTCTGTTTAGTCTTTGCAGATAACGAAAAATCGTGTAAAAAAAAAGAAAAGGAATCGAGCAAAATCAGTAGGCCACTAATGGGATCTCTTTTTGACCTCGCTAAAATAGAAACATTAGGAACAACCCCTCATGACAAATACAAAACTAGTGAGATGAACTGAACTCCACACAATGATGGCTGCAAAACAGCTCAGCTCCGCCACCCACCCCGCCCAAAATAACGATAAAGAACGGCTGCCATGATTGGTTGCGGAATGACCACGACGGAGCTACGAAATGGTGCTGCTCTCATGCTAACCCCAGCTTCAGTCTGAAACATCCAGAAACACTGTAGACTACCAATTCGATCAGTTCCGGTAGCGCCCCAATGTAACCCGGTAGAGAAGAACTAGCCCTCCCCTCTTTGACTGATGGTTCTTGTTGCCTGTCCCCTCTGTTGTCATTTAACAGAACTATTTAGCCTGCTGAAAGGGGTTGTGTTCCGACCGCTGGTTGGTGGAGACATTTTGACTATATTCTGTACCTGCGTTGTTGCGTAATGCGTCATATGACGCGCCGCGTTAGCGCATCCGGAAGTCATCCGGGGCGCGCAGCGCGTAACGTAAGCATAACAAGTCATGTGACTTGTTAATAAAACTTTTCATTGGTTCATTTTACTTTTCTTATTGTAATGATGAAAGGCTTGGTCATATGACCTAAAAATTACGCTTTTCATTACTTCCGAACATTATTTTTTCTTAAATATATGTTATAATGTTCCAGGCTAATGTACTTTCCCGGAAATTTTACAACTGTCCTGCAAGTAAAATATATTCTTTTTTCGAGAAAAAGAGCGTTTCTTCGTCCCATGACGGAGCCGTTGAGCAAAAGAGGGTCGACCTGCTGTCTTAGTCGCCGATACGCCTGAATATGAGATTCTTATCGATCACTTTATGTTGCAGGAATAGAAAACACAACAGCCCTTGACCATTTATCTTTACTGCGTTCCTTCGTATTATACCTTTTACCCTTCATGTAATTGGTCTGCTTTATTTCACTTGCCTTTTAATGATTCTAAAACAGTCACTATTATTAAAAACTTTACCAATGTATATACTACTACCATGTTTTCTTTTAAAAACCTTTATTGTGAAAATTTCATTATACAAATACGAGCCTATAACCACGTGGGCCTGCCACAGAGCAAACTGTAATCGTATATGATGAATAGACATTTACACTGTAGAGGAACGTAACGGGCGGGCCATTAGGTTGCAAGAACTAAGGTGTCTAACAGTTACGGAATCGGTGGACGTACATTTTATAATTAAAATACGACAGGGCCAGTTACAATAAAATTATCAAGATATACATTTGCGGGCAAGTACCATGGGTGACGTTAATTCGAACTTTCAACAGTACAGTAATCAATAACACATCAGAACGTAATATCAATAGGGATGTCGAAATAGTCAATCAATTCTCGTCCCCGCCCGCCATGTGCTTCAAAACTGCATACGTATCTCGTGATTTCAAGGTTCTGCAACCAGTACACAACAAGGAGTTACGAGTCCCATTTATTCCGGCGCCATTTTGGGCGAGGACGGGCAGGTCCAGGATATAGTCAAAATGTCTCTACCAACCATCGACTATGATGATGTTCATATGCTGTATTTATTAGAGTAACACTCATCTGTCCACATGAAATTAATTTGCCACAATCTAAACATGTCATTTTAATCTTTCCAAAGTTCTTCTAAATATTTGGGACCGTTTCCCTTGCCTCTGAAGCTCTCAGTGCCACTTCTTTGATGAATGTACTAGCAGGTCAGGGGTTCTCCTCCAAATCTCTCTTTTATGCAGCACTATAATTAATTGGTGCCACCTCTCCATATGACGATGCATGGTATAGTTACCACAACTATATTTTTTTTCGGTTCCTCTGGAGAGTTCATCGTGGCAGATGAAGCGTGTAACGTACCGGGCATTTACCTTTTTTTGCATGTACAGGAAAGGGAAAAAAAATCGAGCGTCCGAGTTCTAAGGTGTCCCAGGGCCATTTTAGTGGACCAGGCCCAAATCCAAAGAACAGGCCGCCATTTTGAGAGTCCTCTTGCAGCCGCCTGTCGCTGTAGCATCAAGAGCAGCCGAAACTCAGCTGAATGGCAACTGAAACGGTAAAGGGGCGCCCCACTACAGCAGACGAGCCTCCACCTAGGAAGGCCCATTCACGCCGGCTCCCCCCCCCTTCGGGCACCCCACGCCGTTATTCGGAGCAGTATTGTAGGATGGCCACACCAGTGCGGCAACTTGCTAGACATCACCTCGGTGGTAACCGAATCTCAACGCCTTGTGGTGTCTTCTATTCAAAAAACATTGTTATGCTGCCTTCGACCTATTCGCCGCAAGTGCGCACACAACTCAACTGCATAGCTTGCTAGACACCACCACGGTGCCATCCGGATCTTGGAATGTCAGCACCTTTTGGTGTCTTCTCTTCAGAAAATATTGTTGCGCTGCCTTTGGCCCCATTCGCACATCAGTCCGCTACTGACGCCATCTCACAGGCTAATGGGGCGCCCCATGCCGACTTTCAGCATTGTAGAATGACCACACCAGTACAGCAACTTGCTAGACATCACCTCGGTGCCATCCGGATCTCGGCGCCCCACTGCAGATGAAGTGCCTCTCAACTATGAAACCACCACGGTGACATCCGGATCTTGGCGCGTTGTGCTGCCTTCGGCCTATTCGCACATCGGTCCGCTACTGACGCCATCTCACAGGCTAATGGGGCGACCCACGCCGAGTTTCAGCATTGTAGGATGACCACACCAGTACAGCAACTTGCTAGACATCACCTCGGTGCCATCCGAATCTTGGCATCTCAACGCCTAGTGGTATCTTCCATACAAAAAATATTGTTACGCTGCCTTTGGCCCCATTCGCACATCAGTCCGCAACTTAGACATCACCTCGGTGCCATCCGGATCTTGGCATCTCAGCGCCTTGTGGTGTCAGTCAGAAAATATTGTTGCGCTGCCTTTGGCCCCATTCGCACATCGGTCCGCTACTGACGCCATCTCACAGGCCAACGGGGCGCCCCACGCCAACTTTCAACATTGTAGGATGGCCACAGAAGTGCGACAACTTACTAGACACCACCTCGGTGCCATCCGGATCTTGGCGCGTTGTGCTGCCTTCGGCCTATTCGCACATCGGTCCGCTACTGACGCCATCTCACAGGCCAACGGGGCGCCCCACGCCGACTTTCAGCATTGTTGGATGGCCACACCAGTGCGGCAACTTACTAGACACCACCTCGGTGCCATCCGGATCTTGGCGCGTTGTGCTGCCTTCGGCCTATTCGCACATCGGTCCGCTACTGACGCAAACTCACAGGCCAACGGGGCGCCCCACGCCGACTTTCAGCATTGTAGGATGGCCACACCAGTGCTGCAACTTGCTGGACACCACCTCGGTGCCATCCGGATCTTGGCGCGTTGTATTGCCTTCGGCCTATTCGCACATCGGTCCGCTACTGACGCCGCCTCACGTGCCAACGTATTTTCTCCGCATTTTATACCCTATGCCGCATAACAGGTCATGTGACTTGTTTATAAAACTTTTCATTGGTTCATTTTACGTTTGGTTTCCTAATGATGGAAGGCTTGATCATATGACCTAAAAACAACACTTTTCATTGGATGAAAACTTTTTTTTTTCCCAAACGATGAAAGCCCCACCTTGTTTCTGGATGTTTCAGACTAAACTGGCGTCAGCATGAGAGCACCACCATCTCGTAGCTCCGTCGTGGTCATTCCGCGAGCAATCATGGCAGCCGCTCCCCACCAGAAGCCTGCAGGAGTCGGGCCCCCTAAACTTTTGATGAATTCTCAAGGCGGAGGGGACGCTTTCGAGAATGGGGTCCAAGACCTAGCAGACAAGCGTCCGATTTCCAAGGTGTCCCAGGGCCATTTCAGTGGACCAGGCCCAAAAAGGAAAGAGCCTGCCGCCATTTTGAGAGTCCTGTGACAGCCGCCTATCGCTGCACCGCAAGAGTGGGCGCAACTCAGCTGAATTGCGGCTTTTGACACAGTGGACCAAAAACGGACGGAATGGCAACTGAAACGGTAAAGGGGCGCCCCACTACAACAGATGACACTCCACCTGGAGAGGCCCGTTCACGCCGCCTCCCCCGGGGCGCCCCACGCCGTTATTCGGAGCAGCATTGTAGGATACCAAAACCAGTGCGGCAACTTACTGGACATCACCTTGGTGCCATCGTTCTGCTGCCTTGGAACTATTCGCACAACAGTTTGCTACTGATGACCCACCCCCGCGACGCCCCACGCCGTTATTTGCTGGGTGGCAACTTACTAGACATCACTTTCGTGTCATCTAGATTTCGGCGCGTTCTGCTGCCTTGGAACTATTCGCACAACAGTTTGCTACTGATGACCCACCCCCCGCGACGCCCCACGCCGGAAATCTGGACGTTGTGCTGCGTTGGGACTATTCGCACAGCCGACCGCTACTTCGTTGTTTTTCCCTAAAAATGTTTATATGTTATTACTATTTTTGTTTTCTTGTATATATTTATAAATTATTAAAGTTTTATAATCTTACTACTTTGTCGGAGTGCTATATATTTTTAATGTGACACATAATTGTAAAAACTTTGATGTACAAAGAGTCATCCCTGGAATCTTCCGCTTCACGCTCGGTCCCCTCCCCAATCACAATACAGGATGGTTTTCAGATAATAGCAACGCTTCTGCTGTGACGGATCTCATCGAGTGTGGGCCTTGATCTACTATAACTCCTTTGAAGAGGGGTGATTCTTTACAGCTGTGGCCATAAACTACATCTGCAGGGCTAGCTGATAGCCTAGGACCGGCCTGGACAATCGGACACAGAGGAAAAGGAGTGTCAGAGGGTGCGGTAGTGAATAGGGCGAAAGGGAGGTGTCGGGCGGGCACAGGGTGTGATTCTCAGGGAAGAGCAGCGCAGATGGGGGGAGGTTTATTACCCATGCATAAGACAGAGAGCGGGGGTGACCACTGCCTGGGTGAGATGCTTGCGAGGGTGGGGAGCCATGCTAAGGATCGACAGCGTGCACAGAGTGGGTCTGGTCAAGGCATCTAAAATGGCTGCCGTGCACGACAAAAGTGTGGCATTTGAAAAAAGACAAGATGGCGCAGACAATGTTTTTCAACACTTCCTGATTTCCTTCGAATCGAACGTTAACAGACGTTGGGGCATATTACCAAAGTTAAGCGATATTTATCCCTAACGATGCATTGCAAAGATTTTTTTACCGTCAGAAATTATCGCAGATAAACCTTGCTATTATCAAGGTTTATCGCAAATACGATAAAAAACGACCGCAATGCATTAATATCACTGAAAACTCAGCGATATTCATGCATTACCGAGCTAATGCTCTTAGCCATGTTATCCACCTCCCATTGGATAACATGGCTAAGAACTGCTCAGGGCAGCTGTTACTTTTTGGAGATATTTGCGCTTATCTCGAATATTTCCAAAAGTTGATAATAGGAGATAGCGATGTTAGCGACTGTTTCCAGTCGCTAACATCTTGGCATGCCCACTTTGCATGTCATTAGTGATAAATATCACTCACATGCAAAGTGGGGCCCAAGATGGTCGCTATCTCCTACTAGCCGTCGCTAACTGGTGTTAGCAACAGCTAGGTAATACAGATATAATTTTATCTCCGCGAAGCGGAGCGCTGTTACAGATATATATCTTGTTTTTGAACGTTAATTTCTCAAAATGCACTGAAGCACATATATTGAGACCTAGCAAAGGCACATCGGGCTACCAGTCCCTAATATTTTACCAAGTTTCGTGCAAATCCATTCAGCCGTTCGATTATTATTATTATTTTTTTTTTTTGCCCCGCGGGGCCCTTTTAAAACCTCCACATCAAACCTAGGGGGTCAGCGAGGATCTACTATGCCCCCTTATGGTCATTTGCCCCTTCGCTTTGGCCTCCTCTTGTCTCTCGATCCTACCGAGAGACAAGATGGCGGCCGCTACGTACTGTTTGGAATGTTTACAGACACCGGAGAGCCAATCAGCTTCGCTTCGCAAAGCTCCGTAACGCGAAAAGTACGCGAAGCGGTGCGCTGTTACAGATATATATCTTTTTTTTAACGTTAATTTCTCAAAATCCACTGAAGCACATATATTGAGACCTAGCAAAGGCACATCGGGCTACCAGTCCCTACAATTTTGCCAAGTTTCTTGCAAATCCATTCAGCCGTTCGATTATTATTATTATTATTTTTTTTTTGCCCCGCGGGGCCCTTTTAAAACCTCCACATCAAACCTAGGGGGTCAGCGAGGATCTACTATTCCCCCTTATGGTCATTTGCCCCTTCGCTTTGGCCTCCTCTTGTCTCTCGATCCTACCGAGAGACAAGATGGCGGCCGCTACGGACTGTTTGGAATGTTGACAGACGCCGGAGAACCAATCAGCTTTGCTTCACAAAGCTCCGTTGCGCGAAAAGTACGCGTCCTGGAGCGCTGCCCGGTCCGCTGTTACAGATATATATCTTTTTTTAAACGTTAATTTCTCAAAATCCACTGTAGCACATATATTGAGACCTACAAAAGGCACATCGGGCTACCAGTCCCTACAATTTTGCCACGTTTCGTGCAAATCCATTCAGCCGTTCGGGCTAAAAGTGAGGCCAACCGCCCTATGGAAAACTCAATGTTAAAAACACGTTTTGGGACCCCCCTTTTTTCTCGACCCCCCCTGGACGAACCCCCCCCAATTTTCAGGGGCTGCTCAGAAACAAAATGTGCCATTTTCCTGAAAATTTCAGCCAATTCCGTCCACAAACGCCAAAGTTATTAGACATAGAATTTTCAAAAAACCCATAGAGAAAAAATCCTAACTATATATACCTACTGGCGACCGCCAGTAGGTAATATATATATATATATATATCCAAGCTCCAAATATCCAAGGATCCTCAATCCATAATGTAGCACACACAGGGGGTAGGTCCACAGAAGATTTATTGCGGGAACTTAACAGCAACGACGCGTTTCGCCTTAGGGCTTTGTCAAATTGTGCAGACAGCCGAGACGCCCGTCTGCCTTAAAAGACGTCATTCATGTCATCAAGTGCAAAGAAGGACTATAGTACATATCTTAAAAGTGACCGCCATCTTATCACGATGTAATTAACTAAATGGATATCACATATGCGACTCAGGTTTCAGAATAGTTCGCATGGCCAAATGCAAGTGTACATACATACATCAAAGATTATTATAAATATGATAATCATAACGCCCAGAATGGGCTGATACAGTCCAAATACTTGCACATAATACTAATCACGCCCTCAATGGGCATATCTAAGGCATTATCGTCATTTCAGAAATAGAGTGCGGAAAGATTAGGGTACATGTTACAGAACGCAGCTATTATCTACTGACATGAAACACGCTATGAACGCTATTACCGCTTGAAACTACACGTTTAACCATAATGCGTGCACAAAAGCATTCTGAATAAAACTTGGAAATGCATGTCTATAGCTTTAATGCTGCTGCTACTGTCTCTAATGACCTCACTCAAGTATCTATCTCGCCCTGGATGGGCAAATCTGAAATGGCACCTTCAAATATACAGTTCATATATCCATCAGAATGACATCAATTCATTTAAAATTCTTGCATATCAATCATAATATCATCAGGGATAATCAAACAGGGAAGAAGATTCAAGGTGCAGTCAATAAATGTAATAATTTCAGAAAAATATCTCAAAAGACGGTTTCAACTATCCTCAGCCCAAATGTACTGATAGCTCTTCGTGCATGTTAAGACCGTTAGGATTTTTGCTTTGTAAATCTATAATGTACCTGGATTCCAGCCGTCTAAGTTTTAAAAGGCGGTCACCCCCCCTGATGTTGGCCGGTACACTATCAAGGCAAACATAGGATAACAGGTCCCTGTTACTTCTATGCATCCTTTCAAAATGCCTGGCTACAGGGTAGGATTCATCTTTCTTGGCAATGGCACGCATATGCTCTAGAATTCTCAACTTTACTGCGTTGGTAGTACTGCCAATGTAATTCAAGCCACAAGGGCAGGTGAGGCAGTAAATAGCATAAGGCGTAGAGCATGTCAAGAATTTCATGATCCGTTTAGGAGTCGCCAAGCCAGGTATCTTATAAGTAAGCGTCCGCTTACTATATTTGCAAGCCTTGCAACGGCCACACGGGTAAAACCCGCTGAGGACAGGCAATTTCGGGGTTCTCTCTGGAGCTTGGTAATGGCTGGAGACCAAATGGTCCCTGAGAGATCTGGCCTTTCTAAAGGTGACTAAAGGATTAGCAGGTAAGTCAGCCTTGATAACATTATCAGACAATAAGATATTCCAGTTTTTCTTTAATATCTTCTTGACTTGCCCTGCATTCTGTGAGAAAGTAGTGATGAGACGAAAAGACCCATTGTTTGATTTCACTGTCTTTTTGGGCTTCAACAACTCATTTCTTCTCATCTTTTTAGCTCTCTCATAGGCACGTTTTAGCATACCATCACTGTAACCCCTTATCCTGAATCTTTTCAGGCTAGCGTCGGCCGCCTTCTCAAAATCACCATTGTTAGAATTATTCCGCCTTAACCTTAATAGTTCTCCGTAAGGGATACTATCAATTAATTGGCGAGGATGACTACTGGTAGCAAAGAGCGTGGAATTCCCCGCAGTCTCTTTTCTATACAATTTAGTCTGCATTTTACCGTCCTTATCAATATATACTGTCAGATCTAAATAATTTACAGAAGTCCTACTGATGTGACCAGAAAATTTAAGGTTCACATCATTGTTGTTTAGAGCATCAACAAAAGTGCTAGCTGTTTCTACAGGGGTTTCTAAGATGATAAAAAGATCGTCAATGTAACGATGCCACCCTATAATCCGGTTGTCCCACTCCTGATTGGCACTGCTCCAGGCCACCTGCTCCTCCCACCAGCCTACGAAAAGGTTCGCAAAGCTGGGGGTGGAGCAGGCTCCCATCGCAACTCCGGACATCTGCTTATACAGCTGTTTGCCGAATAAAAATATGTTATTGTTCAGGCTAAATGTCATGAATTCTAGTAACATTTTGTTGTGCTCATAGAATCGTACTGGACGTTTTTCTAAGAAACTGGCCATTGCTTTCAAACCATCACCATGTGCTATGCACGTGTATAGACTGGTGATGTCAAGCACCATCATACAGTATGTATCTTTCCAGATGACTTCATCAATGCAGTTCAAAAAATGCTTTGTGTCTCTTAAATAAGAATTCAAAGACATTACCAAAGGGGAAAGAAATGAGTCCACATAAATAGAAAGGTTCTCTGTAAGACTCCCATTGGATGCTACAATGGGCCTACCTGGTGGATTGCACATATCTTTATGAACCTTGGGGAGGTAATAGAAAGTTGGAATAACGGGACTTAGACGGCGTAAGAATAAGTATTCATCAGTATTTAGCATGTTGACATTGTACCACTTTAATATCATATCGTGATATTCAATTACGCTCTGATTATACACTCTTTCACTCACAGTCATGTAGGTATTAATGTCTTCCAATAGACGTAAAGCCTCCGTTTCATATTGGGTAGCTGTGAGGAGGACAATATTGCCCCCCTTGTCAGAGGGCTTACATACCAAACCTGAGTCCTCGCACAGAGTTTTTAATGCCATCTGTTGTTGTTTGGTAAAGTTACCATTAGACGGCACGTATTTTTTCGTATTTCTCAGCCTGGCGAGATCCCTCACAACGGCATCGGAGAAGGTGTCTATGGCATCAGTTCCCATGATAGGCATAAAGGTAGAAGCCGGTTTGAAGGCACTGGCCCCACCTTTTTGTTGTACATCAAAGTTTTCCAACATTTGGGTATTAGTTACTTCACCATCACCTCCTATGTTGATTTCCTGATGTAGGCCCTCTATCGCTCTAAGGCCCCCTAAGTCACCGCATCTCAGTTCTGCATCCCCAGTGTCTGTAGCCGACACAATATTTTCACAGTGTGGTTTCAGTTTGAAAAATTTGTGAAGTTTAAGTTTTCTTGTGAATTTAAAAACGTCAATTCTTGTCTGCGCAAATTCAAAGTTTCTGCGTGGGCAAAAGGAAAAACCCAATTTTAATATGGAATTTTCTTCTTTAGTCAACACTTTATTCGTCAAATTAATGATGGTCAGATTGTCTTTCCGCACTCTATTTCTGAAATTACGATAATGCCTTACATATGCCCATTGAGGGCGTGATTAGTATTATGTGCAAGTATTTGGACTTTATCAGCCCATTCTGGGCGTTATGATTATCATATTTATAATAATCTTTGATGTATGTATGTACACTTGCATTTGGCCATGCGAACTATTCTGAAACCTGAGTCGCATATGTGATATCCATTTAGTTAATTACATCGTGATAAGATGGCGGCCACTATTAAGATATGTACTATAGTCCTTCTTTGCACTTGATGACATGAATGACGTCTTTTAAGGCAGACGGGCGCCTCGGCTCTCTGCACAATTTGACAAAGCCCTAAGGCAAAACGCGTCGTTGCTGTTAAGTTCCCACAATAAATCTTCTGTGGAACTACCCCCTGTGTGTGCTACATTCTTTATGGATTGAGGATCCTTGGATGTTTGGAGCTTGGATTATTTTAACGGGCACACCCCCGTTTTGTGTGCACCCGCTCACGTGTGCATCTGGCTGGTGTTTGGAAGCGGTGGCATTATTTACCGGCTGCACCGAGTTTGCCCTGGAGGAAGTCCCGTATTGCCGAAACCCGGAGTTATTGCCGTTACAGGTCTACCACACTCGGAAAGGCAGTTCTATTTACCCGGGTAAGGCACGGTGAGCGCATCAGAGACTTTGATATTTAAGATTTTGAATTTTGGGCATAAAACTCAGAGCGAAGGGGGATACAGCATTTACATTGCTGGTAGTTGCGGCTGCGCTACCATTAAAGTATGTTTTGCGAGGCAGAGAGAAGAGAAGCCGAACAAGGCATGTTCAAAAATAAGAAAAAATCGGATGGTACACAAAAGGCAGGCACTAGCCAAGCTAGTGGGGGCAGTACGACTCTGAACACCAAACTGGTCTCATTGGAACGTTTGTATGAACGAGAGATTAGGAAATGGTGGGAGGCGACATCGTTACAAAATTATATTGATGTCGATCGTGTCCCCAGAGGCTTGAGGATTTATACTATCCCAGCGTACGAGAACCCCGATCCTCAGTTGCTGGATGCATGGGCAGAACACACGGCAGCGTCATGCAAAGGGAGTCTAAAAATACTAGTACGCTTTGCCTGGAGTGACAGGGATAAAGCATTGGTACAGATCAAGGATCTCGAGGATGAATTATCAAAGGAGGAAGACCAGGTGAACCTGGGAGAAAAACGTGAACAGATTAAAAAACGTCTAAAGAAATACGAACAAAAAATCAAACAGCGCAAAGAAGAAAAATTTGAAAGGGATGAAAACGATTACCAAATGGGAAGAGTCCTGACCTTTGCGAAAAAGTATGAGAACACTAAGAAACAATTAAGAACAAAGGCAAGTGGACCAGTAATTGCTGAACCTGCAACATCTGAATCAGATGCCACTGCTGATGAGGTGGTCAGTGAGGATGGCACTGAAGATGCTTCTTCTTTTCATGTAGAGTACAAAGTTATGCGAAAACAACAGCTAGAGGGAGGCAGGGGAAAGCCTCCGGACAATCAAGCGGCAAGAGGAAGACGCGGCGGGGGGGCAGTGGGAAGAAATCCATTAGGATCCCCACCCGTCACACGCAGCAGGAAGAACTTCTACAAGAAGAAGAACTGAGATTGGACCAGGACAACAAGGACAATCTGCCCATCATTAATTTGACGAATAAAGTGTTGACTAAAGAAGAAAATTCCATATTAAAATTGGGTTTTTCCTTTTGCCCACGCAGAAAATTTGAATTTGCACAGACAAGAATTGACGTTTTTAAATTCACAAGAAAACTTAAACTTCACAAATTTTTCAAACTGAAACCACTCTGTGAAAATATTGTGTCGGCTACAGACACTGGGGATGCAGAACTGAGATGCGGTGACTTAGGGGGCCTTAGAGCGATAGAGGGCCTACATCAGGAAATCAACATAGGAGGTGATGGTGAAGTAACTAATACCCAAATGTTGGAAAACTTTGATGTACAACAAAAAGGTGGGGCCAGTGCCTTCAAACCGGCTTCTACCTTTATGCCTATCATGGGAACTGATGACATAGACACCTTCTCCGATGCCGTTGTGAGGGATCTCGCCAGGCTGAGAAATACGAAAAAATACGTGCCGTCTAATGGTAACTTTACCAAACAACAACAGATGGCATTAAAAACTCTGTGCGAGGACTCAGGTTTGGTATGTAAGCCCTCTGACAAGGGGGGCAATATTGTCCTCCTCACAGCTACCCAATATGAAACGGAGGCTTTACGTCTATTGGGAGACATTAATACCTACATGACTGTGAGTGAAAAAGTGTATAATCAGAGCGTAATTGAATATCACGATATGATATTAAAGTGGTACAATGTCAACATGCTAAATACTGATGAATACTTATTCTTACGCCGTCTAAGTCCCGTTATTCCAACTTTCTATTACCTCCCCAAGGTTCATAAAGATATGTGCAATCCACCAGGTAGGCCCATTGTAGCATCCAATGGGAGTCTTACAGAGAACCTTTCTATTTATGTGGACTCATTTCTTTCCCCTTTGGTAATGTCTTTGAATTCTTATTTAAGAGACACAAAGCATTTTTTGAACTGCATTGATGAAGTCATCTGGAAAGATACATACTGTATGATGGTGCTTGACATCACCAGTCTATACACGTGCATAGCACATGGTGATGGTTTGAAAGCAATGGCCAGTTTCTTAGAAAAACGTCCAGTACGATTCTATGAGCACAACAAAATGTTACTAGAATTCATGACATTTAGCCTGAACAATAACATATTTTTATTCGGCAAACAGCTGTATAAGCAGATGTCCGGAGTTGCGATGGGAGCCTGCTCCGCCCCCAGCTTTGCGAACCTTTTCGTAGGCTGGTGGGAGGAGCAGGTGGCCTGGAGCAGTGCCAATCAGGAGTGGGACAACCGGATTATAGGGTGGCATCGTTACATTGACGATCTTTTTATCATCTTAGAAACCCCTGTAGAAACTGCTAGCACTTTTGTTGATGCTCTAAACAACAATGATGTGAACCTTAAATTTTCTGGTCACATCAGTAGGACTTCTGTAAATTATTTAGATCTGACAGTATATATTGATAAGGACGGTAAAATGCAGACTA
The DNA here is from genome assembly GCF_964261635.1 of Lissotriton helveticus. Lineage (NCBI taxonomy): Eukaryota > Metazoa > Chordata > Amphibia > Caudata > Salamandridae > Lissotriton > Lissotriton helveticus. The sequence goes on from NC_136071.1 coordinate 240,087,407, forward strand.
AATTGTATAGAAAAGAGACTGCGGGGAATTCCACGCTCTTTGCTACCAGTAGTCATCCTCGCCAATTAATTGATAGTATCCCTTACGGAGAACTATTAAGGTTAAGGCGGAATAATTCTAACGATGGTGATTTTGAGAAGGCGGCCGACGCTAGCCTGAAAAGATTCAGGATAAGGGGTTACAGTGATGGTATGCTAAAACGTGCCTATGAGAGAGCTAAAAAGATGAGAAGAAATGAGTTGTTAAAGCCCAAAAAGACAGTGAAATCAAACAATGGGTCTTTTCGTCTCATCACTACTTTCTCACAGAATGCAGGGCAAGTCAAGAAGATATTAAAGAAAAACTGGAACATCTTATTGTCTGATAATGTTATCAAGGCTGACTTACCTGCTAATCCTTTAGTCACCTTTAGAAAGGCCAGATCACTCAGGGACCATTTGGTCTCCAGCCATTACCAAGCTCCAGAGAGAACCCCGAAATTGCCTGTCCTCAGCGGGTTTTACCCGTGTGGCCGTTGCAAGGCTTGCAAATATAGTAAGCGGACGCTTACTTATAAGATACCTGGCTTGGCGACTCCTAAACGGATCATGAAATTCTTGACATGCTCTACGCCTTATGCTATTTACTGCCTCACCTGCCCTTGTGGCTTGAATTACATTGGCAGTACTACCAACGCAGTAAAGTTGAGAATTCTAGAGCATATATGCGTGCCATTGCCAAGAAAGATGAATCCTACCCTGTAGCCAGGCATTTTGAAAGGATGCATAGAAGTAACAGGGACCTGTTATCCTATGTTTGCCTTGATAGTGTACCGGCCAACATCAGGGGGGGTGACCGCCTTTTAAAACTTAGACGGCTGGAATCCAGGTACATTATAGATTTACAAAGCAAAAATCCTAACGGTCTTAACATGCACGAAGAGCTATCAGTACATTTGGGCTGAGGATAGTTGAAACCGTCTTTTGAGATATTTTTCTGAAATTATTACATTTATTGACTGTACCTTGAATCTTCTTCCCTGTTTGATCATCCCTGATGATATTATGATTGATATGCAAGAATTTTAAATGAATTGATGTCATTCTGATGGATATATGAACTGTATATTTGAAGGTGTCATTTCAGATTTGCCCATCCAGGGCGAGATAGATACTTGAGTGAGGTCATTAGAGACAGTAGCAGCAGCATTAAAGCTATAGACATGCATTTCCAAGTTTTATTCAGAATGCTTTTGTGCACGCATTATGGTTAAACGTGCAGTTTCAAGCGGTAATAGCGTTCAGAGCGTGTTTCATGTCAGTAGATAATAGCTGCGTTCTGTAACATGTACCCTAATCTTTCCGCACTCTATTTCTGAAATGACGATAATGCCTTAGATATGCCCATTGAGGGCGTGATTAGTATTATGTGCAAGTATTTGGACTGTATCAGCCCATTCTGGGCGTTATGATTATCATATTTATAATAATCTTTGATGTATGTATGTACACTTGCATTTGGCCATGCGAACTATTCTGAAACCTGAGTCGCATATGTGATATCCATTTAGTTAATTACATCGTGATAAGATGGCGGCCACTTTTAAGATATGTACTATAGTCCTTCTTTGCACTTGATGACATGAATGACGTCTTTTAAGGCAGACGGGCGCCTCGGCTCTCTGCACAATTTGACAAAGCCCTAAGGCGAAACGCGTCGTTGCTGTTAAGTTCCCACAATAAATCTTCTGTGGAACTACCCCCTGTGTGTGCTACATTCTTTATGGATTGAGGATCCTTGGATGTTTGGAGCTTGGATTATTTTAACGGGCACACCCCCGTTTTGTGTGCACCCGCTCACGTGTGCATCTGGCTGGTGTTTGGAAGCGGTGGCAATATATATATATATATATACACACACATACAGATATATATATATATATATATATATATACATACAACATACATATATATACATATATGAACACCAACTCCAGTTCCCTTCCAGTTCCTGGACACTGTTCGCAAGCAGGATTGAGTTTCCTGCTGTTGTTTTTCTATAAGTGCGTGTATGCAGTAAGTTGTCTCTTACATAGCTCTACAGGTCTAGAAATGTTACTGACTCCCTGTCTATTGTGTCTGTGAATCTTAGATTAAGTGTGTTGTGATTTAGTTGCATTACAAAATCTTTTGCAGACTCCATTGAGCCTTCCCAGACCAAAAAGGTCATCGGTAAACATTTTCCACATAACCACATTCTCATTCGATTCCTTTGAATGCTTGGCTCTGAGCACCTGCTCTTCCCACCAGCCATAGGTCTCTCACTCTCTACACACATATACATATATATATATATATATATATATATATATATATACACACATATACATACACATACATATATATGCACACATATATATACACATACATATATAGACATATATACTTTACCAAACGGCCCACTTCCAGGCTCCTGGATGCTCTTAGGCGGTGCGTACGAGGTACGGCAGAGCCACGCCGTTCCAACATGCATTCCTTTTCCCTACAGGGCTCCCTTGCGCACTTCCGGATATCAATCAGTATTTTTCCACACCAGCAATGTAGTTCAATTTCTTTAATTCATAACAGCCAAGCCAGCAGAAAACTCTATGCGTTTCGGTCTCTATGGAGACCTTGCTCACGAGACTGACAAAAACCACATTTGTTTTGTGTATTTAAATAACATAGCTCAAAAAGTGACATCACATCCTCTTCAGGGTAGCTAAGCATTCTGGTTAATGTAGTTTGATCAGATTATAATGATTTGACACCACTAATTGTGCAATAATAAACCTGTGCATTATATTACAAATTGTATTCTATCATCACTTTATATTTATTGTGTACCTGCTATTCAATCCAATCTGAAAAAAATTGTTAATTTTACGATTCTCAGAGTTCTTGATGCATATTAATTCTTGCTTTCGCCCTCTAGTGGGTATTCGTGTTATTTCAACATTCTGCCTTGTGGGTACAATACCATTTACTTAGGCTAATTCTCGCCGTCTGTCCCTCCATGGGCCTGCATCCCAGCTCCCGCTGCTAACTGCAGTACACTAATCCTGTGTTATCAAATTAACACACCAACTAACTCTACTCAGTTATGCTCTTCCTTTAAGTTAAGTAGACCAGAATGAAATATAAGGGTATAGAAACAAACTAAACTTTTGAATTACTGTGCTCACCCCAACCCAATAAAATTGGTGACTGTTAGAATTGGGGGTCTCTGGTTGGCACAGGTAGGTACTTGTGACAAGCAGGGACCCTCTCCTCTAGTCAGGGCAAGGGAATTACTCTCTCAAAATAACCCCTGCTCACCCTCTAGGCAGCGTGGCGCGAGCAGTCAAGGCTTATTTCAGAGGCGATGTAAGTTAAGCAGTTGTGACCACATACAGTAACCCAGTGACAGCACTAAAAAATGGACACCACACTAGGTTTTATATATAAAAACTAAGTGTTCTTTATATAGAGTTATCACAAGACCAATAAATGACAAAAAGAATCCACAGTACTATGAAATTTCAAGAGTTCAGGTTAAAAAGGCTTAAATCAAAGTTCTGTGTGAGTCGGTAGCCCGGACGGGCTACAGCATTGTTAAAAAGAACACAGAGTCTAACAAATCCAGCGGACCGTGGCAGTACGGCCCACTCAAATGTAGACAGACTCAGTCACAGTACCTTTTCCTTGAGGCGGTCGGCACGGATGTGCGAGCCGGTTCCGGGGTGGACCGCGGTGTAGAAAAAGAAAGCGTTGCAGGTCACGGTGTCCTTCCAGTCGCGGTGCAGGCTACTGCTCGTTGACGGCGTCGGGGCGGAGTCAGTGAGCTCAGAGCTTGCGTTGTTCGAGGCGTACGTTGCTCGTTGCGGTGCTTCCAGCTTTACGGTGCGGAGAACGAGCGGAGTTCGGGAGCTGCCGTCGGTCAGTCCGGACAGCGGTGCAAGTCGGGCGGTGCGTCGCAAAGCGTGCGAGGCGGTGCCCAACTCCGGTGCGGTCACAGGACTCGAAGTCAGCAGTGACCGCGTCGGTCAGACCAGTTCGATTCGGTGTAGCGAGGCGTTGCACGTCGCGGTGTCCTTCCAGTCGCGGTGCAGGCTACAGCTCGTTGACGGCATCGGGACGGAGTCAGTGAGCGCAGAGCTTGCGTTGTTCGACGCGGACGTTGCTCGGTGCGGAGCCTACAGGACACCTGGCCGGTCGGTCACAGCTCCCTGCCTCTGTAGCCACTTGTTTCCAGCAGCAATTCACAAAGGCTGGTGAAGTCCACTGGTCCTGGGACTTCGGACAGGGGGCAAGCTCTCTTCCAAGCCCTTGGAGATCTTTGCACAAGTTGAAAAGAAAAGTCCACAAAGTCTTTCTCCTCCCTTTGCAGCAAGGCAACCACTGCAGGCCAATCCCCCAAACAGCACTTCAGCTTGGGAATAGACTCTCCTCAGTTTCTTCAGGTTCCTTCTCCTCAGCAGAGATTTTATCTTGTCAGTTCCAGGAGTGATCTAATTTCATGGGCTCAGGGTCCCAATACTTATACCCCAAAATCCTTTGTTCTCTGAGGGGAGAGGGGCCTGTGCCCAGTTCAAGCCAGTTCTGAAGCACTCTGTTTACCAAACTTCTCTTTTCCTTTCACAGCGCAGGGCAGGCACGTCAGACGCCCCATAGGAGGTGGAGCCAGCATTGTGGAAGGCAAGTACAGTCCTGGAGCACTTTGTTGACAGTCTTCCTTCTCTTCTTTCAGTGTGCAGGGCAGAGACATCAGACACACCACAGGGGTGGAGCCAGCATTGTAGAGGGAAGGCCCAGCCCTATTCAGGTCCCAGGTGCAACTCCTCCCTCCCATCTAGATGCAGATCTCCCTATTCACCACCGGGCTGCCCCAGTCTGTCTCCTGGAATTCCCCAGTCCTGTCACACACAAACCCAGACAAGGAATACACAACCTCGCAGAGGCGGGCTCAAATGGTTAGTCAAGTAAATACCTACTTTCTAAAAGTGGTATTTGCAAACAAAGAATATTAAAATAAACTTTACTAAAATATGTATTTTATTATTCTGAGTCCAGGCATACTAAACTCGATTTTCTACCATGTTCTCTGAGTCTGCTAGGATTATAAAGTGTAATAATTCCAACAGCCCATTCTAGCCTATATAGAGAACAGGTAGCCTTGCAATAGTGAAAAACGAAAATGGATGTAATTCACTATTAGGACATGCCACACCATCAGGGCGTGTCCTACCTTGTACATACAATGAACCCTGCCCTTGGGCCTACCATAGGGGGTGACTAATATGAAGTCAAGGGAAGGTTTCGGGACTGGCAAGTGGGTGCACTTGCCCAGTCAGCATGACAGTACCAGACTACATGCAGGCTCTGCAATGGCAGACCTTAAACACGTTTTACAAGGCTGCTTCTGTGGGTGGCACAACCAGTGCTGCAAGCCCACAAGCAGCATTTGGATGTACACGCCCTGGGCACACTCAGTGCACTGTACTAGGGTCTGACAGGTAAACCATATAGCCAATCATGGAATCACTAATTAATACATTCATTTAATTTACAATGGGAGAGCATATGCACTTTAGCACTGATCAGCAGTGGTAAAGTGCCCAGAGTCATAAAATAGCCAACAACAGGTCAGAAAATATGTAGGAGGAAGGCAAAAAGTTCAGGGATGACCCTGCAAAAAGGGCCAAGTCCAACAGTGACTAATTGTGTATGTGCAGGTTTGTTAAACCCTAGTGAGTAAAAAACTAATGATAATGGAGAGGCCATTTGTGTCATCCCTGTCTCTTTATATAGGGTACTGAGGCAAGTCCAGATCTTCTACAGGCGATAATGTAACTCCTCATCTTCGTTCAGTCCATGCAGGGTTAATGTTTGAAAGTTCAAGAAATGTTTAGATTCTTTCTGCCTGAGGATTTTTTCACAGTCTCCACCTCTCGGATGGATCCCCACGGACTCCACAGCATAGAATTTCAGTTCCTTCCATCTGCCACCATGCTCCTGCAAGATGCAGAACTATTTGTACATTTGTAAATAGCGAAAAATTAACTGAAGTTAACCACAGAGCTGAATCATAATTGCGTTTTTTAACTTAGCGTATATACATATATTTTCCTACTTTTCTGTTCATGAATTCCCTGGCACTGTATACAGAACTTTGCACAAACCTTGAAAACAACTTTCATTTAAATGATGATATAATTGTACAATACAATAGATTAGGTCCGACCTCACCCCTCCAAGGATCAGTATGAGAGGGAGGATGAATTTTAAGCAGAGGTTGTTGTATATCTCCCTCCCCTTTAAGATTGTTTTGTGAACTGTCAAAAACTTGATATCCATGGAAATGGTCACTGGAGCTGTGTTTTAAATTGATCTTGGCTTTAAAATTGAACTTTACATTTACTTCGATTAATTAATTAATTTTTGTCATCTGACATAATCATGAAATTGAGAAGAAGGTCAAATTCAATCTTGAAATGTACTGCACAATGAACTGAATTAGACAAAAATTATGAATATTTATGTGATATAATAATATATTTCTCACAGCGGACACCGCAAATGGGTTTGAAAATGATAAGTTATTGACTAATATATCTTAAAATACACATAGGGAAGGAACATAAGAACAGAATGAAATGGCTGCATGTCGTTTTTAAATTGTACAATTTGAGAGGAAAAATATAATTTTATCCTGCACTAGCACTTTTTTTCTTGATATAAGAATGTACTTTACAACTATTGTCAAAATGGTGATTGAATTGAACCATGGATGTTAACTGAGGCTAGCAGTCTAGTCATTAAGAAGCAGTAAACACAAAGAAAGGGATAAGCACAAAGCACTTTCTTTAAACACAGTCTAGATGCGTGGGACTCTATGGTCCAGTAGCAGTCTAGTGGTAGCCGAAACGCATAGGCGGTCCTATTTTGCTCACTTTTGCACAATGGTGTGTTAATAAATTAATTTGTAAAAATCAGTTACCTTGCTGTGGTGCCGTGACTTTCGCCGTGATCAAAGACCTTCACACGGAGGCGAGGGAATCCCAGGAATGAATGAATAAATATATATATATATATCCAGGATTCCAAGGAAAGACCACGCCGGGTCAAACACGGGCACAGACTCTGTAATCGATGCAAACAGGAAAGTTTATTTCATATACATGTCAAGATGACGCGTTTCGACCGCAAGCCTGCGGTCTTGATCATATAATGCGCTGCACTGAAGCACACGATATATATAGGGTAACAGAGTAGTGACTCTACTCTTTCCATACTTGAGTGACATGTAGTGTAATCCTTACGAAATGCTGTAAATTCTCAGTGTCAGCGGCCGATGACTGAGCACATACCGTGAGGCAACGTACAGACTGACATAAACGATAGACTTAAACATTGCGGCTGATAACCTCAAATGTAAAATGTAAAATGAAAAAGAATGTGGCTAAAATACAAGGAATTCATAGAGGAACAAAATCAGTTGTTCAGCTGAAAAAACTGGGCCTATGCAATATCAATAACATAAGACAGGAAGAAACACTTCTCCCAAGTGTGAGGAGACCAAAGATGAGTGCGGTCGAAGACAGAAATGAAACGCTGGGATTGCGCAGATGTGGGAAAGACCAAAGCTGTAAAAGATGTGTTGCATCTAAGGAGCTGCCAGAAAACATGAATTCACAAGGAGAAAGGAATCGGGCAAAAGTGGCACCAGATACTGTGGGTCCGAAGTGCACAGGGAATCTGAATGGATGGGTCTAACGCCACATACTGAGGTGAGTCATCACATGAAACCTCAACATACTACCTGCCTAGTGCTGGAAGTCAAAAGACTGATGCCAACATACTAACTGCTTAGTGTTAGACGTCAAAGACAAGGTGTATTGCTAAGTGAGAGTCATTGACTATATACAATGTTTAAAAAAAAGATAAAGGAAAAAGGGGGGATCAGGAAGACTGGGAATGTGATGATGTGCTTGAAACAAGTGTATGGGATGAGCTCAATACTGATGAATTCAAATGTGTGGGTCAAAATCTAGTGTGTGTACTGTACATGAAAGTGCTTTAAAAAGACAACCAAACAGAAGTGCAATGGATGCAGAGAATTAATGAAGATGCAGGAAATAAAGACGCAAGTGCGAGAGAAAACAAGTGCAGATTGAAGCTGCAAAGTACATGTAAACACGCATAAATTGGCCACAAATTAGTGGTGCATCCCGGCTTGTTCTTCAAGAGAAAATTAACATACATAAGAGAACTGACTGTGTATCTAAAGTCCAAAGGTAAATAGTGACAGTGCTAATGAACAGAAAATAGGCACAAAAATATACGTTTTATGACCAAATGAGCGAGGCGTATGGGCTAAGTGCTGAAATATGTGCCTCCTGTGGATGGTAAACATGCAACGGATCTAAAGGAAGTTATGCAGGTCCTCTCTCATATTGAGTCCTGCAGGTGCCTTGGAATTCAATTCTAGAATGTATTTCGAATAAAGCTGTCGGAGCATTCTGTCTCTGTTCCCACCCCGCCTAAGTGGTGGTACGCGGTCTATTACAAAATATCTGAGGTGGTCCAGATTGTTGTCATGGACTTCCTTGAAATGTCTTGCAACAGGGTACGTGGGGTTGCTGTTCACTATTGCCCTCAGATGAGGTAGGATGCGGAGCTGTACCTGCAACTTGGTGCTGCCCACATACCTAAGACCACATTTGCATTTCAAAACATAGACTGCGTATTCGGTCCTGCAGGTCAATCTGTGTTTGATGACTATAGGTTCACTCCTGAACCTAGCTAAGACCTGGCTGGTATTGGTCTCAAATATGCATGCCCTGCCGCTCCGGCTCTTGAAAAACTCTTTATATATATATATATATATATATATATATTGGGAAGGAGGGCGTAGACCTTAAGGGTCAAGATTTAACATCTCTTTATGACACCTAATATAATAACCCTGAGGGGGCAAATACTCAGTCACCATCTATGCGAAGCCATATTAATAAGGACGACAGCAAACTTACAACCTTTGTGTCCTGGAATGTGGCAGGGTTATCTAACAAATTGAATGACCCAGCTTTTTTGCCTTTCTTGACCCAATTCTCCATTATATGCCTCCAAGAAACATGGGAGATGGAGGAGTTACATATAAATGGGTTTCGAACTTTCCACAATGCTGCAGTACAATCAAACAGGGGCAGAAATAAAGGAAGGCTTTGTGTGTACATTTCAAACACTTCCAAAGTTAGGGTCGGCAAACATAATAGTATCTCAAAATACTTTCAGAGTGTGGAGCTGACTTTCGTGTTGTACAAGAGACTATAACCTTGATTAATTTTTATAACAATGTCCCTGATGATGAACTGCCAAATGTCTTTGAATATCTTTCACATATAATATTGAAATCTGATGTGGATTGCTACACGGGGAATCGTCTTGTTGGGAGATTTTAATTGTTTTTTGTGCCCAAAGGCCACGCAAATATATGTGGACTATTCAATAAGGAAGGTGATCCCTGTAGTCATTTTGTCCATTCCCTGACAGGGAACCTAGTGAATAATTTGATGTTTGAGATGGATCTAGGCTTTGCAAACGAAGTATGTACTCCGCAGGTTGACTTTTCACCTACATATAACGGCAGGGGTTGTAATTCCTTGATAGATTTTGTTTTGGTCTCAAATAGCATCTCGATAAATGTGGTACATTTTGAAACAGCCGAAATTGCAATCAGCGATCATTACCCCATTAATTTCTCCCTTGATATTGAAGTAACGTCTCAGGGGAAAAATAAATCCCAAATTGCGAATACCCTGTATCGCCATAGGATAAATCTAGCTAAAAGAAATGGTTATTCACTTAAGTGGAATAAGATTGAGCCAGAAAGGTTTATCCAAGTGTAGTGTAGTTCCTATTATCCCAATAGGCTCTGCGCATTGGAATAATATCTTCAATAGTATAGACCTAGGGCAGAGGTTAACTAGGTCTTCTACTGACGATATTAGACTTAAAGTTTTTGGTTTTGCCAGCTAGCTCAGAGTTCACTAGAAACTTTCTCGAATAGGCAAGGAGGAGTTTAACCTCCCTGGATAGACAAGAAGGGATTTAGTTTCTGACAACCATAGAACATGACAACTTTGCTCTCCCCTAATCAAGAGTGTATCTCTAGAGTCGTGTGAAAACAAAAGACAACTTATTTTACTCAGTCAGTACGTGCATTCTTAGTTTCACCAGATTGTAGAGAAAAGGAAGAGACGGGCGTGTTCAATAAAAGATGTTATTTATTGATCAGTCTCTTTTCTCGTACAAGAGAAATGAATCGATATTATTGCGATACTTATGGTTAAGTAAAGTGCATACAATAAAAGCAGGAGTATAAAATAATACTGCAGAAGCATTGATATGGTTTCTAAGCCATATGATATTTAAAACTGATAAAATAGATACATACATATATACATTTGACTAATCGTACTCAACTGGTGCTTCTAACCACGCCTACCCCAGTGTACCTGACCTAAGCCTAATACGTGGGCGGGAGTAGATAAGTAGCAGTTTAAGTTAAGTTTGTTTTGCCAAGGGACTGACTCAAGAATTCTCTGCAAGGGGTTGTTCAGTTCTGTACCTGAGGTCTAGAATGATTGAGGGCTGGTATCTCTCGTCTCTGGTCTTGATATTCCAGCTGCCTGCGAGGGCTGCTTGGAAGCGCCGGAGCTGGATTTCTCGGTAGGAGAAAAGCAGCGTCTCGTTCTCAGCGCGTCAGGAAGGCGGGGCAGCGCGTGTGGGCTTCGCTCTCTGCTGGGCTCCTCAGCACGTCTCGCTGCTCCGATCTCGTCACCACCGCGTGTGTTTGCTTAAGGCAATGTCGGTAATATTTATACCTGTAAGGTGCCGAGATTGACGTAAGGATGGACATGGATACGTCAATAAGGATGTCATACGAACGGGCTTGTTCGCACATTCTTTTGCTGAAGTTCTCGGTGAAATCAAAACAATGGCCGCAGGGATTTTCCCAGGTTGTCATAGGTTTGATTTGTTTTGAGAACTCCGTATGCCTTATCAGGGGCTGGAGGAATAGTGCTTGCCTAATTAGATGGCAAGCGTTATGACCTAATCAGATAACGCGTTCCTGTGCCGTGGTGTGGCTTAATCAGATAACGGTTCTTTGTACCGTGGGATGGCTGCTAGTTAATTATTAACCAGAACAGGGTCAGGAATAGGGGGATCGATACAGAACCTATAGGAATACATCACACCCACTCCACGCAGACTATGTCCATATTTACAAGATCTAGGCATAGTAAATATACTAGTAGAGCATGTGTATACCGTACCACCCCAAAATACATTCATATGCATTTTGAAACCATGAAGTATACTAAAAGATAAATATATGCATTATATGCACTCAAGCAGTAGAAAATGCTAAATTAATCACGCATATTCATACATCATTATTAATAAAATATTGAAAAATAACACATGAAATGGCTCTTAATACAGAAGAGAAAAAAAATGCGAGACCATTTCATCACAAAATAAAATATTTATGAACATGCCAGAGGGCAGCTAATGTCTCTAAAGTTCCTAAAATAGAAATTTAGTTCCCTAAGAATAGTTTCTACTTTAAGCAGAAGATAAGTGTCCCGAAAAACTGCAAAATTTTTTGGGGCCGCTGAAAAAATTATGTTCCGCTGTCCGTAAACTGGAAAAAATTGTTCATGATACTTTATTATCAGAGTTGAAGGCCAAATTCAGGGTGTTGGGAACGCCGTGTGCTAGCCTGCTCAAAAGTCATTATTTCTGCTCTGGTGAGAACATCATATCATTTAGACTCTCGAAAAAACTGTCAACAGCTTCCTGCGAAAGTTCCATTAACTCGGAAAAAGATGTTACCATGCAATTATGAGCATGATTGCCTTCATTGATGTTTTGATCAGCATAACTGACAGAAGGTCGTACCTGATCGATGCTGCTTTCATCTTGAACCTCACTACCCCTCAATCGTAGTGGTGAAGTCTCCACGAATGCCGTCATCAGGATTGGTAGCCGCAGGGGACAGCACAATGCATGAGCCGTGACCGGACCCAACAAAGTTTCTGCATCCATTGGCGCATCCGATTGTAGCGTCAGACAGGTGTCCAACACGCATTCTTCTCCACATAGCAAGCACCTTAATACAGGTAAAACACAGCTTTGCCACATTGGTCTAAATGAAAGAAACCAAGTCATGTTTAGGTCTCTAAGCCGGGACATTCCAAGGATTTTAGATATCCGGTCCCGGTATCCAATGGCTAGGATTGTTTCTTCCCTTGTCGCAGGTGTTTTGTCTGTGACACGGTTTGCCATAGCGAAATAACAGAATCAAAAATAGGATTCCTGCCACTAGTCCCAAAAGGAGAGGAAGTCCACCAAAGATGGAATGGACAAAGTCCGGAAAAATACCCAGAATGGCTTTAAATGGTGTTAAAGCCCCCGAAAACACTGTCTTAAATACATTTGAGACTCCACTGGTATCAGAAATATTTAAGATTTCGTTCAGGATTTCTGCGAAATGTATGGGGGAATTAGTTGATAACAATGAATGAATCTCTGCCGTTGTCCTTGCAACTTGGAGATCATACGTTTCTTTTGATGACGTGAGCCTGGTCGGCGTCTGAAGGAGCACTGTTTTCATTCTGCTTAAAGTATCAACTCGAATGGAAGCAATTTTCAAATTCGGCCATAACCTTGCCTCCCTGTCTGGCATTGCGCTGGGGAACAATACTCGTTCACAGCACATAACCTTCGCAGTCGTAGTTATGAGATAAGCTATTCCGGGCACCAAGCTACAACATCTGCGGTCTACGATTATAATGTAACTCCCGTTCGATAGTCTCCTAAAGAATGGTTCTATTTGTGTCACAGGTGTGCCTAGCTGGTGACATGAAAGGTTATTTGAGGACCCTTCACAGGCTCCGTGTAAACTAATACCATTACACAGAAGTGTACCGCTTAGTGACATGGCACAATTATTGCCACTAAGAAACACTTTCCGGCCTTTATTACTGACACAAGCATGTGAATAGGGCAAGTTCCATGTTGACTTAATGTACCCTTTACCCAATTTTTCGTACATGCCAGCCTGTATATATTTTTGGCAATATTGAAACCTGAAAGTAGATATTGGAATATTAATTATTCCATGTATTATCCATTCACTGACAGGTCGTTCTGACATTGTCAATGGTAATCTCTCGAGTTTCTCAATGCTCAGGATTGTATAATCAGCACCCTTCTGTGCCATACTGATTTGTTTATCAGTAAGGTTAAAGATATTGAACAGTGACGTTGTGTTGATTAAACGCCAAGGCACATAGCCTGAACGCAGATTTTGTAACGTCCAGCCAAGTTGTACAATAGAACGCAATTGAGACTGACCGTGTTGTAACAACAGTAAGTCTTGCGATATTATGTCGATTGCTGAAGACACAATGCTGTCCAAAGAGTATATTCTGGAGGACAGAGTCATTAACCCATTGTCCACTACAGAAAGTGATTTTTCCAAATTAATACGGTCAATTTCCCGTATTCTCTCTGATGTTTCAATTTGAGTTATTTTCCAGGCTTCGTTATAAGCTGCATATACAGAGGCTGCTATGAAGCGTTTTTGACGCTGTTTGCGCGGTCCCATAATGAAATCACGCAAGTCAGCACCATCAGTAAGTAAAGTCAGGTGTTGCTTAATTTCTGCCAGTGTGGATGTTTGTAGCCATTGAAGGCAGAGCTTGCCCACACTGTACGTGGTAATTATCCCTGGGTGTTGTCTTTGGGAATATCTAGGGTCTGGCCTTGTCAATGTGAACCCTTGGATTTTGTTCAGGAATCTGTCTTGACAGTTATTTGTATCTGTGGGCCAGATCAACCACTTTTTCCAATCAGGATGTGTTCTGTTTTGGCTTAATATATGGTTTACGTCTATCTCAACATCTATAGAGCTATTACTGTTCATTGATGGCTTTGGAATAGACGGTTTGTTTAAGTCTTTGATTTTGGCTAGGCCAAGACAGGTAGTTTGTTGAACAGTGTCATTCAAAAATATAATTTGTTCTGGGATCATGCAGGCTCTAAACAATGATTCTATACCTTGTACATGCCATTCCTTTGTACCCCAAACACTTTTTACTTCAACATTTTTGTCCCAGTAATCAAAACCAAATGTACTCATTTGCTCAAAAAATGAGTCTGAATATATCAATTTAGTGTTTGTAAGCATGGTCTTTGTACCTGTCTTATTTGATAATTTGAAATAAAATGTTTCTGCATTGCTTGTGTTGAACCCTGAAAAATATGAATATTTGTCATAAAAAGTTCTTGAGCTACCTTTTGGAGGGGTTGCACAGTGTTCCCATTGATTATAATTCAAAACATTTCTAGGTTGTGCAGATTTATGCAGATAATGATTACTATAGTGATTATAGCAGAACATTTTATCATAATTAGATGAACCCTGCAAATAATCATGTTTTGTAAATTTAGCAGACATCACTAGGTCAGACATCATATTATTAATGCTTTCAACGTCCCAATCATCAGCCACTGAGCTTGGTTTTACAAAGTCACTCAATGAGATCTTGATTTGATGTGGATACTTCAGGATTTCAACCGGACCATAGATTTCATAATCAATATAGTCCCATGCTACCCCACCGGGTATAGGATTGGCTGTGAAGTTGACTGAAGAAAGTTCTCTTTTCTCGACGTGTGAAGACGTGTGTGGTTTGAGGACCAAGTTGATTTTCTGGCTTGCTGTGTCCATTTTAGCATATTTTCCCTCAATGAAGTGTCCCAAACATAGTACCATGATGAGCCAAAGTATGAGGATTATTGCACCTAAGGCCACCCAGAATTCAATCCATGGAGAAATCAGATAGGTTTCTTTCAGATGTTGAAAAAGTTCCTTAGCTTTATCTTTAAAGGTTTTTGTTGATGTTTGTTCCTTTGATTCACTCAGGTCTTCAGATGAATCACTGAAGTTGATGAAGTAACCGGATGCCGTTCTGTCTATTGTTCCTATTGTTTCAGGATTGCTGTTTGCTTTATTAGTGTGTTTTGTTGCAGCAGCATAGTCATTTGTTACTTCATTGTAGATTGGTGTGTCTCTGCTAAATGTTTTTATTTGTGTTTTTAGAGGTTTAAGTTCCATAGCATTGTTGCATAGTCCTTGTTGTTGTTCTGTTGGCATTTCAAATGTGAGTAGCCTCTTAGATTGAACCTCTATGTTTGTAGCAAACCTTGGTATTCTGCTACTTATCAGGAGTCCACTTGGCCTACTGTTTGTTATCGGCCACATGACTGTGGTTTTATCAGGTCGATTGATACAACCCTGTTCTCCGTTTTACCAGCAAGTGGCGGTAGTACTACTGATGTTGTCCCGTTGATAGACAAGACAGGAACTGCTTTTCTGTAAGAAGGCCCAAATTCCTTCTTTACCGCGATCTTTTCTCTGACTAGATCCCCGACTTTTGGAATCCAGACAGGTCTTGCTGGGACAGGTGGTTTTTCTTCAGTGGTCGTTGGCTGTTGTTTCAACTTTATGTTGCTCAGGTCTTTCCTTGTTTCGTTTAAGTCCTGTAAAATAGCCAAACGATCTTTGATATCAAAGCTTTTTTCTTTAACCACTGAAGTCTGACTGTCAAGATCTAAGATCATCATTCTAGTTCCAAACAATAATTCGTACGGACTGAATCCCCTCAGAGAATTTCTTGGCAGGTTATTTAGACTACGTTGGACACTTATTAGATGTTTGACCCACCCAGCTCCCGAACCTAATACCTTCGCTGTTATAGATTGCTTTATGCCTTTGGTTTTTTCTTTACACCATCCCGTTCCCTCAGGTAGGAAGTGAGAAGAGTCCCGCTATGCTATGCTCATTTGTGGTGGCCAAAACGATTCATAAAGGGGGTGGTGATGGACAGAGTATCTGAATTAAGCAGAACACTCCTACCCAGTCAAAAGATCAGGGCTTGATCCATCACCGTTTTTTAGCTCACTGCACCATCCCAGCTCAGAACCTGGCTACATGCAAATTAGTCTGACCCTGGCCCAGTGCATCATGGGAACAGGGCAGACCAAACTACCAAGCCAATTCTTTACTGGAAAGGAAACAAGCTTCCGGGGACCGGTTTCTGGCATTACAGCCGTCTTCGGCCCGGCTTGCTTGAATCCTGATGGTGCAGTGAGCAAGGGACTCACATCTGAGCATACCCTTCCACACTTGTGGTGGCCAAAACGATTCATAAAGGGGGTGGTGATGGACAGAGTATCTGAATTAAGCAGAACACTCCTACCCAGTCAAAAGATCAGGGCTTGATCCATCACCGTTTTTTAGCTCACTGCACCATCCCAGCTCAGAACCTGGCTACATGCAAATTAGTCTGACCCTGGGGCAGTGCATCATGGGAACAGGGCAGACCAAACTACCAAGCCAATTCTTTACTGGAAAGGAAACAAGCTTCCGGGGACCGGTTTCTGGCATTACAGCCGTCTTCGGCCCGGCTTGCTTGAATCCTGATGGTGCAGTGAGCAAGGGACTCACATCTGAGCATACCCTTCCACACTTGTGGTGGCCAAAACGATTCATAAAGGGGGTGGTGATGGACAGAGTATCTGAATTAAGCAGAACACTCCTACCCAGTCAAAAGATCAGGGCTTGATCCATCACCGTTTTTTAGCTCACTGCACCATCCCAGCTCAGAACCTGGCTACATGCAAATTAGTCTGACCCTGGCCCAGTGCATCATGGGAACAGGGCAGACCAAACAACCAAGCCAATTCTTTACTGGAAAGGAAACAAGCTTCCGGGGACCGGTTTCTGGCATTACAGCCGTCTTCGGCCCGGCTTGCTTGAATCCTGATGGTGCAGTGAGCAAGGGACTCACATCTGAGCATACCCTTCCACACTTGTGGTGGCCAAAACGATTCATAAAGGGGGTGGTGATGGACAGAGTATCTGAATTAAGCAGAACACTCCTACCCAGTCAAAAGATCAGGGCTTGATCCATCACCGTTTTTTAGCTCACTGCACCATCCCAGAAACAAGCTTCCGGGGACCGGTTTCTGGCATTACAGCCGTCTTCGGCCCGGCTCATTTGGCCATGTTTTTCCATACGCTTTAGGGCAAGAAGAAAAAACATTCAGCCAGACGTAGCATGCCTCTAGCGTATATGCCATTATAGACTCGCAAATCTTTTTATAACAGTCCAGACGTCAGCCGAGTGCTGGGGTCTTACTTGCATAAGTGGAAATTAGTCTTTTTATGTTAATATAACGCTTTTTCGTGATAGGTATATTATTATTGTTGTTGTTTTTCTGGAGCGATGTGCCATGGTAATAGTCCTCCTCGCTCGCCACTGCGATCTCTATTGCAGTCTGGGCAGTTTTTTACAAAAATCTGATGATGCAGGCTCATGCCTGGCCACCAGTACACTGATTGCAATTCTTCCAGAGAATCTTTTTGTTTAAGGTGTCTGAGACCTTCACCCATATGTGCGTCTGCTATTAACAAGCCTCTCCTGTCCGTGTTTGGAATCACTCTATCCCCCACTCCAGGGATTCGAGCAAAAGGGACTGAGTTTGCATCGATTATGTATGTATAATTGAGTGGATAGTTGATCGGTAGTGCTGAGCAGTCGCTTTTCGATGACGTTTTCACCGCCAGCATAGTTTCACCGTCAATGTGTTTTACTGCACGCTTTTTCTTGACTACGGAAGCCGATTCAGTTGCTGCCGTTGTGGCTTTCTCAGCCAATGAATTCCCTGCAACGTGAACGCCATCACGTTGATGACTCAGTGTATGTATCACGTGAGTCTTTGGTAGTTCTTTTTGCAAATGAACTACTTGTTCCCAAAGCACTTTTTGCTTTATTGTTGCACCTGTGTCATCTTTGTAACCGTTTTGAATCCATTTCTGTAAATCGTTATTGTATGATTTGACGCAGTAATACGAATCGCACACAATAAGTGTCGGGAATTTGCGATCGGCATTATCTAGCGCCATTTTTAACGCTATTATTTCCGTTTGTTGTTCTGAAATATTTTCCACTGAGTGTGTTTTTATAAGTAGAGGTGTTAATTTTCCTCCGCGCCACACTTCTTTTATAATTTCGCAGGTGGCCTTGTAAGCCAGCTCTCCCCAAACTGAGGGTTGAGCATGCCCGTCTGTATGTATTACACAGGCGTACTGTCGTAAAGGCAGAATGTCGATTGGCAGAGGGTATGTCATTTCATATTCTAGATATCTTAATTCCTTTAATTCTGGATCAAAGTAGTATTTTACTCTGTCCGTTGTAATTGAATTCACCCATTGTATCCATTCTGGATTCAACGCTGTTGTTGGTAAATTACATGGGGTTGTTAATGCCTCAAAGGCTGACTCCGCTGTTCTGACTGTGATACGTCTACCGTCAGCTTGTCTTTTTCTTTTGCTATAGCCGTTTGAACTGCATGAACAATGTTGTCTTTAATACTGAACTTCTTTTCAGCTTCTGTGTACAAGTGTGATTTGTATGCAATTGGTACCTTTTCTCCCTCATTAGAGGTCAGGTATGTGAATCCGCATCTTCCTGGGATGACTCGAATCACAAGATTGCGTGTGTTGTCACGTGTTTCTAATTTTGTTTTAATTAACATGTCTGTTTGTAAAGATCTCAAAATTTCTGTGTGTTTTTGAGTCCAATTGATTCTTTTAAAATCTGGTTTTATTAGATCATAAAGGGGTTTAACCCTTTCTGCGTAATTTGCAATGTATGTTCTTCCGAAGTTTAGGAAGCCTAGAATTGATTGTAAATTTTTTAGTGTTCTAGGAGCTTGGAGTACAGCACATTTCTCTAGGAAATTGTCAGCCAGGCTTTTGCCTTCACTTGATAATTCATATCCTAAAAACAGGACTGTTAGATGGGCAATTCTTGATTTTTTAAAGTTGAATTTGTAACCCTCTGCTGCGAACCCAAGTATTATGGTGTTCACTCTCTTCAAGTGAGTATCCAAGTCATCATCTGTTAGGTAAATGTCGTCGACATATGATAATGCCTCGTCATCGTATGTTTGTAGTAATTCTGCTACTCTCTTTGAGAATAATCCTGGGCTGTTCTTGTGCCCCTGGGGTAAACGGCAGAAACTTTTTTGCGAGCCATTTACCGAGAACGCAGTCAAATATCTGCTCTCTGGTGCTATATTTTGACAAAAGAATCCATTAGAGATGTCTAATGTTGTTTTGTATTTTTTGCGCACTATGTTATTCATTAGTGCAGCACTATGCGAGTTTTGCACTGCAAAGGTTTTGCAACATGAGTTAAGGTGTCTGTAATCCAAAACTAGACGATATGAGTTGTCTGGTTTGGAGACAGGAAACAAAGGATTGTTCATTTGTGAGGTGCAAGTTTCAATCACCCCCTGGTATTCAAGTTGATCTAGGATCTCGTTTACCTGTTTTTTAGCTTCTTGCTTAATTGGGTACTGCCTCTGTGCAGTAGGTTGTGATTTTAACTGGATTTTGTGAGGAGGAGAGTCCTCATCCCATCCTACATGATTTTTATATAAAGCAGGAGCTTGAGCTACTGCCCACTTTCTAGCAAGTGTATATTTTTTATGAATTGGAATATGATTTGAGAAGGCAGGCATAATTATTTCTTCGCCATGAGGACACTCCCTGACAAACTCTGGTGGCCAGTCTTTCTCAGCTAGAAGGATGTCATAGCCCTGGGAGAGATTATCCCAAAATAGTCCCCTTATTTTTCTAGTCTTATCCCCTTCTATACGTAATGTTATTTCATATATTTTATGAGGTTTGCTAACTCTGGTATCTGCAGTTTCCACCTGAATGTATTCATTCGTGTCCACTGTCTCCAGATGATTCATAAGGACTTTGCGAGCTATGCTCACTTCTGCTGCGCTGTCTAGCATTGTCTGAGCCCATTCTCCGTTTTTCAGCTGTGTTCTCAGTATTCTCGGCATCTTTGATTACTTTAATACTGGCTACCTTCTTTTTTGGAAATTGTAACTTTTTATTTGGATGAGCAGGTTCCTTGTCTTTGGACTTGACGTGCTCTTCCCTGTGTTCTGATCGTCCTCTTCTTTCCGATTTCTGCGAGGAAGTCTGAAAAGATTGAGAGGGACGTGTATCATTATCTTGATATCTATCAGGTTTCTTTATATTATCCCTATTTCTAAGGTTGTATTTTTTCCCAGAGGGCTCACTTTGGGGAGACCTGCGTCCTTGGTTCGGAGATCTTTCTCTCCGCCGAGGAGACCTTCCTCTGGACTGGAATCTTTTTTCTTTAGGATTGGATTGTTTGTTTCCATCCCAGCTCTTTTTTTTGAGTGTTTAAATTATTTTTAATAAATGCCTTTTCAGGACTTTCAATCAGTTGAGGTTTTATCGGTATTCCACCCAGACTATCCCTTCCTAGTTCTTCATAGGATTTCTCTATGATTCTGGCAATTTCAGTTGGTTGGTCTGCTATGTCTGTCTCTTTTAACCTTTGGCGGATCACCACGTTTGCTGCTTTTCCCTTTATGTTGGCTAATAATATAGCCGAGACCTGCTTGAAGTCTTTCAGTAATTTCATACCAAGAGTTAAAGCGGGTTCTGGACCATATTCATCTTGAATTTGTTTTAGCACATCTGGTATTACTGACATGGATGGTACACCATGTGTTTTTGTGTATATGGAAGCAAAGACTGTACCCCAAGTGTCACAGTCCTCCACGTGTGGTGCGATTCCCATTGGAAGACAGATAGTCAGAATCCTGTGTTTTTCTACCGGGGTGGTGTCTGGAAACACCGCCTCTATTTGAGTGATTTTTTGTGCTAGCCAGAAGGGTATTTGTTCCCGTTTTGCGGGTACTTTACCCAGACAGGACTGTATGTTCTGTGGTGTAATTTTATTTGTGTTACCCTGATGAGGGTTCAGCTGTGGAATTTTACTTGCTGGTTGGACTGTTGAAGTCCGCATTACATATTGGACTAATTGTCTATGTATTTTGATTAGTTGTTTTAGCTGTATTAAAAGCTCTGCTGCAGGCATTTCTTCAATGTCTGGATGTGGTGTATATCCGGCTAGGACCGGCCACGTTGCTCCTGGTCTACCTAGTGGACCGACCCTGGTGATGTGATTATTATGTTTTAGGGCGCCATGAAACAAGAGCAGGTGCTCTTGGAATTTGAGTGGTACTTCCACCTCCTCGAAAGGAGTGTAGGTATCCGGTGGTTCCTCTATTTTATAATAGTGGAACTCTTTTGTTACAGCGTTTGCTGCTGGAAAGTTTATCCATGAATAGAATACCTCTGTCTGCCGATATTCGTGTGCCTCAATTACGAATATGACTGTACCACCTCTCGATGTCAGTCCATTTTCTATAAGTTTTAAGGTTATAGATTTCCTTATGTTGACCGGGATGAGTATTGCATTTGGGTCATTTTCCAGCAGAGTATTGTCTGCTACTAGGAGTTCAGCTGCTATTCTAGCTGTCTCCCTTTCTTCATCACTGTCTATCATTTTACCGACAGGAAGGTTATTCTGTT
This sequence comes from Lissotriton helveticus, assembly GCF_964261635.1. NCBI lineage: Eukaryota > Metazoa > Chordata > Amphibia > Caudata > Salamandridae > Lissotriton > Lissotriton helveticus. The sequence goes on from NC_136071.1 coordinate 240,108,974, forward strand.
TGTTTGCAGATCAGGTTTCTATGGAAACAAAGATTAGATGCACAATATTTTGGAACAGTGTATCCTTCAACGTTGACTAAACCAAGAACCATACATAGGAGTTCTCTGAAAGGGCGCGAAAGTGCGGCCTCCTGAAAGCCGGCGACCTATACCCAGACGACGCGTTTGTGGAACTGGGGGATATATGTGAATCAGAGATCCCCACGGCCTCAGAACTGTTGCTCTACTACCAATTGAGATCGGTGTGCAAGGCCAGTTACCCGATGTTCCCCATGGCGCCGCCGACACTTGCAGCACTGGAGGAAGTACTGTCGAACAGTTCTCCGAAAAAACTGATCACCCGGATCTATAAAATCACACAAGACACGGCACCGTGGGTACGACCTCCTTCGAAATCTCAGTGGGAGGTAGAGGCGGGTATAAGTATCACCGACAAGCAATGGGTGTACTGCTGCACTCAATTAGAAAACTTGTCGCCGAACTACAGACTGCGCTTAATACACTTCAATTTCTTACATAGAACATACCGCACGCCTGCGCAACTCTTTAAGATAGGGCTACTGTCTGAGTCTCGGTGCTGGAGATGCAATGCAGCAGATACTGATTTCTTCCACCTCACGTGGAGCTGCATGCCGGTGCGACGGTACTGGGTAGATATATTTTCAAGAATGGGGCAGATAATAGGGGTAACGACACTTCCTGATCCACTGATGGCCCTTCTGGGCTTTGTTGCAGATGTTCCCAAGGCCTCGAGGAAGTTAGCTGCCTTGCTACTCCTTTTGGCGAAGAGGCAAATTGCGCTACATTGGAAGCGGAAACACGCCCCGAAGGTGGAGCACTGGATTCAGTCGGCGCTATACTGTCGGGATCAGCTGACCACATATGGAGAGCTATTGCCACTGAGATCTAGACCTGCAGACATCTGGCAACCCTTGACGACCTGGCTGGCTGGTGGTGGTGTGGATGATTAGGAACGGACAAAGTGCGCAGAATGACTGATGTTGGATGATGGACGTGGTGGGGGACTGACCGGGCCACTGGGCTGGACCACAGAGAATCAGAATGGGAGTGGTGGCGACTGTGAACGGCTGGCCCCGCGGTAGTATGCCTGCGAAAAGACGACGACACGTCTGGCGTTGAATGGTCTGTCTCCTGGTTCGATCCCCTCCCTACCCGTGTTGCCCCCCCTCCCCCACACCCCCTCCCTCCCCACGAATTTCGCTGCGTTCCCCTTTCCGCATTTGACACGGTTGAGGCCGAGTGGCCATGGTACTGATGACATCCTACTCTTGAAAGTGACAATTTGTGTATGACGACAGTGTAAGCGTTATTGTTTTAGTTGTATAAGGGTCCTACATATGGATATAACGTATTTTGTACATCTGCATGCACTGAGGTCCACATTATGTGGGCCACTTGGAATTACGAATGCTGCCTGCCTCCGGGTTGTTGGCTAAATAGCAGTGTACTGGCTTACAATTGATGAATAAAAGTTTATAACCCAAAAAAAAAAAAAAAAACCATACATAGGAGTCTCCTCCTGCGAGGTTTGGCGGATATGACCTTTCACCCACTCCAGACGTCTTTGGAGTATTATGGGAAAAAAGGGGTTCTGTGTGAAAAAGCACGACTGAGTTACTCTAATGTCTTGCGTTAGTTTTATCGCCTATCCAAACGTTTGGGCGCCATGTAGTGTAGGTCCTATTATCCCAATAGGCTCTGCGCATTGGAATAATATCTTCAATAGTATAGACCTAGGGCAGAGGTTAACTAGGTCTTCTACTGACGATATTAGACTTAAAGTTTTAGGTTTTGCCAGCTAGCTCAGAGTTCACTAGAAACTTTCTCGAATAGGCAAGGAGGAGTTTAACCTCCCTGGATAGACAAGAAGGGATTTAGTTTCTGACAACCATAGAACATGACAACTTTGCTCTCCCCTAATCAAGAGTGTATCTCTAGAGTCGTGTGAAAACAAAAGACAACTTATTTTGCTCAGTCAGTACGTGCATTCTTAGTTTCACCAGATTGTAGAGAAAAGGAAGAGACGGGCGTGTTCAATAAAAGATGTTATTTATTGATCAGTCTCTTTTCTCGTACAAGAGAAATGAATCGATATTATTGCGATACTTATGGTTAAGTAAAGTGCATACAATAAAAGCAGGAGTATAAAATAATACTGCAGAAGCATTGATATGGTTTCTAAGCCATATGATATTTAAAACTGATAAAATAGATACATACATATATACATTTGACTAATCGTACTCAACAGGTGCTTCTAACCACGCCTACCCCAGTGTACCTGACCTAAGCCTAATACGTGGGCGGGAGTAGATAAGTAGCAGTTTAAGTTAAGTTTGTTTTGCCAAGGGACTGACTCAAGAATTCTCTGCAAGGGGTTGTTCAGTTCTGTACCTGAGGTCTAGAATGATTGAGGGCTGGTATCTCTCGTCTCTGGTCTTGATATTCCAGCTGCCTGCGAGGGCTGCTTGGAAGCGCCGGAGCTGGATTTCTCGGTAGGAGAAAAGCAGCGTCTCGTTCTCAGCGCGTCAGGAAGGCGGGGCAGCGCGTGTGGGCTTCGCTCTCTGCTGGGCTCCTCAGCACGTCTCGCTGCTCCGATCTCGTCACCACCGCGTGTGTTTGCTTAAGGCAATGTCGGTAATATTTATACCTGTAAGGTGCCGAGATTGACGTAAGGATGGACATGGATACGTCAATAAGGATGTCATACGAACGGGCTTGTTCGCACATTCTTTTGCTGAAGTTCTCGGTGAAATCAAAACAATGGCCGCAGGGATTTTCCCAGGTTGTCATAGGTTTGATTTGTTTTGAGAACTCCGTATGCCTTATCAGGGGCTGGAGGAATAGTGCTTGCCTAATTAGATGGCAAGCGTTATGACCTAATCAGATAACGCGTTCCTGTGCCGTGGTGTGGCTTAATCAGATAACGGTTTCTTGTACCGTGGGATGGCTGCTAGTTAATTATTAACCAGAACAGGGTCAGGAATAGGGGGATTGATACAGAACCTATAGGAATACATCACACAAGGCTTAGTAAAATCCAAGTTAAAGGATTTCATGACTTGCCTCACAGAAACAAATGAAGGAGCGATCGTTACTTCGGCCTACTGTAACATCGCGGAGGAAATTAGTAAATGCCTGGAGGACTCACTTAAGAAATTAAATGGGGATAAACCTGAGGGCTGGTTCAATCATGAATGTAGTAAGGCCATAGGGCTTTAAAGATAGCACTTAAGGGTGCTCCAAAATCGGTTTCAGAGATTAAGAAAGCTAGATCTGTTTATTCTAATGCTATAAAGAAAAGGAAACAGGAAATTAAAGTGGAGACGTGGAATGCCCTTCATCAAGCTTGTCTTCAGAAGGATAACATTAGCTTCTGGAAGACGGTAAATGCACCATTCTTTGTAGAAAAGTCAAGGGATTGTGTAGAAATAGCTATAGCAGAAAATGTCTGGATTTCATATTTCAGTGGCAGGGAGAGTCATTTTAAATAGGCTCCAAGATTGGGCAGATTCTTCTGGTATTTTATCTAAAGTCCAATATGGTTTTAAATCTGGTCTGGGGACAGTGGAGCAAGGTTTGAATTTAGCAACAATTATTGGAAAATATGTTGTTGCAAAGGGAGAAAAGTTGCTTCTAGTCTTTGTAGACTTAAGCTCTGCTTTCGACTGCATAAGTCATGACATTTTGTGGGAAACTTTATCCAGCTTGGGAGTTGATTTGAGCTTATTGAATTTTATAAAAGAGCTTTACAGGGGGGCTGGAGCAAAGGTTCGTTTTGGTGCCAAGGGAGAATGCACCTCGAAGTTCCCAATAAAAAAGGGAGTGTGTCAGGGATGTATCCTGGCCCCTTTTTATTTAATTTATATATTAATAGTGTAGCATCTCGTTTGGTGGAGTGCAAACAGGATTACCCCCAAATTGGAGGTAATCCTGTACCAATCCTATTATATGCGGATGATGCCGTGATTATGGCTAGGACCCAAGTGGGGCTTCAAAGGTCGTTACGGGCCTTCTCAGATTATATAGGGGAGAGAGGTTTGAAAATAAATAGTAGTAAAACCTTTAGTATGTGTTGTTCCAAAAAGAGGACCGTGCAGTGTAATATCTCGCTCTCAGGGACAAGAATTGAAGCCACAAATACCTTCTCCTATCTGGTAATAATTTTTGACAAAAACGGCACATGGACCGCTGCTGCCAATGCTAGGAAACTTGCTTTTGCACGAGCCTTTGGAGCAGTTAGAAATGTTGCTGTTAGGCTTGGAGGGCGTCCTGTAAACATACTATTGGACATTTACAGATCGAAGTGTATATCTACTGTTATCTATGGTGCAGGTTTGTGGGGTATTACTGACATAAGTGACATTCAGTTATGTGAAAATGCCTTTGTGCGATACTTACTTGCAGTACCCAAATCCACCTCCACGTATGCTTGCCATCAAGAGCTGGGTTTGACATATATAACTGATCTCATCAAAGTCAGTCCTTTATCTTTATGGCACAAGATATGGGTCTCTAAGGAGACTGATTTGAATAGGGACGCCATTCTAGATTGTATGAATTTGCAAGGGAGCCATAAAATTGAATGGTTTAAATACGTGAAGAAATTCCTAACGGATATCGGACATCTGGAATTCTTTGCGAGCCGGCTGACCATGGCAGTAATCCCGAGAAAACGGCTGAAGGAATTGTGTTTAACTTTCTTGGAAAATAAGAGGTGGGATGCAGAGGCCAAGAAAACCTCTGTGATTCAAAACCAACTAATGTTACAGAATGAGGGCATTCAGCATTATCTTGTGTGTATAAAAAGCAGTTACACTAGGATGATATTGACACGGTTCAGGGTAGGAAGTATATATAGGCTAGTAACCTTCCCTGTCGTAAATATCTGGTCAAAGTCATTAATACTGTGCCCATGTGATGGCGTTTCCCACCAATCCTTGATACACTCCATATTGTTTTGTAAATACTACACATTAATTAGAAAGAAGTACTTACTACCACTGCTTAAGAAATGGGGACTTAGGCAATGTAGAAAAGCGCTCCTTAGATTACAAATGTTGGGAGACGAGCTGACACTGTATGCAGTATCAACATTTTTAAAGCATCTGTTAAGATTTAGATTAACAATGAACTGATTGATCTTAACCCTATGTAATCAAATTGCTCTTCTGTCTATGAATATGGTTTTAATTGACTGTATAATTCGTGTTTTTTAGTGGTGTTTTAAAAGTATGTAATGTTGTGCTTTTATGGATTCTGAATTTTGAACCCGAATAAAGCTACTTTTGATTTGATTTGATTTGATATATATATATATATATATATATAAATATATACACAGAGAAGAGAGACCACGCTTCGCTTTTTAAAAATAATTTTGTCCGGATTCGTGGATCTAACGTAAATTAGGCCGAAATAATTTTTTAAAAAATGCTTTTTGGGGGCCTGGCGTTCCCTGTGAGACCCCTGACCAGGCCTAGGCGGTCAGGGTGTTTCTATCCAGCCCCCTTTTCTTGTTTAAATTTTTTTTTTAACTGTTTTCTTGTGACTCGGTTACCGAGTCACAAGATGGCTGCCAACACTTCCTGGTTTGGAGTGTTGGCAGCCAATAAGAATTAAGCTCGTGCGGGTTTGCGAATCCTCCTCGGTGCTCAGATATCGATATTTTTATTTTTTTAATTTCTCAGCAACTACTACATGGATTTACACATTTTCTGGTCCAAGACCTACCTTTTTGCCAAATTTGGTGCAATTCCATTCAGCAGTTCAGGCTGTAGCCTTGTCTAAAGTTCATATGAAAATTAACATGGGGAAAACGCGTTTTGGGACCCCCCTTTTTTCTATGCCCCCGCTTGACGAATCACCCCGAAACCTTCAGGACAGGAGCTGACATGAGCACCCAATTAGTTTTGAAAATTGCACGAAGATTCGTTAACCGGTGCCTGGCAACATTACAACCGACAGGGAAGAGCGCATTTTATCCTTTCGTTGCCAGAAGCCCTGAAGAAGTCATGGGGTACTTCCCCTGATGAAACATGTGTTGGCTGGGCAACTGTGCGGATTAAAGACGAACAATACAATTTTATTGCACTGTTTTAAGTTCTTTGCATAATTTGTTGTACTCTCGATTGTAAGTTACCAACCATGTTGCAGTAAGCACTGTAATTCTAGTGTGTGAAATGGCTTGCGAAATCTATAAATCATGATCTTAGTTCCTGCTATTCGAGTCAGCTATGTTTCTTACAAGGAGCGGAGACCGTTAGATATGGGAAGGCTACCTTTGGGGAGCACAGATGGGACATTACACACTGGGTTGTTTTATTCAATAGCAGTTTGTCTTTGATATGCATCAATGCAAGCAATTATGCCATATGTAAAGCCATAAATCTGGTCAGCTTGGGCCTTCCAGGTCAAACCATGGCAAAACATACAACAAAATATGTTTTGGGAAAAAAAGCCAGGTCTTAAGTTTCTATCTGAAGTCTGCCAGGGAGGGTGCTGTTCGGAGGTGGGCTGACAGGTCGTTCCCGTTCTTGGCGGTGATGTAGGAGAAGAAGCAGCCCTTGCTGCAGCTGCGACGGACGCGGGGGTGCACACGGGCAAGTAATGAGGAGCAGTTGTGTCTAGTCGGTAGATGGAAGGTCAGTCACTGGTTGATATAGGCTGGTACTTGATCAGGTAGAGTCTTATAGGCGTGAGTAAGGATCTTGAACTGGCATCTCTTCTGGGTGGGAGGCCAGTTGAGGTTTGTGTGGTGGTTGTGATGTGGGACCATTTGGGGAGGCCCAGGATGAGTCTGGCTGCTGCATTCTGTATAGTCTGGAGTCTTCTGAGGAGATGGTTGGAAATGGCACGTAGAGAGCATTGCTGTAATTGAGGTGGCTAGTGACAAGGGCCTGAATGACGGTCTTTTTGTGTTGACTGGGATCCACCTAAAGATTCTGCGGAGCATGCAGAGGGTGTAGAAGCAGGAGGAGGCAACTGTGCTGACTTGTTGTTTTTTATGGTCAGTTTGCTGTTGAGGATGATGCCTAGGTTGCATGCATGGTCTGTTGGTGTGGTTGTTGGTCACCAGCTGTGGTCCCAAATGGAGGTGTTCTTCCCGAAGATCAGTACTACCGTCTTGTCAGAGTTGAGTTTGAGGCAGTTGTCTCTCATCCAGTGATGATGATGGTCATGGTGTCACAGAATGGGTTTTGGTGTTGGAGGGGTTGTCTGTGATGGGGGTCATGTAGGTGTTGAACAAGGTGGGGCCGATGGATGACCATTGGGGTATGCAGCATCTGATGTCCTTAGGTGCGGAGGTGAAGGGAGGCAGCCGGTGTTACGTAGAGTATAGTGGTGTACAGTGCAGAGGTACCCAGTGGGATAGCATACACTGGAGTGTGGTAAAGTGGATTGATGTTGTGTAAATATTTTAGAATGTTTTCGCATACAACATAGAAATGTAGAGTGTAGTGCTATACACTGGAGTGTTGTACTGTTTAGGGCCCTTTATTGGAATATTGCTTACTGAAATAGAATGCAGTGGAGTGGTGTAAATGGAATAGCGCTCACTGGAGCACGGTATTTTGGAGTGCTATTGAGTGGAGTGGGGTAACGTTGAGTGGTGTACAGCTGGCTTACGTAACGTGGAGTGTGGTACAGTGTATTGTTGCAAAGTAAAATTGCGTAAAATGGAGTGACATATTGGAGTGCCGCACAGTGCAGTCGTGCCAAGTGGTGTACTGTAGACTACAGTGGGGTTCAGTGTAATACAGTACAATGCAGTAGCATATAGTGGAGTAGCATGAACTATAGTGCAATAGAGTGGAGTACCGTTGAATTTAGTAGTTTTTAATGTAATAAAGTTCAGTTAGTGGCGTTAACAGTTTGGACATACAGTGGAGTGCTATATAGGGGTGTAGCATACAGTACAGTGGTGTCCAAATCAATTGAGTTAATTATAAAAGCATAGAGGGTAGTCACGTACAGGGCGCAGAATGTGTTCTTGAAAAACGATAAAGCATGCAGTTGAGTGTAGTACAGTGCAGTGACGTATAGAGCATTTCTATGCAATGCAGTGTCGCAGAGTGTAGTAGCGGAGACTGCAAAAAAACATACATTCTAGTAGTGTACCATCAAGTGAGACATACTAGAATAGCATGTAGTGGAATAGCGTAAATTGGAATAGGGTACAGTGGAATAGTGTTGAGTTGTGTGCAGTACAGTTTAGGGGCGTTCACTAAATTGTCGTACATGAAAGTGTAATAGAATACAGTGGGGAACATTATACTAGCATAAAATATAGTGGTGTACATTGCAATGGTGTACAGTCCTGTTCGGTAGTTTAGAGTGTAATAAAGTACAGTGGATTAGAGTATACTGTAGTGTTGTATACTGTAGTCGTAAAGTGGAGGAGCATACTGTAAATACTGTACATTGTTGTGGCGTAAAGTGGAGTGTGTAAATTAAAATAAATGTAGCATTAAAGTGTGTCCAAAGATGGTTTTTTTTTTGCCAAAATATATTATAATATGTCAATGTTGGGGGGCCCAAAAAGTGGTTAAAAAAGTGCATATTGCTTAATTAATTTAAATGTGTGTATTGCTAAATCAGTCATTCGGATATGGTTTAAACTTAGCAGTAGATATTATGGTGCGCAGATGCTTTTTGTCCGGTAGTGCAGGTAAGTAGTGTAACTGTTTTAGAACTCTTCATTCATTTAAAGTTTTTTAGATCAGTTTATGCAGTATGTTTGTGAAATATGGGTGTATTTTGCTGTACTACCATGGTACATAGTGATGCCAAATCATTAGCTGATTGGCTAATGACTGCCATTTACAAAACTTCAAGGCTGGCATGTTGTTTTTAGATACGTTTTCCAGTGTTCTCCATTCCGCTTTTAGATGTAGATGAGTAATTGGTTTAGTATTTTTGCCCTACCTATTAATACTTTACTAAAGTGGTAATAGATTTTGCAAAATATTTATACGTTTCTTTATATTTTTTTGTATAAATAGGGAGTTGCGTGGTACTACTGCGGTACCCAAAAATTATTTTGTAAGGTTACTATTGTTATTTCTAATTTCTCTCTATTTTTGCAGCACTCTAAGAGGAGCAGAGTTTTATTTTAAGTAGCACAGTAATTTTTCAGTAATTAACACACTACTTTGTACCCTTTTTTCAACATATCTAAATATGTTCAAATTGGAAAATACACTTTAGCACACTAAATTTTATAGTATTTTTCTAAACTACATTTTTTTAATATATTGTTTTTTGGTACCACAGTAGAACCCCAGTACTCCGTAATTGTTTTAAAATATATATATATAAACGTAGAAATATTTTTCCCTCTCTATTACCACTTTAACAAAGTGGTAATAGGTATTGGAAATATACCAAAACTAATACTTACCACCTTTACAAGGCGTATCACAGAACACAGTGAAACTCTTGTTGAAAGCAAGATGGCTGCCTTTAACTTTTGTAAAGGCAGTCATTAGTCAATCAGCTAATGACTTATCGATGCTATGTACCTTGGGAGTGTTGCGGTACTACTGTACCACAAACTTAACTAAAAAAACAACTTTAAAACATGTGAAATACTTACCTGCAGAACCCCACAGAATCATGTGTGCATCATAATATATAATTCTTCCAAATCTCGTCAAAGTTCGATTGATGGTTTTCGTGTTACCTGAAATGCAAAAGTGTGTGTAAAATGCATTGGCTTTTACGCCCGTTTTGTGACCCACCATTTTTCTTTGCACCCCCTTGACCAAACGCTGCAAAACTTTCACTACTCCGAGAATGAAAATGGGGGTAGTAGGTATGGAAAGTTTTGTGGGCATTCGTCAAATGGGTGCAAAGTTATAACTAACAGTTATTTTATGGCACAAGCTGTAGTTACTTGAGATAACTATAACTGGCCAAATTTTGTGTTTTTCCTCATTTAAAATGATATGTTTTAACTGACATTGTTTTTTTTTCAGTGAACATATTTAGATTAGATATAAATATAGATGTATACACACATTCATCTATGTGTTTGTATGTATCTATACTACTATTATAAAGCAAGAACTTTGGACCTTTGAGGCGGGTAAACTCGGGAACCACAGCGCCAATCCACACACCCGATACATCATTGTAATCGTCAGGGTGTGCAGATGGACATAGACTATATAAATAAAAAAAATATACGTTATGTAAAAAATTGACGATAAAAAAAAAGTAATCCCTTGCAAGTAGCGCCGTCCGCGACCTGCGTGGTGACATCAGGAGCGCGGGGAGGAGCGGCGTGCAGGAGCGGAAGAGGAGCGGCGGACATCAGCGCGGGGAGGAGCGGCGGACAGGCTGGAAGGAGCGGTGAGGAGCGGCGGACAGGCAGGGAGGAGCGGTGAGGAGCGGCGGACAGGCGGTGAGGAGCGGCGGGGAGGAGTGGTGAGCGGCGGATGAGGTAGGTTATTTATTTATTTATTAAGGAGCGGGGAGCGCCGGATGAGAACATGAGACCATTACAAGTGAGCAAAAAACAAAAGCAAACGTTACATTAAATGAAGCAAAAGCAAAAATGACAATCGTGAGCCAAAAAAATACAAGAGGTAGCAAACGGTGCATTACAAAAGTGACAATCGTGAGCGTAGCAAACGGTGCATTACAGGAGGAAAAAGTGACGTGTGCAGGTTACAAAAGCATACAAAGTAAACATAGAGGTATAATACTGCAATATAGGGAGGAAGGCTCCGGGGGACCCACGGACAACGTCGGGGCGGCGGGGGGCCTGAAGCCTAATTGCTCCCGGACGACGTCGGGATGGGCTGCTGGTACATATATATTTACTGGACCATAGTTAAAAGTTATGGATTTGGCTAAAACGCAGAAAGCCACTGAAATTCTCAAATTATGTTTAACAACGCATGCAGAATAGGCCATAGCTCGTGATGCCAGCATGTTGTTCTCTTGATAGCTCTTTTCTTTGTTTCAGTACTTTTGGCAAATTGTTGTTTTGAATATGGTGCAAGGCTGTGTGCAGTGGGGGTTGGTCAACACTCGTTTCGCAAAGCCTTCAGCTGTGCACATCAGTGGTTGGCCGTAGGGCCTGATCCTTGGTCAGTCATGTGCCCAACTATGCATGAGGTAAAGTGTTGGCCAATAGATTTTTAGCTTTAGCCTAGCTTTTTTGGGATTCGCAGATCCTTGTTTGGACTTGCCAATGTAGGGCGAGTGTCATGTTTGGGTACTGCAAACATCTCTCACCCATGTCACCCTTATGGAAGATTGCAGTGCCAAATCCATTTTTGCACCTCTGCAAAACACGATGCATTGATCAGAGAACATTTTCAGGATCCCCAAATTTTAAAATGCCGATGGGGTAAGCAGTACCTCTCTTTTTACAGCAAACACTGGCCAGCATTTTAGATGTCAGAGATCGACAGATTCATAAAAAGTACAGCAGATCCTGTAACACATTTTATTTTACACTTACTGACTAGAGAATGCTTTGGGTGTCCAACTACGATGCCCTGGAATTCATGGTATGCCTACCCTGTCCTCTTACACAACCTTTCACTTTTTTTGTTCTGGGCACAGGGACATTTCTCTGTATACTGAAACGCCACCACAAGCTAAATTTTCTCTGGCAGCTGCCATTCTGATCACTCGAATGTGCGGTACCAATTCTGGAACTGCAGATCTGAAAGGCACGATGGGAGAAAAGGCATCCTCATTCAATGAGAATTTGTTTAGAAATTCTGGATCCACGGAGCATCCACGAACCCCACATGTGACAGTAATACCACTTTGTTAACCCTCTCAAGCACAACCGTAAACTCTGTTTTAACGCTAATATTTCAAAAACTACTGAATGAATTTACACCAAACAAACAAAATCACACGTTGTGTTTAACATTCTACTTTCGTGCCAAGTGTAGAGTAAATTCAATTTGCGGTTTGGACTGTAGGCAAAAGCTCAATTTCCTATGGAAGCTAAAATGATAAAATACAGCTTTTTTTTCACTTGCTTACCTTTTCACCCCTGCACAGATCTGCATGAAACTGAGCACGCTGGCCCTTATGACTATGTCAACTGAATGCTATTTTTGGTGCAAAGCCATCCACCTGGACAAAAAGAAAAAGGTACATGCACATTTAAAAAATGCTTGTTCAGTGGAAGTGTGGCTGAATCATAACATCTACAAATGTATTTCAAAAGTGCAAAAGCCAAACATGCTAAAGTATGTTCCAAATATAAAATTGTCATCAGTGGCCTTTAGCTGAATAGGAGTATGGGAAGTCTACACGAATCCGCAGAGAAGGTGGGTCCACTCCTTTTCCTATAATACAGAACAGAAGATAAGAAGATGATGGATAATCTTAGTTGCCAACTCAGAGACCAGCAGAATCTTAGAACCAGATGCGCCGGTTCTTGTCCATAAATTGCTTGGTGACAAATACTCACAATTGCTGTTCTTATGTGAAGTTAAATCTCTATTTCTTTTCTGGGTTTCATAGAAATGGTTTGTCATTCTTCTTATTTGTTCCTTACTCCAGAATGATATGTTAACACCAAAGCAGGGGGGCTTGAGAAATTCAGATAGGAGAAAACTCCATTTTCTAGAGTAAAACCAGAGTAGACTAAAACCTCTTGCAGTTCAGGCAAGCGGATCAAGATAGGAAACAGGAACAGCAGACGTAGCAAGAACAAGAGGTAGCAGAAGGAAGAAGAGAGAGAGCCATTTGGAGAATCGTTGCTATGCATTGAATCATCACATTCTAAAACCAGTTAACCCCTTCCATGCTGAGCTCGTCATGACCACACCCGTTTTCATTGCTGTCCAGCACAGCAGGGGAAACTATCAAGCAGCGATGTGGTTAAGTAGGACGACGATGGGGGGAGGAATCACAGGAAGGAATCAGCGCCATATTGACTTGTGAAGGTTTCACAGAACTACTAAGCTGAAATGGCTGTGACACACTTGGCATACGATTACTAGGAATTTCATGAATCAAACTCCCAGAATCAGGTAAAATCATCAGCAGATGTGCAGAATCACACATATCTACAATATCCCGCGATATCTGGCTCAGAAGTTGGTGCTCTCTGGTGGTGATAGATCTTCCAGAAGCGTCAGCACTCTACTGCTGAAACCACAAAGATTTTCCCAAAATAAACATACAACCAAGCCTTCTCTGGGATCGCCCCGAGGATCTGGAACTCACTGCACCAAGAAACCAACTGCTTCCTTCGAGTAAGAAGTGAAGTCTTTACTCATGGGCAAATGTATGCCTTAGGTCACAGGATCTTTGCCCCCTGTGCCTCATCTGGCCCACGTCCATTACTCGCATGACGGCTGCCTGCTGTCACAGATTTTGATTGTTTTATTTACTGACTAGCAGCCCGTCCCGACGTTGTCCGGGTATGAATTGCTGCCAGCCAGTAGTATATTGTTTTGTAAGATTTCGTTTTGATAGCATTTCTTATCTGTGACAGGCCTGTGAAACGCTCCGATTCACAGTGCACTGCTGATGCACTTAAGAGTGCGCGTTCAGTAGTGTGTGAACTCGAGTTTCCCTACTTTATTTTTCCTTGCAATATTATATAGCGCGAACTCGACAACATGGCATGAGCACAATTTATATTACAGTAGAACACATTCATTTGTGGTAGGCACGGGGAGACAAAGCGATTTGCCTGGAATCACAGGATGTTGAGCTGATGCCGAGATTCGAACGTAGCTCCCCAGCTCTAATGTTTGCAATTCTAGAACTTGTGGCGGGAGGTGTGTCTAAAAGTGTATGTCGGTGCTGGCCATCAATGAGAGAGACCTGTGCATTTTTCAAATCGGTGGTGAAAAAATATGAGTATGTTGCTGGAGATGGCGGCCTCCGTGCCACCAATGTACTTACCGGGGGTGGGTAAACACCCATTATTCCGCAACTTTATTTCCGCATACCATCACTCCGCATACTTTTATTTCGAAAGTAGCAAGACTCCGCAATGCCATTATAACGCATGGCATTACATTTTATATGCTTTACCACGCATACATTTACAACGAAATTCGTTGTAAATGCATGAATGGTAAAAGCATGTTTTTTTAATGTTTGGATAAGGTAAGTATGGGTATAGGGGTATATGTTTTGGGGTACTGAGGTATATGTTTTGGGGTGTTTGGGTATTTTAAGGGTTCAGATATAGTTTTGGGTTATGGGGTACAGGGGTAGATTTAGGGTTTAGGGATAGGTATGGGTTTTCGGGTACATGGGTATTTTTAGGGTTCAGGGCTAGGTTTGGATGTTGGGGTATAGGGGTATTTTTAGGGTTCAGGGGTAGGTTTGGGTTTTGGGGTACAGGGTTTTTTTAAGGGTTCAGGGCTAGGCTTGGGTTTTGGGGTACGGGGGTATTTTTAGGGTTCAGGGCTAGGTTTGGGTTTTGGCGTACAGGTGTATTTTAGGGTTCAGGGGTAGGTTTTGGTTTTGGGGTACAGGGGTATTTTTATGGTTCAGGGCTAGGTTTGGGTTTTGGGGTACAGGGGTATTTTTAGGGTTCAGGGGTAGGTTTGGGTTTTGGGGTACAGGGGTATTTTAAGGGTTCAGGGCTAGGTTTGGGTTTTGTGGTACAGGGGTATTTTAGGGTTCAGGGGTAGGTTTGGGTTTTGGGGTACAGGGGTATTTTTAGGGTTCAGGGATAGGTTTGGGTTTTGAGGTACAGGGGTATTTATAGGGTTCAGGGCTAGGTTTGGGTTTTGGGGTACAGGGGTATTTTTAAGGTTTAGGGATAGGTTTGGGTCTTTGGGTACAGGGTATATTTATAGGGTTAAGATGGGTTAGTGTTTAAGGGTGTTGGGGTATTTTAAGGAGTAAGGGTGGGTTATGATTATGGGGTGCAGGGGTATTTAAAGGGAGCAGGGTGGACACCCGGAGCTGGAATGTACAGAACCTGGGAACAAAAAACAATGAAATATTGGGCACAACGCTCGCTTTTTTTTCCATAATCCCGCGCCCCGCACACGCCCACGCGCCCAGCACACTCCCACAGCACACGATATGAGACCTGGCATGAAGGGCGGAATGTACCACACGCCCCCAGTGTTTGTCACGCCCACAGCACAACGCAGACACGCCCACAAGGGACTACTTTGCTGGCACGGTTCTTTTACCTTTTAAATGTATATGGTGGGCGTCTGCACAGCCTATGTCCTTCTGCTGCAACTGCCCTTTTCAACGCTGTATTGGGTGTTGTGATTGGTGCTGTGGTTCCTGAGATTACCCGCCTCAAAGGTTTGGGCTCTCTCTTTATTATATTAGTACTAGCAGCCCGTCCCGACCTTGTCCGGGTGCAACAGGCTTCCCCGACCCCCGCCCGCCCCGACATTGTGCAGCAGCCCGGGCCCCCGCCCGGCCTGTCCCCCGCCTGCCCTGACCCCCGCCTGCCCCGACCCCCGCCTGCCCCGACATGGGTCCCCTTACCTGAGCCGCCGCTCCTCCCGCCTGTCCGCCGCTCGCACCGCCGCTGGCCTGTCCGCTGCTCCTCACGTCACTGCTCCTCCCCCGTGCCATGTCCGCCGCTCCTCGTCGCGCTCCTGGACGCCGCTCCTCCCCGCGCTCCTGACGTGAGCACGCACGTCGCGGCCGGCGCTACTTTGGAGGGACTACTTTTTTTTTTACTGAAATTTTTTTAAATAACGTTTTTTATTTATTTATATAGCCTATAACCATCTACACACCCTGACGATTCCAACGGTGTATCGGGTGTGTGGATTGGCGCTGTGGTTCCCGAGTTTACCCGCCTCAAAGGCTGAAAGTTCTTCCTTTATTATAGTAGTATAGATATCTACTCTCTTTTGTACATTTGCAGGGGCAGCTCAACCTCAAGTGTGCTATCAGGGCCAGCTACCACCGCACAGTGACCAGCAACCCCTCCCCCTCCCACCCTCAGTCCAGTGGGCACGGCTACAACACACTCTGGCGGATCTTTGGACGCTACCAAGTCAGTGGTACCGACAGAGGCAGGCAAGGGGGAGACAGGACCAACAGCGCCGCTCGTCACAGTAGCAGCACTCAAATCGGGTCGGTGCTCTCTGGACTGGGAGGTACCTTTGGCGGCAAAAGAGGGTATATGGAGGCGCAAATTTGTGGACATTTTTACCCTGCTCATGCATGGGGTAGAGGGTCTAGATACCAGGAGGATGGGGGGGAAGGATGAAGACAAAAAGGTCAAATTCCAGAATTGGCCGGAGAAAACAATTAAGAATTGGGGCGACGCTTTCGCTATAATGGCAGCAGTGGTGTCTGAAAAATTTCCAGAGCAGGCCCCGCCATGTGGCAGTACTCTCGCGTAATACATGAAGAGGCCGAAACAACAGGGCGCATCGGGTGGTACAATTACGATCGAGATTTCAGAAAGAGAATGGCCATGTGTCCAGATTTGAACTGGGATCAAAAGGAGATCCAGCTCTGGGTGGAGCACATGGGGAAGTTCACAGCAGACGTCAAGGGCACCTCAAAATATAGAAAGGGACAGGGAAGTGTCAGGGGTCAGAAACATCCGGCTAGGCATCCTTTCCGTCAGTCCTTTCGTGGAGGCCGAGGAGGTGGCCACCAAGGAAGGGGAGGCAAACGTTTCAACTCAAATTCTTGTAGAATGTACAACGCAGATTTCTGCTCTTCGGGAAAGGCCTGCAAATTTGGGCACATTTTCAGCAAGTGTGGGGCAGGTCTCCCAGCAGCGTCCTGTGGCAATAAGCCAGCTGCCACCAAGCAAGACAAGACACAAAATGAGTAGCGCAGTCCCCCCCCCAGAGCCCCCCACCGCTGCCAGTCCATCACTGCGACATTAGCCCGGGTCACATCCCACCTTCAGCAGCTGCTCCCATTCAGGTTTCATCTGGAAAAGGCCCATCACCAATTTGCATAGACACCCTCATCCCCATGCTCAGAGCATACCCCAACACGAAAGATGGCAGGATCCTGGCTGAGGGCTTCATAGATGGCTTCAAGATCCCATACCTAGGGCTACGGATGTGCAGGGATGCAGATAATTTGAGGTCTGCCTGGGAACTCTCGCAGGTGGTGCATGAGAAGATCCTGAAGGAGAAGGTCTTGGGGAGGATAGCAGGGCCTTCTGACACCCCCCCACTAGAAAATTTCCTGGTCTCTCCGCTAGGGGTGGTCCTCAAAAAAGAACCTGGGGACTTTTGTCTCATACACCACTTGTCCTACCCAGAAGGCAATTCGGTCAACCACTGGTTGGAGGAAGGAACATGCTCAGTGTCCTACTGTTCTTTCGACATGGCGGTTAACATGTTCAGGTAGAGCAGGAAAGGGGTCATGGCTGGCGAAGGCAGACATAGAATCAGCCTTCTGCCTGCTCCCAGTACACCCCGAGAGTCACCACGTACTGGGTTTTAAATGGCAGAGCAAATTCTATTTCAACAAATGCATGCCAATGGGCTGCGCAGTTTCCTGCGCGTACTTTGAGGTGTTTAGCAGTTTCTTGCAGTGGGCACTCACCTGGTCGTACAACACTGTCGGAGTCACGCACTACCTGGACGACTTTCTCTTCATATGGAAGGCGGGGACACAGGAGTGCAGCACAGCACTACTTCACTTTCAGGAGCTGGCAGGACACTTGAGGGTGCCTTTGGAGCCAGGGAAAACTGAGGGTCCAGCGCAGGTCCTCACTTTTCTGGGCATTGAGATGGACACGGTCAAGGGCGTGTCCAGGCTTCCGGACGAGAAGTTGCAGGCATTGCGGCTGGATATCCAGGCTCTCCTAGGCAAAGACAAAGCGACGCTATGTGTCATCCAGAGCCTCTTAGGGAAGCTGAACTTTGCAGCCAGGGTTGTACCAGCGGGCAGAGTCTTCGCAAGGAGACTAGCAAGGGCCACAGCTAACGTGCGCAAAAAACATCACTTGGTGAGATTAGAGAGGGGCTTAAAAGAGGACCTACACATGTGGCATGGGTATCTACTACAATTTAATGGGGTAGTCATCTGGAGGGCTCCCTGGGCTGGCAGCCCGGAAATTAGCCTCTTCATCGATGCTTCAGGCAGGGAGGGCTTTGGCTCGATAATGGATTGCGAGTGGTGCACGCAAAAATGGCCCAACGCTTGCCGTAAAAAGAAAGTGACTGCAAACATAACTGTGCTAGAACTATTCCCCATTGCCATCGCACTTCATCTATGGCCAGAGGCGCTGTCAGACAGGAGGGTGGTGTTCTGGTCCGACAACATGGCAGTGGTCCAGGCCATCAATGGGAAGACAGCAAAATGCCCGCTGGTGTTATGTCTGTTGAGAGAGTTGGTCAGGGTCTGCCTGCACTGTAATGTAGAATTTAGGGCTAGACACATTGAGGGGGTCAAGCATGTGGCAGCTGACACTCTCTCTCGTTTTCTGTGGCTCCGTTTCCAGGAGGCCTGGCCGCGAGCTAGAGCGACAATGACCCCCTTCCCTGCGCGACTCTGGCTCCTGCTACAATGGAACAAGAACTAAGAGCGATGGGCGAACGGTCTCTCGCACCTGGGGCCAGGAAGGAATACAGGAATCAGCTTGCCACTTTCCAGAGGATTACACTGACTCTAGGCCAAGCAGAGCATCCATTGGAGCAACGGGTGCAAGGTTTTAATACTCTGGGCCAAGAAGCAGACAAAGAGTATTTCATGGGTGCGGGGTCATCTGGCAGCTCTAACTCATGACGCCAGGTTACGTGGAAAACAGGAACCCACTAATTCTTTTTTGATCAGGGCAGCGTTAAAGGGGTGGGCCGGAGAAGAAGTAAGAGGCCCAGATACCAGGGCGCCCATCGAATTTCACACACTCCAGGCCATACTGGACGTTGTGGAGCAGGTTATTATTTATTTATTTATTTATTTATTATAAAGTTTTGTATAGCGCGAACAAGACCCGTGGGTATCAGAGCGCTTAACAAAGAAGGCGTAGGAGAAAGACACATATATCAGACAGTTATACGGACAACAAATATGAGGTAGATGATAAATATACAAGAACACGTGTGTAGTTAGCGTTAGTAGTCAATTGTGGGTATACTTCTATCATAAGTAAAATGTGTAAGCAAGTATGATAGTTAGGTCATTATCAGTTCGTGAATGTTCTACTCTAGGTAGTGTATTTCTTCATCAGAAAGCTCTTCACTTCTCGCTTAAATGATGCCACATTTTGGATCTTCCTGATGTTAGGAGGGAGTGAGTTCCATATTCTGGGGGCAGCTCCTGAGAACGCTCTGTCATAGGTTTTTTTCTTGTGGAAAAAGGCTGGCCGTAATAGCAATTCCTCAGTACTCCTAGCTGGTCGATTACCTCCCGATAGCTGGATTTTCTTCGCTAGGTATCTTGGGGTATTGTGGTGTAGCGCTTTATGGGTGATACATGCTATCTTCATTTGGATTCTTGCTTCATAAGGTAGCCAGCTTAAAGCTTTCAAGTGTGGCGATATATGATCGTATTTCCTAGATCCGGTGATAATTCTTGCCGCAGCGTTTAGGCATGCTTTCAGTGGCGCTGTGGACATTTTTGGTAATCCAGCTAAGGTGGTGCAGCCATATTCAATCCTCGAGATAACTAAGGATTGGATTGCCAATTTGAGATCCGCCTCTGAGATGAATGGTTTCAATTTTCTTAAGTAGTTCAGGTGGAATCGGGCATTTTT
This sequence comes from Lissotriton helveticus, assembly GCF_964261635.1. Taxonomy (NCBI): domain Eukaryota; kingdom Metazoa; phylum Chordata; class Amphibia; order Caudata; family Salamandridae; genus Lissotriton; species Lissotriton helveticus. Next base: position 240,128,652 of record NC_136071.1, read on the forward strand.
AGCCATTGAGTTGATGTGGGCTTTCATGTCCAGATTCTCGTCCAGTGTGATTCCTAGCGATTTCGCTGACTTGATTAGTGTTGGGGTGCAGATTAGCGCAGTCACGACTTTCGTCCATTCCTTTATTTCCGTATGGCTCCTAGCTGGTGAGATTAGTAGGAACTCTGTTTTGTGAGCATTCAGCTTCAGCTGGTTGGTAGTTAACCATTGTAGAGCCATTTTTAAGGTCTTGTTCATTAGTTCCATGTCTTTTAGGGATGAGATCTTTAAGTATATTTGCGTGTCGTCTGCATACATGTGATAGGATATCTGTGATTTTTGGAGAATTTCTGTAAGCAGTTCGACGTAAAGGTTAAACAGATCTGGGGATAACGTTGATCCTTGAGGGACTCCTATTGAAATAGGGCATGGAGGTGAGATTGACTGGTTGACCAGGAATCGCTGCGTCCTGTTCTGTAGAAAAGAATTAAACCATTTCAGCACAGTTCCTGACAGTCCCATCCTGTCCCGTAACCTGGTCAGTAATGCTTCGTGATTTACCGTGTCGAAGGCCGAGGACAGATCTAGGAGAATCAGTAGGCATGCTTTGTTTTGGTCAAGGGCCTGTAGTGCATCATCCACAATATGGAGGATCGCTGTTTCAGTGCTGTGCCCTGCTCTGAATCCTGATTGGCATTCATCAAGCAATGAGAACTTGGTGATGTGTTGGCTTAGTTGGTTCTGTACACATTTCTCAATTAGTTTGGCCAGTAACGGGATGTTGGTCACTGGGCGAAAGTTGTTTGGGACTGATGTATCTGCTGAGGGTTTTTTGATTATGGGAGCAACTTGACCTGTTTTTAGGCAGTCAGGGAGGATCCCTTGTGATAGTGAGGCATTTATAATTTCGGTCCATATTGGAACCAAAACGTGATTGATTTCTTTTACACATTTTGCAGGAAGGGGATCTTGGTAGTGGTTGTTTGGTTTTATTTCAGAAAGAGTTTTGGCGATATTGTGCTGGTCATATAGTTCAAACGTATCCCAACTTGCCTCATTTTTTGCCATGGTACTCTCCGTTGTAGCGGCGGTATCTCTCGTAGGCATTGGTTCAGTGGGAAGGTTTGCCACGGCGTTTTTGAGCTCTATTTCTAGCGATTTCGCCTTCTCCGTGAAAAATGTAGAAAATTCTTCACAATTTAGGGGTGTTTTTGAGTTCTCATGGACGGATTTGGCTAGTTTGTTTGATTATTGCTTTAGGATTTCAAAGAGTTTTCGTGGTCTATTTTTGGCACTATCCAGTTCTGAACGTATGAATTCTTGTTTTGAGTTGATGATCTTTTTATTATATTGGCCTCTAATTTTTCTGAGTGCTTTCAGCTCGGGGGATGAAGGGTGTTGTCTCCATTTTTTTTCGGCCATTCTCAATTTGCGCCTTTCTTCATTTAGTGATTCATTAAACCATGGATTTTTTGTCTTCTCCGAGATTTTTTTCAGTTTTAATGGCATGGTGTTATTGACAATATTTTCGACAGTTGTTATGTAGTGGTCGGTCAGCTCGTTCACATTCTGCAGGTTGTTAGGAGGTTTTAGGTTTCTTTCACAGCTTTCAACTAGTAGCTCTAAGTTTGCATCTCTTGTGTCTCTAACCCATTTTTTGGTCTTGAGGGGTTGTCTGGCCCTGCCTTTTTCCATTATAGGTATCACGAATGTTATGGCATGATGATCCGACCAGTCACATGGTGTTATGGAGAGGATTGATGTATCTTTGTTTCGTGAAATAATCCAGTCTAACGTCGCTCCTTTCGAGTGAGTGGGTTGTGTGCATAGTTGGGTAAGGTTCAGTTCATCGAGGAAATCTTTCAGCGATTTGACCAGTTTGTCGTTGCGGTCCTCCCAATGTAAGTTGAAATCGCCAAGAAATATGTTATTGACGCCGTCGTTAGAGTTGGTCGTTATGATCTCCATTAGCTCCTCTGTAAACTTTGCGCTGTCTCCTGGTGGGTGGTAAAAAGAATGCAGGTTGCATCTTTGGTTGTTAGTTGTTCTTATATTAAGACCTAGGTATTCGCTGGATTCTAGAGGGTCTGCTTGGATTTGTTTGACCTCAATAACAGATCTGTAAATGCAGGCTATACCTCCTCCTAACTTTATGGGTCTATCAAGTCTCAAAATGTTATATTGGGGTGGTACTAAGAGATCCATGGTAGGGGATGAGGATTCCGTAAGCCATGTTTCAGTAAGGACTGCTATATCAATGTCCTTGTTGATAAGGGAGGTTACCCTCTCTCAGTTTGATTCTAGACTTTTTGCGGCAGCTTTCTGCCTCACATTCTTTGGGGCTTTCCGAAGTAGTGAACTGGTGGCTAGGGCGAAAACCGACGTGTCGGGGGACGCATTATGCAGTCATGATGTGAATGTGTCCGACAAACTAGTGATTAACCTCAGAAGGTCGAAAACGGACCAAACTGCGAAGGGGAGGAACATAGTCCTAATGCCACTGGGGGATTTAAGATACTGCCCGGGCTCCAGAGTCTAACAATACTTGGCGGTCCGCCCCGATGTCCCGGGTTACTTCCCCATACATGTGGACCAGGTACCCCTCTCAAAATTCCAAATGGATAAGGTCATGAGCAGCTGCATCAGGCGGGCTGGCCTTGCCCGCTCAGACTCTTTTAGGATTGGGGCGGCCACTGCAGCATTTAAGGCAGGCATGGGGCAGGGAGGCATCAAGAAAGTAGGGTGGTGGGAGTCCGGCTGTTTTAAGCGCTACATCCGTCCTTGAGTGGGACACCCATTACCTGGTGAACTGGAGCTCCGCCCATTCTGCTTAAAGGGGACTATTGTAAATAATTTGTGTGCAGTGTAATTCGTTTCTGTTTATGCAGAAAGTATATAATGAGCGTGCAGTGAAGCTGATCAATAGAACTTGTGGTGCAATTTTCAAGCATAAATGATTATTAAAGTTCGGTGTGTGAAAATGGCATCCGTTTATTTCACCAGGTTTCAAGGTGGGGGTGATCGGCCATTCGTTCGTCGCCAGACTAGCCCAGTGGGCCTCGCAAAGGAAGTGGATGCAAAAGTTCCCACAAACCAAGTTTGAGTGGTGGGGTTTCCCCGGCATGAGGTGGGCCAGCCTATTGAACAAATTAGAACGGTGCTTGGCGGGTCAGGGATCTTTTCCCAACGTTCTGATCATCCACTTGGGAGGCAACGATCTCACCTCCATGGGCAGGGGTGCTCTCCTACAGGCAATGAAGGCAGACTTGGGGGAGATCAGCAAACGCATGGGCCAATGCGAGCTTTTCTGGTCGGCAATAGTACCACGCTTGTCTTGGCAAGGGGCCAGGTCCAACGAAGCAGTGGAGCATTCACGCAAAAGGGTTAACAGCGCAATGCGCAAGTTCGCAGACCAGAGAGGTTTTGGGTTCATTGGGCATGAGCTGATACATTTGAGAGGCTATTTTGATGCCGATAAGGTGCACTTGTCACAGGTTAGTATGGACATGATGCTCTTGGACTTGCAGGAGACACTTGAAGGAGCCGGTTGCAAGTGAGTTTAGGGCTGTTGGTGGTGGGGGGCTCAGTAGGCGACGGGCTGCCTCCAAAGCTGTGGCGGAGTTACAGGGTGATCTGGAAGCAGCTGAGTACAGAAGGATACCTCTGCAAGAGCACAAGAAGGAGCCAGAGCCAAATCCCAGGAAACACAGGGGAGGGTCCTGGAACAATGACGTTGGCGCCCCGTAAGTCCTTCGAGGGGTTGTGAACCTGAACAACCGGGGGCTTGCCTTGCTACGCTCTGCCCTGAAAGGGGCGCGAGTAATAAGGAACCAATGTGTCACATGATCCAGTAAGGGGATCACCCTACAAGGGTAGCGCTGATTGGGTTTCCACAGTGCTTGGCTCATCAGGCAGGCAGGGTAGCATAGGTTTGTACGGCTCCCTGCCCTTTGATGGCCCATAAGATAACCCACCATAATTTGCATACTGTTGTATGTAATAAACCTGCAGCCATAATTTTCTCCAAACAAAAAAGTTGTGTGGTGTATTTATTTATGCATGCCTTTCTTACTTTTGGTGCGGGTGGGGATCATCCTGCGCCGATAATGGAACTATGCTGGGCTCGACTACGGCCCATGTTACCACTATGGTATGCGCTGCTTTAGGCATTCTTAAGCAGCTCAGCTGTTCCGATTGTTGCCTGAAATAAAAGCGGATTCCTGCAAAATTATTCGGGCGGTCGCCGGAGCTCTCCTACTCTGCTTCAATCTTGGTTCTAGGCAAGCTGAGTCCCGCCAATGGTCCTTTCATATCTGTACAAAAATCAACAGTACTTACCTCATACACTTTTAAACATTGTACCACACAAAGTTTGGGATTTTCTGGGAATGCCTGGTAAGAAACCGAGGCCGTATTGCATTTGGTCCGCCTGGAAATGGAGAATGTAACTCTTTCAGGGGAAACACTGTGTCCCGCGAAATCTAAACGTGGACATCTGAAACTCAACTGTGCAGACAATTATTTCCTCAACAGATATTTATTGGCTGGTCATGATTCCAAAAACCCCGCAGGACAACGGACATGTCCCATAATGTTGAGTACTTTGGACATGGGAGCCAGACCATACAGATGCCCCTAAGGAGTTTGCATTCTATTGGTTGTTCTCCAACCGCCATAGAATGCTTGCCATCCACCAGATCGTGGACTGCCGAAATGGCAGATCAGAAATTATTAACCGTCCTGTAAGCCATACCTGCAGAGGCGAGGTAAGGCAGAAAATTGACTACCAGAGTGTAATGTGCTCCAACAGGATTGACATTCCATTCACAGCACCAGCCACACCATTGTTTCTAAGCAGAAGAGAAGCGTTTGTGGGTATTGGCCGACCAGGCTTCACTAATGAATTTGTTAGCTTCTCATGAAAGCCCAGAGATACTCCATCTGTACCAGAAACCAACCAAGCCACTAGGGAAAGATGACCTGACAATATCATTGGATGAGGATAGCCTCCTGATCCAGAAAGAGATTCCAGCGGAATAGTAGAAGGATCAGGATGTGCAAGACAGTTCCAGATGACTGGGAACCATGCTTGTGCTCTCTAAAGAGGCATTATCAACACTAATTCCACTCGTTGATGACGCACTTGCGCCAGTATCTTAGGAATCATCAAGAAGGGGGGAAACGCATAGTACAGATTGGAATTCCAGTCTTGTAGAAAGGCGTCTGAGGCTCTGGGTCCAGACACCAACTGAAGAAGTTTGGGTCTTGCTGGTTGAGGCAGGATGCAAACAAGTCTATCTTACATGGGTTCCAGAGATGATTCATGGCATGGAAACTCTGGGGTGAAGTCTCCAATCGCAGAAGTCCCGGAGATGCTGGGACTGCCAATCCACCACTGTGTTGTTGCGGCCCGGTAGATACTCCGCCACTACCGGTATCCGGTGTTGAAGGCAAAAATGCCAAAATCCTTTGCAATCTCTGCCAACACCCGAGAATTAGTTCCCCCCAGCTTGTTCACAGAGCGAACCGCTGAGACATTGTCCATACGGAGTAAAATGCAATAATCTGTCTTCATTGGCGAGAGACTGCGGATTGCAAAGGAGCTTGCCAGAATCTTCAGACAATTGATATGTAAGGTCAGTTCATTTTTGGACCACCTGCCCCCCGTGGAAATCGGTCTGCACCTGGTTCCCCAGCCCCACCAGCTGGCAAACAACTTGATCACTATCTCTATTGTGTGGAGCCAAAGATGGTCCTGCAGTTCCATGCCTCCATGTGATCCAACCACAACATCTCCGATCTCGCTTTCTCCAAGAGGAGAATCTGTTCTGCATAAACAAGGCCTTTACGGAGATGCTGAATCTTGAGTCTCTGGAGTGCTCTGTAGTGCAGGGGGTCTGGAAAGATTGCCTATATCGAGGAGACCAGTAGTCCCACCACTCGGGCTACAGATCGTAAAGAAACAGTCTGTCTGCTCAAAATCAATCTCAACTCTCTCTTGATGGTCCTGACCTTCTGTAACAGTAGAATCAGTTGGCAACTGCAAGAGTCTAGCTGAAACCCTAGAAATTCTATCACTTGGGACAGTAACAGAATCGATTTCTGAGGGTTCACAATGAATCCCAAATTTTAGAGGAGAGTGGTTGACCACTCGAGATGAGTGACCACCAGCTGAGGACAACGAGCCATGATAATTATGTCGTCCAGATAAATAATCAGTCGGATCCCCGAAGCCCTCACGGACTCTGTACGCAGGAGTTTCGTGGAGAATAATTGCACAGATGAGAGACCGAAGGGAAGGATTTTGTACTCGTAACATATCCCTTGCCACATGAATTGCAGGATATGCCTGTGAGGTCCGAAAATGGGGATGGAAAGTTATGTGTCTTTCAGGACCAAGCAGACCATGCAGACCCCTCTTTAAGTAGATCGCAGAGCAGATAGATGCCTTCCATCTTGAAATGTCTTTAAACTACCATTGAAATCTCTCAAATTCAAAACTAGTTGTGCTCCGCCCCCCTTTCTTCTTTACTGAGAAGACACTGCTGAGAAACCCGACTGGATGAGGTTCCGTAATCCGTAATTTGTGTAAAGGGGTCTGAATTTCGGGGGCGATAAACGTTTGCTCTTGATGGGAAAAATACATTCTTGGGGGAAGGGAAACTTGCCTGGGGGAGCTGTAGAGCTCCAATTTGTCCCCTGCACTGTCTTCAGAACCCATGCATCCTGTGAAATCATCTGCCAAACTTGAAGGAAAAATGTAATCCTGCCCCCCAACACCACTTCTGAACACAGAATAAGTCTCACCTGTGGTCCCTGAATGCTGGATGGCTCCTTGGTTCCCTCCATATCTACCCTTCCTGAAACGATTTCTGTTGAAGCGTCAGGTTGGGTAGAGAGTGGGATTGTTGGGGTCTTGATAGCCTCCATGCTGTTGCTGTCAGTGTCCTCGGTGGTTGCTTTACTGGTAACCTCGGCCGAACGATTCCCCTCTAAATCGTCCAGCCCTGTCGAAAACCGGTCGGAAGGCTTTACAAAGGGATCCCAGTGCCTTATCTAGACCGCTAGAGGTTGCTACGAATCTGGACAGCTCCTTGAGGAATGGTTGCCCAAATAGAAGGCCCTGAGCCATGGGACCGGCCTCTGAAATGGAAATGTCTGTGAGCTTAGGGTCCAATTTCAATAGGATGGATTGCCGTCTCATCGCGCAATTTGCATTCCCTAATTGACATATGGGTCATTGCGCCCACCCAATGTGCTCTTCTGGATCTATTGACATGGCTAATTCATTAGCCCGGAACCCCAATTCAAGTATCCTTGTTAAGGGGCCGGTCAAGTCTAAAAAGTTGTCCTGGCAGGATCGCCAGGCATCATCGATCCCCTTCTTAAAGGGTCTTTTGAGTACTTTTTAGGACTCGGCTAGCATAGGCTGCGCATGTGCAGTCTCGCTGGCGAGATCTCATGTCTCAGAGTAGCGAGTCTTAAACCACCCCTCTTCTCCATTGGCTGGCCCCCTAAACGGCGGCCAGCCATTTGAGAAGCGGTTTCTCGGACGTCATTTTTTGTAGCTAAGCCCCGTCCGTTTCGGATTGAGGGGCGTGTTTTTTGCGTATCTTTCTCTCCTCAAAAACACGCCCCCAGTCTGAAAAGGACAGGGCTTATAGACTCCTCGGTGAGCCTACCCAATGGTTGTTACCACAGTAAGCAAAATATAGCGCAGGATGCTGTAAAAGGAAAGGAGGTTTTGTTTTATGTTATTCTTGAGTACTTTTATGATTCTGAAAGCGATATGTTTAAATAATTCTCTTCTGTATATTTCTGCACCACGGAAACACTTCGTATAGAAGACGCATTCCGCACTGAAAAGTACTGCACACTTCCGGGACCAGCTCTCCTTTAGGCGGGCTCGAATGATATTGCAGAATATAATTCATTACCTTGGAGAAAGTAAGGCGATAACTGCTGCACGGAGCAATGCTTGAGCTGTTTAAGTGCCTAACATGTTCCGACAAACGCTGACAGGACGGGAAGCGCAGAGCATCGTTGGGGTCACGTCCTTTCGGGTCTCCTCCAATTGCCAGAGAGCTGGCCTGAACCGACTCTCTCCCCCGAGGGAGCTGCCCTGATATATCATTTAAATTTGCTTCTTGATTGAATGATTTAATTAGGCAGCATCTGCGAACCTCCGGGAATTACGAGCGGCTGTTATGAGATATATTATAACCACATGCATTTAAACATGAAAAGTCATTACAGAAAGTAAAGATTCAGGTGTGCATTGTCAATTTTCTGCACTATTATTTTTTCAACTCCTAAAAGTATATGTATAAGAAGCGAGATTGTATTGAACCCACATGTAAGCATGCAATTATTTCTTTGAAACCACTAGAGCCGGGCCTTTTAGAATTTTCATTATCTCTATATTTACATTTCACTAAATTGTGTTTGAATTAGCAAGAACATTTACATGTGCGAGTCACAACTTCTAAAAGAAAAATACACAAGTATCATGGGAATCACGGCTTCTAGGCTGTTCACCTATTTGCTAGATGTAATGTATTTATTTATTTGTCATTTTCATATAGTACACAGAAGAACCAATGGGAGAGAGAGCGGTTTACATAAGCCTAGTACCTTAAAAATAGCAAAGGGTGTGATTTATTAAATTAAATATTAAAATGAAAAATTAATGTATAGTAATACACAAATACAGTGATGGTATACAGTAAAAAAAAAAACATATCAGACACAACATAGGTGCATGGAATAATCATCTTAAAAGTATCCACATGAACCAGACATTGACTACACTCATTACGGTGAGGCAGGAAATTTCTGATCTTCGTAGTTATCCAATTCCAACGTCAAGGGTTTTTCCAGAGAAGGACGCTGAAGATTCATACACTGAGTTATGCAAAGGGAGTATTTTGTTCTGTAAGTAATACAACATAGTATCAGCCCAGCAGCTTTTGTGATTTGTAGCTCTTTACTTTGTCTGCTGTTTGACACCATCAGCAGTATTTACTGTGAAAAGCTGTGGTTTTATTGTGTCTGATAGAAAGCTAGTGATGAGTGCCGAAATGTACAAGAATTTGCTATTCCTGTTCATACCAATAACAAGACAATAAAAAAATGTATATGAGTGCAATATTGATTGATCAAAAACACAATAAAGTGCTGCAAAGCGGAGAGAGCGATAATAATGGCGTATTGAAATAAACTTCATATACTGTAGGCCATGTCTGGAAATTATGGACAGTGTTGCATGTTTGCCAAAAAACTACAGGGTTTTTACACGTGACACAATTCACAGAGTAGATATATTTTATACAGTTAGGTCACACCCAATGTATTTTATATGGGGCAGTGGAAAAGGTTTTGGGACTTGCGTTCTACTGGAATATGCTTATTCAAATTAAACACCTGCACATGCAAGATCATCAGAAGTCATTCTGGCATTTACTATTGGATGCTTTACCTATAATCTCAAATCCCAGCTCTGAGAATGTCATCTTTACATTTTCATGCTGGGTTGGCTGAGTGCTCGAAGGGTGCATTGACATTCACAAGGTTAGTATCGTACATTTCTTCCACATTAGGTTAGTCTGTTAGCGTGCCTGGCCGCGGTCACTGCTTGGATGTTCATAACTAACTTAAGCTCAGGTGTGTTAAGCTGAGACACCTACCTGTACGTTCCGAGGGGGACCAAACATTACCAGAAAGAAATATATTGAGCTAAATCTAGGTGTGCGATATGATGACAGCCTTTGCCTGTCTTTGAATCCATTTGGTTTACGCGTTTTTCATGGTGTCCTTAGTCTAACAACATACTACATGTCCATAACCTTAATTTGGTGCAGTAGTGTAGCTTCAACAGGTGCTGAAAATGGTGCATTACTAACATTCCTCCAGTGGTGGACTGTTTCCCATTAAAGATGGTCACAATGAAGTTTTACATGGTTGTACCTGATGCTGAGATTAATCACAGTTCATGTGTGCACAAGGGGCTCCACCACATCCACCACCACCACCACATCCATCACCACCACATCCACTGTTAGAAGGGCGATCCCAGGGGAGGCCAGAATATGTACCTGACCACCCTGTGACCCACCTCTCCTAGGAACACTGCCGAGCACTCGCGGGAGACCCTTCCGGGAGAGAGTCTCGAATCTAGGATCGCACGCGCTGAGCTAGCACCACTCGACAAAGGGACACCACACTGTAGGTTTCAGGAGAACGTATTCTTTATATCTCAAGTAAATGGATCTTTATGATCCGCAAGATTCTTATGTACACGTAGAGTAAGGGCTCAAAGAGTCTCGGTAGGGATTAGGGTAGCGGGACAGTCTTAGTGTTCAAGATAGATGCAGGTGCGTATCCGGCGCACAGCTCTCAATTCTCGAGCTGGGGGATACGAGTAGATCTTGGGTCCAGCCGGACCAGGATAGTCTCTGAGCCGCGACCACGTCCGCAGGGCTTGAGCAAGGATGTGGCAGTTCTTACGGTCTTATCAGCAGGCTCAGGTGTTCTCAAGGTTGCGAGGGAGCCGCAACCAAATCTGCAGGGCTCAGATGGTTCCGGGCAGAAGTCCTTCTCTGCTGGGTAGGATCCGCGATGGGGTCAGCAGGGCTCAGATGGTTTCGGGCAGAAGTCCTTCTCTGCCTAGTAGGAGCCGCAACGATGTCTGCAGGGCTCAGATGGTTTCGGGCAGAATCCTTCTCTGCCGGGTAGGAGCCGCGACGATGTCTGCAGGGCTCAGATGGTTTCGGGCAGAAGTCCTTCTCTGCCGGGTAGCAGCAGCGACGATGTCAGCAGGGCTCTCGTTGTTCCAGGATTCAACTAACTTGATCGTCCCAGAGCACCCCATGATATATGACTGCTCTTCTTTGATGTCCGGAGTCCTCGCAGGCAGAGGTCTTAGCACCTAGGGGCCGCTTGTTGGGGGTTCCTCCCACGCGGCCTCTTTCATCCTTTCAAGTTTGGTCTTTAGGGATCCCAGACACGCAGCAGGCTTGGAGCCAGCCCTCAGGGAGGCCGTATGGGCGATCGAAACTCATCTCTCGAGGGGAGGTGGGAGGTGTGATCGAACGACTCCTCCCTCTCTCGCTCACAGGGAGCGCTCTACCCCCCAGCCGGGTATGGCGCGTCTAGGGCCGAGGTCGTGCTGGGGCCGGGGGCGACCATCTTAGGTGCAGGGGAATGGGCACCGGGGGCCTTTGGGGCCTATAGGGTTTGGGTGCGTCCGGTACCGGGAAGATGGAGGGGGGAGGACGGGGAAGTCCAGTGCCGTGTGTGTGGATCATGGAGGGAATGGTCGGGCAGGCCGTGATAATCAGGGGCCTGGTGTGGTGCACGGGTCAGGGTTGGGTCACTATGGGTCAGGGAGGACCACACCACGAGGCCGGGTCTAACATCCACCATATCTACCACCACATCCACCACCACATCCACCACCACATCCACCACCACATCCACCACAACATCCACCACAACATCCACCACCACATCCACCCCCACCACCACATCCACCACCACCTCCACCACCACCACATCCACCACTACCACATCCACCACCACCTTATCCACCTCTACCGCCACATCCATCTCCACAGCCACATCTACCACCACCACATCCACCACCAACACATCCACCACCACATCCACCACCACCACCACATCCACCACCACCACCACATCCACCACATTCACCACCACCACATCCACCACCACATCCACCACCGCCACATCCACCGCACCCCCACCACCACCACCACATCCATCACCACCACATCCACCACCACCACCACATCCACCACTACCACCACCACATCCACCACCACCACATCCACCACCACCACATCCATCACCACCACCACCACATCCACCACCACCACATCCAACACCACAACATCCACCACCACATCCACCACCACCACCACATCCACCACCACATCCACCACCACCACATCCACCACCCCCCACCACCACACCATATACCACCATCACCACATCCACCACATCCACCACCACATCCACCACTACCACCACATCCACCACCACCACCACCACATCCACCACTACCACCACCACATCCACATCCAGCACCACCACATCCACCATCACCACCACATCCACCACCAGATCCACCGCCACATCCACCACCACCACATCCACCACCACATCCACCACCATCACATCCACCACCACCACATCCACCACCACATCCACCGCCACCACATCCACCACCACATCCACCACCGCCACATCCACCACACCCCCCACCACCACCACATCTACCACCACCACATCCACCACCACCACCACATCCACCACCACCACCACATCCACCACTACCACCACCACATCCACCACCACAACATCCACCACCACCACATCCACCCCCACATCCACCACCACCACATCCACCACCACCGCCACATCTACCTCCACTGCCACGTCTACCACCACCACCACATCCACCACCATCACATCCACCACCACAACCACATCCAACACCACATCCACCACCACCACCACATCCACCACCACCTCCACCGCCACGTCTACCACCACCACATCCACCACCAACACACCCACCACCACATCCACCACCTTCACCACTACATCCACCACCACCACCACATCCATCACATCCACCACACCCCCCACCACCACACCATCTACCACCACCACCACATCCACCACCACCACATCCACCACTACTGCCACATCCACCACCACATCTACCACCACCAACACATCCACCACCACATCCACCACTACCACCACCACATCCACCATCACCACCAGATCCACCCCCACATCCACCACCACCTCCACAACCACCACATCCACCACCACATCCATCACCACATCCACCACCACAATCAATCAATCAGGAGTTTGTTAAAGCGCGACTACTCACCCGTAAGGGTCTCAAGGCGCTAGGGGTGGGGGGGGGAGTTGGGGGGGTGCAGGTTCCATTCCATCAAGGAGGGGGTCTGTCGAAGAGCCAGGTTTTGAGGTTTCTTGCGAAGATGGGGAGCGATGTTGTCTGTCTGAGGTGGAGCGTTCCATGCTTTGGCCGCGAGGAAGGAGAAGGAGCGGCCTCCCGATCTGGTCTTTCTGGTGCGGGGGACCACAGCGTAGGAAAGCTGGGCTGATCGTAGGGTCCTTTGGGGTGCGTGGAATTTGAGTCGGCTGTTCAGGTATGCTGGTCCGGTGCCGTGGAGGGCCTTGAGTGCGTGGGTGAGCATCTTAAAGGTGATTCTCGCCTCGACGGGGAGCCAGTGAAGTGTGCGCAGGTGCTGGGAGATGTGGCAGTGTTTTGGCAGGTTGAGGACCAGTCTTGCGGCGGCGTTCTGGATGTTCTGTAGCTTGCGGATGAGGTTTTTGTTTATTCCGGCGTAGAGTGCGTTGCCGTAGTCGAGTCTGCTGGTGACAAGGGCGTGAGTGACTGTCTTTCGGTGTTTGAGGGGGATCCATTTGAAGGTCTTACGAAGGAGGCGGAGGGTGTGGAAGTAGGAAGATGAGACAGAGTTGATCTGGCGGTCCATTTTGAGCTCGGAGTCCAGGATGATTCCCAGGTTGCGTGCGTGGTCTGTGGGGGTTGGCGGGTTTCCGAGGGCGGTGGGCCACCAGGTGTCACTCCAGGCGTCGGGGTTTGGGCCCATGATGAGTACTTCTGTTTTGTTGGTGTTTAGTTGTAGGCAGCTGTTTTTCATCCAGTTGGCGACGGCTTCCATGCCTTCTCGAAAGTTGCGTCTGGCGGTGTTGGGCTCGTTGGATAGGGAGAGGATGAGCTGGGTGTCGTCTGCATATGACACGATGTTGAGTCCGTAGGTTCTGACGATGGGGGCAAGTGGAGCCATGTAGACGTTGAAGAGCGTCGGGCTGAGGGAGGAGCCCTGGGGGACTCCGCAGGTGATAGGTGTGGGGTCCGAGAGGAAAGGGGGGAGTCTGACCCGCTGCGTCCTGCTGGAGAGGAAGGAGCAGATCCAGTCGAGGGCCTTGTCCTGGATTCCTGCATCGTAGAGTCTGCGTATTAGGGTGCGGTGGGAGACTGTGTCGAACGCCGCTGATAGGTCGAGGAGGATGAGGGCTACTGTTTCTCCTTTGTCCAGTAAGGTGCGGATGTCGTCTGTTGCGGCGAGGAGGGCGGTTTCCGTACTGTGGTTTTTTCTGAAGCCGGATTGGGAGGAGTCGAGGATGTTGTGTTCTTCAATGAATGTGGCGAGTTGGCTGTTGATGGCTTTCTCAATGACTTTCGCTGGGAACGGGAGCAGGGAGATGGGTCTGTAGTTTTTGAGGTCGGTGGGGTCCGCTGAGGGTTTCTTTAGGAGGGGGTTGACCTCGGCGTGTTTCCAGTCGTCGGGGAATGAGGCGGTCGCCAGGGAGCGGTTGATGGTTTGGCGGAGCATGGGTGCGATGGTGTTGGCGGCTCTGTTGAAGATGTGGTGGGGGCAGGGGTCCGTGGGGGCCCCTGAGTGGATTGACTTCATTGTCTTCAGTGTGTCTTCGGTGGTGAGGGCTGTCCAGTCATCAATCGCTGGTTTCCGGGTGTCGGGGGTGGTTGGTGAGGGTTCAGTGTGTTGGTTGTCTTCGTCGAAGTTGTCGTAGATGCTCTTGATTTTGTGGTGGAAAAAGATGCTGAGTTTGTCGCAGAGGTCTTGTGAGGGAGGGATGTCGGTAGACTCGCTGGTGGGTTGGGCGAACTCCTTGATGATGCTGAAGAGTTCCTTGCTGTTGTGTGCGTGGGTGGAGATTCTGTCTTCAATCGCTTTTTTCCTTGTTTCTCTGATGAGTTGATGGTAGGCGTTGGTGGCGGCTCTGAAGTTGTTGTGGGCTTCTGGGGATTTGGTGTTTCTCCAGGCCTTTTCGAGGCGGCGGCATGTGCGCCTGGACTCTTGAAGTTCGGTGGTAAACCATCTGGCTTTCTTGGCACGGGTATTGTTGTTTTTCTTGAGGGGGGCTATGGTGTTGGTGCTGTCCGAGATCCATCTATGCAGGGTTCGGGCTGCGGTGTTGGGGTCGTCGTTTTCCGCGATGGTTGGGGTGGAGTTGTTGAGTGAGGAGGTGAGCTGGTCATCGGTGATTTTGGTCCAGTTTCTTTGTGGAAGCAGGTGCTGGTGTCTGTGGATGGTGGGTGTTCTGAAGGTGAAGTGGACGCAACGATGGTCGGTCCATGGGAGTTCGGTGGTGTGGCTGAAGGTGATGGAGTTTCCTGTAGTGAAGAGGGGGTCCAGGGTGTGTCCTGCTGAGTGCGTGGGCTCGGTCACGATCTGGCGGAGTCCAATGTTGTGGAGGTTGTCCAGGAGGGATGTGGTGTTGGGGTCCAGTTGATTGTCGAGGTGGAAGTTGAGGTCTCCCAGCAGGGTGTAGTTGGTAGATGCGATGGCCTGCGGGGAGATAATGTCCGTGATGGAGTTGGCGAAGGGTCCGCGGGGTCCAGGGGGTCGGTAGATGAGGGTTCCTCGGAGGGCTGCGGTGGGGCTGGCCAGTATCTTGAAGTGAAGGTGTTCCATCAGTTCTGTGGACTCGTCAGGGAGTGTGCTCAGGCGGAGGCTGGATTTGTGGACGATGGCGATTCCTCCTCCTGGGTGGATGGGGCGGTCCTTCCTGGAGATCTTGTATCCTTGGGGGATGGCGATGGCGATGTCCGGTCCCAAGGTGGTGTTGGTCCAGGTTTCGGTGAAGAATGCTACGTCTGGGGTTGTGCTGTCGAGGAGGTCCCAGATTTCTGTGGCGTGTTTGTGGAGGGATCGGACGTTGAGGAGGATGCATTGCAGGGTCTTCGGTTCGGTTGTGTTCTTGTGGGCGGATTGTGCTGGATCCGTGTTCTTGGCGGTGCTGCAGGTGTGCCGGCAGCGGTGACAGCTGAAGGGTCCATGGGTGTCGGCTGGTGATGCTAGCTTGCAGTTGTTGTTGCAGCCTGGGTTGAGTGCGTGGAGTGCTGCTGGGTCGTAGCGTTGGCGGGGCGGAGGTCCAGGGTTCCTGGTGCTGGTCGCGGACGGGTCGCAGACGGGCACAGACGTGCTTGCCTTTGACGCGCCTTCGGTGCACCAGCGGCGCGCTCGCAGCCCGCGGCCGCTGTGCGGCCGCGCAGTGGCCGCCATTAAGTAGGGGTTGGGGAGGGCTGGACAGCTGGGAGGCAAGAGCGGGGAGGGGAGCTGGATTGGGCAGGTCGTGCTGGGGGGGGAGGGGCCGCGGGGGCAGCAGCGGCGGGGAAAGGTAAAGGGAGGAAAGAAGAGATAAAGAAAAAAGGGAAAATAAGCAGAAATAAGGCACAGAAGAGCAGAGATGCAGAAAAGAGCAGAAAGGTGAAAGATAGAAAGGGTAAAAAAACTAGTGAAAACGAGTGAAGGAGCATAGGGAGAGAAAGGGAAAATGGGCAGAAATAAGGCACAAAAGAGCAGAGGTGCAGAAAGGTGAAAGATAGAAAGGGGAAAAAACGAGTGAAAACGAGTGAAGGAGCAGAGGGAGAGAAAGGGAAATGGGCAGAAATAAGGCGCAAAAGAGCAGAGGTGCAGAAAGGTGAAAGATAGAAAGGGGAGAAAAATGAGTGAAGGAGCAGAAAGAAAGAAAGGAGACAGAGGTCCACTGGACCACCAGGGATGAGGCGCAGGGAAACCTGCGGGTGGAGGAGGGCCTCGATCACCAACACTCAAGAGTGCAGGGGCAGGGGCACCTCACTTAATGGTGGAGCTGCGAGGGTGGGAGAACAATTTCACTGACAATGAGTCAGTGGTCTTGCTCGCCTGTCCCCGCAGTGGCCGCCATTAAGTAGGGGTCGGGGAGGGCTGGACAGCTGGGAGGCAGGAGCGGGGAGGGGAGCTGGATTGGGCAGGTCGTGCTGTGGGGGGAGGGGCCGCGGGGGCAGCAGCGGCGGGGAAAGGTAAAGGGAGGAAAGAAGGGATAAAGAAAAAAGGGAAAATAAGCAGAAATAAGGCACAGAAGAGCAGAGATGCAGAAAAGAGCAGAAAGGTGAAAGATAGAAAGGGTAAAAAAACTAGTGAAAACGAGTGAAGGAGCATAGGGAGAGAAAGGGAAAATGGGCAGAAATAAGGCACAAAAGAGCAGAGGTGCAGAAAGGTGAAAGATAGAACGGGGAAAAAACGAGTGAAGGAGCAGAGGGAGAGAAAGGGAAATGGGCAGAAATAAGGCGCAAAAGAGCAGAGGTGCAGAAAGGTGAAAGATAGAAAGGGGAGAAAAACGAGTGAAGGAGCAGAAAGAAAGAAAGGAGACAGAGGTCCACTGGACCACCAGGGATGAGGCGCAGGGAAACCTGCGGGTGGAGGAGGGCCTCGATCACCAACACTCAAGAGTGCAGGGGCAGGGGCACCTCACTTAATGGTGGAGCTGCGAGGGTGGGAGAGCAATTTCACTGACAATGAGTCAGTGGTCTTGCTCGCCTGTCCCCGCAGTGGCCGCCATTAAGTAGGGGTCGGGGAGGGCTGGACAGCTGGGAGGCAAGAGCGGGGAGGGGAGCTGGATTGGGCAGGTCGTGCTGGGGGGGAGGGGCCACGGGGGCAGCAGCGGCGGGGAAAGGTAAAGGGAGGAAAGAAGAGATAAAGAAAAAAGGGAAAATAAGCAGAAATAAGGCACAGAAGAGCAGAGATGCAGAAAAGAGCAGAAAGGTGAAAGATAGAAAGGGTAAAAAAACGAGTGAAAACGAGTGAAGGAGCAGAGGGAGAGAAAGGGAAAATGGGCAGAAATAAGGCACAAAAGAGCAGAGGTGCAGAAAGGTGAAAGATAGAAAGGGGAAAAAACGAGTGAAAACGAGTGAAGGAGCAGAGGGAGAGAAAGGGAAATGGGCAGAAATAAGGCGCAAAAGAGCAGAGGTGCAGAAAGGTGAAAGATAGAAAGGGGAAAAAACGAGTGAAGGAGCAGAGGGAGAGAAAGGGAAATGGGCAGAAATAAGGCGCAAAAGAGCAGAGGTGCAGAAAGGTGAAAGATAGAAAGGGGAGAAAAACGAGTGAAGGAGCAGAAAGAAAGAAAGGAGACAGAGGTCCACTGGACCACCAGGGATGAGGCGCAGGGAAACCTGCGGGTGGAGGAGGGCCTCGATCACCAACACTCAAGAGTGCAGGGGCAGGGGCACCTCACTTAATGGTGGAGCTGCGAGGGTGGGAGAGCAATTTCACTGACAATGAGTCAGTGGTCTTGCTCGCCTGTCCCCGCAGTGGCCGCCATTAAGTAGGGGTCGGGGAGGGCTGGACAGCTGGGAGGCAAGAGCGGGGAGGGGAGCTGGATTGGGCAGGTCGTGCTGGGGGGGAGGGGCCGCGGGGGCAGCAGCGGCGGGGAAAGGTAAAGGGAGGAAAGAAGAGATAAAGAAAAAAGGGAAAATAAGCAGAAATAAGGCACAGAAGAGCAGAGATGCAGAAAAGAGCAGAAAGGTGAAAGATAGAAAGGGTAAAAAAACGAGTGAAAACGAGTGAAGGAGCAGAGGGAGAGAAAGGGAAAATGGGCAGAAATAAGGCACAAAAGAGCAGAGGTGCAGAAAGGTGAAAGATAGAAAGGGGAAAAAACGAGTGAAAACGAGTGAAGGAGCAGAGGGAGAGAAAGGGAAATGGGCAGAAATAAGGCGCAAAAGAGCAGAGGTGCAGAAAGGTGAAAGATAGAAAGGGGAGAAAAACGAGTGAAGGAGCAGAAAGAAAGAAAGGAGACAGAGGTCCACTGGACCACCAGGGATGAGGCGCAGGGAAACCTGCGGGTGGAGGAGGGCCTCGATCACCAACACTCAAGAGTGCAGGGGCAGGGGCACCTCACTTAATGGTGGAGCTGCGAGGGTGGGAGAGCAATTTCACTGACAATGAGTCAGTGGTCTTGCTCGCCTGTCCCCGCAGTGGCCGCCATTAAGTAGGGGTCGGGGAGGGCTGGACAGCTGGGAGGCAGGAGCGGGGAGGGGAGCTGGATTGGGCCGGTCGTGCTGGAGGGGGGGAGGGGCCGCGGGGGCAGCAGCGGCGGGGAAAGGTAAAGGGAGGAAAGAAGGGATAAAGAAAAAAGGGAAAATAAGCAGAAATAAGGCACAGAAGAGCAGAGATGCAGAAAAGAGCAGAAAGGTGAAAGATAGAAAGGGTAAAAAAACGAGTGAAAACGAGTGAAGGAGCATAGGGAGAGAAAGGGAAAATGGGCAGAAATAAGGCACAAAAGAGCAGAGGTGCAGAAAGGTGAAAGATAGAAAGGGGAAAAAACGAGTGAAGGAGCAGAGGGAGAGAAAGGGAAATGGGCAGAAATAAGGCGCAAAAGAGCAGAGGTGCAGAAAGGTGAAAGATAGAAAGGGGAGAAAAACGAGTGAAGGAGCAGAAAGAAAGAAAGGAGACAGAGGTCCACTGGACCACCAGGGATGAGGCGCAGGGAAACCTGCGGGTGGAGGAGGGCCTCGATCACCAACACTCAAGAGTGCAGGGGCAGGGGCACCTCACTTAATGGTGGAGCTGCGAGGGTGGGAGAGCAATTTCACTGACAATGAGTCAGTGGTCTTGCTCGCCTGTCCCCGCAGTGGCCGCCATTAAGTAGGGGTCGGGGAGGGCTGGACAGCTGGGAGGCAAGAGCGGGGAGGGGAGCTGGATTGGGCAGGTCGTGCTGGGGGGGGAGGGGCCGCGGGGGCAGCAGCGGCGGGGAAAGGTAAAGGGAGGAAAGAAGAGATAAAGAAAAAAGGGAAAATAAGCAGAAATAAGGCACAGAAGAGCAGAGATGCAGAAAAGAGCAGAAAGGTGAAAGATAGAAAGGGTAAAAAAACGAGTGAAAACGAGTGAAGGAGCAGAGGGAGAGAAAGGGAAAATGGGCAGAAATAAGGCAAAAAAGAGCAGAGGTGCAGAAAGGTGAAAGATAGAAAGGGGAAAAAACGAGTGAAAACGAGTGAAGGAGCAGAGGGAGAGAAAGGGAAATGGGCAGAAATAAGGCGCAAAAGAGCAGAGGTGCAGAAAGGTGAAAGATAGAAAGGGGAGAAAAATGAGTGAAGGAGCAGAAAGAAAGAAAGGAGACAGAGGTCCACTGGACCACCAGGGATGAGGCGCAGGGAAACCTGCGGGTGGAGGAGGGCCTCGATCACCAACACTCAAGAGTGCAGGGGCAGGGGCACCTCACTTAATGGTGGAGCTGCGAGGGTGGGAGAGCAATTTCACTGACAATGAGTCAGTGGTCTTGCTCGCCTGTCCCCGCAGTGGCCGCCATTAAGTAGGGGTCGGGGAGGGCTGGACAGCTGGGAGGCAGGAGCGGGGAGGGGAGCTGGATTGGGCAGGTCGTGCTGGGGGGGAGGGGCCGCGGGGGCAGCAGCGGCGGGGAAAGGTAAAGGGAGGAAAGAAGGGATAAAGAAAAAAGGGAAAATAAGCAGAAATAAGGCACAGAAGAGCAGAGATGCAGAAAAGAGCAGAAAGGTGAAAGATAGAAAGGGTAAAAAAACGAGTGAAAACGAGTGAAGGAGCATAGGGAGAGAAAGGGAAAATGGGCAGAAATAAGGCACAAAAGAGCAGAGGTGCAGAAAGGTGAAAGATAGAAAGGGGAAAAAACGAGTGAAGGAGCAGAGGGAGAGAAAGGGAAATGGGCAGAAATAAGGCGCAAAAGAGCAGAGGTGCAGAAAGGTGAAAGATAGAAAGGGGAGAAAAACGAGTGAAGGAGCAGAAAGAAAGAAAGGAGACAGAGGTCCACTGGACCAACAGGGATGAGGCGCAGGGAAACCTGCGGGTGGAGGAGGGCCTCGATCACCAACACTCAAGAGTGCAGGGGCAGGGGCACCTCACTTAATGGTGGAGCTGCGAGGGTGGGAGAGCAATTTCACTGACAATGAGTCAGTGGTCTTGCTCGCCTGTCCCCGCAGTGGCCGCCATTAAGTAGGGGTCGGGGAGGGCTGGACAGCTGGGAGGCAAGAGCGGGGAGGGGAGCTGGATTGGGCAGGTCGTGCTGGGGGGGAGGGGCCGCGGGGGCAGCAGCGGCGGGGAAAGGTAAAGGGGGGAAAGAAGAGATAAAGAAAAAAGGGAAAATAAGCAGAAATAAGGCACAGAAGAGCAGAGATGCAGAAAAGAGCAGAAAGGTGAAAGATAGAAAGGGTAAAAAAACGAGTGAAAACGAGTGAAGAAGCAGAGGGAGAGAAAGGGAAAATGGGCAGAAATAAGGCACAAAAGAGCAGAGGTGCAGAAAGGTGAAAGATAGAAAGGGGAAAAAACGAGTGAAAACGAGTGAAGGAGCAGAGGGAGAGAAAGGGAAATGGGCAGAAATAAGGCGCAAAAGAGCAGAGGTGCAGAAAGGTGAAAGATAGAAAGGGGAGAAAAACGAGTGAAGGAGCAGAAAGAAAGAAAGGAGACAGAGGTCCACTGGACCACCAGGGATGAGGCGCAGGGAAACCTGCGGGTGGAGGAGGGCCTCGATCACCAACACTCAAGAGTGCAGGGGCAGGGGCACCTCACTTAATGGTGGAGCTGCGAGGGTGGGAGAGCAATTTCACTGACAATGAGTCAGTGGTCTTGCTCGCCTGTCCCCGCAGTGGCCGCCATTAAGTAGGGGTCGGGGAGGGCTGGACAGCTGGGAGGCAGGAGCGGGGAGGGGAGCTGGATTGGGCCGGTCGTGCTGGAGGGGGGGAGGGGCCGCGGGGGCAGCAGCGGCGGGGAAAGGTAAAGGGAGGAAAGAAGGGATAAAGAAAAAAGGGAAAATAAGCAGAAATAAGGCACAGAAGAGCAGAGATGCAGAAAAGAGCAGAAAGGTGAAAGATAGAAAGGGTAAAAAAACTAGTGAAAACGAGTGAAGGAGCATAGGGAGAGAAAGGGAAAATGGGCAGAAATAAGGCACAAAAGAGCAGAGGTGCAGAAAGGTGAAAGATAGAAAGGGGAAAAAACGAGTGAAAACGAGTGAAGGAGCAGAGGGAGAGAAAGGGAAATGGGTAGAAATAAGGCGCAAAAGAGCAGAGGTGCAGAAAGGTGAAAGATAGAAAGGGGAGAAAAATGAGTGAAGGAGCAGAAAGAAAGAAAGGAGACAGAGGTCCACTGGACCACCAGGGATGAGGCGCAGGGAAACCTGCGGGTGGAGGAGGGCCTCGATCACCAACACTCAAGAGTGCAGGGGCAGGGGCACCTCACTTAATGGTGGAGCTGCGAGGGTGGGAGAACAATTTCACTGACAATGAGTCAGTGGTCTTGCTCGCCTGTCCCCGCAGTGGCCGCCATTAAGTAGGGGTTGGGGAGGGCTGGACAGCTGGGAGGCAAGAGCGGGGAGGGGAGCTGGATTGGGCAGGTCGTGCTGGGGGGGGAGGGGCCGCGGGGGCAGCAGCGGCGGGGAAAGGTAAAGGGAGGAAAGAAGAGATAAAGAAAAAAGGGAAAATAAGCAGAAATAAGGCACAGAAGAGCAGAGATGCAGAAAAGAGCAGAAAGGTGAAAGATAGAAAGGGTAAAAAAACTAGTGAAAACGAGTGAAGGAGCATAGGGAGAGAAAGGGAAAATGGGCAGAAATAAGGCACAAAAGAGCAGAGGTGCAGAAAGGTGAAAGATAGAAAGGGGAAAAAACGAGTGAAAACGAGTGAAGGAGCAGAGGGAGAGAAAGGGAAATGGGCAGAAATAAGGCGCAAAAGAGCAGAGGTGCAGAAAGGTGAAAGATAGAAAGGGGAGAAAAATGAGTGAAGGAGCAGAAAGAAAGAAAGGAGACAGAGGTCCACTGGACCACCAGGGATGAGGCGCAGGGAAACCTGCGGGTGGAGGAGGGCCTCGATCACCAACACTCAAGAGTGCAGGGGCAGGGGCACCTCACTTAATGGTGGAGCTGCGAGGGTGGGAGAACAATTTCACTGACAATGAGTCAGTGGTCTTGCTCGCCTGTCCCCGCAGTGGCCGCCATTAAGTAGGGGTCGGGGAGGGCTGGACAGCTGGGAGGCAGGAGCGGGGAGGGGAGCTGGATTGGGCAGGTCGTGCTGTGGGGGGAGGGGCCGCGGGGGCAGCAGCGGCGGGGAAAGGTAAAGGGAGGAAAGAAGGGATAAAGAAAAAAGGGAAAATAAGCAGAAATAAGGCACAGAAGAGCAGAGATGCAGAAAAGAGCAGAAAGGTGAAAGATAGAAAGGGTAAAAAAACTAGTGAAAACGAGTGAAGGAGCATAGGGAGAGAAAGGGAAAATGGGCAGAAATAAGGCACAAAAGAGCAGAGGTGCAGAAAGGTGAAAGATAGAACGGGGAAAAAACGAGTGAAGGAGCAGAGGGAGAGAAAGGGAAATGGGCAGAAATAAGGCGCAAAAGAGCAGAGGTGCAGAAAGGTGAAAGATAGAAAGGGGAGAAAAACGAGTGAAGGAGCAGAAAGAAAGAAAGGAGACAGAGGTCCACTGGACCACCAGGGATGAGGCGCAGGGAAACCTGCGGGTGGAGGAGGGCCTCGATCACCAACACTCAAGAGTGCAGGGGCAGGGGCACCTCACTTAATGGTGGAGCTGCGAGGGTGGGAGAGCAATTTCACTGACAATGAGTCAGTGGTCTTGCTCGCCTGTCCCCGCAGTGGCCGCCATTAAGTAGGGGTCGGGGAGGGCTGGACAGCTGGGAGGCAAGAGCGGGGAGGGGAGCTGGATTGGGCAGGTCGTGCTGGGGGGGAGGGGCCACGGGGGCAGCAGCGGCGGGGAAAGGTAAAGGGAGGAAAGAAGAGATAAAGAAAAAAGGGAAAATAAGCAGAAATAAGGCACAGAAGAGCAGAGATGCAGAAAAGAGCAGAAAGGTGAAAGATAGAAAGGGTAAAAAAACGAGTGAAAACGAGTGAAGGAGCAGAGGGAGAGAAAGGGAAAATGGGCAGAAATAAGGCACAAAAGAGCAGAGGTGCAGAAAGGTGAAAGATAGAAAGGGGAAAAAACGAGTGAAAACGAGTGAAGGAGCAGAGGGAGAGAAAGGGAAATGGGCAGAAATAAGGCGCAAAAGAGCAGAGGTGCAGAAAGGTGAAAGATAGAAAGGGGAAAAAACGAGTGAAGGAGCAGAGGGAGAGAAAGGGAAATGGGCAGAAATAAGGCGCAAAAGAGCAGAGGTGCAGAAAGGTGAAAGATAGAAAGGGGAGAAAAACGAGTGAAGGAGCAGAAAGAAAGAAAGGAGACAGAGGTCCACTGGACCACCAGGGATGAGGCGCAGGGAAACCTGCGGGTGGAGGAGGGCCTCGATCACCAACACTCAAGAGTGCAGGGGCAGGGGCACCTCACTTAATGGTGGAGCTGCGAGGGTGGGAGAGCAATTTCACTGACAATGAGTCAGTGGTCTTGCTCGCCTGTCCCCGCAGTGGCCGCCATTAAGTAGGGGTCGGGGAGGGCTGGACAGCTGGGAGGCAAGAGCGGGGAGGGGAGCTGGATTGGGCAGGTCGTGCTGGGGGGGAGGGGCCGCGGGGGCAGCAGCGGCGGGGAAAGGTAAAGGGAGGAAAGAAGAGATAAAGAAAAAAGGGAAAATAAGCAGAAATAAGGCACAGAAGAGCAGAGATGCAGAAAAGAGCAGAAAGGTGAAAGATAGAAAGGGTAAAAAAACGAGTGAAAACGAGTGAAGGAGCAGAGGGAGAGAAAGGGAAAATGGGCAGAAATAAGGCACAAAAGAGCAGAGGTGCAGAAAGGTGAAAGATAGAAAGGGGAAAAAACGAGTGAAAACGAGTGAAGGAGCAGAGGGAGAGAAAGGGAAATGGGCAGAAATAAGGCGCAAAAGAGCAGAGGTGCAGAAAGGTGAAAGATAGAAAGGGGAGAAAAACGAGTGAAGGAGCAGAAAGAAAGAAAGGAGACAGAGGTCCACTGGACCACCAGGGATGAGGCGCAGGGAAACCTGCGGGTGGAGGAGGGCCTCGATCACCAACACTCAAGAGTGCAGGGGCAGGGGCACCTCACTTAATGGTGGAGCTGCGAGGGTGGGAGAGCAATTTCACTGACAATGAGTCAGTGGTCTTGCTCGCCTGTCCCCGCAGTGGCCGCCATTAAGTAGGGGTCGGGGAGGGCTGGACAGCTGGGAGGCAGGAGCGGGGAGGGGAGCTGGATTGGGCCGGTCGTGCTGGAGGGGGGGAGGGGCCGCGGGGGCAGCAGCGGCGGGGAAAGGTAAAGGGAGGAAAGAAGGGATAAAGAAAAAAGGGAAAATAAGCAGAAATAAGGCACAGAAGAGCAGAGATGCAGAAAAGAGCAGAAAGGTGAAAGATAGAAAGGGTAAAAAAACGAGTGAAAACGAGTGAAGGAGCATAGGGAGAGAAAGGGAAAATGGGCAGAAATAAGGCACAAAAGAGCAGAGGTGCAGAAAGGTGAAAGATAGAAAGGGGAAAAAACGAGTGAAGGAGCAGAGGGAGAGAAAGGGAAATGGGCAGAAATAAGGCGCAAAAGAGCAGAGGTGCAGAAAGGTGAAAGATAGAAAGGGGAGAAAAACGAGTGAAGGAGCAGAAAGAAAGAAAGGAGACAGAGGTCCACTGGACCACCAGGGATGAGGCGCAGGGAAACCTGCGGGTGGAGGAGGGCCTCGATCACCAACACTCAAGAGTGCAGGGGCAGGGGCACCTCACTTAATGGTGGAGCTGCGAGGGTGGGAGAGCAATTTCACTGACAATGAGTCAGTGGTCTTGCTCGCCTGTCCCCGCAGTGGCCGCCATTAAGTAGGGGTCGGGGAGGGCTGGACAGCTGGGAGGCAAGAGCGGGGAGGGGAGCTGGATTGGGCAGGTCGTGCTGGGGGGGGAGGGGCCGCGGGGGCAGCAGCGGCGGGGAAAGGTAAAGGGAGGAAAGAAGAGATAAAGAAAAAAGGGAAAATAAGCAGAAATAAGGCACAGAAGAGCAGAGATGCAGAAAAGAGCAGAAAGGTGAAAGATAGAAAGGGTAAAAAAACGAGTGAAAACGAGTGAAGGAGCAGAGGGAGAGAAAGGGAAAATGGGCAGAAATAAGGCAAAAAAGAGCAGAGGTGCAGAAAGGTGAAAGATAGAAAGGGGAAAAAACGAGTGAAAACGAGTGAAGGAGCAGAGGGAGAGAAAGGGAAATGGGCAGAAATAAGGCGCAAAAGAGCAGAGGTGCAGAAAGGTGAAAGATAGAAAGGGGAGAAAAATGAGTGAAGGAGCAGAAAGAAAGAAAGGAGACAGAGGTCCACTGGACCACCAGGGATGAGGCGCAGGGAAACCTGCGGGTGGAGGAGGGCCTCGATCACCAACACTCAAGAGTGCAGGGGCAGGGGCACCTCACTTAATGGTGGAGCTGCGAGGGTGGGAGAGCAATTTCACTGACAATGAGTCAGTGGTCTTGCTCGCCTGTCCCCGCAGTGGCCGCCATTAAGTAGGGGTCGGGGAGGGCTGGACAGCTGGGAGGCAGGAGCGGGGAGGGGAGCTGGATTGGGCAGGTCGTGCTGGGGGGGAGGGGCCGCGGGGGCAGCAGCGGCGGGGAAAGGTAAAGGGAGGAAAGAAGGGATAAAGAAAAAAGGGAAAATAAGCAGAAATAAGGCACAGAAGAGCAGAGATGCAGAAAAGAGCAGAAAGGTGAAAGATAGAAAGGGTAAAAAAACGAGTGAAAACGAGTGAAGGAGCATAGGGAGAGAAAGGGAAAATGGGCAGAAATAAGGCACAAAAGAGCAGAGGTGCAGAAAGGTGAAAGATAGAAAGGGGAAAAAACGAGTGAAGGAGCAGAGGGAGAGAAAGGGAAATGGGCAGAAATAAGGCGCAAAAGAGCAGAGGTGCAGAAAGGTGAAAGATAGAAAGGGGAGAAAAACGAGTGAAGGAGCAGAAAGAAAGAAAGGAGACAGAGGTCCACTGGACCAACAGGGATGAGGCGCAGGGAAACCTGCGGGTGGAGGAGGGCCTCGATCACCAACACTCAAGAGTGCAGGGGCAGGGGCACCTCACTTAATGGTGGAGCTGCGAGGGTGGGAGAGCAATTTCACTGACAATGAGTCAGTGGTCTTGCTCGCCTGTCCCCGCAGTGGCCGCCATTAAGTAGGGGTCGGGGAGGGCTGGACAGCTGGGAGGCAAGAGCGGGGAGGGGAGCTGGATTGGGCAGGTCGTGCTGGGGGGGAGGGGCCGCGGGGGCAGCAGCGGCGGGGAAAGGTAAAGGGAGGAAAGAAGAGATAAAGAAAAAAGGGAAAATAAGCAGAAATAAGGCACAGAAGAGCAGAGATGCAGAAAAGAGCAGAAAGGTGAAAGATAGAAAGGGTAAAAAAACGAGTGAAAACGAGTGAAGAAGCAGAGGGAGAGAAAGGGAAAATGGGCAGAAATAAGGCACAAAAGAGCAGAGGTGCAGAAAGGTGAAAGATAGAAAGGGGAAAAAACGAGTGAAAACGAGTGAAGGAGCAGAGGGAGAGAAAGGGAAATGGGCAGAAATAAGGCGCAAAAGAGCAGAGGTGCAGAAAGGTGAAAGATAGAAAGGGGAGAAAAACGAGTGAAGGAGCAGAAAGAAAGAAAGGAGACAGAGGTCCACTGGACCACCAGGGATGAGGCGCAGGGAAACCTGCGGGTGGAGGAGGGCCTCGATCACCAACACTCAAGAGTGCAGGGGCAGGGGCACCTCACTTAATGGTGGAGCTGCGAGGGTGGGAGAGCAATTTCACTGACAATGAGTCAGTGGTCTTGCTCGCCTGTCCCCGCAGTGGCCGCCATTAAGTAGGGGTCGGGGAGGGCTGGACAGCTGGGAGGCAGGAGCGGGGAGGGGAGCTGGATTGGGCCGGTCGTGCTGGAGGGGGGGAGGGGCCGCGGGGGCAGCAGCGGCGGGGAAAGGTAAAGGGAGGAAAGAAGGGATAAAGAAAAAAGGGAAAATAAGCAGAAATAAGGCACAGAAGAGCAGAGATGCAGAAAAGAGCAGAAAGGTGAAAGATAGAAAGGGTAAAAAAACTAGTGAAAACGAGTGAAGGAGCATAGGGAGAGAAAGGGAAAATGGGCAGAAATAAGGCACAAAAGAGCAGAGGTGCAGAAAGGTGAAAGATAGAAAGGGGAAAAAACGAGTGAAAACGAGTGAAGGAGCAGAGGGAGAGAAAGGGAAATGGGTAGAAATAAGGCGCAAAAGAGCAGAGGTGCAGAAAGGTGAAAGATAGAAAGGGGAGAAAAATGAGTGAAGGAGCAGAAAGAAAGAAAGGAGACAGAGGTCCACTGGACCACCAGGGATGAGGCGCAGGGAAACCTGCGGGTGGAGGAGGGCCTCGATCACCAACACTCAAGAGTGCAGGGGCAGGGGCACCTCACTTAATGGTGGAGCTGCGAGGGTGGGAGAACAATTTCACTGACAATGAGTCAGTGGTCTTGCTCGCCTGTCCCCGCAGTGGCCGCCATTAAGTAGGGGTCGGGGAGGGCTGGACAGCTGGGAGGCAGGAGCGGGGAGGGGAGCTGGATTGGGCAGGTCGTGCTGGGGGGGGAGGGGCCGCGGGGGCAGCAGCGGCGGGGAAAGGTAAAGGGAGGAAAGAAGGGATAAAGAAAAAAGGGAAAATAAGCAGAAATAAGGCACAGAAGAGCAGAGATGCAGAAAAGAGCAGAAAGGTGAAAGATAGAAAGGGTAAAAAAACTAGTGAAAACGAGTGAAGGAGCATAGGGAGAGAAAGGGAAAATGGGCAGAAATAAGGCACAAAAGAGCAGAGGTGCAGAAAGGTGAAAGATAGAAAGGGGAAAAAACGAGTGAAGGAGCAGAGGGAGAGAAAGGGAAATGGGCAGAAATAAGGCGCAAAAGAGCAGAGGTGCAGAAAGGTGAAAGATAGAAAGGGGAGAAAAACGAGTGAAGGAGCAGAAAGAAAGAAAGGAGACAGAGGTCCACTGGACCACCAGGGATGAGGCGCAGGGAAACCTGCGGGTGGAGGAGGGCCTCGATCACCAACACTCAAGAGTGCAGGGGCAGGGGCACCTCACTTAATGGTGGAGCTGCGAGGGTGGGAGAGCAATTTCACTGACAATGAGTCAGTGGTCTTGCTCGCCTGTCCCCGCAGTGGCCGCCATTAAGTAGGGGTCGGGGAGGGCTGGACAGCTGGGAGGCAAGAGCGGGGAGGGGAGCTGGATTGGGCAGGTCGTGCTGGGGGGGGAGGGGCCACGGGGGCAGCAGCGGCGGGGAAAGGTAAAGGGAGGAAAGAAGAGATAAAGAAAAAAGGGAAAATAAGCAGAAATATGGCACAGAAGAGCAGAGATGCAGAAAAGAGCAGAAAGGTGAAAGATAGAAAGGGTAAAAAAACGAGTGAAAACGAGTGAAGGAGCAGAGGGAGAGAAAGGGAAAATGGGCAGAAATAAGGCACAAAAGAGCAGAGGTGCAGAAAGGTGAAAGATAGAAAGGGGAAAAAACGAGTGAAAACGAGTGAAGGAGCAGAGGGAGAGAAAGGGAAATGGGCAGAAATAAGGCGCAAAAGAGCAGAGGTGCAGAAAGGTGAAAGATAGAAAGGGGAGAAAAATGAGTGAAGGAGCAGAAAGAAAGAAAGGAGACAGAGGTCCACTGGACCACCAGGGATGAGGCGCAGGGAAACCTGCGGGTGGAGGAGGGCCTCGATCACCAACACTCAAGAGTGCAGGGGCAGGGGCACCTAACTTAATGGTGGAGCTGCGAGGGTGGGAGAGCAATTTCACTGACAATGAGTCAGTGGTCTTGCTCGCCTGTCCCCGCAGTGGCCGCCATTAAGTAGGGGTCGGGGAGGGCTGGACAGCTGGGAGGCAGGAGCGGGGAGGGGAGCTGGATTGGGCAGGTCGTGCTGGGGGGGGAGGGGCCGCGGGGGCAGCAGCGGCGGGGAAAGGTAAAGGGAGGAAAGAAGGGATAAAGAAAAAAGGGAAAATAAGCAGAAATAAGGCACAGAAGAGCAGAGATGCAGAAAAGAGCAGAAAGGTGAAAGATAGAAAGGGTAAAAAAACGAGTGAAAACTAGTGAAGGAGCATAGGGAGAGAAAGGGAAAATGGGCAGAAATAAGGCACAAAAGAGCAGAGGTGCAGAAAGGTGAAAGATAGAAAGGGGAAAAAACGAGTGAAGGAGCAGAGGGAGAGAAAGGGAAATGGGCAGAAATAAGGCGCAAAAGAGCAGAGGTGCAGAAAGGTGAAAGATAGAAAGGGGAGAAAAACGAGTGAAGGAGCAGAAAGAAAGAAAGGAGACAGAGGTCCACTGGACCACCAGGGATGAGGCGCAGGGAAACCTGCGGGTGGAGGAGGGCCTCGATCACCAACACTCAAGAGTGCAGGGGCAGGGGCACCTCACTTAATGGTGGAGCTGCGAGGGTGGGTGAGCAATTTCACTGACAATGAGTCAGTGGTCTTGCTCGCCTGTCCCCGCAGTGGCCGCCATTAAGTAGGGGTCGGGGAGGGCTGGACAGCTGGGAGGCAAGAGCGGGGAGGGGAGCTGGATTGGGCAGGTCGTGCTGGGGGGGAGGGGCCGCGGGGGCAGCAGCGGCGGGGAAAGGTAAAGGGAGGAAAGAAGAGATAAAGAAAAAAGGGAAAATAAGCAGAAATAAGGCACAGAAGAGCAGAGATGCAGAAAAGAGCAGAAAGGTGAAAGATAGAAAGGGTAAAAAAACGAGTGAAAACGAGTGAAGGAGCAGAGGGAGAGAAAGGGAAAATGGGCAGAAATAAGGCACAAAAGAGCAGAGGTGCAGAAAGGTGAAAGATAGAAAGGGGAAAAAACGAGTGAAAACGAGTGAAGGAGCAGAGGGAGAGAAAGGGAAATGGGCAGAAATAAGGCGCAAAAGAGCAGAGGTGCAGAAAGGTGAAAGATAGAAAGGGGAGAAAAACGAGTGAAGGAGCAGAAAGAAAGAAAGGAGACAGAGGTCCACTGGACCACCAGGGATGAGGCGCAGGGAAACCTGCGGGTGGAGGAGGGCCTCGATCACCAACACTCAAGAGTGCAGGGGCAGGGGCACCTCACTTAATGGTGGAGCTGCGAGGGTGGGAGAGCAATTTCACTGACAATGAGTCAGTGGTCTTGCTCGCCTGTCCCCGCAGTGGCCGCCATTAAGTAGGGGTCGGGGAGGGCTGGACAGCTGGGAGGCAGGAGCGGGGAGGGGAGCTGGATTGGGCCGGTCGTGCTGGAGGGGGGGAGGGGCCGCGGGGGCAGCAGCGGCGGGGAAAGGTAAAGGGAGGAAAGAAGGGATAAAGAAAAAAGGGAAAATAAGCAGAAATAAGGCACAGAAGAGCAGAGATGCAGAAAAGAGCAGAAAGGTGAAAGATAGAAAGGGTAAAAAAACGAGTGAAAACGAGTGAAGGAGCATAGGGAGAGAAAGGGAAAATGGGCAGAAATAAGGCACAAAAGAGCAGAGGTGCAGAAAGGTGAAAGATAGAAAGGGGAAAAAACGAGTGAAGGAGCAGAGGGAGAGAAAGGGAAATGGGCAGAAATAAGGCGCAAAAGAGCAGAGGTGCAGAAAGGTGAAAGATAGAAAGGGGAGAAAAACGAGTGAAGGAGCAGAAAGAAAGAAAGGAGACAGAGGTCCACTGGACCACCAGGGATGAGGCGCAGGGAAACCTGCGGGTGGAGGAGGGCCTCGATCACCAACACTCAAGAGTGCAGGGGCAGGGGCACCTCACTTAATGGTGGAGCTGCGAGGGTGGGAGAGCAATTTCACTGACAATGAGTCAGTGGTCTTGCTCGCCTGTCCCCGCAGTGGCCGCCATTAAGTAGGGGTCGGGGAGGGCTGGACAGCTGGGAGGCAAGAGCAGGGAGGGGAGCTGGATTGGGCAGGTCGTGCTGGGGGGGGAGGGGCCGCGGGGGCAGCAGCGGCGGGGAAAGGTAAAGGGAGGAAAGAAGAGATAAAGAAAAAAGGGAAAATAAGCAGAAATAAGGCACAGAAGAGCAGAGATGCAGAAAAGAGCAGAAAGGTGAAAGATAGAAAGGGTAAAAAAACGAGTGAAAACGAGTGAAGGAGCAGAGGGAGAGAAAGGGAAAATGGCCAGAAATAAGGCCCAAAAGAGCAGAGGTGCAGAAAGGTGAAAGATAGAAAGGGGAAAAAACGAGTGAAGGAGCAGAGGGAGAGAAAGGGAAATGGGCAGAAATAAGGCGCAAAAGAGCAGAGGTGCAGAAAGGTGAAAGATAGAAAGGGGAGAAAAATGAGTGAAGGAGCAGAAAGAAAGAAAGGAGACAGAGGTCCACTGGACCACCAGGGATGAGGCGCAGGGAAACCTGCGGGTGGAGGAGGGCCTCGATCACCAACACTCAAGAGTGCAGGGGCAGGGGCACCTCACTTAATGGTGGAGCTGCGAGGGTGGGAGAGCAATTTCACTGACAATGAGTCAGTGGTCTTGCTCGCCTGTCCCCGCAGTGGCCGCCATTAAGTAGGGGTCGGGGAGGGCTGGACAGCTGGGAGGCAGGAGCGGGGAGGGGAGCTGGATTGGGCAGGTCGTGCTGGGGGGGGAGGGGCCGCGGGGGCAGCAGCGGCGGGGAAAGGTAAAGGGAGGAAAGAAGGGATAAAGAAAAAAGGGAAAATAAGCAGAAATAAGGCACAGAAGAGCAGAGATGCAGAAAAGAGCAGAAAGGTGAAAGATAGAAAGGGTAAAAAAACGAGTGAAAACGAGTGAAGGAGCATAGGGAGAGAAAGGGAAAATGGGCAGAAATAAGGCACAAAAGAGCAGAGGTGCAGAAAGGTGAAAGATAGAAAGGGGAAAAAACGAGTGAAGGAGCAGAGGGAGAGAAAGGGAAATGGGCAGAAATAAGGCGCAAAAGAGCAGAGGTGCAGAAAGGTGAAAGATAGAAAGGGGAGAAAAACGAGTGAAGGAGCAGAAAGAAAGAAAGGAGACAGAGGTCCACTGGACCACCAGGGATGAGGCGCAGGGAAACCTGCGGGTGGAGGAGGGCCTCGATCACCAACACTCAAGAGTGCAGGGGCAGGGGCACCTCACTTAATGGTGGAGCTGCGAGGGTGGGAGAGCAATTTCACTGACAATGAGTCAGTGGTCTTGCTCGCCTGTCCCCGCAGTGGCCGCCATTAAGTAGGGGTCGGGGAGGGCTGGACAGCTGGGAGGCAAGAGCGGGGAGGGGAGCTGGATTGGGCAGGTCGTGCTGGGGGGGAGGGGCCGCGGGGGCAGCAGCGGCGGGGAAAGGTAAAGGGAGGAAAGAAGAGATAAAGAAAAAAGGGAAAATAAGCAGAAATAAGGCACAGAAGAGCAGAGATGCAGAAAAGAGCAGAAAGGTGAAAGATAGAAAGGGTAAAAAAACGAGTGAAAACGAGTGAAGGAGCAGAGGGAGAGAAAGGGAAAATGGGCAGAAATAAGGCACAAAAGAGCAGAGGTGCAGAAAGGTGAAAGATAGAAAGGGGAAAAAACGAGTGAAAACGAGTGAAGGAGCAGAGGGAGAGAAAGGGAAATGGGCAGAAATAAGGCGCAAAAGAGCAGAGGTGCAGAAAGGTGAAAGATAGAAAGGGGAGAAAAACGAGTGAAGGAGCAGAAAGAAAGAAAGGAGACAGAGGTCCACTGGACCACCAGGGATGAGGCGCAGGGAAACCTGCGGGTGGAGGAGGGCCTCGATCACCAACACTCAAGAGTGCAGGGGCAGGGGCACCTCACTTAATGGTGGAGCTGCGAGGGTGGGAGAGCAATTTCACTGACAATGAGTCAGTGGTCTTGCTCGCCTGTCCCCGCAGTGGCCGCCATTAAGTAGGGGTCGGGGAGGGCTGGACAGCTGGGAGGCAGGAGCGGGGAGGGGAGCTGGATTGGGCCGGTCGTGCTGGAGGGGGGGAGGGGCCGCGGGGGCAGCAGCGGCGGGGAAAGGTAAAGGGAGGAAAGAAGGGATAAAGAAAAAAGGGAAAATAAGCAGAAATAAGGCACAGAAGAGCAGAGATGCAGAAAAGAGCAGAAAGGTGAAAGATAGAAAGGGTAAAAAAACGAGTGAAAACGAGTGAAGGAGCAGAGGGAGAGAAAGGGAAAATGGGCAGAAATAAGGCACAAAAGAGCAGAGGTGCAGAAAGGTGAAAGATAGAAAGGGGAAAAAACGAGTGAAAACGAGTGAAGGAGCAGAGGGAGAGAAAGGGAAATGGGCAGAAATAAGGCGCAAAAGAGCAGAGGTGCAGAAAGGTGAAAGATAGAAAGGGGAGAAAAACGAGTGAAGGAGCAGAAAGAAAGAAAGGAGACAGAGGTCCACTGGACCACCAGGGATGAGGCGCAGGGAAACCTGCGGGTGGAGGAGGGCCTCGATCACCAACACTCAAGAGTGCAGGGGCAGGGGCACCTCACTTAATGGTGGAGCTGCGAGGGTGGGAGAGCAATTTCACTGACAATGAGTCAGTGGTCTTGCTCGCCTGTCCCCGCAGTGGCCGCCATTAAGTAGGGGTCGGGGAGGGCTGGACAGCTGGGAGGCAGGAGCGGGGAGGGGAGCTGGATTGGGCCGGTCGTGCTGGAGGGGGGGAGGGGCCGCGGGGGCAGCAGCGGCGGGGAAAGGTAAAGGGAGGAAAGAAGGGATAAAGAAAAAAGGGAAAATAAGCAGAAATAAGGCACAGAAGAGCAGAGATGCAGAAAAGAGCAGAAAGGTGAAAGATAGAAAGGGTAAAAAAACGAGTGAAAACGAGTGAAGGAGCAGAGGGAGAGAAAGGGAAAATGGGCAGAAATAAGGCACAAAAGAGCAGAGGTGCAGAAAGGTGAAAGATAGAAAGGGGAAAAAACGAGTGAAAACAAGTGAAGGAGCAGAGGGAGAGAAAGGGAAATGGGCAGAAATAAGGCGCAAAAGAGCAGAGGTGCAGAAAGGTGAAAGATAGAAAGGGGAGAAAAACGAGTGAAGGAGCAGAAAGAAAGGAAGGAGACAGAGGTCCACTGGACCACCAGGGATGAGGCGCAGGGAAACCTGCGGGTGGAGGAGGGCCTCGATCACCAACACTCAAGAGTGCAGGGGCAGGGGCACCTCACTTAATGGTGGAGCTGCGAGGGTGGGAGAGCAATTTCACTGACAATGAGTCAGTGGTCTTGCTCGCCTGTCCCCGCAGTGGCCGCCATTAAGTAGGGGTCGGGGAGGGCTGGACAGCTGGGAGGCAGGAGCGGGGAGGGGAGCTGGATTGGGCAGGTCGTGCTGGGTGGGGAGGGGCCGCGGGGGCAGCAGCGGCGGGGAAAGGTAAAGGGAGGAAAGAAGGGATAAAGAAAAAAGGGAAAATAAGCAGAAATAAGGCACAGAAGAGCAGAGATGCAGAAAAGAGCAGAAAGGTGAAAGATAGAAACGGTAAAAAAAACGAGTGAAAACGAGTGAAGGAGCATAGGGAGAGAAAGGGAAAATGGGCAGAAATAAGGCACAAAAGAGCAGAGGTGCAGAAAGGTGAAAAAACGAGTGAAAACGAGTGAAGGAGCAGAGGGAGAGAAAGGGAAATGGGCAGAAATAAGGCGCAAAAGAGCAGAGGTGCAGAAAGGTGAAAGATAGAAAGGGGAGAAAAACGAGTGAAGGAGCAGAAAGAAAGAAAGGAGACAGAGGTCCACTGGACCACCAGGGATGAGGCGCAGGGAAACCTGCGGGTGGAGGAGGGCCTCGATCACCAACACTCAAGAGTGCAGGGGCAGGGGCACCTCACTTAATGGTGGAGCTGCGAGGGTGGGAGAGCAATTTCACTGACAATGAGTCAGTGGTCTTGCTCGCCTGTCCCCGCAGTGGCCGCCATTAAGTAGGGGTCGGGGAGGGCTGGACAGCTGGGAGGCAGGAGCGGGGAGGGGAGCTGGATTGGGCAGGTCGTGCTGGGGGGGGGAGGGGCCGCGGGGGCAGCAGCGGCGGGGAAAGGTAAAGGGAGGAAAGAAGGGATAAAGAAAAAAGGGAAAATAAGCAGAAATAAGGCACAGAAGAGCAGAGATGCAGAAAAGAGCAGAAAGGTGAAAGATAGAAAGGGTAAAAAAACGAGTGAAAACGAGTGAAGGAGCATAGGGAGAGAAAGGGAAAATGGGCAGAAATAAGGCACAAAAGAGCAGAGGTGCAGAAAGGTGAAAGATAGAAAGGGGAAAAAACGAGTGAAGGAGCAGAGGGAGAGAAAGGGAAATGGGCAGAAATAAGGCGCAAAAGAGCAGAGGTGCAGAAAGGTGAAAGATAGAAAGGGGAGAAAAACGAGTGAAGGAGCAGAAAGAAAGAAAGGAGACAGAGGTCCACTGGACCACCAGGGATGAGGCGCAGGGAAACCTGCGGGTGGAGGAGGGCCTCGATCACCAACACTCAAGAGTGCAGGGGCAGGGGCACCTCACTTAATGGTGGAGCTGCGAGGGTGGGAGAGCAATTTCACTGACAATGAGTCAGTGGTCTTGCTCGCCTGTCCCCGCAGTGGCCGCCATTAAGTAGGGGTCGGGGAGGGCTGGACAGCTGGGAGGCAGGAGCGGGGAGGGGAGCTGGATTGGGCCGGTCGTGCTGGAGGGGGGAGGGGCCGCGGGGGCAGCAGCGGCGGGGAAAGGTAAAGGGAGGAAAGAAGGGATAAAGAAAAAAGGGAAAATAAGCAGAAATAAGGCACAGAAGAGCAGAGATGCAGAAAAGAGCAGAAAGGTGAAAGATAGAAAGGGTAAAAAAACGAGTGAAAACGAGTGAAGGAGCAGAGGGAGAGAAAGGGAAAATGGGCAGAAATAAGGCACAAAAGAGCAGAGGTGCAGAAAGGTGAAAGATAGAAAGGGGAAAAAACGAGTGAAAACGAGTGAAGGAGCAGAGGGAGAGAAAGGGAAATGGGCAGAAATAAGGCGCAAAAGAGCAGAGGTGCAGAAAGGTGAAAGATAGAAAGGGGAGAAAAACGAGTGAAGGAGCAGAAAGAAAGAAAGGAGACAGAGGTCCACTGGACCACCAGGGATGAG
Organism: Lissotriton helveticus; assembly: GCF_964261635.1. NCBI lineage: Eukaryota > Metazoa > Chordata > Amphibia > Caudata > Salamandridae > Lissotriton > Lissotriton helveticus. Next base: position 240,165,236 of record NC_136071.1, read on the forward strand.
GCGCAGGGAAACCTGCGGGTGGAGGAGGGCCTCGATCACCAACACTCAAGAGTGCAGGGGCAGGGGCACCTCACTTAATGGTGGAGCTGCGAGGGTGGGAGAGCAATTTCACTGACAATGAGTCAGTGGTCTTGCTCGCCTGTCCCCGCAGTGGCCGCCATTAAGTAGGGGTCAGGGAGGGCTGGACAGCTGGGAGGCAGGAGCGGGGAGGGGAGCTGGATTGGGCCGGTCGTGCTGGAGGGGGGGAGGGGCCGCGGGGGCAGCAGCGGCGGGGAAAGGTAAAGGGAGGAAAGAAGGGATAAAGAAAAAAGGGAAAATAAGCAGAAATAAGGCACAGAAGAGCAGAGATGCAGAAAAGAGCAGAAAGGTGAAAGATAGAAAGGGTAAAAAAACGAGTGAAAACGAGTGAAGGAGCAGAGGGAGAGAAAGGGAAAATGGGCAGAAATAAGGCACAAAAGAGCAGAGGTGCAGAAAGGTGAAAGATAGAAAGGGGAAAAAACGAGTGAAGGAGCAGAGGGAGAGAAAGGGAAATGGGCAGAAATAAGGCGCAAAAGAGCAGAGGTGCAGAAAGGTGAAAGATAGAAAGGGGAGAAAAACGAGTGAAGGAGCAGAAAGAAAGAAAGGAGACAGAGGTCCACTGGACCACCAGGGATGAGGCGCAGGGAAACCTGCGGGTGGAGGAGGGCCTCGATCACCAACACTCAAGAGTGCAGGGGCAGGGGCACCTCACTTAATGGTGGAGCTGCGAGGGTGGGAGAGCAATTTCACTGACAATGAGTCAGTGGTCTTGCTCGCCTGTCCCCGCAGTGGCCGCCATTAAGTAGGGGTCGGGGAGGGCTGGACAGCTGGGAGGCAGGAGCGGGGAGGGGAGCTGGATTGGGCCGGTCGTGCTGGAGGGGGGGAGGGGCCGCGGGGGCAGCAGCGGCGGGGAAAGGTAAAGGGAGGAAAGAAGGGATAAAGAAAAAAGGGAAAATAAGCAGAAATAAGGCACAGAAGAGCAGAGATGCAGAAAAGAGCAGAAAGGTGAAAGATAGAAAGGGTAAAAAAACTAGTGAAAACGAGTGAAGGAGCATAGGGAGAGAAAGGGAAAATGGGCAGAAATAAGGCACAAAAGAGCAGAGGTGCAGAAAGGTGAAAGATAGAAAGGGGAAAAAACGAGTGAAAACGAGTGAAGGAGCAGAGGGAGAGAAAGGGAAATGGGCAGAAATAAGGCGCAAAAGAGCAGAGGTGCAGAAAGGTGAAAGATAGAAAGGGGAGAAAAATGAGAGAAGGAGCTGAAAGAAAGAAAGGAGACAGAGGTCCACTGGACCACCAGGGATGAGGCGCAGGGAAACCTGCGGGTGGAGGAGGGCCTCGATCACCAACACTCAAGAGTGCAGGGCAGGGGCACCTCACTTAATGGTGGAGCTGCGAGGGTGGGAGAGCAATTTCACTGACAATGAGTCAGTGGTCTTGCTCGCCTGTCCCCGCAGTGGCCGCCATTAAGTAGGGGTCGGGGAGGGCTGGACAGCTGGGAGGCAAGAGCGGGGAGGGGAGCTGGATTGGGAAGGTCGTACTGGGGGGGGAGGGGCCGCGGGGGCAGCAGCGGCGGGGAAAGGTAAAGGGAGGAAAGAAGAGATAAAGAAAAAAGGGAAAATAAGCAGAAATAAGGCACAGAAGAGCAGAGATGCAGAAAAGAGCAGAAAGGTGAAAGATAGAAAGGGTAAAAAAACTAGTGAAAACGAGTGAAGGAGCATAGGGAGAGAAAGGGAAAATGGGCAGAAATAAGGCACAAAAGAGCAGAGGTGCAGAAAGGTGAAAGATAGAAAGGGGAAAAAACGAGTGAAAACGAGTGAAGGAGCAAAGGGAGAAAAAGGGAAATGGGCAGAAATAAGGCGCAAAAGAGCAGAGGTGCAGAAAGGTGAAAGATAGAAAGGGGAGAAAAATGAGTGAAGGAGCAGAAAGAAAGAAAGGAGACAGAGGTCCACTGGACCACCAGGGATGAGGCGCAGGGAAACCTGCGGGTGGAGGAGGGCCTCGATCACCAACACTCAAGAGTGCAGGGGCAGGGGCACCTCACTTAATGGTGGAGCTGCGAGGGTGGGAGAGCAATTTCACTGACAATGAGTAAGTGGTCTTGCTCGCCTGTCCCCGCAGTGGCCGCCATTAAGTAGGGGTCGGGGAGGGCTGGATAGCTGGGAGGCAAGAGCGGGGAGGGGAGCTGGATTGGGCAGGTCGTGCTGGGGGGGGAGGGGCCGCGGGGGCAGCAGCGGCGGGGAAAGGTAAAGGGAGGAAAGAAGGGATAAAGAAAAAAGGGAAAATAAGCAGAAATAAGGCACAGAAGAGCAGAGATGCAGAAAAGAGCAGAAAGGTGAAAGATAGAAAGGGTAAAAAAACGAGTGAAAACGAGCGAAGGAGCATAGGGAGAGAAAGGGAAAATGGGCAGAAATAAGGCACAAAAGAGCAGAGGTGCAGAAAGGTGAAAGATAGAAAGGGGAAAAAACGAGTGAAGGAGCAGAGGGAGAGAAAGGGAAATGGGCAGAAATAAGGCGCAAAAGAGCAGAGGTGCAGAAAGGTGAAAGATAGAAAGGGGAGAAAAACGAGTGAAGGAGCAGAAAGAAAGAAAGGAGACAGAGGTCCACTGGACCACCAGGGATGAGGCGCAGGGAAACCTGCGGGTGGAGGAGGGCCTCGATCACCAACACTCAAGAGTGCAGGGCAGGGGCACCTCACTTAATGGTGGAGCTGCGAGGGTGGGAGAGCAATTTCACTGACAATGAGTCAGTGGTCTTGCTCGCCTGTCCCCGCAGTGGCCGCCATTAAGTAGGGGTCGGGGAGGGCTGGACAGCTGGGAGGCAAGAGCGGGGAGGGGAGCTGGATTGGGCAGGTCGTGCTGGGGGGGGAGGGGCCGCGTGGGCAGCAGCGGCGGGGAAAGGTAAAGGGAGGAAAGAAGAGATAAAGAAAAAAGGGAAAATAAGCAGAAATAAGGCACAGAAGAGCAGAGATGCAGAAAAGAGCAGAAAGGTGAAAGATAGAAAGGGTAAAAAAACTAGTGAAAACGAGTGAAGGAGCATAGGGAGAGAAAGGGAAAATGGGCAGAAATAAGGCACAAAAGAGCAGAGGTGCAGAAAGGTGAAAGATAGAAAGGGGAAAAAACGAGTGAAAACGAGTGAAGGAGCAAAGGGAGAAAAAGGGAAATGGGCAGAAATAAGGCGCAAAAGAGCAGAGGTGCAGAAAGGTGAAAGATAGAAAGGGGAGAAAAATGAGTGAAGGAGCAGAAAGAAAGAAAGGAGACAGAGGTCCACTGGACCACCAGGGATGAGGCGCAGGGAAACCTGCGGGTGGAGGAGGGCCTCGATCACCAACACTCAAGAGTGCAGGGGCAGGGGCACCTCACTTAATGGTGGAGCTGCGAGGGTGGGAGAGCAATTTCACTGACAATGAGTAAGTGGTCTTGCTCGCCTGTCCCCGCAGTGGCCGCCATTAAGTAGGGGTCGGGGAGGGCTGGATAGCTGGGAGGCAAGAGCGGGGAGGGGAGCTGGATTGGGCAGGTCGTGCTGGGGGGGGAGGGGCCGCGGGGGCAGCAGCGGCGGGGAAAGGTAAAGGGAGGAAAGAAGAGATAAAGAAAAAAGGGAAAATAAGCAGAAATAAGGAACAGAAGAGCAGAGATGCAGAAAAGAGCAGAAAGGTGAAAGATAGAAAGGGTAAAAAAACTAGTGAAAACGAGTGAAGGAGCATAGGGAGAGAAAGGGAAAATGGGCAGAAATAAGGCACAAAAGAGCAGAGGTGCAGAAAGGTGAAAGATAGAAAGGGGAAAAAACGAGTGAAAACGAGTGAAGGAGCAGAGGGAGAGAAAGGGAAATGGGCAGAAATAAGGCGCAAAAGAGCAGAGGTGCAGAAAGGTGAAAGATAGAAAGGGGAGAAAAATGAGAGAAGGAGCTGAAAGAAAGAAAGGAGACAGAGGTCCACTGGACCACCAGGGATGAGGCGCAGGGAAACCTGCGGGTGGAGGAGGGCCTCGATCACCAACACTCAAGAGTGCAGGGCAGGGGCACCTCACTTAATGGTGGAGCTGCGAGGGTGGGAGAGCAATTTCACTGACAATGAGTCAGTGGTCTTGCTCGCCTGTCCCCGCAGTGGCCGCCATTAAGTAGGGGTCGGGGAGGGCTGGACAGCTGGGAGGCAAGAGCGGGGAGGGGAGCTGGATTGGGCAGGTCATGCTGGGGGGGGAGGGGCCGCGGGGGCAGCAGCGGCGGGGAAAGGTAAAGGGAGGAAAGAAGAGATAAAGAAAAAAGGGAAAATAAGCAGAAATAAGGCACAGAAGAGCAGAGATGCAGAAAAGAGCAGAAAGGTGAAAGATAGAAAGGGTAAAAAAACTAGTGAAAACGAGTGAAGGAGCATAGGGAGAGAAAGGGAAAATGGGCAGAAATAAGGCACAAAAGAGCAGAGGTGCAGAAAGGTGAAAGATAGAAAGGGGAAAAAACGAGAGAAAACGAGTGAAGGAGCAAAGGGAGAAAAAGGGAAATGGGCAGAAATAAGGCGCAAAAGAGCAGAGGTGCAGAAAGGTGAAAGATAGAAAGGGGAGAAAAATGAGTGAAGGAGCAGAAAGAAAGAAAGGAGACAGAGGTCCACTGGACCACCAGGGATGAGGCGCAGGGTAACCTGCGGGTGGAGGAGGGCCTCGATCACCAACACTCAAGAGTGCAGGGGCAGGGGCACCTCACTTAATGGTGGAGCTGCGAGGGTGGGAGAGCAATTTCACTGACAATGAGTAAGTGGTCTTGCTCGCCTGTCCCCGCAGTGGCCGCCATTAAGTAGGGGTCGGGGAGGGCTGGATAGCTGGGAGGCAAGAGCGGGGAGGGGAGCTGGATTGGGCAGGTCGTGCTGGGGGGGGAGGGGCCGCGGGGGCAGCAGCGGCGGGGAAAGGTAAAGGGAGGAAAGAAGGGATAAAGAAAAAAGGGAAAATAAGCAGAAATAAGGCACAGAAGAGCAGAGATGCAGAAAAGAGCAGAAAGGTGAAAGATAGAAAGGGTAAAAAAACGAGTGAAAACGAGTGAAGGAGCATAGGGAGAGAAAGGGAAAATGGGCAGAAATAAGGCACAAAAGAGCAGAGGTGCAGAAAGGTGAAAGATAGAAAGGGGAAAAAACGAGTGAAGGAGCAGAGGGAGAGAAAGGGAAATGGGCAGAAATAAGGCGCAAAAGAGCAGAGGTGCAGAAAGGTGAAAGATAGAAAGGGGAGAAAAACGAGTGAAGGAGCAGAAAGAAAGAAAGGAGACAGAGGTCCACTGGACCACCAGGGATGAGGCGCAGGGAAACCTGCGGGTGGAGGAGGGCCTCGATCACCAACACTCAAGAGTGCAGGGGCAGGGGCACCTCACTTAATGGTGGAGCTGCGAGGGTGGGAGAGCAATTTCACTGACAATGAGTCAGTGGTCTTGCTCGCCTGTCCCCGCAGTGGCCGCCATTAAGTAGGGGTCGGGGAGGGCTGGACAGCTGGGAGGCAGGAGCGGGGAGGGGAGCTGGATTGGGCAGGTCGTGCTGGGGGGGGAGGGGCCGCGGGGGCAGCAGCGGCGGGGAAAGGTAAAGGGAGGAAAGAAGGGATAAAGAAAAAAGGGAAAATAAGCAGAAATAAGGCACAGAAGAGCAGAGATGCAGAAAAGAGCAGAAAGGTGAAAGATAGAAAGGGTAAAAAAACGAGTGAAAACGAGTGAAGGAGCATAGGGAGAGAAAGGGAAAATGGGCAGAAATAAGGCACAAAAGAGCAGAGGTGCAGAAAGGTGAAAGATAGAAAGGGGAAAAAACGAGTGAAGGAGCAGAGGGAGAGAAAGGGAAATGGGCAGAAATAAGGCGCAAAAGAGCAGAGGTGCAGAAAGGTGAAAGATAGAAAGGGGAGAAAAACGAGTGAAGGAGCAGAAAGAAAGAAAGGAGACAGAGGTCCACTGGACCACCAGGGATGAGGCGCAGGGAAACCTGCGGGTGGAGGAGGGCCTCGATCACCAACACTCAAGAGTGCAGGGCAGGGGCACCTCACTTAATGGTGGAGCTGCGAGGGTGGGAGAGCAATTTCACTGACAATGAGTCAGTGGTCTTGCTCGCCTGTCCCCGCAGTGGCCGCCATTAAGTAGGGGTCGGGGAGGGCTGGACAGCTGGGAGGCAAGAGCGGGGAGGGGAGCTGGATTGGGCAGGTCGTGCTGGGGGGGGAGGGGCCGCGGGGGCAGCAGCGGCGGGGAAAGGTAAAGGGAGGAAAGAAGAGATAAAGAAAAAAGGGAAAATAAGCAGAAATAAGGCACAGAAGAGCAGAGATGCAGAAAAGAGCAGAAAGGTGAAAGATAGAAAGGGTAAAAAAACTAGTGAAAACGAGTGAAGGAGCATAGGGAGAGAAAGGGAAAATGGGCAGAAATAAGGCACAAAAGAGCAGAGGTGCAGAAAGGTGAAAGATAGAAAGGGGAAAAAACGAGTGAAAACGAGTGAAGGAGCAAAGGGAGAAAAAGGGAAATGGGCAGAAATAAGGCGCAAAAGAGCAGAGGTGCAGAAAGGTGAAAGATAGAAAGGGGAGAAAAATGAGTGAAGGAGCAGAAAGAAAGAAAGGAGACAGAGGTCCACTGGACCACCAGGGATGAGGCGCAGGGAAACCTGCGGGTGGAGGAGGGCCTCGATCACCAACACTCAAGAGTGCAGGGGCAGGGGCACCTCACTTAATGGTGGAGCTGCGAGGGTGGGAGAGCAATTTCACTGACAATGAGTAAGTGGTCTTGCTCGCCTGTCCCCGCAGTGGCCGCCATTAAGTAGGGGTCGGGGAGGGCTGGATAGCTGGGAGGCAAGAGCGGGGAGGGGAGCTGGATTGGGCAGGTCGTGCTGGGGGGGGAGGGGCCGCGGGGGCAGCAGCGGCGGGGAAAGGTAAAGGGAGGAAAGAAGGGATAAAGAAAAAAGGGAAAATAAGCAGAAATAAGGCACAGAAGAGCAGAGATGCAGAAAAGAGCAGAAAGGTGAAAGATAGAAAGGGTAAAAAAACGAGTGAAAACGAGTGAAGGAGCATAGGGAGAGAAAGGGAAAATGGGCAGAAATAAGGCACAAAAGAGCAGAGGTGCAGAAAGGTGAAAGATAGAAAGGGGAAAAAACCGAGTGAAAACGAGTGAAGGAGCAGAGGGAGAGAAAGGGAAATGGGCAGAAATAAGGCGCAAAAGAGCAGAGGTGCAGAAAGGTGAAAGATAGAAAGGGGAGAAAAACGAGTGAAGGAGCAGAAAGAAAGAAAGGAGACAGAGGTCCACTGGACCACCAGGGATGAGGCGCAGGGAAACCTGCGGGTGGAGGAGGGCCTCGATCACCAACACTCAAGAGTGCAGGGGCAGGGGCACCTCACTTAATGGTGGAGCTGCGAGGGTGGGAGAGCAATTTCACTGACAATGAGTCAGTGGTCTTGTTCGCCTGTCCCCGCAGTGGCCGCCATTAAGTAGGGGTCGGGGAGGGCTGGACAGCTGGGAGGCAAGAGCGGGGAGGGGAGCTGGATTGGGCAGGTCGTGCTGGGGGGGAGGGGCCGCGGGGGCAGCAGCGGCGGGGAAAGGTAAAGGGAGGAAAGAAGAGATAAAGAAAAAAGGGAAAATAAGCAGAAATAAGGCACAGAAGAGCAGAGATGCAGAAAGGTGAAAGATAGAAAGGGTAAAAAAACGAGTGAAAACGAGTGAAGGAGCAGAGGGAGAGAAAGGGAAAATGGGCAGAAATAAGGCACAAAAGAGCAGAGGTGCAGAAAGGTGAAAGATAGAAAGGGGAAAAAAAGAGTGAAAACGAGTGAAGGAGCAGAGGGAGAGAAAGGGAAATGGGCAGAAATAAGGCGCAAAAGAGCAGAGGTGCAGAAAGGTGAAAGATAGAAAGGGGAGAAAACGAGTGAAGGAGCAGAGGGAGAGAAAGGGAAAATGGGCAGAAATAAGGCACAAAAGAGCAGAGGTGCAGAAAGGTGAAAGATAGAAAGGGGAAAAAACGAGTGAAAACGAGTGAAGGAGCAGAGGGAGAGAAAGGGAAATGGGCAGAAATAAGGCGCAAAAGAGCAGAGGTGCAGAAAGGTGAAAGATAGAAAGGGGAGAAAAATGAGAGAAGGAGCTGAAAGAAAGAAAGGAGACAGAGGTCCACTGGACCACCAGGGATGAGGCGCAGGGAAACCTGCGGGTGGAGGAGGGCCTCGATCACCAACACTCAAGAGTGCAGGGCAGGGGCACCTCACTTAATGGTGGAGCTGCGAGGGTGGGAGAGCAATTTCACTGACAATGAGTCAGTGGTCTTGCTCGCCTGTCCCCGCAGTGGCCGCCATTAAGTAGGGGTCGGGGAGGGCTGGACAGCTGGGAGGCAAGAGCGGGGAGGGGAGCTGGATTGGGCAGGTCGTGCTGGGGGGGGAGGGGCCGCGGGGGCAGCAGCGGCGGGGAAAGGTAAAGGGAGGAAAGAAAAGATAAAGAAAAAAGGGAAAATAAGCAGAAATAAGGCACAGAAGAGCAGAGATGCAGAAAAGAGCAGAAAGGTGAAAGATAGAAAGGGTAAAAAAACTAGTGAAAACGAGTGAAGGAGCATAGGGAGAGAAAGGGAAAATGGGCAGAAATAAGGCACAAAAGAGCAGAGGTGCAGAAAGGTGAAAGATAGAAAGGGGAAAAAACGAGTGAAAACGAGTGAAGGAGCATAGGGAGAGAAAGGGAAAATGGGCAGAAATAAGGCACAAAAGAGCAGAGGTGCAGAAAGGTGAAAGATAGAAAGGGGAAAAACGAGTGAAAACGAGTGAAGGAGCAGAGGGAGAGAAAGGGAAATGGGCAGAAATAAGGCGCAAAAGAGCAGAGGTGCAGAAAGGTGAAAGATAGAAAGGGGAGAAAAACGAGTGAAGGAGCAGAAAGAAAGAAAGGAGACAGAGGTCCACTGGACCACCAGGGATGAGGCGCAGGGAAACCTGCGGGTGGAGGAGGGCCTCGATCACCAACACTCAAGAGTGCAGGGGCAGGGGCACCTCACTTAATGGTGGAGCTGCGAGGGTGGGAGAGCAATTTCACTGACAATGAGTCAGTGGTCTTGCTCGCCTGTCCCCGCAGTGGCCGCCATTAAGTAGGGGTCGGGGAGGGCTGGACAGCTGGGAGGCAGGAGCGGGGAGGGGAGCTGGATTGGGCCGGTCGTGCTGGGGGGGGGGAGGGGCCGCGGGGGCAGCAGCGGCGGGGAAAGGTAAAGGGAGGAAAGAAGGGATAAAGAAAAAAGGGAAAATAAGCAGAAATAAGGCACAGAAGAGAAGAGATGCAGAAAAGAGCAGAAAGGTGAAAGATAGAAAGGGTAAAAAAACGAGTGAAAACGAGTGAAGGAGCAGAGGGAGAGAAAGGGAAAATGGGCAGAAATAAGGCACAAAAGAGCAGAGGTGCAGAAAGGTGAAAGATAGAAAGGGGAAAAAACGAGTGAAAACGAGTGAAGGAGCAAAGGGAGAAAAAGGGAAATGGGCAGAAATAAGGCGCAAAAGAGCAGAGGTGCAGAACGGTGAAAGATAGAAAGGGGAGAAAAATGAGTGAAGGAGCAGAAAGAAAGAAAGGAGACAGAGGTCCACTGGACCACCAGGGATGAGGCGCAGGGAAACCTGCGGGTGGAGGAGGGCCTCGATCACCAACACTCAAGAGTGCAGGGGCAGGGGCACCTCACTTAATGGTGGAGCTGCGAGGGTGGGAGAGCAATTTCACTGACAATGAGTAAGTGGTCTTGCTCGCCTGTCCCCGCAGTGGCCGCCATTAAGTAGGGGTCGGGGAGGGCTGGATAGCTGGGAGGCAAGAGCGGGGAGGGGAGCTGGATTGGGCAGGTCGTGCTGGGGGGGGAGGGGCCGTGGGGGCAGCAGCGGCGGGGAAAGGTAAAGGGAGGAAAGAAGGGATAAAGAAAAAAGGGAAAATAAGCAGAAATAAGGCACAGAAGAGCAGAGATGCAGAAAAGAGCAGAAAGGTGAAAGATAGAAAGGGTAAAAAAACGAGTGAAAACGAGTGAAGGAGCATAGGGAGAGAAAGGGAAAATGGGCAGAAATAAGGCACAAAAGAGCAGAGGTGCAGAAAGGTGAAAGATAGAAAGGGGAAAAAACGAGTGAAGGAGCAGAGGGAGAGAAAGGGAAATGGGCAGAAATAAGGCGCAAAAGAGCAGAGGTGCAGAAAGGTGAAAGATAGAAAGGGGAGAAAAACGAGTGAAGGAGCAGAAAGAAAGAAAGGAGACAGAGGTCCACTGGACCACCAGGGATGAGGCGCAGGGAAACCTGCGGGTGGAGGAGGGCCTCGATCACCAACACTCAAGAGTGCAGGGGCAGGGGCACCTCACTTAATGGTGGAGCTGCGAGGGTGGGAGAGCAATTTCACTGACAATGAGTCAGTGGTCTTGTTCGCCTGTCCCCGCAGTGGCCGCCATTAAGTAGGGGTCGGGGAGGGCTGGACAGCTGGGAGGCAAGAGCGGGGAGGGGAGCTGGATTGGGCAGGTCGTGCTGGGGGGGAGGGGCCGCGGGGGCAGCAGCGGCGGGGAAAGGTAAAGGGAGGAAAGAAGAGATAAAAAAAAAGGGAAAATAAGCAGAAATAAGGCACAGAAGAGCAGAGATGCAGAAAGGTGAAAGATAGAAAGGGTAAAAAAACGAGTGAAAACGAGTGAAGGAGCAGAGGGAGAGAAAGGGAAAATGGGCAGAAATAAGGCACAAAAGAGCAGAGGTGCAGAAAGGTGAAAGATAGAAAGGGGAAAAAACGAGTGAAAACGAGTGAAGGAGCAGAGGGAGAGAAAGGGAAATGGGCAGAAATAAGGCGCAAAAGAGCAGAGGTGCAGAAAGGTGAAAGATAGAAAGGGGAGAAAACGAGTGAAGGAGCAGAGGGAGAGAAAGGGAAAATGGGCAGAAATAAGGCACAAAAGAGCAGAGGTGCAGAAAGGTGAAAGATAGAAAGGGGAAAAAACGAGTGAAAACGAGTGAAGGAGCAGAGGGAGAGAAAGGGAAATGGGCAGAAATAAGGCGCAAAAGAGCAGAGGTGCAGAAAGGTGAAAGATAGAAAGGGGAGAAAAATGAGAGAAGGAGCTGAAAGAAAGAAAGGAGACAGAGGTCCACTGGACCACCAGGGATGAGGCGCAGGGAAACCTGCGGGTGGAGGAGGGCCTCGATCACCAACACTCAAGAGTGCAGGGCAGGGGCACCTCACTTAATGGTGGAGCTGCGAGGGTGGGAGAGCAATTTCACTGACAATGAGTCAGTGGTCTTGCTCGCCTGTCCCCGCAGTGGCCGCCATTAAGTAGGGGTCGGGGAGGGCTGGACAGCTGGGAGGCAAGAGCGGGGAGGGGAGCTGGATTGGGCAGGTCGTGCTGGGGGGGAGGGGCCGCGGGGGCAGCAGCGGCGGGGAAAGGTAAAGGGAGGAAAGAAGAGATAAAGAAAAAAGGGAAAATAAGCAGAAATAAGGCACAGAAGAGCAGAGATGCAGAAAAGAGCAGAAAGGTGAAAGATAGAAAGGGTAAAAAAACTAGTGAAAACGAGTGAAGGAGCATAGGGAGAGAAAGGGAAAATGGGCAGAAATAAGGCACAAAAGAGCAGAGGTGCAGAAAGGTGAAAGATAGAAAGGGGAAAAAACGAGTGAAAACGAGTGAAGGAGCATAGGGAGAGAAAGGGAAAATGGGCAGAAATAAGGCACAAAAGAGCAGAGGTGCAGAAAGGTGAAAGATAGAAAGGGGAAAAACGAGTGAAAACGAGTGAAGGAGCAGAGGGAGAGAAAGGGAAATGGGCAGAAATAAGGCGCAAAAGAGCAGAGGTGCAGAAAGGTGAAAGATAGAAAGGGGAGAAAAACGAGTGAAGGAGCAAAAAGAAAGAAAGGAGACAGAGGTCCACTGGACCACCAGGGATGAGGCGCAGGGAAACCTGCGGGTGGAGGAGGGCCTCGATCACCAACACTCAAGAGTGCAGGGGCAGGGGCACCTCACTTAATGGTGGAGCTGCGAGGGTGGGAGAGCAATTTCACTGACAATGAGTCAGTGGTCTTGCTCGCCTGTCCCCGCAGTGGCCGCCATTAAGTAGGGGTCGGGGAGGGCTGGACAGCTGGGAGGCAGGAGCGGGGAGGGGAGCTGGATTGGGCCGGTCATGCTGGAGGGGGGGAGGGGCCGCGGGGGCAGCAGCGGCGGGGAAAGGTAAAGGGAGGAAAGAAGGGATAAAGAAAAAAGGGAAAATAAGCAGAAATAAGGCACAGAAGAGCAGAGATGCAGAAAAGAGCAGAAAGGTGAAAGATAGAAAGGGTAAAAAAACTAGTGAAAACGAGTGAAGGAGCATAGGGAGAGAAAGGGAAAATGGGCAGAAATAAGGCACAAAAGAGCAGAGGTGCAGAAAGGTGAAAGATAGAAAGGGGAAAAACGAGTGAAAACGAGTGAAGGAGCAGAGGGAGAGAAAGGGAAATGGGCAGAAATAAGGCGCAAAAGAGCAGAGGTGCAGAAAGGTGAAAGATAGAAAGGGGAGAAAAATGAGAGAAGGAGCTGAAAGAAAGAAAGGAGACAGAGGTCCACTGGACCACCAGGGATGAGGCGCAGGGAAACCTGCGGGTGGAGGAGGGCCTCGATCACCAACACTCAAGAGTGCAGGGCAGGGGCACCTCACTTAATGGTGGAGCTGCGAGGGTGGGAGAGCAATTTCACTGACAATGAGTCAGTGGTCTTGCTCGCCTGTCCCCGCAGTGGCCGCCATTAAGTAGGGGTCGGGGAGGGCTGGACAGCTGGGAGGCAAGAGCGGGGAGGGGAGCTGGATTGGGCAGGTCGTGCTGGGGGGGAGGGGCCGCGGGGGCAGCAGCGGCGGGGAAAGGTAAAGGGAGGAAAGAAGAGATAAAGAAAAAATGGAAAATAAGCAGACATAAGGCACAGAAGAGCAGAGATGCAGAAAAGAGCAGAAAGGTGAAAGATAGAAAGGGTAAAAAAACTAGTGAAAACGAGTGAAGGAGCATAGGGAGAGAAAGGGAAAATGGGCAGAAATAAGGCACAAAAGAGCAGAGGTGCAGAAAGGTGAAAGATAGAAAGGGGAAAAAACGAGTGAAAACGAGTGAAGGAGCAAAGGGAGAGAAAGGGAAATGGGCAGAAATAAGGCGCAAAAGAGTATAGGTGCAGAAAGGTGAAAGATAGAAAGGGGAGAAAAATGAGTGAAGGAGCAGAAAGAAAGAAAGGAGACAGAGGTCCACTGGACCACCAGGGATGAGGCGCAGGGAAACCTGCGGGTGGAGGAGGGCCTCGATCACCAACACTCAAGAGTGCAGGGGCAGGGGCACCTCACTTAATGGTGGAGCTGCGAGGGTGGGAGAGCAATTTCACTGACAATGAGTAAGTGGTCTTGCTCGCCTGTCCCCGCAGTGGCCGCGATTAAGTAGGGGTCGGGGAGGGCTGGATAGCTGGGAGGCAAGAGCGGGGAGGGGAGCTGGATTGGGCAGGTCGTGCTGGGGGGGGGAGGGGCCGCGGGGGCAGCAGCGGCGGGGAAAGGTAAAGGGAGGAAAGAAGGGATAAAGAAAAAAGGGAAAATAAGCAGAAATAAGGCACAGAAGAGCAGAGATGCAGAAAAGAGCAGAAAGGTGAAAGATAGAAAGGGTAAAAAATACGAGTGAAAACGAGTGAAGGAGCATAGGGAGAGAAAGGGAAAATGGGCAGAAATAAGGCACAAAAGAGCAGAGGTGCAGAAAGGTGAAAGATAGAAAGGGGAAAAAACGAGTGAAGGAGCAGAGGGAGAGAAAGGGAAATGGGCAGAAATAAGGCGCAAAAGAGCAGAGGTGCAGAAAGGTGAAAGATAGAAAGGGGAGAAAAACGAGTGAAGGAGCAGAAAGAAAGAAAGGAGACAGAGGTCCACTGGACCACCAGGGATGAGGCGCAGGGAAACCTGCGGGTGGAGGAGGGCCTCGATCACCAACACTCAAGAGTGCAGGGGCAGGGGCACCTCACTTAATGGTGGAGCTGCGAGGGTGGGAGAGCAATTTCACTGACAATGAGTCAGTGGTCTTGCTCGCCTGTCCCCGCAGTGGCCGCCATTAAGTAGGGGTCGGGGAGGGCTGGACAGCTGGGAGGCAAGAGCGGGGAGGGGAGCTGGATTGGGCAGGTCGTGCTGGGGGGGAGGGGCCGCGGGGGCAGCAGCGGCGGGGAAAGGTAAAGGGAGGAAAGAAGAGATAAAGAAAAAAGGGAAAATAAGCAGAAATAAGGCACAGAAGAGCAGAGATGCAGAAAGGTGAAAGATAGAAAGGGTAAAAAAACGAGTGAAAACGAGTGAAGGAGCAGAGGGAGAGAAAGGGAAAATGGGCAGAAATAAGGCACAAAAGAGTAGAGGTGCAGAAAGGTGAAAGATAGAAAGGGGAAAAAACGAGTGAAAACTAATGAAGGAGCAGAGGGAGAGAAAGGGAAATGGGCAGAAATAAGGCGCAAAAGAGCAGAGGTGCAGAAAGGTGAAAGATAGAAAGGGGAGAAAAATGAGTGAAGGAGCAGAAAGAAAGAAAGGAGACAGAGGTCCACTGGACCACCAGGGATGAGGCGCAGGGAAACCTGCGGGTGGAGGAGGGCCTCGATCACCAACACTCAAGAGTGCAGGGGCAGGGGCACCTCACTTAATGGTGGAGCTGCGAGGGTGGGAGAGCAATTTCACTGACAATGAGTCAGTGGTCTTGCTCGCCTGTCCCCGCAGTGGCCGCCATTAAGTAGGGGTCGGGGAGGGCTGGACAGCTGGGAGGCAGGAGCGGGGAGGGGAGCTGGATTGGGCAGGTCGTGCTGGGGGGGGGGAGGGGCCGCGGGGGCAGCAGCGGCGGGGAAAGCTAAAGGGAGGAAAGAAGGGATAAAGAAAAAAGGGAAAATAAGCAGAAATAAGGCACAGAAGAGCAGAGATGCAGAAAAGAGCAGAAAGGTGAAAGATAGAAAGGGTAAAAAAATGAGTGAAAACGAGTGAAGGAGCATAGGGAGAGAAAGGGAAAATGGGCAGAAATAAGGCACAAAAGAGCAGAGGTGCAGAAAGGTGAAAGATAGAAAGGGGAAAAAACGAGTGAAGGAGCAGAGGGAGAGAAAGGGAAAATGGGCAGAAATAAGGCACAAAAGAGCAGAGGTGCAGAAAGGTGAAAGATAGAAAGGGGAAAAAACGAGTGAAAACGAGTGAAGGAGCAGAGGGAGAGAAAGGGAAATGGGCAGAAATAAGGCGCAAAAGAGCAGAGGTGCAGAAAGGTGAAAGATAGAAAGGGGAGAAAAACGAGTGAAGGAGCAGAAAGAAAGAAAGGAGACAGAGGTCCACTGGACCACCAGGGATGAGGCGCAGGGAAACCTGCGGGTGGAGGAGGGCCTCGATCACCAACACTCAAGAGTGCAGGGGCAGGGGCACCTCACTTAATGGTGGAGCTGCGAGGGTGGGAGAGCAATTTCACTGACAATGAGTCAGTGGTCTTGCTCGCCTGTCCCCGCAGTGGCCGCCATTAAGTAGGGGTCGGGGAGGGCTGGACAGCTGGGAGGCAGGAGCGGGGAGGGGAGCTGGATTGGGCCGGTCGTGCTGGAGGGGGGGAGGGGCCGCGGGGGCAGCAGCGGCGGGGAAAGGTAAAGGGAGGAAAGAAGGGATAAAGAAAAAAGGGAAAATAAGCAGAAATAAGGCACAGAAGAGCAGAGATGCAGAAAAGAGCAGAAAGGTGAAAGATAGAAAGGGTAAAAAAACGAGTGAAAACGAGTGAAGGAGCAGAGGGAGAGAAAGGGAAAATGGGCAGAAATAAGGCACAAAAGAGCAGAGGTGCAGAAAGGTGAAAGATAGAAAGGGGAAAAAATGAGTGAAAACGAGTGAAGGAGCAGAGGGAGAGAAAGGGAAATGGGCAGAAATAAGGCGCAAAAGAGCAGAGGTGCAGAAAGGTGAAAGATAGAAAGGGGAGAAAAACGAGTGAAGGAGCAGAAAGAAAGAAAGGAGACAGAGGTCCACTGGACCACCAGGGATGAGGCGCAGGGAAACCTGCGGGTGGAGGAGGGCCTCGATCACCAACACTCAAGAGTGCAGGGGCAGGGGCACCTCACTTAATGGTGGAGCTGCGAGGGTGGGAGAGCAATTTCACTGACAATGAGTCAGTGGTCTTGCTCGCCTGTCCCCGCAGTGGCCGCCATTAAGTAGGGGTCGGGGAGGGCTGGACAGCTGGGAGGCAGGAGCGGGGAGGGGAGCTGGATTGGGCAGGTCGTGCTGGGGGGGGGAGGGGCCGCGGGGGCAGCAGCGGCAGGGAAAGGTAAAGGGAGGAAAGAAGGGATAAAGAAAAAAGGGAAAATAAGCAGAAATAAGGCACAGAAGAGCAGAGATGCAGAAAAGAGCAGAAAGGTGAAAGATAGAAAGGGTAAAAAAACTAGTGAAAACGAGTGAAGGAGCATAGGGAGAGAAAGGGAAAATGGGCAGAAATAAGGCACAAAAGAGCAGAGGTGCAGAAAGGTGAAAGATAGAAAGGGGAAAAAACGAGTGAAGGAGCAGAGGGAGAGAAAGGGAAATGGGCAGAAATAAGGCGCAAAAGAGCAGAGGTGCAGAAAGGTGAAAGATAGAAAGGGGAGAAAAACGAGTGAAGGAGCAGAAAGAAAGAAAGGAGACAGAGGTCCACTGGACCACCAGGGATGAGGCGCAGGGAAACCTGCGGGTGGAGGAGGGCCTCGATCACCAACACTCAAGAGTGCAGGGGCAGGGGCACCTCACTTAATGGTGGAGCTGCGAGGGTGGGAGAGCAATTTCACTGACAATGAGTCAGTGGTCTTGCTCGCCTGTCCCCGCAGTGGCCGCCATTAAGTAGGGGTCGGGGAGGGCTGGACAGCTGGGAGGAAAGAGCGGGGAGGGGAGCTGGATTGGGCAGGTCGTGCTGGGGGGGGGAGGGGCCGCGGGGGCAGCAGCGGCGGGGAAAGGTAAAGGGAGGAAAGAAGAGATAAAGAAAAAAGGGAAAATAAGCAGAAATAAGGCACAGAAGAGCAGAGATGCAGAAAAGAGCAGAAAGGTGAAAGATAGAAAGGGTAAAAAAACGAGTGAAAACGAGTGAAGGAGCAGAGGGAGAGAAAGGGAAAATGGGCAGAAATAAGGCACAAAAGAGCAGAGGTGCAGAAAGGTGAAAGATAGAAAGGGGAAAAAACGAGTGAAAACGAGTGAAGGAGCAGAGGGAGAGAAAGGGAAATGGGCAGAAATAAGGCGCAAAAGAGCAGAGGTGCAGAAAGGTGAAAGATAGAAAGGGGAAAAAACGAGTGAAAACGAGTGAAGGAGCAGAGGGAGAGAAAGGGAAATGGGCAGAAATAAGGCGCAAAAGAGCAGAGGTGCAGAAAGGTGAAAGATAGAAAGGGGAGAAAAACGAGTGAAGGAGCAGAAAGAAAGAAAGGAGACAGAGGTCCACTGGACCACCAGGGATGAGGCGCAGGGAAACCTGCGGGTGGAGGAGGGCCTCGATCACCAACACTCAAGAGTGCAGGGGCAGGGGCACCTCACTTAATGGTGGAGCTGCGAGGGTGGGAGAGCAATTTCACTGACAATGAGTCAGTGGTCTTGCTCGCCTGTCCCCGCAGTGGCCGCCATTAAGTAGGGGTCGGGGAGGGCTGGACAGCTGGGAGGCAGGAGCGGGGAGGGGAGCTGGATTGGGCCGGTCGTGCTGGAGGGGGGGAGGGGCCGCGGGGGCAGCAGCGGCGGGGAAAGGTAAAGGGAGGAAAGAAGGGATAAAGAAACAAGCATTGGAAATGCAATAGGTCTCGCATTAGGAAAGTTTGAGCTATTTGTCTTGTAAATGACCATTTTTTTATTTAGTATTTAGGTCTTGTTTTTGAAAATAGGTAAATTAATAGCTTTGTCATTTACAATGCCAATAGTTATAACTTTTGCAAATGTGACACCGATAGCATTTGTAATGCAACATGTTTTGTATTTACTTGACTTAGATGTATTGATATTACAAATAACAATGGCTTTTAATTTTTTTAGATAATTAATACTGAAATAAAAGTGATTGTAATTTATAATGGCAATAGCTTAAACTTTTGTAAAAACACTTTTGTGAAGATTATGTTCAGTGTATTTTATTGTGGCGAAAATCCAAGAACAGAAGTGAAATATTAACATCTTTTTTGTGACATTTGTAATAAAGCTTGAAACATTGAGAGAACATGTTGAACCAGTGATGCTGTGGTGGTGCTGAGTGATGCTGTGGTTGCGCTGAGTGATGCTGTGGTTGCGCTGAGTGGTGCTGTGGTTGCACTGAGTGGTGCTGTGGTTGCACTGAGTGGTGCTGTGGTTGCACTGAGTGGTGCTGTGGTGGTGCTGTGGTGGTGCTGTGGTGGTGCTGTGGTGGTGCTGTGGTGGTGCTGGGTGGTGCTGGGTGGTGCTGTGGTTGTGCTGTGGTTGTGCTGAGTGATCCTGGGGTAGCGCTCTAAAATAAGCACGTTTCCACAATGAGCAGATCTGCAATTTAGTTTAGATAAAATCGTGAACCAACGAAGAAGGGAGCGGTGCTCTGGAACAGCATTCAAAGGTACAGAAAGAAAGGAACAGACGTCGTCACACAGGGTTGGAGCTTATATGCAGATCCTCTGTCACTTTCTGGGCATATTGAGGTCAAGCTGCAGCCACTCAGTGGCTCAAAGGAGAACTGCTCTGAAAACTTCTTGATCCATTCTGAAGCCAGGGGAATATTTTAACCTCATAGAAGCTATGGAACGTCCAGCTCCAGTGCTGGACGTTCCATTGTGCAGGTGAGGTTCGAACGTTCACCGGCCGACGGCAGCACTACGGTGGTAGTGGTGCCGTCGGCCGCTGAACGTGCGCAGCAATTAAGGGGTTAAAGGTGAGGAATCTGAGGTTATAAGTATACTTCAGATACACTGTACACAAAAAGGAGGGCAAAAACAACATTAAGATTCAAAGTAGAAGGCAGTGATCTAGGTTGGATGACCTTGTTTACATAGATCCCTATATCACGGTATCTTAAATAGAGTATAATCCCGATTTCGTACACACACTGCAGCCAAAAGAACATTCATGGAAGTGAAAGATAAAACAGATCCTTGAGACGTTAGCAAATATTGCACACTGAGCTTTACGATCCTTGAGCTGTACAGCCATCTGGGAGGATGAGGGACTGGAGGTGTGGGTGGACCTAGTAGATGATGGCCATCTGCGGTCCTTTGACAACATGTGGCTTGGGGACCACATAATTCTTACTAAACACACGAAACGTGGGGCACGTCGGGAGATGTTTTAGCACGTTAATGTTAACAAACAAGCAAAATAAAAAGGCGGGAACTGTCCTATGTCATGCATTATTACAGTGTAGGGATATAAAACTGGCTCCACCCAAAGAATCATGGAAGGCCAAACTAGGGCAGGAAATGTCAACTTCATCATGGAAAAACATTGTTGGATTGGCGAAAAGCATTTCAAAAAATGCGGGTCTAAGTTATAAGCGGTTTAACTACATTCATCACACAAACCTGACCCCGAGGCCTAGACCCCGGCAGCTTATAGTAAACGCCCCAGATATACTAAACCAATAGCAGATTTCTATCATATGGTTTGGCAGTGCGTAATAATTGCTGCGTTTTGGAAAGAAGTGCTGCATTGCATCTCTGAGATTACAGGTGGACTGCTATTGTATGACCTACGCCATTGCTATTGGAGATCTGCTCTTATTCGAAAAAAAACAAAGCATGGCACACTCTTAGCGGCCTTTGACATGGTGTTGGTGAAACACCGCCTACCCCTGGCACGAAAGCTTCCCTAATCTCGCAGTGGCACCGAAACTTAACATAATGGGCGCATGCTGAGATTACAGCATCACAACATCACTGCCATTTGCTCATCAGAAAGAACAAAACGTACTCAACCATTTGTTATAAAAAAAAAAAAACAACACCACAGAAAACGTGCATCTTACTTCAAGGGGCAGTCGTCAGATGAAGAATCTAGTTCGTCCATGTAAGAATTCCATTTTGTGTACCTTCCCACCTCATAAGAGGTACCCTAACAATACACCTGGGAGTGTGCAATATTCACATGAATCCAGTAATTATTATTATTATTATTATTATTTTTGCATTTATATATGGCGCAACAGCTACCCTGAGGGTTTCCCGGCGCCCTGGATCAATGTTACTGAAAGGAGACAGGGAACAGTTATTAATTAAACAACCATGATTTCACTCCTTTACGAAAGCGTAAATAACATGGTTCTAGCTGTAATTGGAGGGTAGTGAATTCCATAGCGTCGGCGCCAAGAAGGAGAAAGAGCGACCTCCTAGTCGAGTCCTTTTTATCTTGGGCACAATGAATTTTGCTCGATTCATTGAGCGCAGGTTACGCGCAGGTAGGTATTTCTGGACCATTTTACATAAGTACTCCGGGGCTGTTCCTAAGCTAATTCTGTGCATATAGCACAGTGCCTTGAATTTTACTCTGCTGGACACTCTCAGCCAGTGTAGATTTCTAAGATGGTCTGTCATCCTCGTGCGTCTTGGAAGATTGAGGAGCATTCTGGCCGTGGAATTTTGTACTACTTGTAGTTGGTTCAGAGTTCTATTCGTAGCTCCTAGACATAGTATATTACCGTAATCTAGTGTAGACGTAATTAATGCCTGTATAACAGTCCTCTGGGCCCCATCTGGCAATTGCCACAATATTTTTCTCAGCCATTTAAGGATGAGAAAGCATGTGGAGGCCGTTTTGAATGTGTGTGTCTGCATGGACAGTTTATCATCAATTATAATCCCTAGATTACGGGCGGATTGAACTGCGGTAGGGATGGCACCCATTTCCGCGGGCCAGTGAGTTGGGCCCCAGAGATTCTTTTGATTGCCAAAAATTAACAACTCTGTTTTTCCCCCATTCAGTTTTAGTTTTTTAGAGTGGAGCCAGTTGGCCATTTTGAGTAGACCTGATCGAAGGGGAGAGATGTCAGATTTATCTAAAGGTGTAAGGGAGAACACAAGTTGTGTGTCGTCAGCATATGAATGGATGGTAAGATCCATCTCTTCTGCAATTTTAGCTAGGGGCGTGACATACACATTAAAAAGGAGGGGGCTCAATATAGAGCCCTGGGGTACTCCATAGGGGGACGTATGTATTTCAGACCGGTTGCTTTTAGAGAAGACCTGATAAGTACGGTGTAGGAGAAATTGCTCCAACAGTTTTAATGCTTTCCCTCTAATACCAATGTCTTCTAGACATTTGATGAGGGTGGTATGGCATATGGTGTCGAATGCGGCACTCAAATCAAGCAGGATGAGTGCCACCGTGCCTCCCTTGTCCAGTTCTTGTCGTATGACCTCAGTAACCCCGAGTAGGGTGGACTCCGTGGAGTGACCTTTTCTAAAGCCTGATTGTGAGTAATGAAGCAGATTATTGTTATTGATAAAGTCTGATAACTGCTTGTTGACGTGTTTTTCTAAAATTTTAGACATGATCGGTAGTAAAGATACCGGGCGAAAATTAGAAAACACTTCGGGGTCGCTATTGGCCTTTTTTAGCAAGGGGACTACCATTGCGTGTTTCCAGTCATTTGGTAGTATAGCTTCCTCTAGGGAGGCATTTAATAATGCTCTAAGTACCTCCAGGGTAGAACTGTCTAATTATTTAAGAACATGTGCAGGTAGAGGATCTAGGGGTGAACCTGATTTTATGCTATTCAAGGCAGCTCTAAAGGCCAAGGCGTCTATTGGTTGCCATGTACTAATTTCTTGATTCCTCGGGAGCTCACATTGATCTGTTTCGAGAGGTGTAGGGGAGCTGATATTGATATCATCATTATTGGGTGTAAAATTAGTGTATATCGTAGCTATTTTTTCATGAAAGAAAATAGCAATGTTCTTGCATTGGGTAGGTGATAATACAGGAGGTTCAGGTAGAGTTGCTGCTCCCGCTAATTTTTTAGGTACCTTAAAAAGGGTCCCTGAATGATTCTGCGCTTCTAAAATAGTGTTCTTGGTAAAGTTTCCCCTGGCGATTTTACATGATAGGTGAGATGTATTGAGCGCTAGCTTATACTTTTCTTTATTAACATGATTATAATTTTTCCTCCATTGTCTTTCTAACTTCTTACATCGGCTTTTTTCCTCTTTTAGCTTATCTGAGAACCAGGGAGCTGGAGGGTTACATGATTTTAGTTTACTTAGGGATGGGGGAACGACCGTCAGAGCAGCATCTGCTATCCAGCTATTAATTCTGTGATGATCCTCAGTTCTAATTATATCTATTTCAAAGCCTGGGTTGGATCTGGTTAGTTGTTCATCTAGATCTTTTATCTGAAGTTTTTCCATTTTCTGAGCCACACTTCTGATTTTTTAATATTTTTGTGAGGGGGAGCCCATATAGTAAATTTACTAAGAAAGTGGTCCGACCACACAATGAGTAATGTCGATTCCCATTTAATGCGATCAAAATTTGCAAATATGGGGTCCAATAGGTGGCCAGCCTGATGGGAAGGAACAGAGTTCCACAGGTGGATGTTTAAAGCCTCTAGATCTGAAAGAAAGTTGACTATCATTGGGCAATCACGATCTTCTAAATGTAGGTTTAGGTAATTGTGAAGCAAAATAAAAGTTGTTTACATTTTTTAAAAAAATAGAGAAAACGAGATGAAAGCCCTTCACCTTAAAATCATTTATTAGCCATTGTCTGATAATCTAGAAGACATGAGGTCAGTAAATCAGAGCTGGCTGCAGGAAGAGATGGTAGATGCAGATGCTGGCTTTCAGACAGAACTGAAGAGAGCCATTAGGCTTTCGACGAAGGGGGCATGAGGGGCAGAGCAGGGTACTGGCACACTTCTGGTGGGTTGGTGTACCCCGGACAGAGGGAAGCAATACTAACAAGCATTAGCGGCAGCAATAGCGGCCGCGAAATGCGTGGGCAGAGAGGAGGCAGGCGCTGGAGAGGGAGGGGGTGGGCTGCCTGCAGCTCGAGCGACCATATGGAGAGGGAGGGGGGTGGGCTGCCTACTAATGCGACGTGGCAGGGGTGTGGAAGGGATTACTTTGTTTTAGGGACCAAAGCAGATGAGTCTTGTATGCAGACGGGGAGGAGGAGGTATGGATCAGTTTAAAAGGTATACCGCGATGCTCCGATAAAATAAACTAGTGATAGATATCACACATAGGGTGGACTCATAAGACATGGTCAGCAGGACAAACGTGCCGTTTGTGGAGCCATGGTTATGTGTAGGGAAATATCACATAATATGCGTGATAAACGTTTAATAATAAAGCATTCTCAGAATGGTTCCGTATGCTCCGTATGCAAGCAATGCTCTGTTGGGGGATTTTTATGTTAATTACAAAGATCTAAGGTATGCTATACGGAAAATAGCATGCTCGATATGCTGCACTGTGTGAAATGGTGCGGGTGGCTACTCGCAGAGCGTGCAGAGCGATCAAACATCTAAGCGCATGCCATATGGTGGAACGTACCTACTGTGTGTCTTAGGCTGGCGGTGATATCTCCTTCTTATTCTCTGTAAATGTAGTTTTCCTGGATGCGGTGAAATAGGGGCTGTTGACACCGGGGTTTAAATACGAAATGGTCCCGCGTTAAAGGGGCTGCGTGTGACGTCGCGATCATGTGATACTGACACAGCCCTCAACACATGATGTTAGTGAAGCGGCTGTGTGTGTCACGTGATGGGGGTGTGTTAAGAGAACACATCGAGATATAACGAGCAGGAAGTAGATGTAACAATAAAAAGAATGTCTATCTATGTAAATCTTATTGTAACTTAACAATAAAGGATTATATGTGCGATCTTAAATAGGGGGGAGGAGAAACGCGAGACACGGCCTGGCGGCCGTGAAAGTGAAAGTACGGCCGGCTGGCCGTGAATAATTAGGGGAGGAGAAATGCCTGAGGCAGAGCGCATGCTGAGGGAAGCTTATGGGAGTGAGGCTGGTGGCTTTGATGCGTGCACGCGCTTTTCACGGGCACTGCATGAAATCGCCCGTTTGGTTAAGCTCTGGTCAAGACCTATATCTCTCGCCAGCAATGCGCAAGCGCATTAGCAGGCGAGACCTAAAAAGAAGTAGCCCGGCCTAAGAAGTTGTCACACCAAAACAATGCTAGGATATCTGGTGGGTGAAACACTACAGTAACCATGTTGGGGGATATATCACTTCTAGCCATATCAATACAACAATCCTGCCTCTCATTAATGATATCTTCAGGGACCTCAGAAGTAGAATGGTCTATAAATAGTTTGGCTTGGCAGGATTATCAACATAAAGATGTATTAGACTACTACTATACACCATTGAATGCTTACCAGCAGTTAAACCAAAGAGAGATAGTCAAGAGTGCACAGCACAGGATTCTTAACTTCATTTGCATTCCCTAAAGGATAATGTTAGGTTTTTCTCTAAAGGGAGGCCTCTCCGACTCACACGCAACACTATATAGTGGATGCCATACTCAAACCGTTGTGCAAATGGTCTACAAGTGTGGATAGAAAACTATGTGTTTGCATATAAAACTCACATCACATAAAGCGCAAAAAACAACAACAAAAACAGCAAATATCGCTATGTAAAGTAATATTGGCTTATCAGGCTTATGAACTAAGAAATTTGCACTGATTATGTCTGAAACGAACTTACTTACCCCCCATCCCTGCTCACTTCCTTCAGATTATTTACAACTTGGCAACTTTGAAATTTCGCCCAGGCTTGGACTTGTTTGGTGACTATGATAGACAGAGGGAGCTTATGTACGTCATGTCAACTGTACATAAAAGGGGAAACATTTCCTTGAAGACAGCTAACTAGACTAAGATCGGAGATAAATATATACCAGTGTATGCAACTGCACCATTGGGCACATAACCCTGTTATGCTGCAAGATCTTTCATTTGAAAAAATAATGTCAGATTAAATCTCCCATAAGACCATTCCTCCTACCTACACTTCAAGGATAAAGGACCTCCTACATTCTTGGTTTCTATTTTTCGACACTCTAGCAAGTTCTATTAGAACATTGGAAGGTTGAGAGCTCCATTGACGACAATGCAGTAGCAGTGGCCCATATGAACTGCTATTGGCGCTCAATATTTCAAAGTACTAATAAACAGCCTCTGCCTTTCTCTATCCCTGCCTCTCCAAAATGCAGGAGTGGGCAGGGTAAGCGAAAGGCAGAGGAAGTGCTGCAGGGCACTGGAGCCTCCCTTGCTCGTCACTTGAGCATCGGAATGAGGGTGGGGGAAAGCGGCAACTTCAAAATGCAGTTCAGCCATGCTGTGAAAAGGGGCTGACTTTAGCCCCTTTTCCCAGCTCTTGCTGTGAATGTTCAGAAGCTAACAGCCATCGCCCAGAGCCTGTTAGGTGTAGAATATTTGATGGAGCAAGGAAGTGACAACAATTTTTGTGTACCCCTTTTAAAGTTAATTTCCCATAACTATAACATGTATTAATCGAGTGGAGTGTTAAAACTAATCAAAAAAGAGAAAAAGCACACACAGAAAAGTACACATGGGATATTAATTTGCACATGTTGCAAACTGTAATACATTAATCCTGTGAAATCGTCATACTAACATAGTGCAATATTGCTTTCAAGTGAGCAGAGCTATGCATGTATGCTTGTTAGAAGTATTTTCGTGGCAAAACGAACAAAATTGGTGAGTAAACCGTGCATTTTTGTTGCTTTTTGCTAGGTAACCAATAACAGGGTAAAAATGGTGGGAGGTAAACAGAAGGGCTTTACTTCAAAATATAACGTTTGTTGTGTTTGTTTCTGTGTTAGTTCCCATTAAAGCCGGTGCGGCCTACATTAAAATGGCAATTTTGCGAGACTCCTAAAGAGTATGGCTCTACGCATGCGCGACTGCGCTCGAGAGATGTATGAGCGGCCTGTGCCTGGGCTACTGATGTCAAGGTAAGCCTGACCCGGAAAAGTGGATTGATGCCAAAAAGATGCTCGAGTTTGTGAGCCCGAGAAAATTGAGGGAAGTATCGACATAAAGGACAGGATGATGTGTATTGACAATGAACAATTATTACCACATGAGAAATATGGAAGTGACTTAGCAAAATTTTGGACAAAAAGGAGATGTGGTGATCTTCACCACCCCTCGAATAGACCAATGAGAAATGAGGATGGACCCTAAAGTTTCAAATTTTAGTTAGATAGTTAGTGAAAAAGGGTATAAAAGAACCAGTACGGGAGAGAGAAAAAAAGCTGTTTCTGAATTTTTTTTTCACACCACGACATGCTGTGGGACTGAATGATTTCTGGGTGCAAAAAGACTTTGAAATTTTCCTAACTTTTGACGGGGTATAGAATTGAATGTGGAGTACTGATGGGAGGTAGACACTGAGGAAGATAGAGAGGCTGATATTGGGAACCTGTGTCGTTTATTCCTGTTCTTTTCCTCATGACAAGGACAATTGGTAATATGGCTTTCAAATTTCTTCTTTTTAAATTGTATTACTAATAAATATAAAATTATTTTATTCATTTTTCCCTTCTTGAATAATTAATAGAAACATGTTTTAATAAAATTTATGAAGAAAGGTTAGAAGTTTAAACTTAAAGTCATGACAAACTATGAGTTAATAAGAGATATAAAGCTATATAAATGGTGAATTAAGCTGATCTTGATTTCCATCAACTAACTTCTACTAGCTGGTCCATCGACCAAAATAGTGGGGTGCCTTAATGTTTTTTATGAATTTAAAATACCATGGCGATGTCCATAGAATGTACATGTATATAATATATAGAAATAAAATTGTAGATTAATTAGGGTACTCCGCTGTCCAGCCGCTCATCCTCCAGTTTTCACTGATCTTGGGAGCAGTGTGATTTGTGGGAATGAGTGACTCGCGGTGTTATGGGCCCCACAGACGAGTGAAGTGCGATAGCTCCCGAGTATTCCGTGATGGTTTGGTGGGTTGTTTGAGAGCAGCGCTGGATCAGTTTTCTTGGTAGCAGGAGTCTGGTTGCTATAGGTTAGTTTGGATAAGCAATGTATTGATTTGGCTAGGTTCATGTATATAGTGTCTGATGTACATAAATTATGACTAACATTATATGTTGAGTTTGTATTACGTTATGTGTAGTCGGAATTTTGAAGCTTCTGGGAAGTAGGAAGCTGGTTACTCTGTCTGCAGGCAGAGGGGAACGTGTGGCAAGTGAAGTCGCACATCACATAGTCTGTTTCAAGGTGGTAACATCGTCGTGCGTTACAAGTTAGGGACATTTTCCGTGTGAAAGTGGTGAATGTATAGCGAAGGACACCTGTAAAATCTTGGCTCTAAGCACAGGATTCAAATGTATTTTGATTAAAACTCATCCCTAAGAGGGTAGCAGAGTTGTTACCCAAGCTTGAGAGAAGGGTAAGGTAGAGGGAAGTGCTACTTTATCGGCGAAGCTAAAATTCTGTGGTAGAAAAGGAGGTAAGCGCGGTCTACCAGAAATACAGAATTCTTGCAAGTTTTAGCAAACTATCCCTTTGGTCTTAGCGAAACAGACAAATGGAAATGTTTAAGGTGGTTATTAACTGGTTTTAGTTGTATAAAGTATAAATACAGTGTGCCGATACATTTTGTAAAGGAGGCGTCAGCAGAGACAGAAGCCGGAGCAGGGCCGACGTCAAAAGTGTCGCGCTGGGATAGGTCAGCATGACTAAAACGTTTTGAGTGCAGATTGGTGCGTTAGAGAGGACTGTGCCAGCATAGGTCGATGGGACTGTGACGTATTCTGTTCTGATTGGTGCATTAGGGTGAATCGCACTGTGATAGGTTGGTGTAGTGAAGCCGTTTGGGGAGGAGCGTACATTTGTTTGGAAGTAAGAAATCTGCAGAAAATTGAGTTTTATTACGGAGAAGAAAGAGAAACCTACGTGGTTTAAAAAAATTAAGAACATGTTTAAAAAAAGACAAAGAAATAGATACCAGAGAGGGAAAATTGCTTCCTCCACCTAAAACGCCTGCATCATACATGATGACAAAATATGGTTAACACACTTGTATTTGGTTAGAGAATTGGGCACAATATACTAAAAACGATGGATTATTAGCATTTCCATAGGTAGGTTCATTCAGTACGGCCGTTTTGCGAAATTTAAGAGAAAAGATGACAAAGCTTGAACCGAGACCGACTCAATTTGAGGCATTGACAGAATGGGAAGAGGAGATGCATGAATTAGAGTGAGAAAGTGTTGATGGGTTCAGAGAACCTAGGTGTAATCTGAGAGGTTTATGGGGAACAACTCATGAGAGTAGAATGAGAAGATGGAGAAATGCGGACATGTGGGACGGAATGTATCCGGTGAGAACAGTTGAGATTGTGGGACGGACATTTATGGAGAAAAGGAATAATGTGGAAACGGAGAGAAAGAGTTATGGGATCAAAGGTTGAGCTGATGGAGATTTTAAATAGAAGACCCCCTCCGTATCAGCCAAATTCTGTAGTAGTGACCCCAAATGCTCCGCCAATGAAGACTAGGTTTACTGGTACTCTAAAACAGTATTCTGAAATTAAAAGTATCTCTGATAAAAGAGAGCAGAAACCTGAGGAAAATCCAAGTACCTCTGAATTAATGCGATCCACAGATGAATTGACTGAAAAAATACAAGAACTTACTAAATACATAGAAGCTGTGACTGTGCCTGTTACAATAGGTTCCGTAATTCCGGTTTTAGAAAATCAGAGGATAAAAGAACCATCGTTAACAATCCCTTTGAACCCAAGTTTGCAAAAAGTAGGAGAAAAGGTTTACCCAGATTTGTCTGAAGTTAGAAATACCAGCTGTATGACCCCATCTGAATTAACTATAAATAAAAATCCTGTGTATAGGATTCCTATGGGTGCAGAATCAGAATCCGTAACATCCGAAAGGAGCATAGATAAAATTGATCTGACCAAAACTCTGATAGGACCAACAGCAGAAGAATTAAGTGATTGGGTTAAAACATCAGGAACCTAAACTTTTAGATGTGGTTAGACTAAAAATAGACATGGAAGAATTAATTATTGGAACAATTGGAACTGAAAGGTTAAAAACCTACCAAGATGATGAACTCATGTTTATGTGTAAAAGTATTACACGGAGGGCTACAAATTTGCATGACAGACTGGAAGAAACAGCAACTGAACTCTGAATAGAATTTGCAAAAATTAAAATGTTGCAGAAACCCTATAGAGCAGACTTTACTGAGAAGGATATAGACAACCTAAATACTTCAGGGATGTTGACCCAAATAAAATAATTAATTGTGTTACTGAGAAAGTGGGGAGATGTGGAACGATGGAGAAGCAAATTGGTAATGAAAAGGGGAGAGTAGTGATAAAACGTCATTAGCATTTCCAGTTAAAGAAAAGGAACCTGTAGTGAACAAATTCCCCATGAGAGAAATACCGGGAGGAGGTTATGTACATGTACCTTGGACTAGGCAAGATATAGTGTCATTTACAAATGATTTTCCCAGATTACGAGAGAAACCAGTGGAATGGTACAAACAAGTAGATCAATTTGTGAAGGTTTCAAAAGGGTTATGGGAAAATTTGGATGGATTGTTTGACATAGTTCTCCAGCAGATGTATGGTCTAAATGTAAAATTACAATTGACTGGCCAAAAGCTGAATATCCAACAGATACTAAAACAGGCGCTCCTGTGCCTGAAGTGATGCGTAAATATGACCAGGTAACTACGTTCTTGAAAAATAAAATTCCTCCAAAAGAAACAGATTGGGTAAAAATTGACCGAACATAAAAGAACATAAAAGAATCTGTACATTCGTATTATGAGAGATTACTTTCGGTGTTTAAACAGTATAGTGGATATGAAGAACTGATACAGATTGGTCTTTGGTTTAAGACCAGAAATAGGTGACATGATAAAACACCATATGATGTGCTGGTAATCCAGCTCTGTGGATGAAGTTTTAAGATATGCAAAATATTGTAGCGATGAACTTGATGCCAAACAACAAAGGCTTAAAGAGAAAGCTATGTGGGCACAAGTGAAAGTGGCTGAACCACAAGGAGCTCAGCTTGGTAACCAAAGTAATGACGGGAGTCAAGCAAAAATGAAAGGTAATCTAAATAAGGGCAAGGGACAATTACATTTAGATGAAGCAAAGAAGAAGTGGCCATGTCACAACTGAGGCAAGTTAGGGCATTGGAAGAACGAGTGTAAGTTACCTCAAAAGGTTAATCCCAAAAATAAATCATTGAATCCACAGGTGTAGAATGAGGTGAATCAACAATCATCGCCACAGCAACAGGTAGTTATCAGCAGAGTCAGGTGCCACAGCCACCACTCCCACACAGTGTAAATCTGCAGAAATACAGTGCAGAGACAGGATTCGACGGAGGAGAACAGGTAACAAGATCACCACATGTAAATTCAATCCAGCAGTATTGGTTGAGGTCAGATGGAAATCAGTCAAATGAAAGTTGTTGACGGTCCCTAGGCGAGGAAGTGGAGTGCGTGCTTGGCGCAACTCTGGAGATAGATCAATCTGGTCCTTTTGTAAATGGAAAGGTGAATGGTGTAAATATGACCTTCCTAGTGGATACAGGTGCTACCCGTTTTACCATTAGATCAGTAGAAATTCAAAACCTTCCTCTCAGGTGAGTACATCCAAGTTGTATGAGTAGCAAATAGATTAAAACACCCCTTACCGAACCAGTAGAAGTTAAAATTGGTAATTTTAGAGAGATGCATCGATTTGTGATCTGTGAAAGTAGTCCTGTTAAACTTGCTTGGGAGAGACATTCTTTGTAAAATGAACTGTGCCATTTACTGTTCACCAGATGGCATTGAATTTCAAACTGCAGATGAAGGCAGGTTGTATAAAATGACCATGTCAATAATAGATTCAGAACGAAATGAAATGTTTCCTATGTTTGACAGAGAGAAGATACCTGGTGAACTAAAAGAAACATTCAGAGAGGAAGTATGGGATTTTTCAGGTGAAGAAACAGGGATAATGAGAGATGTGAGTCCCGTTAAAATTTCTGTAAAAGGAGCTATTTATCCAAATATTCCCCAGTATAAATTGAAACAAGAGATAATTGAAGGAATAACTCCTGTTATTGACAAAATTATTGAGCAAGGAATTCTGAGAGAAATAATGAGTAGTCCATGTAATTCACCTATAATGGGACTGAAGAAGCCAAATGGAACGTTTAGAATAGTGCAATATTTGAGAAAGATAAACAAAATCGTTGTCCCATGTTGTCCTATTGTACCAAACCCAGCAGTAATATTATATACAAATTCACATGATGCAGAAAGGTATATCGTTATTGATTTATGTAATGCGTTCTTCATAGTTCCATTACATCCCGACAGCCAACCAATATTTGCATTCCGGTTTGGAGAGCGTATTTTGGCATGGTGCCGAATTCCTCAAGGATATACTGAAAGTCCTTCTATCTTCAATCAGTTGCTAAAGTAGTCACTAGAGAGTCTAGATATACCAGGAAAATCTGTGTTTGTTCAATACATGATGACCTACAGGTTGCATCAAGAACCAAAGATGCAAAAGTTTCTGACAATTGCATTGCTAAATTATTTGGCAGGAGGAGGACACAAGGTGTCTCCATCAAAATTACAATTTTGCCAGAAAGAAGTGCAGTATTTAGGTCACAAGATTGGAAAAGGAGCAAGACAGGTTACCATTGAAAGAATCAGAATTATTCAAGGAATGAAACCCCCGAAGACACAGAAACAGGTGAGAATGTTCCTAGGAATGGTGGGGTACTGTCGGCAATGGATAAGTGGATTTTCATTGATTGCAAAGCCTTTACAGAGACTGACTAGAGGAGATGTGAAAGACCCCATAGTGTTGAATGAGAAATAAATGGGAGCATTTGAACAGCTAAAGACCAGTCTGTGTGAAGCACCAGTACTAGGTATGCCGGATTATGAGAAAGAATTCGAACGATATTGCAGTGAGAGAGAGGGATGTGCATTATCAGTTCTAATTCAGAGACATGGAAAAATGAGAAGACCCCATTGCCTATTTTTCAGCAGTTTAGGACCCAGTTGCTAAGGCAATTGCCAGGATGTCTGAAGGCAGTTGCTGCTACAAGTGTAAGCCAAGAGCAGAGTGAAGGTATCGTGATGGGATACCCAGTGAAGGTATAGGTACCACACTCGGTTGAAATTCTCCTCACTAGAACTAAACCCCAGTTTTTAACAAACTGGGACTGACCAGATATGAGAACATAATTCTGGGAGCAGACAATGTGACAGTGGCAAGATGTGTAAATGTGAATCCATCGACATTGTTACCAGGCACCTTGGATGTGGAAGTGAAAGATGAAATTGATCACAAGTGTTTGGATGTGCTACTGTACCAAACCAAGACCTGATATTAAGGATGAACCATTGGAAGAGTCTGACTATGTGATGTTTGAGAACTGATGATGGCATTTTGAGTGCTGCATATGCTGTATGTACAGTGGCAGATGTCCTAGAAGCATCTTGTTTGAAAGGAATTCATTCTGCATAAGTAGCGGAATTGATTGCTTTGCTTCGAGCATGTGGCCTGGGAAAAGAAATTCGAGTAACCATAGTGACTGACAGTCAATATGGCTTTGGGGTTGTTCATGACTATGGACAACAGTGGTCCCAAAGAGGATACCTAACCTCTGCAGGATCCCCCATTAGAAATGCTGAATTTGTAAAAATGTTGATGATGAGATTCAGTTGCCTGAGAAAAATGCTGTTGTAAAGTGTGCTGCTCATAAAAATGGAGATGACTACATCACTGAAGGCAACCGTTTTGTTGACTCGATTGCTAAATATTGTGCTAAAAATGTTGCTTCTATCAATCGGGACAGGGAAAAAGAACATGTTTCAAGTCCTTTGATTCTAACAACTGTGGTTGAGATGTGGCAGGAAGTAAAACAAATGCAGGAAGAAGCAAGTGAGGAAGAACAAGACATAAGGTTAAAGGCAGGTTGTAGAGAAGAGGATGAAATGTGGGTTTACAAAGATGAAAGACCAGTAATGCCTGATAGCAGGATCTCTAATAGGGCCCAAATGTATCATGGTCACGCCCATATTCGTAGAGATGCGATGATTCGTTTATTCAGACAGACTTGGTATAATCCCAAGTTCAGGATGATCGCTAAAAGCTTGTGTCAGCGATGTTTGGTTTGTCAACAATTGAATCAAAGAAGAAAAACTGTTGTGAGTTTGGGAACCATAGGACGGGAGGGAGGTCCTTTTACTAGAATGCAGTTTGACGTCATTGAACTGCCACCATGTAATCGACTCAGATATGTACTTGTAATCATTTGTTTGTTTTCACGGTGGGTTGAAGCCTTCCCTACCAGACGCAATGATGGAGTGACTGTTGCAAAGGTCTTGTTAAGAGAGAGCATTCCAAGGTTTGGTTTCCCAGTAACGATTGAGTTAGATAGAGGCAAACATTTTTAGAATGAGCTGATACAGATGATTTGGGAAGCACTGGACATTTGTCAGAATATGCATTGTGCTTACAGACCAGAGGCTTCTGGGGTAGTTGAACAAGTAAATGGAACCATAAAGAACAGAATTGCAAACATGTGTTTGGCCACTGGACTAAAATGGCCTGATGCTTTGCCACTTGTTCTGATGACCCTGAGAAGTAAACCTGAAAGACAGGATTGAGTCCTCATGAAATACTAATGAGAAGAGTAATGAGACAAGCATTTGTACCAGTTGATAAACTATTGGCTATTG
Source organism: Lissotriton helveticus (assembly GCF_964261635.1). NCBI lineage: Eukaryota > Metazoa > Chordata > Amphibia > Caudata > Salamandridae > Lissotriton > Lissotriton helveticus. Next base: position 240,198,854 of record NC_136071.1, read on the forward strand.
ATGATATCATACTGGATTACTGCAAGAACCTCTCTGATGTGGTGACTTCTGTATTCCATCAAGTTGGAATTGATGCAAGCACAAAAGAGAAACATCCAGCTCATGATCTAGTCCCTGGAGATTGGGTTCGGATAAAGGTGCACAGGAGAAGAAACTGTCTAGTTCCTCGCAGGGAGAAGCCGAGGCAAGTCATCCTAGTTTGCACCACTGTAGTCAAGTGTGCTGGAGTAAAGAGATGGATTCATGCGAGTCATACAATTTGTGTCCCTGAACCCGAAAATCAGCAATCAGAAGAAACAGAAAGTAGTACTGACTGATTCTGAAGGTGAACAAGACCAATCTCCAGATCATGAAGCTCGACCTGTTCGTCGACATCTGGAGATATCAGATACTAGTTCAGCATCTGAAGGAGAAAGGGAAATAATTGAAGTACCAGATTCTGAAGATCGACCAGGAAGTCGACATCTGGTAAATCCAAGTACCAGTTTGGACACTGATCAAAGTAAAGGGAAAACTGGTAACGAGAATAGTTCTAAAAGCCAATCTGAAAGCTCTGAAAGAAGGAACGTAAATCTTGAAACTGGTGAGAAGGAAAAGACTCACGAACAGGATGAGGTTCCAAGTACAAGCTATGGAGGAGTTCCTAACAGAGTAACTGAATTGGTGCCTGAAAGAGACATTAAACATTCAGAATAAGAGGAAGTGATGAAAAGTCTAAAACTGAGTCGGATGACAGTGATGATGAAACAAAATTGAGGAGAAGCTCAAGGAAAAGAGCTTGGAGATTGGAACGAGGAAATATAGAGCCTGAAAGTAAGAAACCACGTACAGGGGACAATTGGCCTAAAGGAAATGATGGACTAAAGTCCAAACTGATCAATAAATCCAAAAATCAAGAAGAAGAAGTAAATGAGATAACAAGTCAAAAGGAGTTGTCGAAAGAAAGGAAAGAGACTTTGCAAAGGCCAAAAAGAGTAAGGAGACCAAATCAAAAGTATAAGTCACCTGAGTGGACATATGTTGCATTGCCCTCAATAGAGGAAGTCAACAGTAGTCAAGAAAATCTGAATTACCAAAGTGATTAAAAGATTGATAAAGGACAAAAGAATTGTGTAAAACATGGAAACAAAAAGGAGGATAAAAGAAAGAAATAAAGAACGAACCTAAACATTGATATTAAAGACACTTTAAGTGCAAAAGGAATTCAAAGACACTTTAGTGGTGATAAAAGACTGAATAAAATAGTGTGCTGAAAATAAAATGCCTACTAATGATGTACAAAGGTCAAAATGTGCTACTTTTCGAAAATGGTGTAGATGTGGTTAAAATGTACAGGGTTATTAATGTTAGTATGGCTAATATTCACAATTGTGATTCCTTTCGGACCTGAATTTGAGCATGCAAAGACAAATGAGAGTATAAAAGAAAAGGCTTATGAGTCAGAGTAATGTGAAACATGTATATAATCCTGATTTGCATAGAGATAATTCCATTAGTGATTTTTCGATAAACCCTTTTTCTAGACTTCTGTCTGAATATGTGAAAACTATGGACGCAAGTGACTGCTACGTTTGTATGAAGGTGCCTGCATCTGTATCAGAGGGTGTAACTTACCATCATCTCCCTTTGACGTTACTTGTAGTGTGTTATCTAGTTTGTTTTACAAAACAGGTAAATTAGAGTACTATTATTCTAATTCTGATGACACTTTTGCAACGCTGAAAATTTTACCAGAACTGAACAAAATTAAGACCGGTAGAGTTTTTGGTGAATATTTTTTTAGAGACACAAGAATTGACCTTTGATTAGGCTTTTAAACATGCTTTTAAACATAATTTATCACAAGCATTTACAATGCAATAGGTCTCGCAGCATTAAAGTTTGAGTTATTGGCATTGTGTATGACAATGCCATAGTTTCTCCTTGATGCAAAAGTCAGGGGAACAGGGCAAGGACCTACATTAATGTCATGGGGCCACATCACCCTGAACACTATTCCTGCATCATTGCAGAAACAGTTCCCATGCCTGCACTCCCTAACTGCATACAACAGCCCTGGCTAAGCATACCACCAAGCCCTGGCTAAGCATACCACCAACATGTAATTGTGCACACACTTATATCCATTAAATTCTGGCTGAAAGGCATGCGCTTGGGTGTAAGGAAGAAAAACACCCTCCAGGCTGCAGTCCCCGGGCTGCTCTGGGATGCACACTCCTATGCTCACAGCACCCTACATGCAACATAAAAACAACACTTTGTGCATTAAAATCACAGTCTCACAAAAAAGCATAAGTCCAACATTATAATACACACGTGGTTGGCGCCGCGCTCTGGAAAAGTAAACACAGACCACTTACCTTGTTCAACAGACCAGCTGGCGGAGAGTGGACAGCGCCGCCCCTCAGCCGGGGAGGGTCAGCCAGCGCCCAGGTCCGCGCGCCCCAGGTCGAGGAGCAACAGAAGGAAGGGAAATTTGGCGTTATCTGCCCAGTACCTTAACGCGGTCTTTGTGCAGCGCCTCAGAGGGCTCCAAAGCGCTGTAAATTCAACATGAAACAGAGGGAGTACTGTGGAGAGGCAACCAACAAACAGGAGAAAGGAACAATCGGCTGCAGGCTGAGGAAAGACTGGATAAGATCCTCGATGGGGAATATACACAAACGCATACACACACACATAAACCAACTGGGACACACAGTCCGAATGCACTCCCTCAGACAGGCACACAACTAGGCAGACAGAAAGAAATACACAAACGCACGTAGAGGTATGTACAGTCGAACACACGGACAAACACACACGAGACACCCGCAATACCTCACACCCAATGTGGCTGGCTAGAACTGTCTCCTCTTAATGGTCCCCACGAACTTTGGTAAGAATCAGTCAATGGGGGGGGGTGGGGGGGCAGGATGAGGGGGGCAAGGGCACAAGCCTGGGGCAGTGTCGATCACACTGAGGAACACATGCCACAGGGGGTGTGAGGGTTCATCACACTTACTCACACATGCCAGCAGGGGGTGTTAGGCCAGTGAAAGGGGGGGAGGGCAGGGTCCATCAGGCTAGATCACGTACACAGGTCGGGGGGGGGTCCAGCTGGCGGAGAGTGGACAGCGCCGCCCCTCGGCCCGGGGAGGGTCAGCCAGCGCCCAGGTCCGCGCGCCCCAGGTCGAGGAGCAACAGAAGGAAGGGAAATTTGGCATAATCTGCTCAGTACCATAACGCGGTCTTTGTGCAGCGCCTCAGAGGGCTCCAAAGCGCTGTAAATTCTACATGAAACAGAGGGAGTACTGTGGAGAGGCAACCAACAAACAGGAGAAAGAAACAATCGGCTACAGGCTGAGGAAAGACTGGATAAGATCCTCGATGGGGAATATACACAAACGCACACACACACACACATAAACAAATGGGGACACACAGTCCGAATGCACTCCCGCAGACAGGCACACAACTAGGCAGACAGAAAGAAATACACAAACGCACGTAGAGACATGTACAGTCGAACACAGGGACAAACACACACGAGACACCCGCAATACCTCACACCCAATGTGACCGGCTAGAACTGTCTCCTCTTAATGGTCCCCTCGAACTTTGGTAAGAATCAGTCAATGGGGGGGTGGGGGTGGGCAGGATGAGGGGGGCAAGGGCACAAGCCTGGGGCAGTGTCGATCACACTGAGGAACACATGCCACAAGGGGTGTGCGGTTCCATCACACTTACTCACACATGCCAGCAGGGAGTGTTAGGCCAGTGATGGGGGGGGGGGGGAGGGTCCATCAGGCTAGATCACGTGCACAGGTCAGGGGGGGTCACCAGGGCCGACGAGTAGAAGGCGGAAAAGCAGAACACCCTGTTCTCCATTATCGTGGCTGTGCGAGGACTGCTCTCTATTGAGGATCACAGAGGAGTGTGGGGCTAGCCGGGAAGAGGCGGCTAGTTAAACAAGCGCTCTGACACCTTCGGGTAAAGTCTGCGCTCATCACTGAGCTCGCGCAGCAGAGGCCACCAACGTCATCAGCTATGCCAAGAAAAGAAACAAGAAAGGGTGGAGGGGGCAGGGGAGGAGGGGGCAGGGGAGGAGGGGTCCGGGGAGGAGGGAAGGGCCAGAGGGACTTGATGGGAGTGGTGGGGGGGAGGGGGAGGGTATAGAGAGGGAGAGGAGGAGAGACAGGACAGGGGGAAGCAGCAGAGACACGGCGGGTAAAATAAACAAACAAGCCTTTCACCGTAACACGGCTGGCAGGGGAGGGGGCGGAGAGGGGAGAGGTGCGACACGGCAGTAGGAGGAGGAGGGGGGAGGAGAGTAGGGGAGGCACGGCCTAGCGGCAGGCAGGCAGGGGAGGAGAGGAGGAGGGGGGAGGAGAGTAGGGGAGGCACGGCCTAGCGGCCGTGCAATCAAGTAGTGAGGGGGCGGAGCTGGGGGAGGCTGTGAGAGAGAGTAGGCAAGGCAGGCGGCTGGGGGCATGTGCACGCGCTTTTAAGCTCAATGCACATGCGCATTGAGCTTAAAAGTCACGGGCACTGCAAGGAATCGCCACGATTCCTTGCAAGTTAGATAAAGTCTGGATGAGCCCCTATAGTCTCGCTTGCTCGATGCGCATGCGCATCGACAGGCGAGACCTAAAAAGGGAAAATAAGCAGAAATAAGGCACAGAAGAGCAGAGATGCAGAAAAGAGCAGAAAGGTGAAAGATAGAAAGGGTAAAAAAACGAGTGAAAACGAGTGAAGGAGCAGAGGGAGAGAAAGGGAAAATGGGCAGAAATAAGGCACAAAAGAGCAGAGGTGCAGAAAGGTGAAAGATAGAAAGGGGAAAAAACGAGTGAAAACGAGTGAAGGAGCAGAGGGAGAGAAAGGGAAATGGGCAGAAATAAGGCGCAAAAGAGCAGAGGTGCAGAAAGGTGAAAGATAGAAAGGGGAGAAAAACGAGTGAAGGAGCAGAAAGAAAGAAAGGAGACAGAGGTCCACTGGACCACCAGGGATGAGGCGCAGGGAAACCTGCGGGTGGAGGAGGGCCTCGATCACCAACACTCAAGAGTGCAGGGGCAGGGGCACCTCACTTAATGGTGGAGCTGCGAGGGTGGGAGAGCAATTTCACTGACAATGAGTCAGTGGTCTTGCTCGCCTGTCCCCGCAGTGGCCGCCATTAAGTAGGGGTCGGGGAGGGCTGGACAGCTGGGAGGCAGGAGCGGGGAGGGGAGCTGGATTGGGCAGGTCGTGCTGGGGGGGAGGGGCCGCGGGGGCAGCAGCGGCGGGGAAAGGTAAAGGGAGGAAAGAAGGGATAAAGAAAAAAGGGAAAATAAGCAGAAATAAGGCACAGAAGAGCAGAGATGCAGAAAAGAGCAGAAAGGTGAAAGATAGAAACGGTAAAAAAACGAGTGAAAACGAGTGAAGGAGCATAGGGAGAGAAAGGGAAAATGGGCAGAAATAAGGCACAAAAGAGCAGAGGTGCAGAAAGGTGAAAGATAGAAAGGGGAAAAAACGAGTGAAAACGAGTGAAGGAGCAGAGGGAGAGAAAGGGAAATGGGCAGAAATAAGGCGCAAAAGAGCAGAGGTGCAGAAAGGTGAAAGATAGAAAGGGGAGAAAAACGAGTGAAGGAGCAAAAAGAAAGAAAGGAGACAGAGGTCCACTGGACCACCAGGGATGAGGCGCAGGGAAACCTGCGGGTGGAGGAGGGCCTCGATCACCAACACTCAAGAGTGCAGGGGCACCTCACTTAATGGTGGAGCTGCGAGGGTGGGAGAGCAATTTCACTGACAATGAGTCAGTGGTCTTGCTCGCCTGTCCCCGCAGTGGCCGCCATTAAGTAGGGGTCGGGGAGGGCTGGACAGCTGGGAGGCAAGAGCGGGGAGGGGAGCTGGATTGGGCAGGTCGTGCTGGGGGGGGAGGGGCCGCGGGGGCAGCAGCGGCGGGGAAAGGTAAAGGGAGGAAAAAAGAGATAAAGAAAAAAGGGAAAATAAGCAGAAATAAGGCACAGAAGAGCAGAGATGCAGAAAAGAGCAGAAAGGTGAAAGATAGAAAGGGTAAAAAAACGAGTGAAAACAAGTGAAGGAGCAGAGGGAGAGAAAGGGAAAATGGGCAGAAATAAGGCACAAAAGAGCAGAGGTGCAGAAAGGTGAAAGATAGAAAGGGGAAAAAACGAGTGAAAACGAGTGAAGGAGCAGAGGGAGAGAAAGGGAAATGGGCAGAAATAAGGCGCAAAAGAGCAGAGGTGCAGAAAGGTGAAAGATAGAAAGGGGAGAAAAACGAGTGAAGGAGCAGAAAGAAAGAAAGGAGACAGAGGTCCACTGGACCACCAGGGATGAGGCGCAGGGAAACCTGCGGGTGGAGGAGGGCCTCGATCACCAACACTCAAGAGTGCAGGGGCAGGGGCACCTCACTTAATGGTGGAGCTGCGAGGGTGGGAGAGCAATTTCACTGACAATGAGTCAGTGGTCTTGCTCGCCTGTCCCCGCAGTGGCCGCCATTAAGTAGGGGTCGGGGAGGGCTGGACAGCTGGGAGGCAGGAGCGGGGAGGGGAGCTGGATTGGGCCGGTCGTGCTGGAGGGGGGGAGGGGCCGCGGGGGCAGCAGCGGCGGGGAAAGGTAAAGGGAGGAAAGAAGGGATAAAGAAAAAAGGGAAAATAAGCAGAAATAAGGCACAGAAGAGCAGAGGTGCAGAAAAGAGCAGAAAGGTGAAAGATAGAAAGGGTAAAAAAACGAGTGAAAACGAGTGAAGGAGCAGAGGGAGAGAAAGGGAAAATGGGCAGAAATAAGGCACAAAAGAGCAGAGGTGCAGAAAGGTGAAAGATAGAAAGGGGAAAAAACGAGTGAAAACGAGTGAAGGAGCAGAGGGAGAGAAAGGGAAATGGGCAGAAATAAGGCGCAAAAGAGCAGAGGTGCAGAAAGGTGAAAGATAGAAAGGGGAGAAAAACGAGTGAAGGAGCAGAAAGAAAGAAAGGAGACAGAGGTCCACTGGACCACCAGGGATGAGGCGCAGGGAAACCTGCGGGTGGAGGAGGGCCTCGATCACCAACACTCAAGAGTGCAGAGGCAGGGGCACCTCACTTAATGGTGGAGCTGCGAGGGTGGGAGAGCAATTTCACTGACAATGAGTCAGTGGTCTTGCTCGCCTGTCCCCGCAGTGGCCGCCATTAAGTAGGGGTCGGGGAGGGCTGGACAGCTGGGAGGCAGGAGCGGGGAGGGGAGCTGGATTGGGCCGGTCGTGCTGGAGGGGGGGAGGGGCCGCGGGGGCAGCAGCGGCGGGGAAAGGTAAAGGGAGGAAAGAAGGGATAAAGAAAAAAGGGAAAATAAGCAGAAATAAGGCACAGAAGAGCAGAGATGCAGAAAAGAGCAGAAAGGTGAAAGATAGAAAGGGTAAAAAAACGAGTGAAAACGAGTGAAGGAGCAGAGGGAGAGAAAGGGAAAATGGGCAGAAATAAGGCACAAAAGAGCAGAGGTGCAGAAAGGTGAAAGATAGAAAGGGGAAAAAACGAGTGAAAACGAGTGAAGGAGCAGAGGGAGAGAAAGGGAAATGGGCAGAAATAAGGCGCAAAAGAGCAGAGGTGCAGAAAGGTGAAAGATAGAAAGGGGAGAAAAACGAGTGAAGGAGCAGAAAGAAAGAAAGGAGACAGAGGTCCACTGGACCACCAGGGATGAGGCGCAGGGAAACCTGCGGGTGGAGGAGGGCCTCGATCACCAACACTCAAGAGTGCAGGGGCAGGGGCACCTCACTTAATGGTGGAGCTGCGAGGGTGGGAGAGCAATTTCACTGACAATGAGTCAGTGGTCTTGCTCGCCTGTCCCCGCAGTGGCCGCCATTAAGTAGGGGTCGGGGAGGGCTGGACAGCTGGGAGGCAGGAGCGGGGAGGGGAGCTGGATTGGGCCGGTCGTGCTGGGGGGGGGGGAGGGGCCGCGGGGGCAGCAGCGGCGGGGAAAGGTAAAGGGAGGAAAGAAGGGATAAAGAAAAAAGGGAAAATAAGCAGAAATAAGGCACAGAAGAGAAGAGATGCAGAAAAGAGCAGAAAGGTGAAAGATAGAAAGGGTAAAAAAACGAGTGAAAACGAGTGAAGGAGCAGAGGGAGAGAAAGGGAAAATGGGCAGAAATAAGGCACAAAAGAGCAGAGGTGCAGAAAGGTGAAAGATAGAAAGGGGAAAAAAACGAGTGAAAACGAGTGAAGGAGCAGAGGGAGAGAAAGGGAAATGGGCAGAAATAAGGCGCAAAAGAGCAGAGGTGCAGAAAGGTGAAAGATAGAAAGGGGAGAAAAACGAGTGAAGGAGCAGAAAGAAAGAAAGGAGACAGAGGTCCACTGGACCACCAGGGATGAGGCGCAGGGAAACCTGCGGGTGGAGGAGGGCCTCGATCACCAACACTCAAGAGTGCAGGGGCAGGGGCACCTCACTTAATGGTGGAGCTGCGAGGGTGGGAGAGCAATTTCACTGACAATGAGTCAGTGGTCTTGCTCGCCTGTCCCCGCAGTGGCCGCCATTAAGTAGGGGTCGGGGAGGGCTGGACAGCTGGGAGGCAGGAGCGGGGAGGGGAGCTGGATTGGGCAGGTCGTGCTGGGGGGGAGGGGCCGCGGGGGAAGCAGCGGCGGGGAAAGGTAAAGGGAGGAAAGAAGGGATAAAGAAAAAAGGGAAAATAAGCAGAAATAAGGCACAGAAGAGCAGAGATGCAGAAAAGAGCAGAAAGGTGAAAGATAGAAAGGGTAAAAAAACGAGTGAAAACGAGTGAAGGAGCATAGGGAGAGAAAGGGAAAATGGGCAAAAATAAGGCACAAAAGAGCAGAGGTGCAGAAAGGTGAAAGATAGAAAGGGGAAAAAACGAGTGAAAACGAGTGAAGGAGCAGAGGGAGAGAAAGGGAAATGGGCAGAAATAAGGCGCAAAAGAGCAGAGGTGCGGAAATGTGAAAGATAGAAAGGGGAGAAAAACGAGTGAAGGAGCAGAAAGAAAGAAAGGAGACAGAGGTCCACTGGACCACCAGGGATGAGGCGCAGGGAAACCTGCGGGTGGAGGAGGGCCTCGATCACCAACACTCAAGAGTGCAGGGGCAGGGGCACCTCACTTAATGGTGGAGCTGCGAGGGTGGGAGAGCAATTTCACTGACAATGAGTCAGTGGTCTTGCTCGCCTGTCCCCGCAGTGGCCGCCATTAAGTAGGGGTCGGGGAGGGCTGGACAGCTGGGAGGCAGGAGCGGGGAGCGGAGCTGGATTGGGCCGGTCGTGCTGGGGGGGGGGAGGGGCCGCGGGGGCAGCAGCGGCGGGGAAAGGTAAAGGGAGGAAAGAAGGGATAAAGAAACAAGCATTGAAAATGCAATAGGTCTCGCAATAGAAAAGTTTAAGATTTTGGTGTGGTAAATGTAAATATTTTTTAATTTTTGTTTATGTTTTACAAATTATAAAAGTATTAATTTTGTTATTTGAAATGCCAATAGCTATACATTTAGCAAATGTTACATCTATGGCATTAGTAAAGGTACATGTTTAGTTTTCCCCTGTCTTACATGTATTGATCTGACAAATCACAATCTTTTAAAAATGTTATAAATAATACGTTTGCAATGCAATAGGGCTCGCATTAGTAAAGTTAGGGGTATTAGTATTGTAAATGACAAATTTTTTATTTATGTTTTTGTTTTGAAAATAACGAAATTAATAACTTTGTCATTTACAATGCCAATAGTGTTAACTTTTGCAAACGTGACACCTATAGCATTTGTAATGCAATATGTGTTGTATTTACATGACTTAGATGTATTAATATTAAAAATAACAATGGGTTGTATTTTTTCCAATATTTAATACTTAAATAAAAGTTATTGTCATTTCTAATTGCAATAGCTTAAACTTTTGCAAATAACTTTTTGGAAGATTATGTTTAGTGTATTTTATTGTGATGAAAATACAAGAACAGAAGTGAAATATTAACATTTTTTTGTGACATTTGTAATAAAGTTTGAAACATTGAGAGAACATATTTGAATCAGTTGTTGTTGAATGGTTGCACAGATTGATGCTGTGGTGGCTCTGAATGATGTTGTGGCGGCGACGAGTGATGCTGTGGCGTTCAGTGATGCTGTGGTAGCGCATAGTGGGTGAGGGATGGAGTGTGGGCGAGGGATGCAGTGTGGGGCGGGGGAGGGAAGGAGTGTGGGGCAGGGGAGGGATGGAGTGTGGGGCGGGGGAGGGATGGAGTGTGGGGCGGGGGAGGGATGGAGTGTGGGGCGGAGGAGGGATGGGGTGTGGGGCGGGGGAGGGATGGAGTGTGGGGCGGGGGAGGGATGGAGTGTGGGGCGGGGAGGGATGGATGGAGTCGGGGGATGGATGGATGGAGTGGGGGGATGGATGGATGGAGTGGGGGTATGGATGGATGGAGTGGGGGGATGGATGGATGGATGGATGGAGTGGGGGGATGGATGGATGGATGGAGTGAGATGGATGGATGGAGTGGGGGGGATGGATGGATGGAGTGGGATGGATGGATGGATGGAGTGGGGTGGATGGATGGATGGGGTGGGATGGATGGATGGATGGATGGAGTGGGGGGATGGATGGATGGAGTGAGATGGATGGATGGAGTGGGGGGATGGATGGATGGAGTGGGGGGATGGATGGATGGATGGATTGGGGGGATGGATGGATGGATGGAGTGGGGTGGATAGATGGATGGATAGAGTGGGATGGATGGATGGGTGGAGTGGGATGGATGGATGGAGTGGGATGGATGGATGGATGGATGGAGTGGGATGGATGATGGATGGTTGGAGTGGGGGGATGGATGGATGGATGGAGTGGGGGGGTGGATGGATGGATGGAGTGGGGGGGGTGGATGGATGGATGGAGTGGGGGATGGATGGATGGAGTGGGATGGATAGATGGAGTGGGGGGATGGATGGATGGAGTGGGGGGATGGATGGATGGATGGATGGATAGAGTGGGGGGATGGATGGATAGAGTGGATTGGGGGGATGGATGGATGGAGTGGGGGGATGGATGGATGGATGGATGGATAGAGTGGGGGGATGGATGGATAGAGTGGGGGGATGGATGGATGGAGTGGGGGGATGGATGGATGATGGATGGAGTGGGGGGTGGATGGATGGAGTGGGATGGATGGGTGGAGTGGGATGGATGGAGTGGGGGGGTGGATGAAATGGGGGGGATGGATGGATGGAGTGGGGGGGATGGATGGATGGATGGATGGAGTGGGGGAGCCGAAGGCAAGAAAAAAACGAGTGCAATCAGGGGAGCAGAAGGCAAGAAAATGAGTGCCTTCAGAGGAGCAGAAGGCACGAAAAACGAGTACAATCAGAGGAGAAGAAGGCACAAAAAATAGAAGAAATGGAGAAGCATGGGGAGTGGGCAGGAAAGAGATGGGGGTGAGAGGATAAAGAGTTGGATAGAAGGACCAGGAGAAAAGGATGGAAGGTGGTGAAAGGAGGGTGGATGAGATAAGGGCGAGGATGTAGGTGGAAGAGACAGACTCAAAAGAGATGGGAGTGGAAAGAGACTATAGAGGAAAAGGAGGCTGGAGAGGAGAGGAGCAAGAAAGAGATCAGGGGGGAGGGGGCAGGGAGGCCAGAGGAGCTGTGAAGCATCCAGACTGTCCTGAAGAAAATAAGGTGCGAGGTCGAGGTGAGGCCAGAAAGAGATGAGAAGGGCGGATGGAGAGGGGAGAGAGGAGGTGAACATATGGCGGTGGGAACGGAAACATGCTAGAAATGACGAGCAGGGAGAGAATAAAACAGATGTGGGGAAGAGAAGGGGTTTACGCAGGAAGAGGGGAAGTAGGACGCTGCAAGGCGAGGAAAGAACATCGTAAGATGAGAAAGAGGGGTGGGGAGAACAGAAGGAGATGAGGACGGATAAGCATAGGGAGAGAAAATAAAGAAAATGAGGCAAGAGTGGAGAAGATAACGAGATACAGAAGAGACGATGGCGGAGGGGACGAAAACAATGAGATAAGGATGAGAGGATGGGAAGGAGGCTGGAGAAGTGAAGGGCATGGAGGGCGGGAGAAGGGTGAGGGAGCGAGCATAGGAAGGAGGAGGGAAAAAGATTCTGAGGGAATAGTGGAGGGGAGAAGAGAAAGGAGAAGCAGAGGGAAGAGAGACAAGAATGAAATGTGGATGCGTAAGAAGGGTAGGAAAGAAAGAGTGACGGGTGAGGACTCTAGGGTGGAATATTGTAAGAAATGGGAGGCAAAGAGAAGTGATGTGAAGAAAATGGATGAGAGAACATTATAAAAGAGAGTGCTGCTCTAGAGGGTACACGAGGAGAGTGAGGACAGGGCATGCAAAGAATGCACCTGAAGATGCTTACAGATGGTGAGAGGGAGCAAAGGGAGGGCTGGGGAAATAATGATGTGGAAGAAGTGAGGCGTAGCCAGAGATTGGGGGCGGGGGGGGGGGGTAGAGGAGTAGGTGCAATGGAATGGTGAGGGGAAGTGGCATAGCGGAAGGAGTGAAGGAGCACGAGAGACTGCGCAGAGAGGTCAAGAGAGTGACGTGTGTGGTGGTGTGCATCAGGAGGCACTGGGACAAAGGCAGTCAGAGAACAAGTGAAAAGAGACAGGCCACGTGGAGTAAGAGACAGCAAAGTGGAGAGGGTGGTCACAGGATTAGAAGCAGCCCAGGTAGAAATGTGGGGAAAGAAGTGAGCCGCGGAAGGACTGCATGGTGCACGCGGGAAGGAGGGGAGGAACAAGGGAGGGGAAGGACACCTTCGGGTAATGTTTGCGCTATATAAAAGCGCATTAAATAAATAAGTAAATGAAGTCCGCTTTAGGAATTGTAAAATTCCTGGAGTCCAGTTTGTTTTGCTCTCTGCCGTCAAGTATTTTCAGTAGAGCAAGGAGTACGATTACAAACATGAACATTACGAACCTCCTGGAAAGTAAAGATACTTGCTTTGGCTGCAATAAATGTGCTGGTTTGTAGAGAGGATTCCTGTAAACAACAAGCTCTTGGCATTGCTGTGATTAGGGGGGGGCGGAGAAATGCGGCTCGGGAGCAAATGGGGGGAGGGGGCAGGGAGGCCAGAGGAGCTGTGAAGCATCCAGACTGTCCTGAAGAAAATAAGGTGCGAGGTGAGGCCAGAAAGAGATGAGAAGGGCGGATGGAGAGGGGGGAGAGGAGGTGAACATATGGCGGTGGGGACGGAAACATGCTAGAAATGACGAGCAGGGAGAGAATACAAGCCTTTCACCGTAACACGGCTGGCAGGGGAGGGGGCGGAGAGGGGAGAGGTGCGACACGGCAGTAGGAGGAGGAGGGGGGAGGAGAGTAGGGGAGGCACGGCCTAGCGGCAGGCGAGGAGAGGAGGAGGGGGGGAGGAGTAGGTGCAATGGAATGGTGAGGGGAAGTGGCATAGCGGAAGGAGTGAAGGAGCACGAGAGACTGCGCAGAGAGGTCAAGAGAGTGACGTGTGTGGTGGTGTGCATCAGGAGGCACTGGGACAAAGGCAGTCAGAGAACAAGTGAAAAGAGACAGGCCACGTGGAGTAAGAGACAGCAAAGTGGAGAGGGTGGTCACAGGATTAGAAGCAGCCCAGGTAGAAATGTGGGGAAAGAAGTGAGCCGCGGAAGGACTGCATGGTGCACGCGGGAAGGAGGGGAGGAACAAGGGAGGGGAAGGACACCTTCGGGTAATGTTTGCGCTATATAAAAGCGCATTAAATAAATAAGTAAATGAAGTCCGCTTTAGGAATTGTAAAATTCCTGGAGTCCAGTTTGTTTTGCTCTCTGCCGTCAAGTATTTTCAGTAGAGCAAGGAGTACGATTACAAACATGAACATTACGAACCTCCTGGAAAGTAAAGATACTTGCTTTGGCTGCAATAAATGTGCTGGTTTGTAGAGAGGATTCCTGTAAACAACAAGCTCTTGGCATTGCTGTGATTAGGGGGGGGCGGAGAAATGCGGCTCGGGAGCAAATGGGGGGAGGGGGCAGGGAGGCCAGAGGAGCTGTGAAGCATCCAGACTGTCCTGAAGAAAATAAGGTGCGAGGTGAGGCCAGAAAGAGATGAGAAGGGCGGATGGAGAGGGGGGAGAGGAGGTGAACATATGGCGGTGGGGACGGAAACATGCTAGAAATGACGAGCAGGGAGAGAATACAAGCCTTTCACCGTAACACGGCTGGCAGGGGAGGGGGCGGAGAGGGGAGAGGTGCGACACGGCAGTAGGAGGAGGAGGGGGGAGGAGAGTAGGGGAGGCACGGCCTAGCGGCAGGCAGGCAGGGGAGGAGAGGAGGAGGGGGGAGGAGAGTAGGGGAGGCACGGCCTAGCGGCCGTGCAATCAAGTAGTGAGGGGGCGGAGCTGGGGGAGGCTGTGAGAGAGAGTAGGCAAGGCAGGCGGCTGGGGGCATGTGCACGCGCTTTTAAGCTCAATGCACATGCGCATTGAGCTTAAAAGTCACGGGCACTGCAAGGAATCGCCACGATTCCTTGCAAGTTAGATAAAGTCTGGATGAGCCCCTATAGTCTCGCTTGCTCGATGCGCATGCGCATCGACAGGCGAGACCTAAAAAGGGAAAATAAGCAGAAATAAGGCACAGAAGAGCAGAGATGCAGAAAAGAGCAGAAAGGTGAAAGATAGAAAGGGTAAAAAAACGAGTGAAAACGAGTGAAGGAGCAGAGGGAGAGAAAGGGAAAACGGGCAGAAATAAGGCACAAAAGAGCAGAGGTGCAGAAAGGTGAACGATAGAAAGGGGAAAAAAACGAGTGAAGGAGCAGAGGGAGAGAAAGGGAAATGGGCAGAAATAAGGCGCAAAAGAGCAGAGGTGCAGAAAGGTGAAAGATAGAAAGGGGAGAAAAACGAGTGAAGGAGCAGAAAGAAAGAAAGGAGACAGAGGTCCACTGGACCACCAGGGATGAGGCGCAGGGAAACCTGCGGGTGGAGGAGGGCCTCGATCACCAACACTCAAGAGTGCAGGGGCAGGGGCACCTCACTTAATGGTGGAGCTGCGAGGGTGGGAGAGCAATTTCACTGACAATGAGTCAGTGGTCTTGCTCGCCTGTCCCCGCATTGGCCGCCATTAAGTAGGGGTCGGGGAGGGCTGGACAGCTGGGAGGCGGGAGCGGGGAGGGGAGCTGGATTGGGCCGGTCGTGCTGGGGGGGGGGGAGGGGCCGCGGGGGCAGCAGCGGCGGGGAAAGGTAAAGGGAGGAAAGAAGGGATAAAGAAAAAAGGGAAAATAAGCAGAAATAAGGCACAGAAGAGCAGAGATGCAGAAAAGAGCAGAAAGGTGAAAGATAGAAAGGGTAAAAAAACAAGTGAAAACGAGTGAAGGAGCAGAGGGAGAGAAAGGGAAAATGGGCAGAAATAAGGCACAAAAGAGCAGAGGTGCAGAAAGGTGAAAGATAGAAAGGGGAAAAAACGAGTGAAAACGAGTGAAGGAGCAGAGGGAGAGAAAGGGAAATGGGCAGAAATAAGGCGCAAAAGAGCAGAGGTGCAGAAAGGTGAAAGATAGAAAGGGGAGAAAAACGAGTGAAGGAGCAGAAAGAAAGAAAGGAGACAGAGGTCCACTGGACCACCAGGGATGAGGCGCAGGGAAACCTGCGGGTGGAGGAGGGCCTCGATCACCAACATTCAAGAGTGCAGGGGCAGGGGCACCTCACTTAATGGTGGAGCTGCGAGGGTGGGAGAGCAATTTCACTGACAATGAGTCAGTGGTCTTGCTCGCCTGTCCCCGCAGTGGCCGCCATTAAGTAGGGGTCGGGGAGGGCTGGACAGCTGGGAGGCAGGAGCGGGGAGGGGAGCTGGATTGGGCCGGTCGTGCTGGAGGGGGGGAGGGGCCGCGGGGGCAGCAGCGGCGGGGAAAGGTAAAGGGAGGAAAGAAGGGATAAAGAAAAAAGGGACAATAAGCAGAAATAAGGCACAGAAGAGCAGAGATGCAGAAAAGAGCAGAAAGGTGAAAGATAGAAAGGGTAAAAAACGAGTGAAGGAGCAGAGGGAGAGAAAGGGAAATGGGCAGAAATAAGGCGCAAAAGAGCAGAGGTGCAGAAAGGTGAAAGATAGAAAGGGGAAAAAACGAGTGAAGGAGCAGAGGGAGAGAAAGGGAAATGGGCAGAAATAAGGCGCAAAAGAGCAGAGGTGCAGAAAGGTGAAAGATAGAAAGGGGAGAAAAACGAGTGAAGGAGCAGAAAGAAAGAAAGGAGACAGAGGTCCACTGGACCACCAGGGATGAGGCGCAGGGAAACCTGCGGGTGGAGGAGGGCCTCGATCACCAACACTCAAGAGTGCAGGGGCAGGGGCACCTCACTTAATGGTGGAGCTGCGAGGGTGGGAGAGCAATTTCACTGACAATGAGTCAGTGGTCTTGCTCGCCTGTCCCCGCAGTGGCCGCCATTAAGTAGGGGTCGGGGAGGGCTGGACAGCTGGGAGGCAGGAGCGGGGAGGGGAGCTGGATTGGGCCGGTCGTGCTGGGGGGGGAGGGGCCGCGGGGGCAGCAGCGGCGGGGAAAGGTAAAGGGAGGAAAGAAGGGATAAAGAAAAAAGGGAAAATAAGCAGAAATAAGGCACAGAAGAGCAGAGATGCAGAAAAGAGCAGAAAGGTGAAAGATAGAAAGGGTAAAAAAACGAGTGAAAACGAGTGAAGGAGCAGAGGGAGAGAAAGGGAAAATGGGCAGAAATAAGGCACAAAAGAGCAGAGGTGCAGAAAGGTGAAAGATAGAAAGGGGAAAAAACGAGTGAAAACGAGTGAAGGAGCAGAGGGAGAGAAAGGGAAATGGGCAGAAATAAGGCGCAAAAGAGCAGAGGTGCAGAAAGGTGAAAGATAGAAAGGGGAGAAAAACGAGTGAAGGAGCAGAAAGAAAGAAAGGAGACAGAGGTCCACTGGACCACCAGGGATGAGGCGCAGGGAAACCTGCGGGTGGAGGAGGGCCTCGATCACGAACAGTCAAGAGTGCAGGGGCAGGGGCACCTCACTTAATGGTGGAGCTGCGAGGGTGGGAGAGCAATTTCACTGACAATGAGTCAGTGGTCTTGCTCGCCTGTCCCCGCAGTGGCCGCCATTAAGTAGGGGTCGGGGAGGGCTGGACAGCTGGGAGGCAGGAGCGGGGAGGGGAGCTGGATTGGGCCGGTCGTGCTGGGGGGGGAGGGGCCGCGGGGGCAGCAGCGGCGGGGAAAGGTAAAGGGAGGAAAGAAGGGATAAAGAAAAAAGGGAAAATAAGCAGAAATAAGGCACAGAAGAGCAGAGATGCAGAAAAGAGCAGAAAGGTGAAAGATAGAAAGGGTAAAAAAACGAGTGAAAACGAGTGAAGGAGCAGAGGGAGAGAAAGGGAAAATGGGCAGAAATAAGGCACAAAAGAGCAGAGGTGCAGAAAGGTGAAAGATAGAAAGGGGAAAAAACGAGTGAAAACGAATGAAGGAGCAGAGGGAGAGAAAGGGAAATGGGCAGAAATAAGGCGCAAAAGAGCAGAGGTGCAGAAAGGTGAAAGATAGAAAGGGGAGAAAAACGAGTGAAGGAGCAGAAAGAAAGAAAGGAGACAGAGGTCCACTGGACCACCAGGGATGAGGCGCAGGGAAACCTGCGGGTGGAGGAGGGCCTCGATCACCAACACTCAAGAGTGCAGGGGCAGGGGCACCTCACTTAATGGTGGAGCTGCGAGGGTGGGAGAGCAATTTCACTGACAATGAGTCAGTGGTCTTGCTCGCCTGTCCCCGCATTGGCCGCCATTAAGTAGGGGTCGGGGAGGGCTGGACAGCTGGGAGGCGGGAGCGGGGAGGGGAGCTGGATTGGGCCGGTCGTGCTGGGGGGGGGGAGGGGCCGCGGGGGCAGCAGCGGCGGGGAAAGGTAAAGGGAGGAAAGAAGGGATAAAGAAAAAAGGGACAATAAGCAGAAATAAGGCACAGAAGAGCAGAGATGCAGAAAAGAGCAGAAAGGTGAAAGATAGAAAGGGTAAAAAAACGAGTGAAAACGAGTGAAGGAGCAGAGGGACAGAAAGGGAAAATGGGCAGAAATAAGGCACAAAAGAGCAGAGGTGCAGAAAGGTGAAAGATAGAAAGGGGAAAAAACGAGTGAAGGAGCAGAGGGAGAGAAAGGGAAATGGGCAGAAATAAGGCGCAAAAGAGCAGAGGTGCAGAAAGGTGAAAGATAGAAAGGGGAGAAAAACGAGTGAAGGAGCAGAAAGAAAGAAAGGAGACAGAGGTCCACTGGACCACCAGGGATGAGGCGCAGGGAAACCTGCGGGTGGAGGAGGGCCTCGATCACCAACACTCAAGAGTGCAGGGGCAGGGGCACCTCACTTAATGGTGGAGCTGCGAGGGTGGGAGAGCAATTTCACTGACAATGAGTCAGTGGTCTTGCTCGCCTGTCCCCGCAGTGGCCGCCATTAAGTAGGGGTCGGGGAGGGCTGGACAGCTGGGAGGCAGGAGCGGGGAGGGGAGCTGGATTGGGCCGGTCGTGCTGGGGGGGAGGGGCCGCAGGGGCAGCAGCGGCGGGGAAAGGTAAAGGGAGGAAAGAAGGGATAAAGAAAAAAGGGAAAATAAACAGAAATAAGGCACAGAAGAGCAGAGATGCAGAAAAGAGCAGAAAGGTGAAAGATAGAAAGGGTAAAAAAACGAGTGAAAACGAGTGAAGGAGCAGAGGGAGAGAAAGGGAAAATGGGCAGAAATAAGGCACAAAAGAGCAGAGGTGCAGAAAGGTGAAAGATAGAAAGGGGAAAAAACGAGTGAAAACGAGTGAAGGAGCAGAGGGAGAGAAAGGGAAATGGGCAGAAATAAGGCGCAAAAGAGCAGAGGTGCAGAAAGGTGAAAGATAGAAAGGGGAGAAAAACGAGTGAAGGAGCAGAAAGAAAGAAAGGAGACAGAGGTCCACTGGACCACCAGGGATGAGGCGCAGGGAAACCTGCGGGTGGAGGAGGGCCTCGATCACCAACACTCAAGAGTGCAGGGGCAGGGGCACCTCACTTAATGGTGGAGCTGCGAGGGTGGGAGAGCAATTTCACTGACAATGAGTCAGTGGTCTTGCTCGCCTGTCCCCGCAGTGGCCGCCATTAAGTAGGGGTCGGGGAGGGCTGGACAGCTGGGAGGCAGGAGCGGGGAGGGGAACTGGATTGGGCCGGTCGTGCTGGGGGGGGGGGCCGCGGGGGCAGCAGCGGCGGGGAAAGGTAAAGGGAGGAAAGAAGGGATAAAGAAAAAGGGAAAATAAGCAGAAATAAGGCACAGAAGAGCAGAGATGCAGAAAAGAGCAGAAAGGTGAAAGATAGAAAGGGTAAAAAAACGAGTGAAAACGAGTGAAGGAGCAGAGGGAGAGAAAGGGAAAATGGGCAGAAATAAGGCACAAAAGAGCAGAGGTGCAGAAAGGTGAAAGATAGAAAGGGGAAAAAACGAGTGAAAACGAGTGAAGGAGCAGAGGGAGAGAAAGGGAAATGGGCAGAAATAAGGCGCAAAAGAGCAGAGGTGCAGAAAGGTGAAAGATAGAAAGGGGAGAAAAACGAGTGAAGGAGCAGAAAGAAAGAAAGGAGACAGAGGTCCACTGGACCACCAGGGATGAGGCGCAGGGAAACCTGCGGGTGGAGGAGGGCCTCGATCACCAACACTCAAGAGTGCAGGGGCAGGGGCACCTCACTTAATGGTGGAGCAGCGAGGGTGGGAGAGCAATTTCACTGACAATGAGTCAGTGGTCTTGCTCGCCTGTCCCCGCAGTGGCCGCCATTAAGTAGGGGTCGGGGAGGGCTGGACAGCTGGGAGGCAGGAGCGGGGAGGGGAGCTGGATTGGGCCGGTCGTGCTGGGGGGGGAGGGGCCGCGCGGGCAGCAGTGGCGGGGAAAGGTAAAGGGAGGAAAGAAGGGATAAAGAAAAAAGGGAAAATAAGCAGAAATAAGGCACAGAAGAGCAGAGATGCAGAAAAGAGCAGAAAGGTGAAAGATAGAAAGGGTAAAAAAACGAGTGAAAACGAGTTAAGGAGCAGAGGGAGAGAAAGGGAAAATGGGCAGAAATAAGGCACAAAAGAGCAGAGGTGCAGAAAGGTGAAAGATAGAAAGGGGAAAAAACGAGTGAAAACGAGTGAAGGAGCAGAGGGAGAGAAAGGGAAATGGGCAGAAATAAGGCGCAAAAGAGCAGAGGTGCAGAAAGGTGAAAGATAGAAAGGGGAGAAAAACGAGTGAAGGAGCAGAAAGAAAGAAAGGAGACAGAGGTCAACCGGACCACAAGGGATGAGGCGCAGGGAAACCTGCGGGTGGAGGAGGGCCTCGATCACCAACACTCAAGAGTGCAGGGGCAGGGGCACCTCACTTAATGGTGGAGCTGCGAGGGTGGGAGAGCAATTTCACTGACAATGAGTCAGTGGTCTTGCTCGCCTGTCCCCGCAGTGGCCGCCATTAAGTAGGGGTCGGGGAGGGCTGGACAGCTGGGAGGCAGGAGCGGGGAGGGGAGCTGGATTGGGCCGGTCGTGCTGGGGGGGGAGGGGCCGCGGGGGCAGCAGCGGCGGGGAAAGGTAAAGGGAGGAAAGAAGGGATAAAGAAAAAAGGGAAAATAAGCAGAAATAAGGCACAGAAGAGCAGAGATGCAGAAAAGAGCAGAAAGGTGAAAGATAGAAAGGGTAAAAAAACGAGTGAAAACGAGTGAAGGAGCAGAGGGAGAGAAAGGGAAAATGGGCAGAAATAAGGCACAAAAGAGCAGAGGTGCAGAAAGGTGAAAGATAGAAAGGGGAAAAAACGAGTGAAAACGAGTGAAGGAGCAGAGGGAGAGAAAGGGAAATGGGCAGAAATAAGGCGCAAAAGAGCAGAGGTGCAGAAAGGTGAAAGATAGAAAGGGGAGAAAAACGAGTGAAGGAGCAGAAAGAAAGAAAGGAGACAGAGGTCCACTGGACCACCAGGGATGAGGCGCAGGGAAACCTGCGGGTGGAGGAGGGCCTCGATCACGAACAGTCAAGAGTGCAGGGGCAGGGGCACCTCACTTAATGGTGGAGCTGCGAGGGTGGGAGAGCAATTTCACTGACAATGAGTCAGTGGTCTTGCTCGCCTGTCCCCGCAGTGGCTGCCATTAAGTAGGGGTCGGGGAGGGCTGGACAGCTGGGAGGCAGGAGCGGGGAGGGGAGCTGGATTGGGCCGGTCGTGCTGGGGGGGGAGGGGCCGCGGGGGCAGCAGCGGCGGGGAAAGGTAAAGGGAGGAAAGAAGGGATAAAGAAAAAAGGGAAAATAAGCAGAAATAAGGCACAGAAGAGCAGAGATGCAGAAAAGAGCAGAAAGGTGAAAGATAGAAAGGGTAAAAAAACGAGTGAAAACGAGTGAAGGAGCAGAGGGAGAGAAAGGGAAAATGGGCAGAAATAAGGCACAAAAGAGCAGAGGTGCAGAAAGGTGAAAGATAGAAAGGGGAAAAAACGAGTGAAAACGAATGAAGGAGCAGAGGGAGAGAAAGGGAAATGGGCAGAAATAAGGCGCAAAAGAGCAGAGGTGCAGAAAGGTGAAAGATAGAAAGGGGAGAAAAACGAGTGAAGGAGCAGAAAGAAAGAAAGGAGACAGAGGTCCACTGGACCACCAGGGATGAGGCGCAGGGAAACCTGCGGGTGGAGGAGGGCCTCGATCACCAACACTCAAGAGTGCAGGGGCAGGGGCACCTCACTTAATGGTGGAGCTGCGAGGGTGGGAGAGCAATTTCACTGACAATGAGTCAGTGGTCTTGCTCGCCTGTCCCCGCATTGGCCGCCATTAAGTAGGGGTCGGGGAGGGCTGGACAGCTGGGAGGCGGGAGCGGGGAGGGGAGCTGGATTGGGCCGGTCGTGCTGGGGGGGGGGAGGGGCCGCGGGGGCAGCAGCGGCGGGGAAAGGTAAAGGGAGGAAAGAAGGGATAAAGAAAAAAGGGAAAATAAGCAGAAATAAGGCACAGAAGAGCAGAGATGCAGAAAAGAGCAGAAAGGTGAAAGATAGAAAGGGTAAAAAAACGAGTGAAAACGAGTGAAGGAGCAGAGGGAGAGAAAGGGAAAATGGGCAGAAATAAGGCACAAAAGAGCAGAGGTGCAGAAAGGTGAAAGATAGAAAGGGGAAAAAACGAGTGAAAACGAGTGAAGGAGCAGAGGGAGAGAAAGGGAAATGGGCAGAAATAAGGCGCAAAAGAGCAGAGGTGCAGAAAGGTGAAAGATAGAAAGGGGAGAAAAACGAGTGAAGGAGCAGAAAGAAAGAAAGGAGACAGAGGTCCACTGGACCACCAGGGATGAGGCGCAGGGAAACCTGCGGGTGGAGGAGGGCCTCGATCACCAACACTCAAGAGTGCAGGGGCAGGGGCACCTCACTTAATGGTGGAGCTGCGAGGGTGGGAGAGCAATTTCACTGACAATGAGTCAGTGGTCTTGCTCGCCTGTCCCCGCAGTGGCCGCCATTAAGTAGGGGTCGGGGAGGGCTGGACAGCTGGGAGGCAGGAGCGGGGAGGGGAGCTGGATTGGGCCGGTCGTGCTGGAGGGGGGGAGGGGCCGCGGGGGCAGCAGCGGCGGGGAAAGGTAAAGGGAGGAAAGAAGGGATAAAGAAAAAAGGGACAATAAGCAGAAATAAGGCACAGAAGAGCAGAGATGCAGAAAAGAGCAGAAAGGTGAAAGATAGAAAGGGTAAAAAAACGAGTGAAAACGAGTGAAGGAGCAGAGGGACAGAAAGGGAAAATGGGCAGAAATAAGGCACAAAAGAGCAGAGGTGCAGAAAGGTGAAAGATAGAAAGGGGAAAAAACGAGTGAAGGAGCAGAGGGAGAGAAAGGGAAATGGGCAGAAATAAGGCGCAAAAGAGCAGAGGTGCAGAAAGGTGAAAGATAGAAAGGGGAGAAAAACGAGTGAAGGAGCAGAAAGAAAGAAAGGAGACAGAGGTCCACTGGACCACCAGGGATGAGGCGCAGGGAAACCTGCGGGTGGAGGAGGGCCTCGATCACCAACACTCAAGAGTGCAGGGGCAGGGGCACCTCACTTAATGGTGGAGCTGCGAGGGTGGGAGAGCAATTTCACTGACAATGAGTCAGTGGTCTTGCTCGCCTGTCCCCGCAGTGGCCGCCATTAAGTAGGGGTCGGGGAGGGCTGGACAGCTGGGAGGCAGGAGCGGGGAGGGGAGCTGGATTGGGCCGGTCGTGCTGGGGGGGAGGGGCCGCAGGGGCAGCAGCGGCGGGGAAAGGTAAAGGGAGGAAAGAAGGGATAAAGAAAAAAGGGAAAATAAACAGAAATAAGGCACAGAAGAGCAGAGATGCAGAAAAGAGCAGAAAGGTGAAAGATAGAAAGGGTAAAAAAACGAGTGAAAACGAGTGAAGGAGCAGAGGGAGAGAAAGGGAAAATGGGCAGAAATAAGGCACAAAAGAGCAGAGGTGCAGAAAGGTGAAAGATAGAAAGGGGAAAAAACGAGTGAAAACGAGTGAAGGAGCAGAGGGAGAGAAAGGGAAATGGGCAGAAATAAGGCGCAAAAGAGCAGAGGTGCAGAAAGGTGAAAGATAGAAAGGGGAGAAAAACGAGTGAAGGAGCAGAAAGAAAGAAAGGAGACAGAGGTCCACTGGACCACCAGGGATGAGGCGCAGGGAAACCTGCGGGTGGAGGAGGGCCTCGATCACCAACACTCAAGAGTGCAGGGGCAGGGGCACCTCACTTAATGGTGGAGCTGCGAGGGTGGGAGAGCAATTTCACTGACAATGAGTCAGTGGTCTTGCTCGCCTGTCCCCGCAGTGGCCGCCATTAAGTAGGGGTCGGGGAGGGCTGGACAGCTGGGAGGCAGGAGCGGGGAGGGGAACTGGATTGGGCCGGTCGTGCTGGGGGGGGGGGGGGCCGCGGGGGCAGCAGCGGCGGGGAAAGGTAAAGGGAGGAAAGAAGGGATAAAGAAAAAGGGAAAATAAGCAGAAATAAGGCACAGAAGAGCAGAGATGCAGAAAAGAGCAGAAAGGTGAAAGATAGAAAGGGTAAAAAAACGAGTGAAAACGAGTGAAGGAGCAGAGGGAGAGAAAGGGAAAATGGGCAGAAATAAGGCACAAAAGAGCAGAGGTGCAGAAAGGTGAAAGATAGAAAGGGGAAAAAACGAGTGAAAACGAGTGAAGGAGCAGAGGGAGAGAAAGGGAAATGGGCAGAAATAAGGCGCAAAAGAGCAGAGGTGCAGAAAGGTGAAAGATAGAAAGGGGAGAAAAACGAGTGAAGGAGCAGAAAGAAAGAAAGGAGACAGAGGTCCACTGGACCACCAGGGATGAGGCGCAGGGAAACCTGCGGGTGGAGGAGGGCCTCGATCACCAACACTCAAGAGTGCAGGGGCAGGGGCACCTCACTTAATGGTGGAGCAGCGAGGGTGGGAGAGCAATTTCACTGACAATGAGTCAGTGGTCTTGCTCGCCTGTCCCCGCAGTGGCCGCCATTAAGTAGGGGTCGGGGAGGGCTGGACAGCTGGGAGGCAGGAGCGGGGAGGGGAGCTGGATTGGGCCGGTCGTGCTGGGGGGGGAGGGGCCGCGCGGGCAGCAGTGGCGGGGAAAGGTAAAGGGAGGAAAGAAGGGATAAAGAAAAAAGGGAAAATAAGCAGAAATAAGGCACAGAAGAGCAGAGATGCAGAAAAGAGCAGAAAGGTGAAAGATAGAAAGGGTAAAAAAACGAGTGAAAACGAGTTAAGGAGCAGAGGGAGAGAAAGGGAAAATGGGCAGAAATAAGGCACAAAAGAGCAGAGGTGCAGAAAGGTGAAAGATAGAAAGGGGAAAAACGAGTGAAAACGAGTGAAGGAGCAGAGGGAGAGAAAGGGAAATGGGCAGAAATAAGGCGCAAAAGAGCAGAGGTGCAGAAAGGTGAAAGATAGAAAGGGGAGAAAAACGAGTGAAGGAGCAGAAAGAAAGAAAGGAGACAGAGGTCAACCGGACCACCAGGGATGAGGCGCAGGGAAACCTGCGGGTGGAGGAGGGCCTCGATCACCAACACTCAAGAGTGCAGGGGCAGGGGCACCTCACTTAATGGTGGAGCTGCGAGGGTGGGAGAGCAATTTCACTGACAATGAGTCAGTGGTCTTGCTCGCCTGTCCCCGCAGTGGCCGCCATTAAGTAGGGGTCGGGGAGGGCTGGACAGCTGGGAGGCAGGAGCGGGGAGGGGAGCTGGATTGGGCCGGTCGTGCTGGGGGGGGAGGGGCCGCGGGGGCAGCAGCGGCGGGGAAAGGTAAAGGGAGGAAAGAAGGGATAAAGAAAAAAGGGAAAATAAGCAGAAATAAGGCACAGAAGAGCAGAGATGCAGAAAAGAGCAGAAAGGTGAAAGATAGAAAGGGTAAAAAAACGAGTGAAAACGAGTGAAGGAGCAGAGGGAGAGAAAGGGAAAATGGGCAGAAATAAGGCACAAAAGAGCAGAGGTGCAGAAAGGTGAAAGATAGAAAGGGGAAAAAACGAGTGAAAACGAGTGAAGGAGCAGAGGGAGAGAAAGGGAAATGGGCAGAAATAAGGCGCAAAAGAGCAGAGGTGCAGAAAGGTGAAAGATAGAAAGGGGAGAAAAACGAGTGAAGGAGCAGAAAGAAAGAAAGGAGACAGAGGTCCACTGGACCACCAGGGATGAGGCGCAGGGAAACCTGCGGGTGGAGGAGGGCCTCGATCACGAACAGTCAAGAGTGCAGGGGCAGGGGCACCTCACTTAATGGTGGAGCTGCGAGGGTGGGAGAGCAATTTCACTGACAATGAGTCAGTGGTCTTGCTCGCCTGTCCCCGCAGTGGCCGCCATTAAGTAGGGGTCGGGGAGGGCTGGACAGCTGGGAGGCAGGAGCGGGGAGGGGAGCTGGATTGGGCCGGTCGTGCTGGGGGGGGAGGGGCCGCGGGGGCAGCAGCGGCGGGGAAAGGTAAAGGGAGGAAAGAAGGGATAAAGAAAAAAGGGAAAATAAGCAGAAATAAGGCACAGAAGAGCAGAGATGCAGAAAAGAGCAGAAAGGTGAAAGATAGAAAGGGTAAAAAAACGAGTGAAAACGAGTGAAGGAGCAGAGGGAGAGAAAGGGAAAATGGGCAGAAATAAGGCACAAAAGAGCAGAGGTGCAGAAAGGTGAAAGATAGAAAGGGGAAAAAACGAGTGAAAACGAATGAAGGAGCAGAGGGAGAGAAAGGGAAATGGGCAGAAATAAGGCGCAAAAGAGCAGAGGTGCAGAAAGGTGAAAGATAGAAAGGGGAGAAAAACGAGTGAAGGAGCAGAAAGAAAGAAAGGAAACAGAGGTCCACTGGACCACCAGGGATGAGGCGCAGGGAAACCTGCGGGTGGAGGAGGGCCTCGATCACCAACACTCAAGAGTGCAGGGGCAGGGGCACCTCACTTAATGGTGGAGCTGCGAGGGTGGGAGAGCAATTTCACTGACAATGAGTCAGTGGTCTTGCTCGCCTGTCCCCGCATTGGCCGCCATTAAGTAGGGGTCGGGGAGGGCTGGACAGCTGGGAGGCGGGAGCGGGGAGGGGAGCTGGATTGGGCCGGTCGTGCTGGGGGGGGGGAGGGGCCGCGGGGGCAGCAGCGGCGGGGAAAGGTAAAGGGAGGAAAGAAGGGATAAAGAAAAAAGGGAAAATAAGCAGAAATAAGGCACAGAAGAGCAGAGATGCAGAAAAGAGCAGAAAGGTGAAAGATAGAAAGGGTAAAAAAACGAGTGAAAACGAGTGAAGGAGCAGAGGGAGAGAAAGGGAAAATGGGCAGAAATAAGGCACAAAAGAGCAGAGGTGCAGAAAGGTGAAAGATAGAAAGGGGAAAAAACGAGTGAAAACGAGTGAAGGAGCAGAGGGAGAGAAAGGGAAATGGGCAGAAATAAGGCGCAAAAGAGCAGAGGTGCAGAAAGGTGAAAGATAGAAAGGGGAGAAAAACGAGTGAAGGAGCAGAAAGAAAGAAAGGAGACAGAGGTCCACTGGACCACCAGGGATGAGGCGCAGGGAAACCTGCGGGTGGAGGAGGGCCTCGATCACCAACACTCAAGAGTGCAGGGGCAGGGGCACCTCACTTAATGGTGGAGCTGCGAGGGTGGGAGAGCAATTTCACTGACAATGAGTCAGTGGTCTTGCTCGCCTGTCCCCGCAGTGGCCGCCATTAAGTAGGGGTCGGGAGGGCTGGACAGCTGGGAGGCAGGAGCGGGGAGGGGAGCTGGATTGGGCCGGTCGTGCTGGAGGGGGGGAGGGGCCGCGGGGGCAGCAGCGGCGGGGAAAGGTAAAGGGAGGAAAGAAGGGATAAAGAAAAAAGGGACAATAAGCAGAAATAAGGCACAGAAGAGCAGAGATGCAGAAAAGAGCAGAAAGGTGAAAGATAGAAAGGGTAAAAAAACGAGTGAAAACGAGTGAAGGAGCAGAGGGACAGAAAGGGAAAATGGGCAGAAATAAGGCACAAAAGAGCAGAGGTGCAGAAAGGTGAAAGATAGAAAGGGGAAAAAACGAGTGAAGGAGCAGAGGGAGAGAAAGGGAAATGGGCAGAAATAAGGCGCAAAAGAGCAGAGGTGCAGAAAGGTGAAAGATAGAAAGGGGAGAAAAACGAGTGAAGGAGCAGAAAGAAAGAAAGGAGACAGAGGTCCACTGGACCACCAGGGATGAGGCGCAGGGAAACCTGCGGGTGGAGGAGGGCCTCGATCACCAACACTCAAGAGTGCAGGGGCAGGGGCACCTCACTTAATGGTGGAGCTGCGAGGGTGGGAGAGCAATTTCACTGACAATGAGTCAGTGGTCTTGCTCGCCTGTCCCCGCAGTGGCCGCCATTAAGTAGGGGTCGGGGAGGGCTGGACAGCTGGGAGGCAGGAGCGGGGAGGGGAGCTGGATTGGGCCGGTCGTGCTGGGGGGGAGGGGCCGCAGGGGCAGCAGCGGCGGGGAAAGGTAAAGGGAGGAAAGAAGGGATAAAGAAAAAAGGGAAAATAAACAGAAATAAGGCACAGAAGAGCAGAGATGCAGAAAAGAGCAGAAAGGTGAAAGATAGAAAGGGTAACAAAACGAGTGAAAACGAGTGAAGGAGCAGAGGGAGAGAAAGGGAAAATGGGCAGAAATAAGGCACAAAAGAGCAGAGGTGCAGAAAGGTGAAAGATAGAAAGGGGAAAAAACGAGTGAAAACGAGTGAAGGAGCAGAGGGAGAGAAAGGGAAATGGGCAGAAATAAGGCGCAAAAGAGCAGAGGTGCAGAAAGGTGAAAGATAGAAAGGGGAGAAAAACGAGTGAAGGAGCAGAAAGAAAGAAAGGAGACAGAGGTCCACTGGACCACCAGGGATGAGGCGCAGGGAAACCTGCGGGTGGAGGAGGGCCTCGATCACCAACACTCAAGAGTGCAGGGGCAGGGGCACCTCACTTAATGGTGGAGCTGCGAGGGTGGGAGAGCAATTTCACTGACAATGAGTCAGTGGTCTTGCTCGCCTGTCCCCGCAGTGGCCGCCATTAAGTAGGGGTCGGGGAGGGCTGGACAGCTGGGAGGCAGGAGCGGGGAGGGGAACTGGATTGGGCCGGTCGTGCTGGGGGGGGGGGGGCCGCGGGGGCAGCAGCGGCGGGGAAAGGTAAAGGGAGGAAAGAAGGGATAAAGAAAAAGGGAAAATAAGCAGAAATAAGGCACAGAAGAGCAGAGATGCAGAAAAGAGCAGAAAGGTGAAAGATAGAAAGGGTAAAAAAACGAGTGAAAACGAGTGAAGGAGCAGAGGGAGAGAAAGGGAAAATGGGCAGAAATAAGGCACAAAAGAGCAGAGGTGCAGAAAGGTGAAAGATAGAAAGGGGAAAAAACGAGTGAAAACGAGTGAAGGAGCAGAGGGAGAGAAAGGGAAATGGGCAGAAATAAGGCGCAAAAGAGCAGAGGTGCAGAAAGGTGAAAGATAGAAAGGGGAGAAAAACGAGTGAAGGAGCAGAAAGAAAGAAAGGAGACAGAGGTCCACTGGACCACCAGGGATGAGGCGCAGGGAAACCTGCGGGTGGAGGAGGGCCTCGATCACCAACACTCAAGAGTGCAGGGGCAGGGGCACCTCACTTAATGGTGGAGCAGCGAGGGTGGGAGAGCAATTTCACTGACAATGAGTCAGTGGTCTTGCTCGCCTGTCCCCGCAGTGGCCGCCATTAAGTAGGGGTCGGGGAGGGCTGGACAGCTGGGAGGCAGGAGCGGGGAGGGGAGCTGGATTGGGCCGGTCGTGCTGGGGGGGGAGGGGCCGCGCGGGCAGCAGTGGCGGGGAAAGGTAAAGGGAGGAAAGAAGGGATAAAGAAAAAAGGGAAAATAAGCAGAAATAAGGCACAGAAGAGCAGAGATGCAGAAAAGAGCAGAAAGGTGAAAGATAGAAAGGGTAAAAAAACGAGTGAAAACGAGTTAAGGAGCAGAGGGAGAGAAAGGGAAAATGGGCAGAAATAAGGCACAAAAGAGCAGAGGTGCAGAAAGGTGAAAGATAGAAAGGGGAAAAAACGAGTGAAAACGAGTGAAGGAGCAGAGGGAGAGAAAGGGAAATGGGCAGAAATAAGGCGCAAAAGAGCAGAGGTGCAGAAAGGTGAAAGATAGAAAGGGGAGAAAAACGAGTGAAGGAGCAGAAAGAAAGAAAGGAGACAGAGGTCAACCGGACCACCAGGGATGAGGCGCAGGGAAACCTGCGGGTGGAGGAGGGCCTCGATCACCAACACTCAAGAGTGCAGGGGCAGGGGCACCTCACTTAATGGTGGAGCTGCGAGGGTGGGAGAGCAATTTCACTGACAATGAGTCAGTGGTCTTGCTCGCCTGTCCCCGCAGTGGCCGCCATTAAGTAGGGGTCGGGGAGGGCTGGACAGCTGGGAGGCAGGAGCGGGGAGGGGAGCTGGATTGGGCCGGTCGTGCTGGAGGGGGGGAGGGGCCGCGGGGGCAGCAGCGGCGGGGAAAGGTAAAGGGAGGAAAGAAGGGATAAAGAAAAAAGGGAAAATAAGCAGAAATAAGGCACAGAAGAGCAGAGATGCAGAAAAGAGCAGAAAGGTGAAAGATAGAAAGGGTAATAAAACGAGTGAAAACGAGTGAAGGAGCAGAGGGAGAGAAAGGGAAAATGGGCAGAAATAAGGCACAAAAGAGCAGAGGTGCAGAAAGGTGAAAGATAGAAAGGGGAAAAAACCGAGTGAAAACGAGTGAAGGAGCAGAGGGAGAGAAAGGGAAATGGGCAGAAATAAGGCGCAAAAGAGCAGAGGTGCAGAAAGGTGAAAGATAGAAAGGGGAGAAAAACGAGTGAAGGAGCAGAAAGAAAGAAAGGAGACAGAGGTCCACTGGACCACCAGGGATGAGGCGCAGGGAAACCTGCGGGTGGAGGAGGGCCTCGATCACCAACACTCAAGAGTGCAGGGGCAGGGGCACCTCACTTAATGGTGGAGCTGCGAGGGTGGGAGAGCAATTTCACTGACAATGAGTCAGTGGTCTTGCTCGCCTGTCCCCGCAGTGGCCGCCATTAAGTAGGGGTCGGGGAGGGCTGGACAGCTGGGAGGCAGGAGCGGGGAGGGGAGCTGGATTGGGCAGGTCGTGCTGGAGAGGGGAGGGGCCGCGGGGGCAGCAGCGGCGGGGAAAGGTAAAGGGAGGAAAGAAGGGATAAAGAAAAAAAGGAAAATAAGCAGAAATAAGGCACAGAAGAGCAGAGATGCAGAAAAGAGCAGAAAGGTGAAAGATAGAAAGGGTAAAAAAACGAGTGAAAACGAGTGAAGGAGCATAGGGAGAGAAAGGGAAAATGGGCAAAAATAAGGCACAAAAGAGCAGAGGTGCAGAAAGGTGAAAGATAGAAAGGGGAAAAAACGAGTGAAAACGAGTGAAGGAGCAGAGGGAGAGAAAGGGAAATGGGCAGAAATAAGGCGCAAAAGAGCAGAGGTGCAGAAAGGTGAAAGATAGAAAGGGGAGAAAAACGAGTGAAGGAGCAGAAAGAAAGAAAGGAGACAGAGGTCCACTGGACCACCAGGGATGAGGCGCAGGGAAACCTGCTGGTGGAGGAGGGCCTCGATCACCAACACTCAAGAGTGCAGGGGCAGGGGCACCTCACTTAATGGTGGAGCTGCGAGGGTGGGAGAGCAATTTCACTGACAATGAGTCAGTGGTCTTGCTCGCCTGTCCCCGCAGTGGCCGCCATTAAGTAGGGGTCGGGGAGGGCTGGACAGCTGGGAGGCAGGAGCGGGGAGCGGAGCTGGATTGGGCCGGTCGTGCTGGGGGGGGAGGGGCCGCGGGGGCAGCAGCGGCGGGGAAAGGTAAAGGGAGGAAAGAAGGGATAAAGAAAAAAGGGAAAATAAGCAGAAATAAGGCACAGAAGAGCAGAGATGCAGAAAAGAGCAGAAAGGTGAAAGATAGAAAGGGTAAAAAAACGAGTGAAAACGAGTGAAGGAGCAGAGGGAGAGAAAGGGAAAATGGGCAGAAATAAGGCACAAAAGAGCAGAGGTGCAGAAAGGTGAAAGATAGAAAGGGGAAAAAACGAGTGAAAACGAGTGAAGGAGCAGAGGGAGAGAAAGGGAAATGGGCAGAAATAAGGCGCAAAAGAGCAGAGGTGCAGAAAGGTGAAAGATAGAAAGGGGAGAAAAACGAGTGAAGGAGCAGAAAGAAAGAAAGGAGACAGAGGTCAACTGGACCACCAGGGATGAGGCGCAGGGAAACCTGCGGGTGGAGGAGGGCCTCGATCACCAACACTCAAGAGTGCAGGGGCAGGGGCACCTCACTTAATGGTGGAGCTGCGAGGGTGGGAGAGCAATTTCACTGACAATAAGTCAGTGGTCTTGCTCGCCTGTCCACGCAGTGGCCGCCATTAAGTAGGGGTCGGGGAGGGCTGGACAGCTGGGAGGCAGGAGCGGGGAGGGGAGCTGGATTGGGCCGGTCGTGCTGGAGGGGGGGGGGCCGCGGGGGCAGCAGCGGCGGGGAAAGGTAAAGGGAGGAAAGAAGGGATAAAGAAAAAAGGGAAAATAAGCAGAAATAAGGCACAGAAGAGCAGAGATGCAGAAAAGAGCAGAAAGGTGAAAGATAGAAAGAGTAAAAAAACGAGTGAAAACGAGTGAAGGAGCAGAGGGAGAGAAAGGGAAAATGGGCAGAAATAAGGCACAAAAGAGCAGAGGTGCAGAAAGGTGAAAGATAGAAAGGGGAAAAAACCGAGTGAAAACGAGTGAAGGAGCAGAGGGAGAGAAAGGGAAATGGGCAGAAATAAGGCGCAAAAGAGCAGAGGTGCAGAAAGGTGAAAGATAGAAAGGGGAGAAAAACGAGTGAAGGAGCAGAAAGAAAGAAAGGAGACAGAGGTCCACTGGACCACCAGGGATGAGGCGCAGGGAAACCTGCGGGTGGAGGAGGGCCTCGATCACCAACACTCAAGAGTGCAGGGGCAGGGGCACCTCACTTAATGGTGGAGCTGCGAGGGTGGGAGAGCAATTTCACTGACAATGAGTCAGTGGTCTTGCTCGCCTGTCCCCGCAGTGGCCGCCATTAAGTAGGGGTCGGGGAGGGCTGGACAGCTGGGAGGCAGGAGCGGGGAGGGGAGCTGGATTGGGCAGGTCGTGCTGGAGGGGGGGAGGGGCCGCGGGGGCAGCAGCGGCGGGGAAAGGTAAAGGGAGGAAAGAAGGGATAAAGAAAAAAGGGAAAATAAGCAGAAATAAGGCACAGAAGAGCAGAGATGCAGAAAAGAGCAGAAAGGTGAAAGATAGAAAGGGTAAAAAAACGAGTGAAAACGAGTGAAGGAGCATAGGGAGAGAAAGGGAAAATGGGCAAAAATAAGGCACAAAAGAGCAGAGGTGCAGAAAGGTGAAAGATAGAAAGGGGAAAAAAACGAGTGAAAACGAGTGAAGGAGCAGAGGGAGAGAAAGGGAAATGGGCAGAAATAAGGCGCAAAAGAGCAGAGGTGCAGAAAGGTGAAAGATAGAAAGGGGAGAAAAACGAGTGAAGGAGCAGAAAGAAAGAAAGGAGAC
Organism: Lissotriton helveticus; assembly: GCF_964261635.1. Lineage (NCBI taxonomy): Eukaryota > Metazoa > Chordata > Amphibia > Caudata > Salamandridae > Lissotriton > Lissotriton helveticus. The sequence goes on from NC_136071.1 coordinate 240,231,572, forward strand.
AGAGGTCCACTGGACCACCAGGGATGAGGCGCAGGGAAACCTGCGGGTGGAGGAGGGCCTCGATCACCAACACTCAAGAGTGCAGGGGCAGGGGCACCTCACTTAATGGTGGAGCTGCGAGGGTGGGAGAGCAATTTCACTGACAATGAGTCAGTGGTCTTGCTCGCCTGTCCCCGCAGTGGCCGCCATTAAGTAGGGGTCGGGGAGGGCTGGACAGCTGGGAGGCAGGAGCGGGGAGCGGAGCTGGATTGGGCCGGTCGTGCTGGGGGGGGAGGGGCCGCGGGGGCAGCAGCGGCGGGGAAAGGTAAAGGGAGGAAAGAAGGGATAAAGAAAAAAGGGAAAATAAGCAGAAATAAGGCACAGAAGAGCAGAGATGCAGAAAAGAGCAGAAAGGTGAAAGATAGAAAGGGTAAAAAAATGAGTGAAAACGAGTGAAGGAGCAGAGGGAGAGAAAGGGAAAACGGGCAGAAATAAGGCACAAAAGAGCAGAGGTGCAGAAAGGTGAAAGATAGAAAGGGGAAAAAAACGAGTGAAAACGAGTGAAGGAGCAGAGGGAGAGAAAGGGAAATGGGCAGAAATAAGGCGCAAAAGAGCAGAGGTGCAGAAAGGTGAAAGATAGAAAGGGGAGAAAAACGAGTGAAGGAGCAGAAAGAAAGAAAGGAGACAGAGGTCCACTGGACCACCAGGGATGAGGCGCAGGGAAACCTGCGGGTGGAGGAGGGCCTCGATCACCAACACTCAAGAGTGCAGGGGCAGGGGCACCTCACTTAATGGTGGAGCTGCGAGGGTGGGAGAGCAATTTCACTGACAATGAGTCAGTGGTCTTGCTCGCCTGTCCCCGCATTGGCCGCCATTAAGTAGGGGTCGGGGAGGGCTGGACAGCTGGGAGGCGGGAGCGGAGCTGGATTGGGCCGGTCGTGCTGGGGGGGGGGAGGGGCCGCGGAGGCAGCAGTGGCGGGGAAAGGTAAAGGGAGGAAAGAAGGGATAAAGAAAAAAGGGAAAATAAGCAGAAATAAGGCACAGAAGAGCAGAGATGCAGAAAAGAGCAGAAAGGTGAAAGATAGAAAGGGTAAAAAAACGAGTGAAAACGAGTGAAGGAGCAGAGGGAGAGAAAGGGAAAATGGGCAGAAATAAGGCACAAAAGAGCAGAGGTGCAGAAAGGTGAAAGATAGAAAGGGGAAAAAACGAGTGAAAACGAGTGAAGGAGCAGAGGGAGAGAAAGGGAAATGGGCAGAAATAAGGCGCAAAAGAGCAGAGGTGCAGAAAGGTGAAAGATAGAAAGGGGAGAAAAACGAGTGAAGGAGCAGAAAGAAAGAAAGGAGACAGAGGTCCACTGGACCACCAGGGATGAGGCGCAGGGAAACCTGCGGGTGGAGGAGGGCCTCGATCACCAACACTCAAGAGTGCAGGGGCAGGGGCACCTCACTTAATGGTGGAGCTGCGAGGGTGGGAGAGCAATTTCACTGACAATGAGTCAGTGGTCTTGCTCGCCTGTCCCCGCAGTGGCCGCCATTAAGTAGGGGTCGGGGAGGGCTGGACAGCTGGGAGGCAGGAGCGGGGAGGGGAGCTGGATTGGGCCGGTCGTGCTGGAGGGGGGGAGGGGCCGCGGGGGCAGCAGCGGCGGGGAAAGGTAAAGGGAGGAAAGAAGGGATAAAGAAAAAAGGGACAATAAGCAGAAATAAGGCACAGAAGAGCAGAGATGCAGAAAAGAGCAGAAAGGTGAAAGATAGACAGGGTAAAAAAACGAGTGAAAACGAGTGAAGGAGCAGAGGGACAGAAAGGGAAAATGGGCAGAAATAAGGCACAAAAGAGCAGAGGTGCAGAAAGGTGAAAGATAGAAAGGGGAAAAAACGAGTGAAGGAGCAGAGGGAGAGAAAGGGAAATGGGCAGAAATAAGGCGCAAAAGAGCAGAGGTGCAGAAAGGTGAAAGATAGAAAGGGGAGAAAAACGAGTGAAGGAGCAGAAAGAAAGAAAGGAGACAGAGGTCCACTGGACCACCAGGGATGAGGCGCAGGGAAACCTGCGGGTGGAGGAGGGCCTCGATCACCAACACTCAAGAGTGCAGGGGCAGGGGCACCTCACTTAATGGTGGAGCTGCGAGGGTGGGAGAGCAATTTCACTGACAATGAGTCAGTGGTCTTGCTCGCCTGTCCCCGCAGTGGCCGCCATTAAGTATGGGTCGGGGAGGGCTGGACAGCTGGGAGGCAGGAGCGGGGAGGGGAGCTGGATTGGGCCGGTCGTGCTGGGGGGGGAGGGGCCGCGGGGGCAGCAGCGGCGGGGAAAGGTAAAGGGAGGAAAGAAGGGATAAAGAAAAAAGGGAAAATAAGCAGAAATAAGGCACAGAAGAGCAGAGATGCAGAAAAGAGCAGAAAGGTGAAAGATAGAAAGGGTAAAAAAACGAGTGAAAACGAGTGAAGGAGCAGAGGGAGAGAAAGGGAAAATGGGCAGAAATAAGGCACAAAAGAGCAGAGGTGCAGAAAGGTGAAAGATAGAAAGGGGAAAAAACGAGTGAAAACGAGTGAAGGAGCAGAGGGAGAGAAAGGGAAATGGGCAGAAATAAGGCGCAAAAGAGCAGAGGTGCAGAAAGGTGAAAGATAGAAAGGGGAGAAAAACGAGTGAAGGAGCAGAAAGAAAGAAAGGAGACAGAGGTCCACTGGACCACCAGGGATGAGGCGCAGGGAAACCTGCGGGTGGAGGAGGGCCTCGATCACCAACACTCAAGAGTGCAGGGGCAGGGGCACCTCACTTAATGGTGGAGCTGCGAGGGTGGGAGAGCAATTTCACTGACAATGAGTCAGTGGTCTTGCTCGCCTGTCCCCGCAGTGGCCGCCATTAAGTAGGGGTCGGGGAGGGCTGGACAGCTGGGAGGCAGGAGCGGGGAGGGGAGCTGGATTGGGCTGGTCGTGCTGGAGGGGGGGAGGGGCCGCGGGGGCAGCAGCGGCGGGGAAAGGTAAAGGGAGGAAAGAAGGGATAAAGAAAAAAGGGAAAATAAGCAGAAATAAGGCACAGAAGAGCAAAGATGCAGAAAAGAGCAGAAAGGTGAAAGATAGAAAGGGTAAAAAAACGAGTGAAAACGAGTGAAGGAGCAGAGGGAGAGAAAGGGAAAATGGGCAGAAATAAGGCACAAAAGAGCAGAGGTGCAGAAAGGTGAAAGATAGAAAGGGGAAAAAACCGAGTGAAAACGAGTGAAGGAGCAGAGGGAGAGAAAGGGAAATGGGCAGAAATAAGGCGCAAAAGAGCAGAGGTGCAGAAAGGTGAAAGATAGAAAGGGGAGAAAAACGAGTGAAGGAGCAGAAAGAAAGAAAGGAGACAGAGGTCCACTGGACCACCAGGGATGAGGCGCAGGGAAACCTGCGGGTGGAGGAGGGCCTCGATCACCAACACTCAAGAGTGCAGGGGCAGGGGCACCTCACTTAATGGTGGAGCTGCGAGGGTGGGAGAGCAATTTCACTGACAATGAGTCAGTGGTCTTGCTCGCCTGTCCCCGCAGTGGCCGCCATTAAGTAGGGGTCGGGGAGGGCTGGACAGCTGGGAGGCAGGAGCGGGGAGGGGAGCTGGATTGGGCAGGTCGTGCTGGAGGGGGGGAGGGGCCGCGGGGGCAGCAGCGGCGGGGAAAGGTAAAGGGAGGAAAGAAGGGATAAAGAAAAAAGGGAAAATAAGCAGAAATAAGGCACAGAAGAGCAGAGATGCAGAAAAGAGCAGAAAGGTGAAAGATAGAAAGGGTAAAAAAACGAGTGAAAACGAGTGAAGGAGCATAGGGAGAGAAAGGGAAAATGGGCAAAAATAAGGCACAAAAGAGCAGAGGTGCAGAAAGGTGAAAGATAGAAAGGGGGAAAAAATGAGTGAAAACGAGTGAAGGAGCAGAGGGAGAGAAAGGGAAATGGGCAGAAATAAGGTGCAAAAGAGCAGAGGTGCAGAAAGGTGAAAGATAGAAAGGGGAGAAAAACGAGTGAAGGAGCAGAAAGAAAGAAAGGAGACAGAGGTCCACTGGACCACCAGGGATGAGGCGCAGGGAAACCTGCGGGTGGAGGAGGGCCTCGATCACCAACACTCAAGAGTGCAGGGGCAGGGGCACCTCACTTAATGGTGGAGCTGCGAGGGTGGGAGAGCAATTTCACTGACAATGAGTCAGTGGTCTTGCTCGCCTGTCCCCGCAGTGGCCGCCATTAAGTATGGGTCGGGGAGGGCTGGACAGCTGGGAGGCAGGAGCGGGGAGGGGAGCTGGATTGGGCCGGTCGTGCTGGGGGGGAGGGGCCGCGGGGGCAGCAGCGGCGGGGAAAGGTAAAGGGAGGAAAGAAGGGATAAAGAAAAAAGGGAAAATAAGCAGAAATAAGGCACAGAAGAGCAGAGATGCAGAAAAGAGCAGAAAGGTGAAAGATAGAAAGGGTAAAAAAACGAGTGAAAACGAGTGAAGGAGCAGAGGGAGAGAAAGGGAAAATGGGCAGAAATAAGGCACAAAAGAGCAGAGGTGCAGAAAGGTGAAAGATAGAAAGGGGAAAAAACGAGTGAAAACGAGTGAAGGAGCAGAGGGAGAGAAAGGGAAATGGGCAGAAATAAGGCGCAAAAGAGCAGAGGTGCAGAAAGGTGAAAGATAGAAAGGGGAGAAAAACGAGTGAAGGAGCAGAAAGAAAGAAAGGAGACAGAGGTCCACTGGACCACCAGGGATGAGGCGCAGGGAAACCTGCGGGTGGAGGAGGGCCTCGATCACCAACACTCAAGAGTGCAGGGGCAGGGGCACCTCACTTAATGGTGGAGCTGCGAGGGTGGGAGAGCAATTTCACTGACAATGAGTCAGTGGTCTTGCTCGCCTGTCCCCGCAGTGGCCGCCATTAAGTAGGGGTCGGGGAGGGCTGGACAGCTGGGAGGCAGGAGCGGGGAGGGGAACTGGATTGGGCCGGTCGTGCTGGGGGGGGGCCGCGGGGGCAGCAGCGGCGGGGAAAGGTAAAGGGAGGAAAGAAGGGATAAAGAAAAAGGGAAAATAAGCAGAAATAAGGCACAGAAGAGCAGAGATGCAGAAAAGAGCAGAAAGGTGAAAGATAGAAAGGGTAAAAAAACGAGTGAAAACGAGTGAAGGAGCAGAGGGAGAGAAAGGGAAAATGGGCAGAAATAAGGCACAAAAGAGCAGAGGTGCAGAAAGGTGAAAGATAGAAAGGGGAAAAAAACGAGTGAAAACGAGTGAAGGAGCAGAGGGAGAGAAAGGGAAATGGGCAGAAATAAGGCGCAAAAGAGCAGAGGTGCAGAAAGGTGAAAGATAGAAAGGGGAGAAAAACGAGTGAAGGAGCAGAAAGAAAGAAAGGAGACAGAGGTCCACTGGACCACCAGGGATGAGGCGCAGGGAAACCTGCGGGTGGAGGAGGGCCTCGATCACCAACACTCAAGAGTGCAGGGGCAGGGGCACCTCACTTAATGGTGGAGCTGCGAGGGTGGGAGAGCAATTTCACTGACAATGAGTCAGTGGTCTTGCTCGCCTGTCCCCGCAGTGGCCGCCATTAAGTAGGGGTCGGGGAGGGCTGGACAGCTGGGAGGCAGGAGCGGGGAGGGGAGCTGGATTGGGCCGGTCGTGCTGGGGGGGGAGGGGCCGCGGGGGCAGCAGCGGCGGGAAAAGGTAAAGGGAGGAAAGAAGGGATAAAGAAAAAAGGGAAAATAAGCAGAAATAAGGCACAGAAGAGCAGAGATGCAGAAAAGAGCAGAAAGGTGAAAGATAGAAAGGGTAAAAAAACGAGTGAAAACGAGTGAAGGAGCAGAGGGAGAGAAAGGGAAAATGGGCAGAAATAAGGCACAAAAGAGCAGAGGTGCAGAAAGGTGAAAGATAGAAAGGGGAAAAAACGAGTGAAAACGAGTGAAGGAGCAGAGGGAGAGAAAGGGAAATGGGCAGAAATAAGGCGCAAAAGAGCAGAGGTGCAGAAAGGTGAAAGATAGAAAGGGGAGAAAAACGAGTGAAGGAGCAGAAAGAAAGAAAGGAGACAGAGGTCCACTGGACCACCAGGTATGAGGCGCAGGGAAACCTGCGGGTGGAGGAGGGCCTCGATCACCAACACTCAAGAGTGCAGGGGCAGGGGCACCTCACTTAATGGTGGAGCTGCGAGGGTGGGAGAGCAATTTCACTGACAATGAGTCAGTGGTCTTGCTCGCCTGTCCCCGCAGTGGCCGCCATTAAGTAGGGGTCGGGGAGGGCTGGACAGCTGGGAGGCAGGAGCGGGGAGGGGAGCTGGATTGGGCCGGTCGTGCTGGGGGGGGGGGGCGCGGGGGCAGCAGCGGCGGGGAAAGGTAAAGGGAGGAAAGAAGGGATAAAGAAAAAAGGGAAAATAAGCAGAAATAAGGCACAGAAGAGCAGAGATGCAGAAAAGAGCAGAAAGGTGAAAGATAGAAAGGGTAAAAAAACGAGTGAAAACGAGTGAAGGAGCAGAGGGAGAGAAAGGGAAAATGGGCAGAAATAAGGCACAAAAGAGCAGAGGTGCAGAAAGGTGAAAGATAGAAAGGGGAAAAAACGAGTGAAAACGAGTGAAGGAGCAGAGGGAGAGAAAGGGAAATGGGCAGAAATAAGGCGCAAAAGAGCAGAGGTGCAGAAAGGTGAAAGATAGAAAGGGGAGAAAAACGAGTGAAGGAGCAGAAAGAAAGAAAGGAGACAGAGGTCCACTGGACCACCAGGGATGAGGCGCAGGGAAACCTGCGGGTGGAGGAGGGCCTCGATCACCAACACTCAAGAGTGCAGGGGCAGGGGCACCTCACTTAATGGTGGAGCTGCGAGGGTGGGAGAGCAATTTCACTGACAATGAGTCAGTGGTCTTGCTCGCCTGTCCCCGCAGTGGCCGCCATTAAGTAGGGGTCGGGGAGGGCTGGACAGCTGGGAGGCAGGAGCGGGGAGGGGAACTGGATTGGGCCGGTCGTGCTGGGGGGGGGGCCGCGGGGGCAGCAGCGGCGGGGAAAGGTAAAGGGAGGAAAGAAGGGATAAAGAAAAAGGGAAAATAAGCAGAAATAAGGCACAGAAGAGCAGAGATGCAGAAAAGAGCAGAAAGGTGAAAGATAGAAAGGGTAAAAAAACGAGTGAAAACGAGTGAAGGAGCAGAGGGAGAGAAAGGGAAAATGGGCAGAAATAAGGCACAAAAGAGCAGAGGTGCAGAAAGGTGAAAGATAGAAAGGGGAAAAAACGAGTGAAAACGAGTGAAGGAGCAGAGGGAGAGAAAGGGAAATGGGCAGAAATAAGGCGCAAAAGAGCAGAGGTGCAGAAAGGTGAAAGATAGAAAGGGGAGAAAAACGAGTGAAGGAGCAGAAAGAAAGAAAGGAGACAGAGGTCCACTGGACCACCAGGGATGAGGCGCAGGGAAACCTGCGGGTGGAGGAGGGCCTCGATCACCAACACTCAAGAGTGCAGGGGCAGGGGCCCCTCACTTAATGGTGGAGCTGCGAGGGTGGGAGAGCAATTTCACTGACAATGAGTCAGTGGTCTTGCTCGCCTGTCCCCGCAGTGGCCGCCATTAAGTAGGGGTCGGGGAGGGCTGGACAGCTGGGAGGCAGGAGCGGGGAGGGGAGCTGGATTGGGCCGGTCGTGCTGGGGGGGGGGGCGCGGGGGCAGCAGCGGCGGGGAAAGGTAAAGGGAGGAAAGAAGGGATAAAGAAAAAAGGGAAAATAAGCAGAAATAAGGCACAGAAGAGCAGAGATGCAGAAAAGAGCAGAAAGGTTAAAGATAGAAAGGGTAAAAAAACGAGTGAAAACGAGTGAAGGAGCAGAGGGAGAGAAAGGGAAAATGGGCAGAAATAAGGCACAAAAGAGCAGAGGTGCAGAAAGGGGAAAGATAGAAAGGGGAAAAAAACGAGTGAAAACGAGTGAAGGAGCAGAGGGAGAGAAAGGGAAATGGGCAGAAATAAGGCGCAAAAGAGCAGAGGTGCAGAAAGGTGAAAGATAGAAAGGGGAGAAAAACGAGTGAAGGAGCAGAAAGAAAGAAAGGAGACAGAGGTCCACTGGACCACCAGGGATGAGGCACAGGGAAACCTGCGGGTGGAGGAGGGCCTCGATCACCAACACTCAAGAGTGCAGGGGCAGGGGCACCTCACTTAATGGTGGAGCTGCGAGGGTGGGAGAGCAATTTCACTGACAATGAGTCAGTGGTCTTGCTCGCCTGTCCCCGCAGTGGCCGCCATTAAGTAGGGGTCGGGGAGGGCTGGACAGCTGGGAGGCAGGAGCGGGGAGGGGAGCTGGATTGGGCCGGTCGTGCTGGGGGGGGAGGGGCCGCGGGGGCAGCAGCGGCGGGGAAAGGTAAAGGGAGGAAAGAAGGGATAAAGAAAAAAGGGAAAATAAGCAGAAATAAGGCACAGAAGAGCAGAGATGCAGAAAAGAGCAGAAAGGTGAAAGATAGAAAGGGTAAAAAAACGAGTGAAAACGAGTGAAGGAGCAGAGGGAGAGAAAGGGAAAATGGGCAGAAATAAGGCACAAAAGAGCAGAGGTGCAGAAAGGTGAAAGATAGAAAGGGGAAAAAAACGAGTGAAAACGAGTGAAGGAGCAGAGGGAGAGAAAGGGAAATGGGCAGAAATAAGGCGCAAAAGAGCAGAGGTGCAGAAAGGTGAAAGATAGAAAGGGGAGAAAAACGAGTGAAGGAGCAGAAAGAAAGAAAGGAGACAGAGGTCCACTGGACCACCAGGGATGAGGCGCAGGGAAACCTGCGGGTGGAGGAGGGCCTCGATCACCAACACTCAAGAGTGCAGGGGCAGGGGCACCTCACTTAATGGTGGAGCTGCGAAGGTGGGAGAGCAATTTCACTGACAATGAGTCAGTGGTCTTGCTCGCCTGTCCCCGCAGTGGCCGCCATTAAGTAGGGGTCGGGAAGGGCTGGACAGCTGGGAGGCAGGAGCGGGGAGGGGAGCTGGATTGGGCCGGTCGTGCTGGGGGGGAGGGGCCGCGGGGGCAGCAGCGGCGGGGAAAGGTAAAGGGAGGAAAGAAGGGATAAAGAAAAAAGGGAAAATAAGCAGAAATAAGGCACAGAAGAGCAGAGATGCAGAAAAGAGCAGAAAGGTGAAAGATAGAAAGGGTAAAAAAACGAGTGAAAACGAGTGAAGGAGCAGAGGGAGAGAAAGGGAAAATGGGCAGAAATAAGGCACAAAAGAGCAGAGGTGCAGAAAGGTGAAAGATAGAAAGGGGAAAAAAACGAGTGAAAACGAGTGAAGGAGCAGAGGGAGAGAAAGGGAAATGGGCAGAAATAAGGCGCAAAAGAGCAGAGGTGCAGAAAGGTGAAAGATAGAAAGGGGAGAAAAACGAGTGAAGGAGCAGAAAGAAAGAAAGGAGACAGAGGTCCACTGGACCACCAGGGATGAGGCGCAGGGAAACCTGCGGGTGGAGGAGGGCCTCGATCACCAACACTCAAGAGTGCAGGGGCAGGGGCACCTCACTTAATGGTGGAGCTGCGAAGGTGGGAGAGCAATTTCACTGACAATGAGTCAGTGGTCTTGCTCGCCTGTCCCCGCAGTGGCCGCCATTAAGTAGGGGTCGGGAAGGGCTGGACAGCTGGGAGGCAGGAGCGGGGAGGGGAGCTGGATTGGGCCGGTCGTGCTGGGGGGGAGGGGCCGCGGGGGCAGCAGCGGCGGGGAAAGGTAAAGGGAGGAAAGAAGGGATAAAGAAAAAAGGGAAAATAAGCAGAAATAAGGCACAGAAGAGCAGAGATGCAGAAAAGAGCAGAAAGGTGAAAGATAGAAAGGGTAAAAAAAGAGTGAAAACGAGTGAAGGAGCAGAGGGAGAGAAAGGGAAAATGGGCAGAAATAAGGCACAAAAGAGCAGAGGTGCAGAAAGGTGAAAGATAGAAAGGGGAAAAAAACGAGTGAAAACGAGTGAAGGAGCAGAGGGAGAGAAAGGGAAATGGGCAGAAATAAGGCGCAAAAGAGCAGAGGTGCAGAAAGGTGAAAGATAGAAAGGGGAGAAAAACGAGTGAAGGAGCAGAAAGAAAGAAAGGAGACAGAGGTCCACTGGACCACCAGGGATGAGGCGCAGGGAAACCTGCGGGTGGAGGAGGGCCTCGATCACCAACACTCAAGAGTGCAGGGGCAGGGGCACCTCACTTAATGGTGGAGCTGCGAGGGTGGGAGAGCAATTTCACTGACAATGAGTCAGTGGTCTTGCTCGCCTGTCCCCGCAGTGGCCGCCATTAAGTAGGGGTCGGGGAGGGCTGGACAGCTGGGAGGCGGGAGCGGGGAGGGGAGCTGGATTGGGCCGGTCGTGCTGGGGGGGGAGGGGCCGCGGGGGCAGCAGCGGCGGGGAAAGGTAAAGGGAGGAAAGAAGGGATAAAGAAAAAAGGGAAAATAAGCAGAAATAAGGCACAGAAGAGCAGAGATGCAGAAAAGAGCAGAAAGGTGAAAGATAGAAAGGGTAAAAAAACGAGTGAAAACGAGTGAAGGAGCAGAGGGAGAGAAAGGGAAAATGGGCAGAAATAAGGCACAAAAGAGCAGAGGTGCAGAAAGGTGAAAGATAGAAAGGGGAAAAAAACGAGTGAAAACGAGTGAAGGAGCAGAGGGAGAGAAAGGGAAATGGGCAGAAATAAGGCGCAAAAGAGCAGAGGTGCAGAAAGGTGAAAGATAGAAAGGGGAGAAAAACGAGTGAAGGAGCAGAAAGAAAGAAAGGAGACAGAGGTCCACTGGACCACCAGGGATAAGGCGCAGGGAAACCTGCGGGTGGAGGAGGGCCTCGATCACCAACACTCAAGAGTGCAGGGGCAGGGGCACCTCACTTAATGGTGGAGCTGCGAGGGTGGGAGAGCAATTTCACTGACAATGAGTCAGTGGTCTTGCTCGCCTGTCCCCACAGTGGCCGCCATTAAGTAGGGGTCGGGGAGGGCTGGACAGCTGGGAGGCGGGAGCGGGGAGGGGAGCTGGATTGGGCCGGTCGTGCTGGGGGGGGGGGGGAGGGGCCGCGGGGGCAGCAGCGGCGGGGAAAGGTAAAGGGAGGAAAATAGGGATAAAGAAAAAAGGGAAAATAAGCAGAAATAAGGCACAGAAGAGCAGAGATGCAGAAAAGAGCAGAAAGGTGAAAGATAGAAAGGGTAAAAAAATGAGTGAAAACGAGTGAAGGAGCAGAGGGAGAGAAAGGGAAAATGGGCAGAAATAAGGCACAAAAGAGCAGAGGTGCAGAAAGGTGAAAGATAGAAAGGGGGAAAAAACGAGTGAAAACGAGTGAAGGAGCAGAGGGAGAGAAAGGGAAATGGGCAGAAATAAGGCGCAAAAGAGCAGAGGTGCAGAAAGGTGAAAGATAGAAAGGGGAGAAAAATGAGTGAAGGAGCAGAAAGAAAGAAAGGAGACAGAGGTCCACTGGACCACCAGGGATGAGGCGCAGGGAAACCTGCAGGTGGAGGAGGGCCTCGATCACCAACACTCAAGAGTGCAGGGGCAGGGGCACCTCACTTAATGGTGGAGCTGCGAGGGTGGGAGAGCAATTTCACTGACAATGAGTCAGTGGTCTTGCTCGCCTGTCCCCGCAGTGGCCGCCATTAAGTAGGGGTCGGGGAGGGCTGGATAGCTGGGAGGCGGGAGCGGGGAGGGGAGCTGGATTGGGCCGGTCGTGCTGGGGGGGGAGGGGCCGCGGGGGCAGCAGCGGCGGGGAAAGGTAATGGGAGGAAAGAAGGGATAAAGAAAAAAGGGAAAATAAGCAGAAATAAGGCACAGAAGAGCAGAGATGCAGAAAAGAGCAGAAAGGTGAAAGATAGAAAGGGTAAAAAAACGAGTGAAAACGAGTGAAGGAGCAGAGGGAGAGAAAGGGAAAATGGGCAGAAATAAGGCACAAAAGAGCAGAGGTGCAGAAAGGTGAAAGATAGAAAGGGGAAAAAACGAGTGAAAACGAGTGAAGGAGTAGAGGGAGAGAAAGGGAAATGGGCAGAAATAAGGCGCAAAAGAGCAGAGGTGCAGAAAGGTGAAAGATAGAAAGGGGAGAAAAACGAGTAAAGGATCAGAAAGAAAGAAAGGAGACAGAGGTCCACTGGACCACCAGGGATGAGGCGCAGGGAAACCTGCGGGTGGAGGAGGGCCTCAATCACCAACACTCAAGAGTGCAGGGGCAGGGGCACCTCACTTAATGGTGGAGCTGCGAGGGTGGGAGAGCAATTTCACTGACAATGAGTCAGTGGTCTTGCTCCACCACCACATCCACCACCACAACATACACCACCACCCCATCCACCGCCACATCCACCACCACCGTATCCACCTCCACCGCCGCATCCACCACCACATCTACCACCACCACATCCACCACCACCACCTCCACCACCACCACCACCACATCCACCACCACCACATCTACCCACATCCACCACCACCACATCCACCACTTCCACATCCACCACCACCACCACATCCACTACCACCACATCCACCACCAACACATCCACCACCACCACATCCACCACCACCACATACATCAACACCACATCCACCACCACCACATCCACCAACACCACATCCACCACCACCACATCCACCACATCTGTGTGTGTGTGTGTGTGTGGGTGTGGGGCTCTGTGTGTGTGTGGGTGCAAATGCAATAGGTCTCGCATTTGCGAGAGATTAAGCTATTGGCATTGTAAATGACAATGCCATTTATTTATCTGTTTTCAAAACCAACACATAAATAAAAAAATTGTCATTTACAATGCCAATAGCTCTAACTTTTGCAAAGGCGAGACCACTGCATTGTAAATGCTTGTTAAGATAGGTAACCATTGTGGGATCTACTTCTGGGGTGTCAGCTACCATAACCTGGCGATCTGGCCTTGGGCATTTCTACCGTAACCTAGCCTGTACCTCCTGGTCAAAAGCTTGAAGCAGGTGAGCCTGCATATACTCGGCCACTTCCTGGGTGGGCTGCCAGGCAGTAGATTTGCGGTGGACAATCTTGAGGGCACAAAGGTCAGGAGTTTTGGGGCATGGTCAGTATGAGGCTCTTTACACTGACGTTTACTGGGTCCCGAGGCGTCTTCTTGATCAGAGCTCTGATGAGAAGAGGAGCCTTCCTCGAACTCTTGGAAATTTTCAGAGATTGGTGCCTCATCAGAAGTGCTATAATCGTGGTCTGAATTCAGGGTGGAAGCAAACCTGGAAAAATCTGCTGCTTGGGGACCCTTGGGGGTCTTCCCACTGGCCCTGGCAGGCAATAGAGGGGTAGGCAGCCAACACTGCTGTTCAGCGTAGCCACATAGATGGCGTTTAAAGGGTTCAATGGCACGTACCAAGGCTAGGTTGACAGAATGCTGTACCCTCACATCCAATGCATTCACTAGGTCTTGCCCCAGGGACCTGAGGGTTCCTCGTACAAATAATCCTCTTCGTAATACTCTGCCATACTATGTATCTCTGCAGTGCGGGAGGAGTGCCCAGAGGAAAGACCAGGGACCAACACTTTCAGACAAGGGTGGGAACACCCTGAATCAGGAGCAATCCTGGGGAGTAGAGCCAACCCCAGACAAGTCAGTTCACAGGATCACCGAATCCAATAAATATATATCAATGTAGGGTGGAGGGAGGGCTTGTTACTCTAGGCAATGCCTATGCTGAATTTTCCAATCATGCTGAATTCTATTAATGCAGGGCGTCAGGTGAGAGCAGCCATGAGAGTCTAGGGCATAAAGAGCAGTTATACGCAGCTCCCCGCATTCTATTCAAGCCTTCCGACTGAGAAAGGCATAAAAGTGTCTGCCACGCATGTGAGGTGCTAACCTTACATTGGCATGAAAAGAGGACCGAGCGCCAGGCAGAGGCGCGTCCTTGCTCTCTTCTCCTGCTCCACTTGTATCGAGAGGCGTGCGCCGAGAGCCCCGTCAGGATGCAAAGCACTCCCCACACACAGAAACCTACCGCACGCTGCTTTACTTTGCGCACGCCCATGATAAATGTCTAACCAAGGGCCACAAATATGCATGCACAATGAGACGGCAAAGCGATGCGAGTCGCGCTAATAACTCAGCCAAACACGATCAATAAAATAGACCATTACCATTGAAGGCAAATTTTCGCTGTACTTAACTGGCTTCGAAGCAGCAAAGATAGAGGCCACAGACACTGTGAGGGGTTAATGGGGGACAGTGACTCTATGGTTGGTCATTCGTGGGAAATGTAGTTCTGTTAAAAACTTTTTTGTTATTGGCTGCTGTAAAAGTAAGTAAAGAAAAGAGAAGCATAATCGGAGCCTCCGGTTCTGACATAGAATTACAATTCTATGTCAAGATCGGAGGCTCCGATTATGCTTCTCTATTCTTTACCACTTTATTTTTCAGCAGCCATTCACAATAAACTTTAAAAAAACACTACATATCCCATGATACTCTATAATCATGTGACCAACGATAGAGTAGGTGCCCTATATAGCATCTTTCTCACATAAACATATCCTCTTTCTTTGCTTCTTCGCAGCCAGTTAAGTGCACTTCACCTTTATTACCTTTTTAGCATTGTTATGTAATGTCTTTATAGCGTTGTTGTTTAATGCTGTTCTTTAAGGGATTGCTTATCTTTATGCAAATGTATTGTATTTTAAAATCTTCCGTGGTGTAAATTCGGCGCAACCATCCTGCGTTAATTTTGCACGTTGCGGTGATGCGCCGAGTGACTGAATCGGCCAGGGCGATTGATCCTGATGGGCTCATAGGGTGGGCACAATGTACAGTCTGTCAATTGGGCAATGTCAACTGTGCCATGTCCAGCGAGAGATGAAGGTCCATTCTGCTGAAGCTGGACCCCGAGCTCGCATCCTTGGAGGCCGGTCCATTTGTGCAGAGCTCTAAAGGTTTGTTGCTACCTTCAGCAACCTGGACAAAGCACAGGGATCCCTTTGTAAGGTGTTCAGACGGGTTTTTGACAGGGCCGGACGATTTAGAGGGTGTCAGTTTGGCCGTGGGTACCAGAAGGGCCCTCAGAGGGGTTATTATCAACAACAGCGTGGAGGGTATCAGGACCCAAACAACCCCACCTTCTACCCCTCCCGCCGGGCAAACAAAAACCGCTTCAAGATGGGTCACTATGGAGGATCCGCAGGAGCCATTCAGGATTCAGGAACCACAGGTGAGACGGATTCTGTGTTCAGAAGTGGTGTTGGGTGGCATGATTCAGTTTTTTCTGCAGGCTTGGCCAGCAATCACGCAGGATGCTTGGGTCCTAGCGACTGTGCAGGGCTACAAACTAGAACTGTACAGATCTCCCAGACAGCTGTTACCCCCTGTAATGTATTTTTCCTATCACAAGCAAGATTTTCTCTCCTCCGAGGTCCAGGCCCTCCTACAAAAAAGGGCACTGGTAAGTACAGACCCTCATCCTCATGGGTTTCTTTGTTGTGTCTTCCTGGTGGAGAAGAAAGGGGGCGGCTCACAACTGGTACTAAATCTAAAGGAATTCAATGGCTGTGTGTTATACCACCGCTTCAAGCTGGAGGGCATCCATCTGTTGAGGTGTCTTCTCTGGCAGGGAGATTGGATGGTCCAGCTGGATCTGAAGGACGCATATCTTTCTATCCCCATTTTCCCACCCCACTGGCGCTTTCTGACGTTTATGTGGCAAGACGTCTGCTACGAATACAAAGTCCTCCCCTTCGGTCTGTCCTCTGCTCTGTGGTGCTTCATAAAGCTCCTACGCCCAGTAGTAGAGTTGTTGAGGGCTCAGGTGTCCGGCTAATTGTTTACATGGACAACATCATCATCATGGTGCAATGCCCTCATCTAGTGGTCACTCACCTGGACTGGTCGATCTCCCTGCTCCAGGAATTGGGTTTCATTGTGAACGCACAGAAATCAGTTCTGAACCTAACCGAAAGCATAGAGTTTCTGGGGTTTCAGATAGACTCTCTCAAATGCCACCTGATTCTTCTGCCTCAAAAGGTCAAGAATATCAAGAAGGAGTTGAGATTGATTCTGAGCAGGCAGACTGTATCATTGCGATCGATTGCCCGGGTAGTGGGGTTGCGAGCTTCATCAATACAAGCCATTTTTCTGGCCCCCTTCACTATTGTGCACTGCAGAGACTAAAAATTTGGCATCTCCGGAGAGGCCTCAAGTATGCCGAACAGGTTTTCCTCTCAGAGGAAGCGAAGTTGTAGATGTTGTGGTGGTTAGATCACATGGAGGCCTGGAATGGCAGAGCGATCTTTGGCTCAACTACGGAAATTATGATCGAGTCAGATGCCAGCTGGTGGGGTTGGGGAGCCAGCTGCGGACCAGTTTCCACGGGGGAGGGCGCTGGTCTCAAGACGACCTCTCTCTACACATCAATTGTTTGGAGCTCCTGGCGGACTCCTGTGCCATTCGCAGTCTCCCGCCGGTGAAAATGGATTGCTGCATCCTGCTGCACATGGACACGGTCTCAGCGGTTTGTTATGTGAACAAGCTGGGGGGGGACAAAATCTTGCATTCTGGTGGAGATTGCCAAAGACTTTTGGCACTTTTGCTTTCAGCATCGGATCTCAGTGGTGGCAGACTATTTTCCGGGCCAGAGCAATACAGTGGTTGATTGGCAGTCCAGACACTTGCGGGATTTCTTCGACTGGAGACTCCATCCAAGAGTTTTCCATGTATTGAATCATCTCTGGGGCTCTTGCATGATAGACCGGTTTGCCTCACGTCTGAGTCGGCAGATCCCAGCCTTCTTCAGTTGGCGCTCAGACCCAGAAGCCCTGGCCACAGATGCCTTTCTTCAAGCCTGGGCTCCCAAGCTGTGTTACACATTTCCTCCGTTCTTGATGATTCCCAGAGTGTTGGTACAAGTGCGTCATCAACGAGCAAAACTAGTGTTAGTAAAGCCCTTTTGGAGAGCATAAGCCTAGTTCCCAGTTCTCCTGGTATTGACTTGTGCCTGCCCAATACGGATTCCCTTATGTTGGAATCTCCTTCTGGATCCAGGGGGACTTCCACGTCCATTGATCTTGTCACAACACCTATCCCTAGTGGCTTGGAGAGTTTTGGGGACAGATGGAGCGCCCCAGGTCTTTCGCACAAGACTAATGAATTCATCAATCCGAAAGTTCTCCCCTTCTTGCCGGCTGATAGCCAGCAGACTGTAGTCACTGCACTTATTATGTCCAGACTTGACTATTGTAACCGCCTTTATTTTAAACATACAGGAACGTTTTTTTAATAAATTGCAACTGTTGCAAAACGCGGCAGCAAAGCTGCTCACTGGCATTCCCAAAGTTGCTTCTATTTCTAAGGAAATCAAAAAACTGCATTGGTTGCCGATTAGGAAACTGGTGCACTTTAAAGCGCTCTGCACCGTCTATAAGGCACTACAAGGCGTAGGTCAAGACTACCTGAAACGGCAAATGCAGTGGTACGTACCTGTGATGTATTCCTATAGGTACTGTATCGATTCCCCTATTCCTGACCCTGGTCTGGTTAATAATTAACTAGCAGCCAGCCAACGGTGCAAAAACCGTTATCTGATTAAGCCACACCACGGCACAGAAGCGCGTTATCTGATTAGGTCATAACGCATGCCATCTAATTAGACAAGCGATATTCCTCCAGCCCCTGATAAGGCATACGGAGTTCTCAAAACAAATCAAACCTACAGCGACCTGGGAAATTCCCATAGCCATTGTTTTGATTTCACAGAGAACTTCAGCAAAAGAATGTGCGAACGAGCCTGTTCATATGACATCCTTATTGACGTATATATGTCCATCCTTAGGTCAATCTCAGCACCTTTCAGGTATAAATATTACCGACATTGCCTTAAGCAAACACATGCGGTGGTGACGAGATCGGAGCAGCGAGACGTGCCGAGGAGCCCAGCAGAGAGCGAAGCCCACAGGCGCTGCCCCGCCTTCCTGACGCGCTGAGAACGAGACGCTGCCTTTCTCCTGCTGAGAAATCCAGCTCCGGCGCTTCCAAGCAGCCCTCGCAGGCAGCTGGAATATCAAGACCTGGGATAACAGATACCAGCCCTCCATCATTCTAGATCTCAGGTACAGAACTGAATAACCCCTTGCAGAGAATTCTCGAATCAGTCCCTTGGCAAACAAACTTAACTTAAACTGCTACTTATCTACTCCCGCCCACGTATTAGCCTTAGGTCAGGTACACTGGGGTAGGCGTGGTTAGAAGCACCAGTTGAGTATGATTAGTCAAATGTATATATGTATGTATCTATTTTATCCATTTTAAAGTATCATATGGCTTAGAAACCATATCAATGCTTTTACAGTATTATTTTATAATTCTGTCTTTACTGTATGCACTTTACTTAACTATAAGTATTACAATAATAGCGATTCATTTCTCTTGTATGAGAAAGGAGGCTGATCAATAAATAACATCTTTTATTGAACACGCCCGTCTTTTCCTTTTCTCTACAATCTGGTGAAACTAAGAATGCACTGAACTGACTGAGTAAAATAAGTTGTCTTTTGTTTTCACACGACTCTAGAGATACACTCTTGATTAGGGGAGAGCAAAGTTGTCATGTTCTATGGTTGTCAGAAACTAAATCCCTTCTTGTCTATCCAGGGAGGTTAAAATCCTCCTTGCCTATTCGAGAAAGTTTCTAGTGAACTCTGAGCTAGCTGGCAAACACAAAACTTTAAGTCTAATATCGTCGGTAGAAGACCTAGTTAACCTCTGCCCTAGGTCTATACTATTGAATATATTATTCCAATGCGCAGAGCCTATTGGGATAATAGGAACTACACTACATGGCGCCCAACGTTTGGATAGGCGATAAAACTAACGCAAGACATTAGAGTAACTCAGTCGTGCTTTTTCACACAGAACCCCTTTTTTCCCATAATACTCCAAAGACGTCTGGAGTGGGTGAAAGGTCATATCCGCCAAACCTCGCAGGAGGAGACTCCTATGTATGGTTCTTGGTTTATTCAACGTTGAAGGATACACTGTTCCAAAATATTGTGCATCTAATCTTTGTTTCCATAGAAACCTGATCTGCAAACAAACAGAATAACCTTCCTGTCAGTAAAATGACAGAAAGTGAAGAAGAAAGGGAGACAGTTAGACTAGCAGCTGAACTCCTAGTAGCAGACAATACTCTGCTGGAAAATGACCCAGATGCAATACTCATCCCGGTCAACATAAGGAAATCTATAACCCTAAAACTTATAGAAAATGGACTGACACCAAGAGGTGGTACAGTCATATTCGTAATTGAGGCACACGAATATCGGCAGACAGAGGTATTCTATTCATGGATAAACTTTCCAGCAGCAAACGCTGTAACAAAGGACTTCCACTATTACAAAATAGAGGAACCTCCTAATGAGTACACTCCTTTCGAGGAGGTGGAAATACCACTCAAATTCCAAGAGCACCTGCTCTTGTTTCATGGCGCCCTAAAACATAATAATCACATCACCAGGCTCGGTCCACTAGGTAGACCAGGAGCAACGTGGCCGGTCCTAGCCGGATATACACCACATCCAGACATTGAAGAAATGCCTGCACCAGAGCTTTTAGCACAGCTAAAACAATTAATAAAAATACATAGACAATTAGTCCAATATGTAATGCGGACTTCAACAATCCAACCAGCAATTAAAATTCCACAGCTGACCACTCATCAGGGGAACACAAATAAAATGACACCTCAGAACATACAGTCCTGTCTAGGTAAAGTACCCGCAAAACGTGAACAAATTCCTTTCTGGCTAGCACAAAAAATCACTCAAATAGAGGCGGTATTTCCAGATACCACCCCTGTTGAGAAACATAGGATTCTGACTATCTGTCTCCCAATGGGAATCGCACCACATGTGGAGGACTGTGACACTTGGGGAACAGTCTTTGCTTCCATTTACACAAAAACACATGGTGTACCATCCATGTCAGTAATACCAGATGTGCTAAAACAGATTCAAGATGAATACGGTCCAGAACCCGCTTTAACTCTCGGTATGAAACTACTGAAAGATTTCAATCAGGTCTCTGCAATATTATTAGCCAACATAAAGGGAGAAGCAGCAAATGTGGCGATTCGCCAGAGGTTAAAAGAGACAAATATAGCAGACCAACCATCTGAAATTGCCAGAATCATAGAAAAATCCTATGAAGAACTAGGAAGAGATAGTTTGGGTGGAATACCAGTGAAACCTCAACTAGTTGAAAGTCCTGAAAAGGTATTTATAAAAAATAATTTAAACACTCAAAAAAAGAGCTGGAATGGAAATAAACAATCCAATCCTAAAGAAAAAAGATTCCTGTCCAGAGGAAGGTCTCCTCGGCAGAGAGAAAGATCTCCTGATCAAGGATGCAAGTCTCCCCAAAGGGAGCCCTCTGCGAAAAAATACAACCTTAGAAATAGGGATAATATAAAAAAACCTGATAGATATCAAGATATTGATACACGTCCCTCTCAATCTTTTCAGACTTCCTCGCAGAAATCGGAAAGAAGAGGACGATCAGAACACAGGGAAGAGCACGTCAAGTCCAAAGACAAAGAACCTGCTCATCTGAATAAAAAATTACAATTTCCAAAAAAGAAGGTAGCCAGTATTAAAGTAATTAACAATGCCGAGAATACTGAGGACACAGCTGAAAAACGGAGAATGGGCTCAGACAATGCTAGACAGCGCAGCAGAAGTGAGCATAGCTCGCAAAGTCCTTATGAATCATCTGGAGACAGTGGACACGAATGAATACATTCAGGTGGAAATTGCAGATACCAGAGTTAGCAAACCTCATAAAATATATGAAATAACATTGCGTATAGAGGGGGATAAGACTAGAAAAATAAGGGGTCTATTTTGGGATAATCTCTCCAAGGGCTATGACATCCTTCTAGCTGAACGAGACTGACCTCCAGAGTTTGTCAGGGAGTGCCCACATGGCGAAGAAATAATTATGCCTGCCTTCTCAAACCATATTCCAATTCATAAAAAATATACACTTGCAAGAAAGTGGGCAGTAGCTCAAGCCCCTGCCTTATATAAAAATCATGTGGGATGGGATGAGGACTCTCCTCCTCACAAAATCCAGTTAAAATCACAACCTACTGCACAGAGGCAGTACCTGATTAAGCAAGAAGCTAAAAAACAGGTAAAAGAGATCCTAGATCAACTTGAATACCAGGGGGTGATTGAAACTTGCACCTCACAAATGAACAACCCTTTGTTTCCTGTCTCCAAACCAGACAATTCATATCGTCTTGTTTTGGACTACAGACACCTTAACTCATGTTGCAAAACATTTGCAGTACAAAACTCGCATAGTGCTGCACTAATGAATAACATAGTGCGCAAAAAATACAAAACCACATTAGACATTTCTAATGGATTCTTTTGTCAAAATATAGCACCAGAGAGCAGATATTTGACGGCGTTCTCAATAAATGGCACGCAAAAAAAATTCTGTCGTTTGCCCCAGGGGTTCAAGAACAGCCCAGGATTATTCTAAGCGAGAGTAACAGAATTACTACAAACATATGATGACGAGGCATTATCTTATGTCGACGACATCTATCTAACAGATGATGACTTGGATACTCACTTGAAGAGAGTGAACACCATAATACTTGGGTTCGCAGCAGAGGGTTACAAATTCAACTTTAAAAAGTCAAGGATTGCCCATCTAACAGTCCTGTTTTTAGGATATGAACTATCAAGTGAAGGCAAAAGCCTGGCTGACAATTTCCTAGAGAAATGTGCTGTAATCCAAGCACCTAGAACACTGAAAAACTTACAATCAATTCTAGGCTTCCTAAATTTCGGAAGAACTTACATTATAAATTATGCAGAAAGAATTAAACCTCTCTATGATCTAATAAAACCAGATTTTAAAAGAATCAACTGGACTCAAAAACACACAGAAATTTTGAGATCTTTACAAACAGATATGTTAATTAAAACAAAATTACAAACACGTGACAACACACGCAACCTTGTGATTCGAGTCATCCCAGGAAGATGCGGATTCACATATCTGACCTCTAATGAGGGAGAGAAGGTACCAATAGCATACAAATCACATTTGTACACAGAAACTGAAAAAAGGTTCAGCATTAAGGAAAGCATTGTTCATGCGGTTCAAACAGCTGTAGCAAAGGAAAAATGCCAAGCAGACGGTAGACAGGTTACAGTCAGAACAGCAGAATCAGCTTTTGAGGCATTAACAACACCATGTAATTTACCGACAACTAAATCCAGATCCAGAATGGGTACAATGGGTAAATTCTGTTGCTACAGACAAAGTAAAATACTATTTTGACCCGGAAATGAAAGAATTAAAATTTCTAAAATATGAGAGAGAATACCCTCTGCGAATCGACATTCTGCCTTTACGACAATACGCCTGTGTAATATATACAGATGGACATGCTCAACCCTCAGTTTGGGGAGAGCTGGCTTACAACGCCACGTGCGAAATTGTAAAAGAAGTGTGGCGCGGAGGCAAATTAAGACCTCTACTTACAAAAACACACTCAGTGGAAAATAATTCAGAACAAGAAACTGAAATAATAGCGTTAAAAATGGCGCTAGATAATGCCGATCGCGAATTCCCGACACTTATAGTGTGCGATTCGTATTACTGCGTCAAATCATACAATAACGACTTACAGAAATGGATTAAAAACGGTTACAAAGATGACACAGGTGCCACAATAAAGCAGAAAGCGCTTTGGGAACAATTAGTTCTTTTAAAGAAAGAACTACCAAAAACTCACGTGATACATTCACTGAGTCATCAGCGTGATGGCGTTCACGTTGCAGGGAATTCATTGGCTGAGACAGCCACAGCGGTAGCAAGTAAATCGGCTTCCGTAGCTACAAAAAAGCGTGCAGTAAAACACATTGACGGTGAAACTGTGCTGGCGGTGAAAACATCATCAAAAGGCGACTGTTCAGCACTACCGATCAATTATCCACTCAATTATACATACATAATCGATGCAAACTCAGTCCCTTTTGCTCGAATCCCTGGAGTGGGGGATAGAGTAATTCCAAACACGGACAGGAGAGGCTTGTTAATAGCAGACGCACATATGGGTGAGGGTCTCAGACACCTTAAGCTAAAAGATTCTCTGGAAGAATTACAATCAGTGTACTGGTGGCCAGGCATGAGCCTGCATCATCACATTTTTGTAAAAAACTGCCCAGACTGCAATAGAGATCGCAGTGGCGAGCGAGGAGGACTATTGCCATGGCACTTCGCTCCAGAAAAACAACAACAATAAGAAAGTACCCATCATGAAAAAGCGTCATATTAACATAAAAAGACTAATTTTCACTTATATGTAGACCCCAGCGCTCGGCTGACGTCTGGACTGTTATAAAAAGATTTGCAAGTCTATAATGGCATATACGCTAGGAGCATGCTACGTTTTGAATAATGTATTCCCTTTAGCCCTCAGGCTTATAGGGAAGCATGGCCAAATGAGCATTGCATAGCGGGACTCTTCTCACTTCCTTCCTGAGGGATACGGGATGGTGTAAAGAAAAAACCAAGACATAAAGCAATCTATAACGGAAAAGGTATTAGGTTCGGGAGCTGGGTGGGTCAAACATTTAATAAGTGTCCAACGTAGTCTAAATAACCTGCCAAGGAATTCTCTGAAAGGGTTCAGTCCGTACGAACTATTGTTCGGGACTAGAATGATGATCCAAGATCTTGATAGTCAGACTTCAGTGGTTAAAGACAAAAGCTTTGATATCAAAGATCGTTTGGCTATTTTACAGGACTTAAATGAAACAAGAAAAGACCTGAGCAACATAATTTGAAACAACAGCCAACAACCACTGAAGAGAAACCACCTGTCCCAGCAAGGCCTGTCTGGATTCCAAAAGTCGGGGATCTAGTCAGAGAGAAGATCGCGGTAAAGAAGGAATTTGGGCCTTCTTACAGAAAAGCAGTTCCTGTCTTGTCTGTCAACAGGACAAGATCAGTAGTACTACCGCCCCTTGCTGGTAAAAAGGAGAACCGAGTTGTATCCATCGACCTGGTTAAACCACAATCATGTGGCCGATAACAAACAGTAGGCCAAGTGGACTCCCAAGAAGTAGCAGAACACCAATGTTTGCTACGAATACAGAGGCTCAAACTGGAAGACTGATCACATTTGGAAAATCTACAGTGAATCAACAAGGACTATGCAACAAAGCAATGGAACTTGAACCTCTTAAAACCCAAATCAAAGCTTTTCATCAAGAAACAACAACCTATGATGATGTAACTGCAGACTTTGCTAATGAAACAAAGCAAAATCCAAAAGCAATTGGAACAATTGACAGAACAGCATCCGGCTACTTCATCAACTTCGATGATTCATCTGAAGACCTGAGTGAAGCAAAGAAACAGCCATCAACAAAAACTTTTAAAGACAAAGCTAAGGAACTTTTTCAACAGCTGAAAGAAACCTATCTGATTTCTCCATGGATTGAATTTTGGGTGGCCTTAGGTGCATTTATCCTCATTCTTTGGCTCATCATGGTACTATGCTTGGGACATTTCATTGAAGGAAAATATGCTAAAATGGACACAGCAAGCCAGAAAATCAACTTGGTCCTTAAACCACACACATCTTCACACATCGAGAAAAGAGAACTTTCTTCAGTGAACTTCACAGCCAATCCTATACCAGGCGGTGTAGCATGGGACAAAACTGATTATGAAATCTATGGTCCGGTTGAAATCCTGAAGTATCCACACCAATTCAAGATCTCATTGAGTGACTTTGTAAAACCGAGCCCATTTGCTGATGATTGGGACTTTGAAAGTATTAATGATATGATGTCTGATCTTGTGATGTCTGCTAAATTTACAGAACATGATTATTTGCAGGGTTCGTCTAATTATGATCAGATGTTCTGCTACAACCACTATGGTAACCATTATCTACATAAATCTGCTCAACCTAGAAATGTTTTAGAATTATAACCAATGGGAACATTGTGCTACTCCTCCAAAAGACAGCTCAAAAACATTTTATGATAAATATTCATACTTTTTAGGGTTTAACACAAGTAATGCAGAAACATTTTATTTCAAATTGTCAAATAAGACAGGTATGAAGACCATGCTTACAAACACAAAATTGATATATTCCGATTCATTCTTTGAACAAATGAATACATTTGGGTTTGATTTCTGGAACAATAATATTGAAGCAAAAACTGTTTGGGGTACAAGAGATTGGCAAGTACAAGGTATAGAATCATTGTTTAGAGCCTGCATGATCCCAGAATAAATTATATTCTTGAATGACACTATTCAACAAACTACCTGTCTTGGCTTAGCCAAAATCAAAGATTTGAACAAACCGTCTATTCCAAAGCCAACAGTGAACAGTAATAGCTCTATAGATGATGAGATAGACGTAAACCATATATTAAACCAAAACAGAACACATCCTGAATGGAAAAAATGGTTGATCTGGCCCACAGATACAAATAACTGTCAAGACAGATTCCTGAACAAACAAGCATTGAAAATGCAATAGGTCTCGCAATAGAATAGTTAGACATTTTTCGTTTTGCAAATGGATGAGTGGTGTTGCGTGGATGAGTGGCGTTGCGTGGATGAGTGGCGTTGCGTGGATGAGTGGCGTGTGTGAGTGGCGTTGCGTGTGTGAGTGGCGTTGCGTGTATGAGTGGCGTTGCGTGTGTGAGTGGCGTAGCGTGTGTGAGTGGCGTTGCGTGTGTGAGTGGCGTTGCGTGTGTGAGTGGCGTTGCGTGTGTGAGTGGCGTTGCGTGTGTGAGTGGCGTTGCGTGGATAAGTGGGGTTGGAATGCAATAGGTCGCGCATTAGAAAAGTTCTAGTTATTGGTCTTGTAAATGACATAATTTATTTATTTTTGCGTTGTTAAGATTGCTATATTGATGGCTTTGTCATTTACAATGCCAATAGTTATAACGTTTGCAAATGTGACACCTATAGCATTTGGAATGCAACATGTTTTGTATTTACGTGACTTATATGGCAGCTCTGGTCGTTATGCTACATCTCTAGATAGTTTTATCTTCCGCAAATGTGTCACCTATTGTAACACAATATGTGTTGTGAGGGTGAGTGAGGGTGAGGGGTTGAGGGTGAGGTATTGAGGGTGAGGGGTTGAGGGTGAGTGAGGGTGAGGGTGAGTGAGGGTGAGGGGTTGAGGGTGAGGGGTTGAGGGTGAGTGAGGGTGAGGCTGAGGTGTTGAGGGTGAGTGAGGGTGAGGAGTTGAGGGTGAGTGAGGGTGAGTGAGTGTGAGGGGTTGAGGGTGAGTGAGGGTGAGGGTAAATGTAAATGTAAATGTACAGGAATTTATATAGCGCAAATCACCAAGCGGTTTCTAAGCGCTTGCTTAGGGAACCCGTCCTGGTATTCCCCTGTGAGATAACCCCGGTAGGGTATCCGCAAGGTGAAAGCCAGGCATCCCGCCGCGAGGGGCCGTTGTGGAGATTAAGCAAGCTATTGCCCAGAGTCGCAGAGTGTGAACCCGTGAATCGAGTAGGCACCGGAGCGAGAATTGTCGAGTCCATGGACATTTTAGGACTCAAGACCCCGCCGAGCCAGGAATTGAACCCTGGTCCCGGGCTGGCCTCTGCTTCCAGGTCTGCCTCCTCTAACCAGTGAGCCACACTTCTCCACACTGAGTGAGTGAGTGAGGGTGAGGGGTTGAGGGGTTGAGGGTGGGTGAGGGTGAGGGTGAGTGAGGGTGAGGCTGAGGGGTTGAGGGTAAGTGAGGGTGAGTGAGAGTGAGGGTGAGTGAGAGGTTGAGGGTGAACGGTTGAGGGTGAGTGAGGGTGAGGTGTTGAGGGTGAGGTGTTGAGGGTGAGGGGTTGAGAGTGAGTTTTATATTTATTATTTATTTTATAGCATTTGTAAGGCGCGCAGCTACCCACAAAGGGTTTCCCGGCGCCAGAACTGCAAAACACTCAAAATATCACTAGGGAGAGAAACAGACAAAGCAATTATTTATTAAACAACCATGTTTTTATGCTCTTTCTAAAATTCACGTAGCTTTCCTCTTTGCGTATGTGGATGGGCAGTGTGTTCCACAGCATTGGCCCCAGGTAAGAGAACGATCTCCCGCCTATTCTGGCTCGTTTAAACCTTGGTACTACAAAGTTTGCCGCTGTACCTGAACGCAAGTTGCGGTTTGGGAGGTAAGGCTTAGCAAGGGCCTGAAGATACTTGGGGGCCGTGCCAGCTTTAATTTTGAATAGGTAGCTCAAGGCTTTGAAACGAATACGGTTCTCGACCTTAAGCCAGTGCAGATCCCTGAGATGTTGAGTGATCCTAGCAGATCTGGGGATTTTGCAAAGCAGTCTAACCGCAGTGTTCTGCACTAGTTGCAGACGCTTTATCACTGCCTTATTTGAGCCCAGGTATAAGATGTTACCGTAATCAAGCCGGGATGTCACTAAGGCATTGACCACGGTCTTCTGGGTAGTAGGTGGCAGCATCCAGATGATTTTGCGTAACCATTTGAGAATGGCGAAGCATATACCTGCTACTTTGTTAGCTTGCTGGGACATGGATAAACAGTCATCAATGGTGACCCCAAGGTTTCTAACCTGAGAGGCTGGAGGTGGAAGTTTACCCAATGATGGTGGCCAATGGGAATCATTCCAGAGATCTTTGCTATTTCCTAACAGGAGAACCTCTGTTTTATCTCCATTTAGTTTTAGTTGGTTGTCTGACATCCAACAAAAAATTTTTGGGAGACCTACTTTTAATGCAGATGGAGTAGAGACATCAGATTTAGAAAGTGAGAATAAGACTTGTGAGTCATCTGCATAGGTCATTACACTTAGGCCAAAATTTTCTGCAAGGTTGGCCAGTGGGCGTAGGTATAAATTAAAAAACAGAGGGCTCAAAATTGATCCTTGTGGCACACCGTGAGGAGAGTGGAATACCTCAGAGCATGCCTCCGAAGAGGAGATCTGAAAAGTGCGGAGGGATAGGTAGGATCTAATCCATTCCAGAGCTCTGCCTTCGACACCATTCTCCCCCAGCCTGTCTAACAGTATGGAGTGAGAAATGGTGTCGAAGGCCGCACTGAGATCTAACAAGACCAGTGCTACTGTTTGGCCGTCATCCATAAGCTCCCTGATCTTCTCTGTGACCCCGAGCAGTGCCGTCTCAGTAGAAAAACCACTCCTAAACCCAGATTGAGACGAATGTAGGAGATTATTGTTTTCTACATAGGTTGAGAGTGCCTTGTGGATATGCCTCTCTAAGATCTTGGAAAAGGCCGGTAGCAAAGAGATTGGGCGATAATTAGCCAATATCATAGGGTCTGCGCCTGGTTTTTTAAGTAGGGGGCTGACCATAGCATGTTTCCATAGAGCAGGAACTATGGCTTGCTCTATGGAGGCATTCAGTATTTCTGCTATGGGAGTTAGAGCAGCATCCTCTAATGTGTTTATGATACTGACAGGAATAGGGTCCCGTGGGGAACCCGATTTGATTGATTTTAATAATTCCTTCAGTATATCTAATTTAATAGGCGGCCAGGCTTCAAGACGACAGTTTACTCTAGGGGCTGAGGTAGTATTCCCTTGTTCGTCTGTTGACATGTTGGCATTTTTAATACTAGAGACAATGTTCTCAATCTTATTCGTAAAGAACGAGGCCAAGTCCTGGCACTGCTGGGTATTAAGAGGGGTAAATTCTGCTCTAGCGTTATCCCCCGCTAACTCTTTTACCGTGTTAAAGAGAGTCTGGGATTTATTTACGGCCATGTTAATAGTATTGGTAACATAGCAAGCTTTAGCTTTCATGCATGCTGAATGGTAACAGTTTCTGGCCTTTCGGTAAACTTCTTTTTGATAAAGATCGTAATTTTTTCGCCACTGCCTCTCTAGGTTCTTACAGGTAGATTTTTCTTTCTTCAAGGCTTCTGTGAACCAGGGAGCAGGAGGGCGATGGACTTTCCCTTTGCAACGAGCTAGGGGCAAGCAGGTGTCAACGGCACCAGTTAGCCACTTTTGTGTTAACTCTGCAATGCTATCCATGTCTCCATCCAAATTTGGATGATCATCCTTCAAAGCATTGTTCAGGTCATCCAAGTTTAGGAATTTCCAGTTTCTTCTAAAAGATTCTCTGGGAGTCGAAATTGAACCTTTTTTGGGCTCTAGCAAAATGGCGAACCTTTGAAGAAAATGATCTGACCAAGGCACAGGCGTGGTGTTAAGCCATGAAAGTTCGTTCATGTTTGATATTATAGGGTCCAACAAGTGTCCGGCTTTGTGAGTTGGACCACTATTTCGTAATGTCATGTCCAACACCATGAGGTCATCTATTAGATTTTTACAGGTCTTATTTTGGATGTCATCTAGATGGAGATTCAAATCTCCTAGTACAGTATAGTTTTGGGCTTTTAGATGTAGGGGTAGGATAAAATATGCCAAGTCAACTGACCAAGAGGGGTTGTTTACTGGTGGTCGGTAGATTAATAGGCCGGAAAAGGTGAAATTTGGACTGAGGAAAATTTTAAAGGAGGCAGCCTCGCAGTTAGGGATAGCTGCAGGTTCGAAAGTGCACACGTAGTCTCTGCTGTAGATGATAGCAATGCCCCCTCCTATTTGTCCTACCCTATCTCTCCTAGCTATAGCATAGCTCGGGGGGAGGGCAGTTGCAACATCAGGGCCCGATCCATCATGAAGCCATGTCTCAGTTAAAAATATGGCGGTGGGCTTTATATCAATCAATAGGTGAAAAATATCTAATTTATGCTGGGGCAGTGAACGGCAGTTAATCAGAAGGAATAAAAATTCCTTCGAATTCACTTTCTGGTGATGGGATTTAAAAACAGTCCCCTGTGGGGTATCGAGATAAGGCTGGTAATTAGTCAAGGTAAGGGTACACTTCGGGCATGTTTGTGCACCAGCTAATAGAGGATTCAAAGTTATACACATGTCATGGCTAAAAGGGCGTAACGCCCTGAGTTGGTTACCTGTTAGCATATCTTTACTATGAGGTGGGCGGAGGGTCGTGCCCTATGTCCCGGCCTGGCCCGGACGGGCACAGACGGGCTGACTCTGGCTGGACTCCGGCGAAGACGAGGCGCGTCCGCTCAAAACGCGTCCGCTATCGCGGAGTAGGGCTGTTTCCTTTTATCCCTCACACTAGAGCGCTCTCGCCGCTCTGTCCCGCCCCAAGATGGCCGCCACAGATTCCCTGAAGCTCGGTGCCTTGCCCTGAATCGGCAGGCATCGAGCGCGTGTATGCTACAGTGAGTGCAGGTAGCAGGCAAGTATGCTAATAACAATATTTGTGTTTTTAATAAAATGCGCTAGTTCAACTCAATTACACAATACAATTTTAAAACTTTCACTTCAATAAAAAATCGGCAATTCTGTTCTCCTCGAGTAGGTGTCTCAGCAGTGAGATGACACACTGCCCGAGTGCTCGCTAGGTCCGTTGAGGGTGAGTGAGGGTGAGGGTGAGTGTGGGTGAGGGTGAGTGAGGGTGAGTGAGGGTGAGTGAGGGTGAGTGAGGGTGAGGGTGAGTGAGGGTGAGTGAGGGTGAGGCTGAGTGAGGGTGAGTGAGGGTGAGGGGTTGAGGGTGAGTGAGGGTGAGGGGTTGAGGGTGAGTGAGGGTGAGGGGTTGAGGGTGAGTGAGGGTGAGGGGTTGAGGCTGAGTGAGGGTGAGGGTGATTGAGGGTACGTGGTTGAGGCTGAGTGAGGGTGAGGGTGAGGGGTTGAGGGTGAGTGAGGGTGAGGTGTTGAGGGTGAGTGAGGGTGAGGGTGAGTGTGGGTGAGGGTGAGTGAGGGTGAGGGTGAGTGAGGGTGAGTGAGGGTGAGTGAGTGTGAGTGAGTGTGAGTGAGGGTGGGGGTGAGTGAGGGTGAGTGAGGGTGAGTGAGGGTGAGGTGTTGAGGGTGGTTGAGGGGTTGAGGGTGAGTGAGGGTGAGGGGTTGAGGGTGAGAGGGTGAAGGTGAGGGTGAGTGAGGGTGAGGGTGAGGGGTTGAGGGTGAGTGAGGGTGAGGGTGATTGAGGGTGAGGGGTTGAGGGTGAGTGAGGGTGAGGTCTCGCTTTTGGACCTTACAAATGTTTAGCCATGCAGCGGTTGATGTTGTTGCATCAGGGATATTGTGCTGCATAACTAAATATTTATAAGGTCCCAAAAGCGAGACCTATTGGCTATGCCAATGCTTGTTTTTAATGAAGCCTACAGAATCTTGTCTACCTTCGTTTAGGCAAAGACAATTTTAATCTAGTCACTAAATGTAAAGCAGAAACTGATTTATTAGGAAAACTATTGGCCTTCCAAATTCGACATGGCTACCACGTGTCTAGGGAGTGCAACTCCCCCCATAACATCAGCATTATTGACCCTCGGCAAAGAAAGTTTTCTTGTGTAATGCAAATGGTGCTAATGAAAATCACTCCAAAACCTTCAGGTAGAGCTCGCACTTCATAAAATGTGCAACAAAAAAAAACAGGAAATCTGACAGGACGTTAAATAAATGTGTTTACATTGAAAAAAAACACATACAATAAAAACATTATAAAGGAAAGGTAAAAAACAAACAAACGGTCAGTCAACACAAATTTGAAACAGCACAACAATCATCCATTGCCAGCCTTTCATGTCTTTACATCAGTTTCACACCAGCAATAAACCATATGAGGGGGAAAATATGTCAACCATAGCGAATTCGTCGCAGGCCCGATGACACACGAATATCCCCCTCAAAACTGAACGTAATTAAATTCACAATAAACACTAACTCCACAATTAAAATGTATGCAAGCTATTTAAATATCCCAGACATGATTGCAGCCCATGGATGCAAGACAACGGCAAGATAGTCTCTCTTGAATGTAATAGGCCAACAACCTCGCCTTTCCAATCATATTGTTTTTCACGAAATGAACAAGCAGGGCCAGGCTTTCTACTCCTAAACAAGAATACATTGAAATTAACAAGAACTCTGAAAAGTCGCTTATCCACACAACCCCATGTGCGCAAATTGTAAAACAGACGGAGGGCATTGCTGTGGGGAGGGGGTGTAGGAGAAATGCACACGGCGGGCAGGGGAGGGGGCGGAGCGGGGAGAGCGGCATGTGGGTGTGAAGAAGCCGGGGCCTTTGAAGTGAAGCTAAGCTTCACTTCAAAAGGTGTCGGAGGAATGCGGCTGAGGGAACAGACGGCGATTGCGGCTGAGGGAACTGATGTGCACGCGCTTTTAAGCTCAATGCACATGCGCATTGAGCTTAAAAGTCACGGGCACTGCAAGGAATCGCCACGATTCCTTGCTTGTTAGTTAAAGAGTGGTTAAGCCGCAATAGTCTCGCAAGCTCGATGCGCATGCGCATCGACAGGCGAGACCTAAAAACAGGGGTTCACATTGACTAGGCCAGACCCTAGATATTCCCAAAGACAACATCCAGGGATAGTAACCACTTACAGCGTGGGCAAGCTCTGCCTTCAATGGCTACGAACGTCCACACTGGCTGAAATTAAGCAACACCTAACTTTACTTACAGAAGGTGCTGACTTGCGTGATTTCATATTGGGACCACGCAAACAGCGTCAAAAACGTTTCATAGCGGCCTCTATATATGCAGCTTATAACGAAGTTTGGAAAGTAACTCAAATTGAGACAGCAGAAAAAATACGGGAAATTGACCGTATTAATTTGGAAAAATCACTTTCTGTGGTGGACAATGGGTTAATGACTCTGTCCTCCAGAATATATTCTCTGGACAGCATTGTGTCTTCAGCAATCGATATAATATTGCAAGACTTACTGATGTTACAACACGGTCAGTCCCAATTGCGTTCTATTGTACAGCTTGGCTGGACGTTACAAAATCTGCGTTCTGGCTATGTGCCTTGGCGTTTAATCAACACAACGTCATTATTTAATATCTTTAACATTACTGATAAACAAATCAGTTTGGCGCAGAAGGGTGCTGACTATACAATTCTGAGCATTGAAAGACTTGAGAGATTACCATTGACAATGTCAGAACGACCTGTCATTGAATGGATAATACATGGAATAATAAATATTCCGATAACTACTTTCCAGTTTCAATTCTGCCAAAAATATATACAGGCAGGCCAGTATGAAAGGTTGGGTAAAGGGTACATTAAGTCAATATGGAACTTACCCTATACACACGAATGTGTCAGTAATAAAGCCCAGAAAGTGTTTCTCAGTGGCAATAATTGTGCAAAATCACTAAGCGGTACACTTCTGTGTCAGGGTATTAGCTTGCATGGAGCCTGTGAAGGGACTTCAAATAACCTTTCATGTTACCAGCTAGGCACACCTGCAACACAAATAGCACCATTCTTTAGGAGACTCTCGAACGGGAGTTACATTCTAATAGTAGATCGCAGATGTTGTAGTTTGCTGCCCGGAAAACCTTATCTCATAACCGTGACTAGGAAGGTCATGTGCTGTGAACGAGTATTGTTCCCGAACGATTCTCCAGACAGGGAGGCAAGGTTATGGCCCGATTTGAAAATTGCTTCTATTCGAATAGATACTTTAAGCAGAATGAAGACTGTGCTCCTACAGACGCCGACCAGGCTGACGTCATCAAAAGAAACGTATGATCTCCAAGTTGCAAGGACAACAGAAGAGATTCATTCATTATTATCAACTAATTCCCCCATACATTTCGCAGAAATACTGAACGAAATCTTAAATATTTCTGATACCACTGGTGTCTCCAGTGTATTTAAAGCAGTGTTTTCGGGTGCTTTAACTCCATTCAAAGCCATCCTGGGTATTTTTCCAGACTTTGTCCATTCCATTTTTGGCGGACTTCCACTCCTTTTGGGACTAGTAGCGGGTATTCTATTTTTGATCCTGTTATTTCGCTATGGCAAACCATGTCACAGACAAAAC
The DNA here is from genome assembly GCF_964261635.1 of Lissotriton helveticus. Taxonomy (NCBI): domain Eukaryota; kingdom Metazoa; phylum Chordata; class Amphibia; order Caudata; family Salamandridae; genus Lissotriton; species Lissotriton helveticus. The sequence continues at coordinate 240,265,319 of NC_136071.1, forward strand.
ACCTGCGACAAGGGAAGAAATGATCCTAGCCATTGGCTACCGGGACCGGGTAACTAAAATCCTTGGACTATCCCGGCTTAGAGACCTGAACATGACTTGGTCTCTTTCATTTAGACCAATGTGGCAAAGTTGTGTTATGCCTGTATTAAGGTGCTTGCTATGCGGCGAAGAATGCGTGTTGGACACCTGTCTGGCACTACTATCGGATGTGCCAATGGACGCAGATACCTTGTTGGGTCCGGTAACGGCTCATGCATTGTGCTGTCCCCAGCGGCTACCAATCCTGATGACGGCATTCGTGGAGACTTCACCACTACGATTGAGGGGTAGTGAAGCACAAGATGAAAGCAGCATCGATCAGGTACGACCTTCAGTCAGCTATGCTGATCAAAACATCAATGGAGGCAATCATGCTCAGGCTCATGAATGCATGGTAACAACTTTTCCCGAATTAGTGGAACTTACGCAAGAAGCTGTTGACAGTTTTTTCAACAGTCTAAATGATATGATGTTTTCACCAGAGCAGCAGGAATAACTTTGAGCAAACTAGCACTCGGAGTTCCCTACATGCTGAATTTGGCCTTCAACTTCTCAAAAAGCGATATGAAAATATTTTTTCTCATCATTTTTTCAGACTGCAAGAGTTTTTTTTTCCCCAATTCAAAAATATTTACGATTTTTTGGGACACTTATCTTCTGCTTAAAGTAGACATTATTCTTAGAGAACTAAATTTCTATTTTAGGTAGTCACGAGACATTCGCTATCCTCTAGCACTATTATACATAACTTTATGATTGTGATGAAATGGTCTCGCACCTTTTTTTTTCTGTATTAAGAGCCATTTCATGTGTATTTTTCGCATTTTTTCATGATAAATTTAAAATATGCGTTATATGTTTAGCATTATTAGACTGCTTGTGCATATGATAGATGTGATAGTACATGTGATTATGTTTCGTATATTTCGTAGTTCAAAATTTTCAGGATACATATGAATGTATTTTGGGGTGGTACGATATACACAAACGCTACTGGTTTCACTATGCCTAGATTTGTAAATATGGACATAGTCTACGTGGAGTGGGTGTGATGTATTCCTATAGGTACTGTATCGATTCCCCTATTCCGGACCCTGGTCTGGTTAATAATTAACTAGCAGCCAGCCAACGGTGCAAAAACCGTTATCTGATTAAGCCACACCACGGCACAGAAGCGCGTTATCTGATTAGGTCATAACGCATGCCATCTAATTAGACAAGCGATATTCCTCCAGCCCCTGAAAAGGCATACGGAGTTCTCAAAACAAATCAAACCTACAGCGACCTGGGAAATTCCCATAGCCATTGTTTTGATTTCACAGAGAACTTCAGCAAAAGAATGTGCGAACGAGCCCGTTCATATGACATCCTTATTGACGTATATATGTCCATCCTTACGTCAATCTCGGCACCTTTCAGGTATAAATATTACCGACATTGCCTTAAGCAAACACATGCGGTGGTGACGAGATCGGAGCAGCGAGACATGCCGAAGAGCCCAGCAGAGAGCGAAGCCCACAGGCGCTGCCCCGCCTTCCTGACGCGCTGAGAACGAGACGCTGCCTTTCTCCTGCTGAGAAATCCAGCTCTGGCGCTTCCAAGCAGCCCTCGCAGGCAGCTGGAATATCAAGACCTGGGATAAGAGATACCAGCCCTCCATCATTCTAGATCTCAGGTACAGAACTGAATAACCCCTTGCAAAGAATTCTCGAATCAGTCCCTTGGCAAACAAACTTAACTTAAACTGCTACTTATCTACTCCCGCCCACGTATTAGGCTTAGGTCAGGTACACTGGGGTAGGCGTGGTTAGAAGCACCAGTTGAGTATGATTAGTCAAATGTATATATGTATGTATCTATTTTATCCATTTTAAAGTATCATATGGCTTAGAAACCATATCAATGCTTTTACAGTATTATTTTATAATTCTGTCTTTACTGTATGCACTTTACTTAACTATAAGTATTACAATAATAGCGATTCATTTCTCTTGTATGAGAAAGGAGACTGATCAATAAATAACATCTTTTATTGAACACGCCCGTCTTTTCCTTTTCTCTACAATCTGGTGAAACTAAGAATGCACTGAACTAACTGAGTAAAATAAGTTGTCTTTTGTTTTCACACGACTCTAGAGATACACTCTTGATTAGGGGAGAGCAAAGTTGTCATGTTCTATGGTTGTCAGAAACTAAATCCCTTCTTGTCTATCCAGGGAGGTTAAAATCCTCCTTGCCTATTCGAGAAAGTTTCTAGTGAACTCTGAGCTAGCTGGCAAACACAAAACTTTAAGTCTAATATCGTCGGTAGAAGACCTAGTTAACCTCTGCCCTAGGTCTATACTATTGAAGATATTATTCCAATGCGCAGAGCCTATTGGGATAATAGGAACTACACTACATACCCAGGAGAACCCCCTGCTTCTGTGGAGCCAAGTTGGTGAAAGTACCACACATCAAAAAGTCTTCTTGGGGTGGGAGAAGCTTTACGGTGTGCGCAGCAAAGGCCTGACATGGTCTCCCCCTATATCTGAGAAAGGCTCCTGACCTACTCACTTTTCGGAAAGGACTGAAACCCTGTTTTCTTACAGTTTAACGTTGCCTCCTATCTTATTTTCTCAGAGAATAGTGGTTAGCGCCAGGACACCCTCGGGTAATTGCTGCGCTTTAGAAATGGCTATCACATAACATAACACTGACAACTGATATTCCTCCGCTTGGAAACGTTGTGGTAGCTGGTGCCATGAACAGGACGCTGATCCAGTTGGAGCACATTACTCTTTGGTGACTCATTTTCTGTCTTACCTCACCTCAGTAGGTATAGCATTCAGAACGATTAATAACTTTGGATCGGCCATTTCTGCGGGACAAGCTCCAGTCGATGGTAAACCAATAGGGGAGCATCCTATAGTCTGCAAGCTTTTGAGGGGCATCCGTATAGTCTGTCCGCCTTGTCCTAAGTACTCGGTGTTGAGGGATGTATCCATTGTCCTATGATTCTTTGAGTCGTGGCCGAGCAATTAGTGTCTGTCGAGGAAGCAGCTGTCAGCCAAGCTTACCATGCTGCTTTGTCTTGTTTCATGTAAGACAGTGTCTGACATCCATGCATTAGATTTGCCATGGCGTGCCTTTTCCCCTGAAGGGGTAATTTTTGCCATTTCTAGACGGACCAAATGCGATACTGATTCAGTTCCCTATCCTGCATTTCCGGAAAAATTCTAAGCTGTGCATGGTACAATGTTTGAAGGCGTACGAGGTGAGTACTGCAGAGTTTCGTTCCGATATGAAAGGGAAATTGTTGATCGCCTTGCAGAAACCCTTTTGCCTGTGACCCTGGCTACGCTGGCGAGATGGGTGCGTTGGATTATAGGCAAAGTAGGCATTGATGTGTCCATGTTTGGGGCCCATTCAGCACATGGTGCAATAGCTTCAAACTCTTTTGCCTTGGGTTCTACACACTCTGATATTTTGAAAGTGGATGACTGGTCAGCAGAGTCTACGTTTAAAACATTCTTTTGTAAATCCATTGTTGATGTAGCTTCTGTGGTAGTGGCTAAGCTTTAGCTACTCAAAACAAGATCTGACACGGGTATGCTACGCATAGGAACACTATTTCAGACGATTATCACTATCCCTTCTCCTATGCCCTGGATACTGACTGCGATTCTTTCATCCTTTCACTGAACGTTTCCTTGCATCAGAGCCTCTGAATTAAACCGGACTCACGATTGGATTGCTTTTGGTAACCTCAAGATGGAGTTTCGCTTCCATTAATATACGTGGAGGACCTATCTTTCTCTTCTTCTTCTATATACATCGCACTTACCCAAAATGGAGTCTTCCCCTTCTTTTGTTTAGATTCCTGCATTACTATTTAGGTTTCCTATAGAGATAAGTATTCTACTTTAATCCTAGTCTTTTGTTCTGTGAACCTGAGGTCCTTCTAGTCGGTCTCCAGATTTTGGCTCGTCCCACAGCCACGCCTTTGGATCTCTTCGCCCTGAGGAAGGTGGGACCCGCACCTCGTCCATCACCGAAACACATGTCGGCGTTGTTTCTACTTCATGGACCACATCTAATTCATGATTTATACTCTTGGTTATCATCCTAATTCTAATGTATCTTGAGGACCCTGGATATATTTGGTGTCACATAAATGTTGGAGTATTTATCTGTTTTTAGATTATTATCATTGTCATCTTTATCTGTTAAAATTGTCCATCTGTTCTTATCTCCTGTATTGTTGGTATGAGTATGATTGAAGTCCTGATTTTCAGGATGTGTTGGTACGTGAGAGTATGAATCTGTTGGTATGAAATTGTTGGTGTGAATGTGTGAGTGAGTGTGGTGTGGGATGTTATATACGTCCATTTTACAAATAAGATGTTAATGAATTACCAATAAATGTGATATGTTTCTAATTTGTGCGTTGTGACATGCCTTTGTCTTTTTGGCCAGCTCCCTCGGTGTATGTATATTAGCGACTTATAGCGCATGTTAAGTATATTGGTAGAGAAATTTTGTTTGGAGTAGCTTGCTTTTTCCCCTCTAATTTTTCTCTGCCCTATTCGCCTCAGGGCCCCCCTCTGATTGGGTGGCTAAGCTTTAACAAGCATAATCGGAGCATCCAGTCCTGACATAGAATTCAAAGTTTGAAAACATTTGTGACAAGAATGTTCAATTCTATTAAGGACACGAGGCGAGGATTATCCCACCCAATGTATAATGTGTTGTACAGCTATTGTATATAATGGATCAGTTTCCTAATATTCCCTCCCTAATTTAATTGTCCTGGTTTGGTGACATGTTGGTGAAATCAGTTGTACGGCTTGCTTTTCCCTTTTTCAGGTTCTGATGGAAAATGATCGCTGGAGTGGCGGCACTTCCTGAGCTATGGGCCCCTGGTTTGGTGAAGACATGTTTCTTTATGGAGAGGTCAGATCGACTTCGGATGTTCTTTTTTATTTATTTTTTTATTTATTTATTTAATGCGATTTTCTATAGCGCAAACATTACCCGAAGGTGTCAGAGCGCTTTACAAAAGAACCAGTTGCGATACATAAGGACTTAGGATTACATGAGTTATATAAATGATACAAACAGGAACAAAAATTGTAAATGTACAAGTTGTAAAGTCACACAGGGAAGAGATACAAATAGAAAAAAAATGCAAATGTACAAGTTGTAAAGTCACTCAAGGAAGAGATACAAATGGATAAACTCTAAGAATCACATAGGAATGGTAGTGAGTACAAAGGTCTACTACATATACTAGTGGTTAGAGTTATCTCTATATACATATATATACAAATAGTAGATTTTCTCAGGATTCTATTTTACCAGCGATTCGGCTTGGACAAGTACATATCACATATTTACAGAGTGAAAAGAGAAATACATTTTTTTTTAAATGTAAATAAAAAGGGGTAGAGCGGTATGTGGGGGAGAAGAGTTGGAGGCTGAGATTGGTGAGAGGAGAAAGAGAGAAGGCAGTCCAGCGTAAGAGAAATGTCTGAAGGTCAGCAGGATGGAATCCAAGGGTCCAAAGGAAAGGACAAGAATCAACAAAATGGCGGACCCGGGTCATAGGCATCGATGGTAACCATGTCAACATGGCAAGATGCGCCTAGGGCAAGAGCGACAACAGGAGAGGGTCCCAAAATGGCGGGGCACCCTCGAATTCCAGTCCAAAAGTTACGAGGGCCAAGTCCAAAGAAAACCAGGGAGCCGACCCAACGGAGGAAGAACAAGAGGGGAAAAGGAGACAGACAGTCAAAAGAAGGAGCATCTTCAGTATTTGCACCTCCTTTCACCACTGCTGCACACATGCTCCCACACTCCTGTACTGGGCACCACAGTCCACCTGTGTCATTAGTTGGAGGGGTGTTAAAACAAATCCCCAGGTCTCCACCCAGCTTTCATGCGCGACAAAAAGATGATGTCTATCTTGGCTCTCCCAGGGGGGCGTTTCTCGTTGGTTGGAGTTATGAAGCAGACCCACGTTGGGTCTTACCTTGACTGTACTTGAGAAAGGGCTTCCTGTCGTTACAGGATCCTGATTCTGGATGTTTCTGGCGTTGGATAATTTTTAATTGCATGAACTGTTTTTCTGAGATCTTTACAAAGAAAGAAGATACGTTTATGTGAGAAATGTGTTATATAGGGCACTGTAGTAAGTGCTTGTTTCTTTAGGAACAATAGTAGAACATTATACATGCAATGTGGAATTCATGACTATGGAATTCTGTATATGTAATCACTGTTACTGTAGTTAATTAGAATGTTATTATTCAGATGGTTGTGCAGTCAGCTACACTGAGCTGCTTGTACCTTTTGTTCCTGCATCTTACTTATTCAATAAATTGGATATTCTACTCTACAAGACTATTCTGATTCCTTCAAGGATACTACAATTTTTTTATAGGTTTATACGTATGCCTTTTGGATTGGCTTCGGCAGCGGCCGTTTTTCAGAGGATTATGTCTAACCTATTTGGCCATATCAAAGAAATTGGTTTTTTCCAAGATGATATATTGATCATGGGAAAAGACAAAACACAGCATGATGAATTATTGAGAGAAGTTTTATGTATTCTTAGAAGCAATGGATTAGTAGCTGAGAGTGCTAAATGTAAATTTTCAGAGAAGTCTGTCATTTATTTGGGCCATGAAATTGGGGGCGAAGGCATCAAACCTAAGAGTACCTTGGTAGAAGCTATTCTCAATGCCCCTGCTCCTAAATCAAAAGATGAATTACGTTCATTCTTAGGTCTGGCCGAGTTTTATGCGAAATTTGTTTGTAATTTTTCGCAGAAAACTTATGAAATGCGGTTGCTAATGAAAAACAAGGTTCCTTTTCTTTGGAATCAAGGGTGTCAGAAATCGTTTGACAGCATCAAGAGTGCAATTGCAAATGCACCTGCATTGCAGGGTTTTGATCCCAGTGCAGAAAATATTATCACTACTGATGCCAGTGGTACAGGTTTGGGAGGTGTTTTGTCTCAAATCTCAGAAAAAGGAGGTGAAGTGGTCATCGCTTTCGCTTCTCGCTCTTTATCCCCTGCTGAAGCCAAGTATTCAGCTATAGAGCGAGAAACTTTAGCGTGTGTGTGGGCCATGGAGCACTTCAGAAAGTTCATATGGGGCAAGAAATTTTTACTGAGATCAGACCACAAACCTTTGACAAAGTTACTTACCACGGAAGGTTTATCCAAAGCCTCTGCAAGAATTGCTAGAATGTCAATGAGAATTCAGGATTTTGTGTACGAAGTGCAATATGTACCTGGGGTTAAAAATGTCATCGCAGATTTCCTCAGTAGACTTCCCTTACCTCTTCAAGAAATCGATCCTGACCCTTGGAATGATATGTGCGTAGCGACAATCTTTGCTGAAACTCCTGGTTTATCTAGAGAAAAGTGGGAGGAAGAAAACTTGAAGGATGAACTGCTACAAACTGTAAAAGACAAAGTCACTCAAGGGTGGGGTAAAGAGTGTAAATTGGATCCTAAATTCAGACCTTTTTGGGAAGTTCGTAACGAGTTGAGTATAGATGGTACATTCCTGTGCAGAGCAGGCAAAATTGTACCTCCGATGGGCATAAGAGACAATGTGATAGTTTTGGGTCATGAAGGCCATCAAGGTATTTCTCGTACCAAGAGAAATATCAAAGTGTTGTACTGGTGGCCCAGAATTGACTTGGATATTGAAAGGCACGTTTGTGATTGTATTTTGTGTGAAAGTGCTGATAAGTCACAAAAGACTCTTAATCCACCAATGTCATCGTTAGGTTGTCCAAATTTACCTTGGGAACATGTTGCGATGGATATAATGGGTCCTGTTGTATGGCAGGATGGTATTTCCAAGTACATTTTGGTTCTTGTGGATTTATTTTCGAGGTGGATAGAAGTTGAAGTAGTCACTAATGTTAATACACAAGTGATCATCGAATTCTTAGATAAATGTTTTTTAAGGGAAGGGTTTCCTGTTTCAATTTTAACTGATAATGGAGTACAGTTTAAATCTGAACTCATGAAAAAAAAATTGTCTTACACAGGAATAGAACAGAAGTTTACAGCCTTGTACCATCCTAGAGGGAATTCTGTTGTGGAGAGAATGAACAGAGTTTTGAAAGGTTTGTTGCAATTGGCAAAGAAGGGTAATAAGAATTGGGATGATGAGCTAAACAAATTGATTTGGTCGTATAGGGTCACAGTTCATGACACTGTTGGGGAGAGTCCGTTTGGATTGATGAGAGGTAGATTTCCCCATTGTAGATTGAATCCTGGTTGGATTGGTAGAGGTGAGAAATATGAATGGGATCCTGATCAGGTTAAACAAGCCATCATTAAATCTCAGGATAAGAATAAATCTTATTTTGACGCCAAACATGGTACCAAGGAGGTGAATATCAAAGTTGGACAGTACGTTAGAGTCAAAACTAGTAGAAAAACTGGGAAATTAGAACCTAAGTTTTCCAACCCGAGAATTGTCACCAAGGTTATGAAGAACACAGTTGAATTAGATGATGGAACTATTCATCATTTAAATCGCATTGCTTTATCTGATAAGTCTGGAGTTTTAGAGAAGAATACATGTTCTAAGGAAAAGAATTATTGGTGGTTAGAAGTTTTACCGAATTTGGAAGAAAGGGGTGAGTCTGGAGTTGTTGTTGAAAATCAAAGACAAGATCTGGTTCCTCAAGGAAGTTTAGTTGATCCTCATTTGGTATCTGATGATGGTTTGGTTGATTCATCTTTTGATATTTTGGGAGAAGACAACCATGCTGTCCATGATTCTCATCTTGGTAAATCTCAGGAACCTTTACCTAGAGAGGAATCTTCTGTTGGGCAAAGTATGGAGGAACCTAGTAGAGAGTATGGAAACAAATCCACCAGGGTTGGTAGACGTGTAGTCACTCCTAAGAAGTTTCAGGATTTTATCCGTTCTTGATTTTGTTTCTATGTATTTCCTTTTCATTATTTAGCTTTAATTGTATATTAATTAAGAAAGGGGGATGTGTAGTAAGTGTTTGTTTCTTTAAGAACAATAGTAGAACAGTATACATGCAATGTGGAATTCATGACTATGGAATTCTGTATATGTAATCACTGTTACTGTAGTTAATTAGAATGTTATTATTCAGATGGTTGTGCAGTCAGCTACACTGAGCTGCTTGTACCTTTTGTTCCTGCATCTTGCTTATTCAATACATTGGATATTCTACTCTACAAGACTATTCTGATTCCTTCAAGGATACTACAGGCACCTACTCTTTGGTTGGTCACGTGATTATAGAGTATCATGGGATATTTAATGTTTTTTTTCAAAGTTTATTGTGATTGGCTGCTGAAAAATAAAGTGGTAAAGAATAGAGAAGCATATCCCTTGACTCCCAGTCTTTAAAAGAATTGAAAATTCTAGTCACAAATGTTTGCAAATTTTGAATTCTAGAGAGCCGCTTGGGTTGGTGCAGGAAATACTGCTAACATTATTTTTTTCTAAATCAACTTTTTACTTTTGAAGCAAGCGCTGTAGTCTATCTTCCATTTCTATGCTAACTTCAATCAATGGGCGAGGATGAGGTGTTAAGGCCAGCGCTGCCGACTTTGAGACTAGGGAACCGGTTGGGCTCGACTATCTACCGTGGCTCAAAAATCTCTGATTCCAAAATTCTAAACCTCCCCTTGCGTAAAAAAGGGAATGTGACATTGCGTAATGTAAGTGCTCCTGTGATGGGCCTAAATATCTTCGGGTTGAGTTCGCGTTATCTAAAATTACAATAACAACAAAATCTTCCAATCCATCCTCGTCGGCTTCCGTGGGTCAGCTAGTCAACTCCCTTCACACAGACAGAGCGCATGCGCAGTAGGGGAAGGTTTTCACGCTTACCCAACGGCTGAAGCTTCGTGACTGCTGCTGCCGAGAGCTGAGCTCTCAGCGCAACTGGTGTGGCTCCCCTCACTCCTCTCCCACACTGGCTCCGGCAGCCAGTGGATCCCTGAGCCCCTCTACAGGATAGAGAGCGAGGAGGAGGAGGTGGTGGCTGCGAAGATGGCGTCTGCCCTGGAGCAGTTCGTGAATAGCGTCCGGCAGTTATCTTCTCAAGGTAAAAGAAGAATCTCTTTCCCTACCCTTGTGCGCGACCCTTTCCTGCATTCCTTTCCTTGTGTGCGCGTGAAGGAGTGAGAGAACCTCTTGTGTTCGAGAGACTCAGGCAGCTAGAAAACATAATGCGCATGCCTTAAAACCTGTTGTCCTGATTTGCGGCCATTCCACAGTCAGGCGAAATGTCATTGCTATATAAATGTTTTGTACACGATCCCACCGGCTTGTTACATTTTGATGCGGTATTGACATTTCGCTTGACCCCAACATGGTTGCTTCATTGGACAAGGCCCCGCCCATTCACGCTCTTGAGGTTTCTATGTTTGAGCTGTTGACAGTAAGTTTTGGCTGGGCCCACCTACTCTCCTGTTACCCATAGATTGATTACTGTAGTGATTGATAGCCGTTCTTTGTTTTTGATTGCCAATAGACAGACGTATTCGTTTTATGGGTGGAATAGCCCTGCACGTCACAAAACATATACAACTATTAAATAGTGAGAATTGTTTTTATTTTTGCCCACACGTTTGCAGTGTTGTGGTGGATGGTGAGGTATTTTAGGTTAGGCAACATACCCCATATCATGTATTTTATTTATGTTTATATACCGCTTCCCCACATACTGCGAGGTCAAATGTGTACTTAAGGTGAAACGGGAATCTTCGATGTGTAATTTACATACTGCTTGATACTAGGCCGTTATGCGTTCCATTTTGTGCTACATTACTAGTTGCCCATCTTAGAGGATGTAAGGGTGTTGATTGTAGTTTAGCCTTTATGGGACATATTGGGTGAGCTTTTAAGGCGTTGTGTAAGTATGGTGCACCTAATACATGGCGCATAATCCTGGCTAGTTACACAGTGTGAACATTTAAGCAGCTTTGTAGTTACTGTCCGTATGTGTTAATGGACTGCATGATGGGTAGTGACTGCTATGCTTTTTCATCTGTGGGGTTCACCAGGGTAAGCAGTTTATGGAATCCATCCAGGGGTGACAGTGGCCCAACCTAATTAGGACAGTGCTAAACTACTAGGGCAAACTACAGACGTCCACACAATGGCAACATTGGAGGCGTTGTTAAAGAATCAGGCAGTTCTATAGGGCGTCCGCCCAGGAAAAACCAGAGACCAACTCCATTGGGTCAGTGTCAAGCAACAGATCGTGATAAATAGAGTCTACTTGGGATTGTTAGGGGAACAACCACATTTGAGGCACTGTTAAGTAACCAGGGAGAACTAGATTGGTTCTACCCTGTTGCAGCCGTTAACCAAAACCACTGTATCGACTATTAAGAACACAGGAACTACTTTTATGGAGCTATAAGTTAGTACATCGGTGAGATGTGCTGGTTATATGATTGCTTAACTTTGAGTTAAAGCCCACATGTGAGCATTAGGGCGTGATGTAAGTTAATGACAAACATTGCAGTCTATTGGGTCCTCCAATAGAATCGGATCATAAGCCTACACGAGTGGGCGTTACTAATCAACTGAGACGCTGCCTATTTTCTCACTATCCATTGATTGATGCTCTTATGAGTCCCGTCATCTTTTCCATGACTCGCAGTCCGGGTTTAGATCCGTTTATAGCACTGAGACTGCCCTTCTTGAGGTTTCTGAGACCATTTGCGAATGCGTGGATGCAGGCGAAGCAGCAATGTTGGTGCTTCTTGAACTGTCCGCGGCATACGACACGGTCTCTTCATGCCATCTTGCTTGTGAGACTCTGCAGTCTCTGGATTCAGGGCACCCCTCTGTCCTGGATTCGATCCTACCTAAGTGGCCGCACTCAACAAGTCCACGTTCAGCCATTTGCTTCCGAGGAGAAACCCCGGAGTTGTGGAGTCCCTCAGGGCTCTGCTCTGACCCCACTATTTTTTATGTATATCTCTCTCCCCTGGCCACTTTGGTAGAATCCTGCGGAGTCAGAGTGATCTCTTATGCTGACGACACACAATTGGTGTTTTCATTTAAAGATCACTCTGAAGCAACTTTTTCCAATTTCAGACGCTGTCTGTGTAACATTTCCTCCTGGATGTCATTAAACATGCTCCGGCTCAACTCAGACAAAACCAAGGTGGTGTTCTTTAATCAAAAAAATCCGCTTCTGCCACTACGGTGGTGACCATCTGAGTTGAATCCCCCTCCGGAACCTGTGGACTCAGCTAGGAATCTTGGATTCTGGTTTGGCAATGAGTTATCCTGCAAATCTCAAATAAACCAGGTCTCCTCTGCTTGTTTTGGTAAACTGTACATGCTTCGTACAAATTTTCCTTTTCTTCCTCTGGAGTCTTGCCGGATCATTATTCATGCCCTGATCCTCACATCTAGACTATGCAAATAGTCTGTACGCCGGGGCTCCAGCCTACCTAATCAGATGCTTGCAGATTGTTCAGAATGCGGCTGCAAGGCTGATCTGTAACATCCCATATCTCTACTTGATTTCACCCCACCTGAAGAAGCTCCACTGGCTTCCAGTGATTAAACGTATCCAGTTTAAGTTGCTGGTTTTTGCTTTTAGAGCAATTCAGGGTCGGGCTGCAACATACCTTAGAGTGCGACTTAAGCATTCTCAATCCAACCACTCACTTAGATCGGACCATCTCCGCCTCTTGATGACTCCCCGTTTCCGCCGTTCCAGAATGGGTGGCAGAGCTTTTGCAGTGATTACTGCCAACACTTGGAATAACCTGCGCATGGCTGAATCTGAAACCATTTTTCTACATATCCTGAAGACCTGGCTTTTTTCAATCCATAGCCTTTTATTGATACCTGCAACTGCCGCCTGTCGCAGCGCCGGGAAACCCCCGTTGGGGGTAGCTGAGAGCTTTATAAGTTTAAAAAAACAGAAAAAATGGGGTGCAGAATAGGAGGGTCAAGCCAGAATATAAAATGTGATCTCCTGTGTTTGTCTTCCTGTTGATTGACAGTTACTCCAAAACTGTGTGAGGTGAAGGAAGTATTACTTAAAGGATACTGGGCTTCAGCTACCGTTGGGTGGCATGCATAATCACTGCGAACGTTACTCACCTGCATATAGTGTCACATAACATAAATAGGCTCACCTTGTGAGCCTATTTAGCCTATATAATATGCAAGTGCTTTTTTGGGGGAAAGTGTCATGTGATTACCAGTTAAGTGTTGAATTAGGCCCTTTATAAAGGTGACTTAAATTCTAAGAGCACACTACCTCTAACCTTGATAATGGAGGGAATGTGGAGGGAACAAAATTAAAGTGAAAAAAAATTACTTCATTGTAGGCCAAGTCATTGATTTATTGGGGGTCACACAAAGGTAACTTAAAGCAGGGAATCTATTCACCATATGTAGTCCCTTTAAAGAAGTGTAAAATTAAACAAGCATTGGCATTGCCAATAGGTCTCGCTTGTGGGACCTTATAAGTATTTAGTTTTGCAGCACAATATCCTTGTAACTAAATACTTATAAGGTCCCACAAGCGAGACCTATTGGCTATGCCAATGCTTGTTTATTTTTATTCGTGTGTTAAATCAAGGTTTCTGAACGCTTCCCATTTTAAGAAATTGTTTTGTAGCTTTGCTGTCAGTGTTTGGCATCCGATTGATGTAGTTAACACGGCAGTTGCTGTGGAATGTGGTCGTTGATATTTACAGTACGTTTTAAGTCACTTGCTGATTTATTAATTTTACTTCTCATCAGGACTGCAGTGAAGTGTTTTATATAGTGCTCACGAACCAACATGTTTAAATGTTTAATAGCGCTGCGTGTAAGCGTACATATATACATCAGCCTTTGAAAGAAGAAAGCACTGCTGCCACAGTTCAAACGTGTGACTTCCAAGCTACACAGATTTCAGCAGAGAGCATTTAGCTAACTGAGCCGTACGCCAACGTCAGGAGGCCAAAGCACTCAACATTTGAAAGCGGCAGACAGTTTACCTTTTTTTCCCTGAAGGGTTGGTTTCACTCAATTCTTTCAACAGCACTCGGAGATGTACAGCCAGGTGTGGTGGGTCGTTTGAGGAGTCACAGTCTGTGCAAATACTGAAGGTGTAGCGGTATGAAGAGGAAGTAGGACAGGCAAAGAGAGAGGATGTGAAAAGGTAGAGGAAGGAAGAACAAATGGAGAGGAATCGGAGAAATAGAGCCGAGGGGGTGCGAGGGATGAGGGAACACGGCCTGGGGGAAGCTGGCTGGGGAGGGGGAGGAGAAATGCAAGGAAGGCTGTGTGCGGCGTAATTAGGGGAGGAGAAGCCGAGAAGCCGCAGAGCGCACGCTGGGCGAAGCCCTTTGATGTGCTGTGCGGCAAATGGAGGGAGGCTGATGCGCGTTCATGTTTGAACACGTGGTTCACATGAACTGCATGAAAACGCCAGCAAAAAGCTGGTGGTTTCATGATGTTTTCGCCACTTGAATTCTCGCTCCGCTCGATGCGCATGCGCGCATCGATAGGTCCGAGACCTAAAAATATTGTATATCGGCAGAATGTGAATTTCCCTAGCTAGAGCGAAAGAAGTTTAATTCTGTCATATACAAGGAGATTAAGTTTGCTTTTCAACTTTCTTTTCTGCTGATGGCAATCAGCATCACAAATGTTATTAATTTAATTTATTTTAAAAAAAACATGTCCTGGTAAAAAGACTTAATTACTGATTTCTTTCAGTTCACATTCTGTATTAGTTCCATCCATCCCTCTTTTTTTCTATCTAGTTCTTTTTTTGCTCCACCAGTGCCATAAAGACTAAATTGCCCGCTCTGTTGAAGCAGATATGTTTGTACTTTATACTTAAATTCCAAACCTGCAACATCAAATATTGTAATAATTCATTTGCAGGGTTTCAAAAGCTGTATTTACTAACTATGTTATAGCATTAAAAATATCAACTTGGCAAGAAGAAAACCTTGAATTGCTATAAATTTTTCGATGGTTAATGCAGCATTACTAAACATTATTTTTGCTATAGTTAGTACAGCATATGCAGAGAAGCAAATACATTTTCACCTCAGATGGGATATAACCCTTGCTTCGTTGTCATTATTAGATTTGAAACTTTCCTAAACCTAAGTAAACCCATGATCTGCCTGGACAGGAACTGCATGATGTGCTTGTGTTTACGGTAATTCTCCGCATATGAAGTTTTGTAAAATAAGTTTACAGTAAAATCTTTTAAATATCAACTTCCACGACTAATATTCTTCCGTAGGATTTACTCCGATTACACCCGGTGAGATAGCTTTGAAGGCCATTTCCTCACTCAGCAAATTAGACTTATATTAAAAGGTATCTAACCTGATGAGTTGTATAATCCACTGAACCCATCTGGCCTGCACCCAGGAAGTACTTTTGTTGCTTGGGGAAAAAAGGTTTTTGTGGTCAAGAATAACTGCCAGGCTGACTTTGGTCTTAACTATGCTTAATGTGCTTTCGGCCCTGAACCATACAAAGATTTGGATGGGCCAGAAAACGTGGACGGAGTATTGGACTTGGTGCTCGTGGAGAATTTGAATATTAGCCCTGCTAATAAAAATCCTTTTGGCCCATGCCCTTAGTTTGAGCATCTGATACCAGAGTTGCTCTGTCGCATTCTCAACAAGTGAGTAAATTTGTTTGTTGGTATTAAAAACCTTTATTGGTTCCAGATGGTTCCATACACAGCATAGTGCCTACATCCCCGGCGGGCCGGCAATGCAAATTAACATATGATATAGTATTAGAGGCGGAAGGGAGAGTACACAGCAAGCCGCCTACAACCACTTCAGGCCTGCCGCGTCAGGTGGGTATGTATTGTAACTGGCCGCAAAAAAGGTTGTAAAAACATGTATGATCTAAAATTCTAATAACATATGTACAGTCCCACTATTCACCAGGTTTTACAGAGTTAAATAGCCGCAATCTGTAAGTCCATCCTCTGAAATACTTTCACACATGGTGTGCCCAAACCCCTGAGGTTACATGTTAGGAGTCCTGTCCCTTCCTGTGTGGTGTCCCCCATGCATCAATTCCCACCTCCATCCCGTGTGTCAATCCCTTCAGCGCGGGAGTCAGTGGTTGTATCTACAGTGGTGATGTGTTCCAGGAGGTAAGTTTGGAGAGGACCCCAGATATCTCTCGGGCGAGAGGAGGGCGGTAAGAGTTCAGCATATATATGTAACTGTTCTTGGCAATATATGAGGTCGTGTAGCCATTCCTTAAATTTAGGGGGCCTCCCTCTGCCCCATTTACAGGCAATTCGCTTCTTAGCAAGGAGAAGCACCAGGGAAATATATTGCAGTATCTTTGCAGGTGGTGGTTCAGTGTATCTCAGGAGTGCAGTAAGGGGATCTTCCAGAACGTATGTCCCTATCATTTTATCTAAGGCCAGCATAACTTCTCCCCAGTACCGGCGAACAGGCGTGCAGTCCCAGGCCAAGTGCCTGATATCAGCTCCCTCCTCCCCATATCTATCGCATTGATCGTTATCACTCAAGTGAAGGCGATGTAAACGTGCTGGTCTATAGTACACTCAAGTGAAGGCGATGTAAACGTGCTGGTCTATAGTACAAACGTGTAAATATTTGTAGTGTATGATACGCAGTCTGCTCATGGTGATTTCCCCAGTTTGGCGACAGCAAAAGGACCATTGTTCGTCAGTGAGTGGGTGTCCCAACATGCCTTCCCATTTGTGCTTAGCTGGTGGGGGATGGCCCAACAAGTGAGTAAATTCTATTAGGTAAAACCGAGAACTCAACGGGAGAGCTGAGCAAGAGGTTTAGCTTGGATCTAAAAGCCAAAGCAGAAGTCGAGCCTACAAATAATGTTAAACGCCGCTTTAAAAATATAATTTCCTCCAGAAAGAGGAGTCCCAGTCCCTTCCAAGCACACCGCTGACTGTTTTAAAAAGGTCCAGAGCCTCTCTGTGGAGCCCAGCAGGAAGTAACCCAATATATTGTATGCTTTAAACCCATGCATTCTAACTTTCAACATTAACAGAAGGTAGACTTCTCATTTGCTATGTTATACAGTCTGCCCTTATGTCTCTCTTGGTTTGAATTTAATACACTCTCCATGAACATTAGTGAAGTTATGTGAATCAGACACACATATACAGCACATATTAAATACAGATTGAGATTGACACCAATGGTGGATTGCATAATGTGTAAAGATGGCACACACAAGTAAATCTTAACAGGCAAGGAGAATAGATGAATGCAGGATTTACTAGTTGTAGGAAGCTGGCTCTATATATAGTATACCAAAACGAGGAATGCTGTGTAAAGAGTCCAGGCAACCCTTATTGGATTATAAGAGGCAAAAAGTAAACAGTAAATGCTCTCTTTCGTGGTAGTGTGGCTGGGCAGTTTTGACTTATCAGTGGGTAGTGCTAAGCTTTTGTTGTACTTACAGAGGCAAAAAATGAAATGCACATTCAACAATAAATACGAGATCAATTTAGTATTTTTATAGAAATGTTGATACCAAGAACTTCGTTATATGAGAAGTACTTTTTAAAATATTGAATTTCACAGGTAAGTAAACAGTTCACTTAAATGCGTCTTTCCACAGCAATGCTTCCCTATGGGAGAAAAGGCATATGTTGCATTCAGTTATTTTCAGTATGTTTCTGGGAGTCTCCTTTGGGATTTGGGCCATAGGGGGCCAATGTCCAGAGTACAACCATTAGTTACTTGTAACATTCCCTGGGGCGTCTGGGTGCAGAGGTGCTGGTTGAGTTGGTAGTTGTGCTTACTACGCCAGTGGAAAGAAAAGGGGGAGGGACCTGGAACACTGCTGCAGAGGGGCGCTGGGGACAAGTCCGGGAGCTCTCAATGGGGGGCTTGGGTCACAAGGGTCCTGGGAACAAAGGGGCACTGCTGGTTCGCCGGTACTCTCGCTGGAGCACTCGGTGCAGAGTGGAAAGGTGGGCTGGGCTTTGTGCATCCTAGTGCCTTGCGGTTGAGGGTGCAAAATCAGGACAGCTGGACCAGTCTGGAGGTGGGTCTCTGTGGTGCTGACGGCCCTCGGCAGCTTCTCGGTGTAGTGGGAGCCCAGATTGGACTCCCACGGGCTGTTTGCTGCAAGGGGTCTTGTATCCCAGGTATTGGTCCCGTGTGGCTCTAGTCGGTCCTGGTGTCCTCTCACTCAGTGCAACTCAGTGGAAACAAAATTGAAAAGGCTGCCACCTACGCGTATTCAGGGGTCAAAATAGATGCAAATGGCACATTTGCATCCCGGAAATAGGTGATCAAGGGAAAAGAGCAGGCTATCAGCTATGCATTTTCATAAGTTACGTACACAACATCCCCAAACAAACACGCCTTTTCACTGCTATAGCGCTGCTGCTAGCACTTATCATCGGAACAGCACCTTATCGGAAAGTTAAACAGTCATTCCTGTCTCTCAGACTTGGTGAGATAAACACATTAGATTTTCTGCCAAAATTGAGAACTGCCGGCTATGCCATCAGGAGATCAAGACGCTGCTGCATGTCATATGTATCTGTTCAGTAATGGTCAACCAACGAAGGAGCCTCTTAAGAAGAGAGTTAATTGACGGGGAATTAGGTCCTGCAGGACCGCATTGGTGGATTTGCTGTACCCAAGAAATACAATGTTGAACATTTGATTAGTGTAGTTCCTGGCCATCTTTAAAGACCTGATTGATGCTAGGTCGGGTGCTGGGTGAATGTGTGTTTGGGGGGTGGGGGTGGGGGTGGGGGGGTGCTGTGAAGAGAATTGATAAGCTCCTAGTAGGTTCTAGGGCCTGTTGGTAACGGTTGCCAGAGAAATTGACATAAGACTCTGCCAACCCAGTCAAGTTATGTAAATAATTGTAAGCGGGTAAATGGACATGCAAGGACAGGCTGCTAGGGAAAGCGAGAACAGCTGCTCCAAAAAGTCAAATTTTTTTATTTGTTCTGGTACTCAACAGAGGACCACAAAATATATTATACAAGTTACATATAAAAAGAGATTCAATTTCGTTAATACAAAGATAAAAACGTTTTTAGAAATTTATACAAATTAAAACAAACAAATTCGTTCGGAGGTTGCTTGCAAAGAGCGATAAGTTCTCTCACTGTCGTGACTCTACAAGAGCGATATATTGGTGCCAAAAATCTAGTGCGAGCAGAAACTACGATCTGATTCGGGCATACAGATAGAACATGTTCCAGAGTCTGATCCCCCCCCAGCGCACAATGTACATACAGCCAATTCCCCCGGGAACCATCTTGAGGTAAATGAAAGTAAGGGGAGGATGCCCAGTCGAAGCATAACAATTGTTCTCCTTGCACCATGTGTTAAGGTTAGCCCCATATAAGGCCGACTCTGTTTAAATTCTAAGGAATCAATAAATGGTTTATAGGTAGATAATTTGGTGCAGTGTCGAGAGTCCGCTTCGTAGCTGAGTTTTGGGGTGAAGCATTTTAAAAATAGTTTTAGTTGTGCTGGTGACCAATTTAACAGCATTTCAACGGTAATATTTGCTACTCGAAATGCTTCAACCATATTCTCTCTGAAGACTTGCTTTTTAGCATCATACTCAAAGGTTTCTTTTTTCAACAGTGCTCTTAATGTGTTCCTTTTTGCGTGCAATAAGTTGTAGGCCCACCTTATTACATTTGCAATTGCTACTGCATAGGAACTTGTCACTGATAGTTCTAATCTCAGTGCTTGGACAGGGACTGCATCTGACAGTTTCACAATTTTCCTTAAGATCTTCCCCTCTTTTCGGTCCATGAAAGCCCATTGTTTTACGGGGATGTACTCCATCGCGTAAGAAAGTACAGGAGATATTTTTACTTTATATAGATTTATCAGAGAGGAGAAATGTCTATTCCCTGTTGCGCTATAAAGTCTCAGAAGGGCCGCGACATGTATATCTGTTTTCCTTGACAAATTATTCAATTGCGCGGTGTTAGATACGTTTTTTGAAAGGATCCTGCCAAGGTAAGGATAGTCCTTAACTTCTTCTATCTTTTCCCCTCCTAATCTCCAGGAATATCTTGCGCTTTGTTTCCTTCCCGAGAAAGCCAGCACTTTTGTTTTTTGAATATTTGGGACTAGATAATTTTCTTTAGAGTATTTGTGCAGAATGTCAAGTGACGCTTGTAGTCCGAAGGGGGTAAGATCCAACAACACTATGTCGTCGGCATACAGTAAAGCAATTATTTTTTTATCAGCAATTTTTGGAGGTAGATTGGAGCCTAATTGCAGGTAATGGCACAAGTCGCTTAGGTAGAGGGAGAATAATATTGGGGCTAGGAGGCACCCTTGCTTTAGTCCGTTTTCAGTTTTGATTTTTTCAGTGTAACCTCTTTCTCCCCCCATTTGAACTTGGCACCAAGTATTGGTGTGCAAGCTAATTATAGACTGTAGTAGTTGCTCATTTATGCCAAGTTTCCTCAATTTTTCCCACAATGTTGGTCGGTCTACCCGGTCAAACGCCGTTGAATAATCTATAAAAGCAGCGTATACAACCTGATTTTTTTGTGTTATATATTTGTCAAAGATGGTTTGGATAACTGCGATGTTGTCAGTCACCGAATGTTTAGGTCTGAAACCTGCTTGAAACATCGGTATCTGACCAGTCGTGAAGGCCCATTCTTTTAGGCGGTGTAAGATTTCTGCTGCAAATACCTTGCCCACGGAGTCCATAAGTGCTATTTGACGGAAATTGCTTGCCTGGGTTTTACTTCCCTTTTTATGAATCAGAATGATTATACTTCCCTGCCATGATTTTGGAATTTGGCCAGTATCTAAGATATAATTAAAAAGGGGATACAGCAACTGACTCCATTCCTTCGGGGCGATTTTTAGTGCTTTGATCGGAATCTGATCAGGACCAGACGCTCCTGTTGATCTTGCTTTACGTATGTTTAGTTCGACAGATGTTGCGGTAATTTTACTTAATGAAAGTTTATCTTTTTCTTTATTGTAAACCCCACTACTTTCCAATGGAGATATTGAGTTTGGTTTGTAGAGGTTTGTCAAAAAATTTTCCCAGGCATCCGGAGGGACCGGTATTGGTTGTAATTTCTCTTTGGATCCAGTAAGTTTTCCTACTAGGTACCAATATTTGCGCTGGTCATTCTTGTTTGCCGCAGTCTGTATATCTACCCAGTTACGATCTTGTAATATTTTTTTATTTCTCAGATTTTCGCGTCTTAATTGATTTTTGATCTGATTTATGACCTTTTTTATTTCAAGAGTGGGATTCATATATTGGGCGCGTATGTATTTGTTTAGTTTTTTCTTTAATTCAGAGTTCCTAAGGGTGCGCTGATTTTTATCTTTATTCTTACCGCTGCCTGCTGAATCCATTGCTGTCATATTAAGGATGAGAGATCTAAACTCTTTTATAATGGATTCAAAATTTTCAATGAGATTTTCTGAGTATATTCTCGTCAAAAGTTGTGAATGGTCAATCAGAGACGTAATTTTGTCGATTGTATGAGAGTTCCAGAATATGCGTCTCTTTTCATTGTTCACCACTACCTTGCTTTTTTGATATATTATGTGACAGGCTGCAGAAGATTTGGGTAACCATTCTGTTGTCAGGTGCATCATGGTATGATCGCTTTCTTGGCAGAACTGATTGAGCAGATATGAGACTGTTTCTAACAAATCATTACTTGTGATTATATAATCAATTATAGATGATGTCCCATTTCCCTGTCTGGTATAATTTGCAGGGATGTCCCCTTCCATGCTACCATTCAATATTACTCCATTTATGTTTGTTAATGCTGATAATAACAGTTTCCCTCTTTTATCAGTCAGTATGCCCTCCGGGAATTGTGGAGCTATGATGTCCAGACCTTCTTCTGAGTGTTGTTGTGCCCATTTATTAATTTCAAAATTAGAAATTTTACTATTGAAGTCGCCGACAATTAAAAAGGATGAGAGAGGATCGTTTTCTGTTATGATCTCAATCCTTTCCATGATATTTAAGAGTATTGTATCATGCTTTTTACCTGGAGGAGCATATACATTAAAAAGAAGAATTGTTTTAGGGAGAGCTGTCTTGCAGGTTTTAGCGGAGATTTTGATGCACTGTAGGTTTTCTAAGTTGGTATCTAATAGTTCCTGGGTCCACAGATGTTCTTCACTTAATAGAATAGCTAGGCCGCCTCTAGCATGACCTCGATGAGTATTTATTGCTGGATTTTCGTAAACATAATAGTTTTGAACAGTAATAGGTTCGGTTGCCCATGTTTCTTGTAAAATCAAGATATCCGGCCGATTTCTGATAGCCGTGGACAATTTGTTCTTAGTTCCACCAGCGATGTTCCAGGAGGTTATTTTTATGCCAGTGCTAAACATATTGTTGTTGAGATCTCTTGGGTTTGTTATTATTTAGAGTCTCTGAAACCCAAGCCCAAGATTTTGTGCTATTATCATTCACAGATATCTTAAAAGCTTGATACCAGACGGCCCGTTGACCTTTGTTTACCAGGATTTTTAGTTTTTCTTGCCCTACAGAATAGGTATCTGAGTGCATGATTGCTTGATCTTCCAACGCTTCATTTTGTCTTGGAAATTCTTTCCTGTATGAATTGGCAAGTGCACTAATCTGGGCATCAAACCCAATTGGAACTGTACTGATCATTGGTTCTTTTCTTTCCACAACATCATAGCCTTGTTTGTAAAGTATCTCCTTATCATTCAGGATAAGTTCTGGGATGACAGACGACCAAAATGTTACCCTTGCTAATTTAGTGTTGTCTTTAATGGGAAAAGTTACTAAATCCAGTTCGTTACTGCTCAAAGATTGTAGAGGCTTGATATGGCGTAGTAGATGTATTATCCTTCTTCTGTTAAGTGGGGATGAATCACTAGGAAACAGTTCTTCAAATTGTAAAATTTTAGGAGAAGACACTTTTTCTCTTTGTTTTTTCCTGTCTAGATGTTCCATGATTATATTATTATTTATTTGAGTTGGTTCCTCTAGAAGTCTGAGAGAGACAAATTCTTGCGCACTTGGATCTAGTTGTGGCGACTTCTCTTCAAGGTTTTTCCTAATTGCTGATTTTGCAATACTTTCAATTGCTATTATTTTTCCAATTTGTTCCTCTTCAGGGTTTTGTTTTAAAACTGACTTTCGAAATTTTAGTTTGTGAGCTTTCTTTTTTTGAATCCTCCTGATTGGTTTTTTTCTCCTTTTTTTCCTTCCTTCTATGTCACTTTCCAGATTCTTTTTATCTGTAGATTTTCCGCTATCTTGTACTGATATATTAGACGTATGTAATTCCTGGTTATCTGATACGGAATTATTTACCAATGTAGTAGTTTCACTTCTTTTTTTGAAGATTGGGAAATTGTTAATTTTTTGCTGATGTTCTTCTTTGAAAAGTTTTTTCAAGGAGTATATTGTTGTGTCATTTGGAAGTTCTCTCTTTTGTTTTTGTTGTATTTGAGTTTTAAAAGTTTGGGTACCGAAATCACGTGTACTTTTTTTCTGTTCATTATTATGTTCTTTCGATATATCATTTTGCTCAGATTTTATTTTCGTTGGTAAATTGTATGCCTCTACTAAGAGGAGGTCTTTTTTCCTTTTTTTATTAACTAGATGTTTTAATATCCCTATTTGGACGTCCAGGGTTTGATCAGAGTTATCAAGAATATTACCCAGGTGAGAGAGAACCGATTCTAGAATCTCTTGCAGCGAAAACAGGGCTTTTGATATAGGTGATGTTGTGTTAGTAATATTATTACTTGATTTGAAATTGATATTGAAAGGATCAGATGAAGGATCAATTAAGGTTGTTGGAAGAGATGTTTTATCCTTATTGTTCTGGCTTGCTGCATGTTCCAAGATTTGCAGTCCTAGAACTGATTTATTGGTATTCGAGGTATCGAAAAGCGCTGAACTCCCTCCGTTTTTGATAGGAGTAGAAGTTTTTTGAGTAGTCTGTTCTTGTTGAGAGTTTAGTAAATCAGCTGGGATGGAAAGTGATTTACGACTTGGATCGGTGGTCAGAGGACACAGATTTGATTGTTGGTTAGGTATCGTTGGGGTGCTTTCTAATTCCCTTAAAATTACGGAAACATTGGGAGAGACTTCTCTGACAAATGTATTCAATTCTTGAGTGTCTTTAGTTGTAAGTGAAGTGAAGTATTTGCTAATTGCTGGTGTTAGCGTTATCCGACCAGGTTTAATTGACTTGTCAGTAGATTTCCGAACAGCATTTTCTGTCCCCATTCTTTTCATAAATATCGTGCGGGAACGTAGTTTTTTGAAGCCCATTTGTTTACCTATATACTTTAGATTATTGTTGGTTATGGGTTCCCGGACAAAAACACCGATGTAAGCTCTAATATAAGCTGTTAGTTAACTTACCAAGTGCGGTGTTCTCTGTAATGATAGTCGGGATGTAAGGGGGGGGGCCCGGCCCGTCCTCAAACGTCCCCGGACGGCCACAGACGGCCCGCCCTTTGCCCGGGCTTTTCCCCGCGCTTAGTCCCGCGCGCGTCCCGCGTCGCGGGGAGCGAGATGTTATTTATATACTTTTCGTTGGGGGCGTGTCCGTGGGCGGGTCGCCTGGGGGAAGAGGAGCCAGGTGATCTCCGCTAAGGTTTCTGGTCCTCGCAGTCCCCCAGGCTAGGTGCACCCACTGTTTGCACCCTGGCCTCAACCCCTCTGACTCCAGCTGGGAGCGACAGACAGAGCGTGCCGAGTGCAGCTCACGCTCACACCAGCGAGTCAGGGGGAGGCAGCACCACGGTACGATGAACAATCCGGGTCAGATCCAAACAGCCAGCACAGGTTGTAGACGATAAAGCCGGTTTACTTGCACAGTAGAATCGAAAACAAAGGATCAGCAGTTTTGAGCTCCAGTGAGTGGCGCCCGCGAAGCGGGTGTCACGAATATTTAACCAGCTCGTTGGGGGCGTGTCCGTGGGCGGGTCGCCTGGGGGAAGAGGAGCCAGGTGATCTCCGCTAAGGTTTCTGGTCCTCGCAGTCCCCCAGGCTAGGTGCACCCACTGTTTGCACCCTGGCCTCAACCCCTCTGACTCCAGCTGGGAGCGACAGACAGAGCGTGCCGAGTGCAGCTCACGCTCACACCAGCGAGTCAGGGGGAGGCAGCACCACGGTACGATGAACAATCCGGGTCAGATCCAAACAGCCAGCACAGGTTGTAGACGATAAAGCCGGTTTACTTGCACAGTAGAATCGAAAACAAAGGATCAGCAGTTTTGAGCTCCAGTGAGTGGCGCCCGCGAAGCGGGTGTCACGAATATTTAACCAGCTCGTTGGGGGCGTGTCCGTGGGCGGGTCACCTGGGGGAAGAGGAGCCAGGTGATCTCCGCTAAGGTTTCTGGTCCTCGCAGTCCCCCAGGCTAGGTGCACCCACTGTTTGCACCCTGGCCTCAACCCCTCTGACTCCAGCTGGGAGCGACAGACAGAGCGTGCCGAGTGCAGCTCACGCTCACACCAGCGAGTCAGGGGGAGGCAGCACCACGGTACGATGAACAATCCGGGTCAGATCCAAACAGCCAGCACAGGTTGTAGACGATAAAGCCGGTTTACTTGCACAGTAGAATCGAAAACAAAGGATCAGCAGTTTTGAGCTCCAGTGAGTGGCGCCCGCGAAGCGGGTGTCACGAATATTTAACCAGCTCGTTGGGGGCGTGTCCGTGGGCGGGTCGCCTGGGGGAAGAGGAGCCAGGTGATCTCCGCTAAGGTTTCTGGTCCTCGCAGTCCCCCAGGCTAGGTGCACCCACTGTTTGCACCCTGGCCTCAACCCCTCTGACTCCAGCTGGGAGCGACAGACAGAGCGTGCCGAGTGCAGCTCACGCTCACACCAGCGAGTCAGGGGGAGGCAGCACCACGGTACGATGAACAATCCGGGTCAGATCCAAACAGCCAGCACAGGTTGTAGACGATAAAGCCGGTTTACTTGCACAGTAGAATCGAAAACAAAGGATCAGCAGTTTTGAGCTCCAGTGAGTGGCGCCCGCGAAGCGGGTGTCACGAATATTTAACCAGCTCGTTGGGGGCGTGTCCGTGGGCGGGTCGCCTGGGGGAAGAGGAGCCAGGTGATCTCCGCTAAGGTTTCTGGTCCTCGCAGTCCCCCAGGCTAGGTGCACCCACTGTTTGCACCCTGGCCTCAACCCCTCTGACTCCAGCTGGGAGCGACAGACAGAGCGTGCCGAGTGCAGCTCACGCTCACACCAGCGAGTCAGGGGGAGGCAGCACCACGGTACGATGAACAATCCGGGTCAGATCCAAACAGCCAGCACAGGTTGTAGACGATAAAGCCGGTTTACTTGCACAGTAGAATCGAAAACAAAGGATCAGCAGTTTTGAGCTCCAGTGAGTGGCGCCCGCGAAGCGGGTGTCACGAATATTTAACCAGCTCGTTGGGGGCGTGTCCGTGGGCGGGTCACCTGGGGGAAGAGGAGCCAGGTGATCTCCGCTAAGGTTTCTGGTCCTCGCAGTCCCCCAGGCTAGGTGCACCCACTGTTTGCACCCTGGCCTCAACCCCTCTGACTCCAGCTGGGAGCGACAGACAGAGCGTGCCGAGTGCAGCTCACGCTCACACCAGCGAGTCAGGGGGAGGCAGCACCACGGTACGATGAACAATCCGGGTCAGATCCAAACAGCCAGCACAGGTTGTAGACGATAAAGCCGGTTTACTTGCACAGTAGAATCGAAAACAAAGGATCAGCAGTTTTGAGCTCCAGTGAGTGGCGCCCGCGAAGCGGGTGTCACGAATATTTAACCAGCTCGTTGGGGGCGTGTCCGTGGGCGGGTCGCCTGGGGGAAGAGGAGCCAGGTGATCTCCGCTAAGGTTTCTGGTCCTCGCAGTCCCCCAGGCTAGGTGCACCCACTGTTTGCACCCTGGCCTCAACCCCTCTGACTCCAGCTGGGAGCGACAGACAGAGCGTGCCGAGTGCAGCTCACGCTCACACCAGCGAGTCAGGGGGAGGCAGCACCACGGTACGATGAACAATCCGGGTCAGATCCAAACAGCCAGCACAGGTTGTAGACGATAAAGCCGGTTTACTTGCACAGTAGAATCGAAAACAAAGGATCAGCAGTTTTGAGCTCCAGTGAGTGAACAGCTGCTCCCTATCTGGTCATGCTGTGGCAATAACCGCCTAACAAGCAGTTACTTTTTTCACACTAGCACTTTACCCGCTCTGTAGACCTGCACATGGACATGTAACTGCATATAGTCTTGCACACTGGCACTTTATCGGTCAAATTGCAGCTGGCTGCATAGTAAAGCACAAATACTTTACTCGCACCTTAGACTTACACATGTGCATTTTAACCGCATATAGTCTTGCACACTGGCACTTTATTGGTAGAATTACAGCTGGCTACATAGTAAAGAACATACACGCTAACTAATCAGGGAAAAAGCCAGTTTATGACCAATCAACTTTCGAGTAGTAGGAAGGTGCTGTGGTTGGCTCATTCACCCGACCGCCTTTCATCATTTGTATGCTAGTATTTTTACTCTTAAATTCATGAAGGGCAGCAAATAATGAGAATGTTTCCTATTAAAGGTGAAATGATTGCAGCTGCAGTAAATGTCTCGTATTGTATGGTTTTAGTTATGGTTTTAGTTATGTTTATGGTTTTATTCATTCACTCAGTGGGTAGACCGATCCGACCTTCAGGAGCACAGGTACCTTTTCCTAGGGGGCTGCTGTATCGGGCTGGCCAAGGGACGGCAACTTGCTGAACCAGATATTTCTTCTTTGGTGCCTGTGGACTTCAGTTGAGTAACTCCTCTACTCCAAGGGAGATTACTGGCACTTTGCAACGGGCTAGCAAGCTCTAGGGGTTCTTGGAAGATGTTCAGCTGCAGGACAAGTCGATGGTCACGATTGGTGAGACTATTGTAGACAGCAGGGTTTGCACCAAAAATCCACAGCAGTCTCCAGTTCTCACTTTTCTCATGTCTCTTCCTTGTCCTCTTCGGCTAGAGCCGTTGAATCTGAGTTCCTGGTGTCGGGGTGCCACCTAAATACTCTATTTAGGGGCATTAAGGGGAGTAACAGGTAGTAGTCGATGAGCTACTTACCCTTAGGGTACCTACACTCTCTATATGACCACTTCCTGTGGGAACTGGGCACAACCCTGACTCAGAGAGTCTAATTCTTCCAAAACCAAGATGATGGAATCCTAAAATTCGTATTCACATCAGGTAGGCCACCTTAGGGGTGGAACTAGCCTGAGGGAGAACACACCTTACTACCTAATTTTCCTGCCTCTCTTGGTGCCATAGGGCTAGGGGCAGAGGGTGGCATTTCTCCTATCGGGGGGAGCCTTGGGTCACATATCAAGGCAGTAGAAGCGTTTGAAGCCTCTTGCCTTGATATACCAATCACTTAGCCATCCTGCTTGTAGGAGGAGTCGCCTCCGGTCGGAGTAGGCATCGTTTCTGTCCTCCGAGAGCTCTAGCTTTTACCTGCAGGGGGTCAGAAACCAGTCTGTGGTTGCAGATTCATCTACACCAGTCATCCAGTGGACTAGTAGATGGTAGGCTTTCAGAGGGCACCTCTAAGGTTCCCTCTGGGTGCATGTATTAGTACATGACATCACTGGAAGCAGTGTGGGTTTATTAATACAAGATGTTTGATACCAAACCGCTCTAGTTTGTGTATCCACATAAGCACCAGTATCCAACACATGCTCAAAATAGCGTCCCTGTTCACTTGCAATATCTAAGAACAGGCTTGTACATCACAGGGGAATATCTGCTCATGCAGATGTGTCTATGCATGTCGTATAGTACACCCTGTCTAGAGGCTGTTAGGCCTGCTGTAGGGGTAGCTTACCTATACCGCATCCAGTGTCTGCAGGCATGGCACACAGGATGTGTGCCATGTTGTGTCTTCACTTTTCTCTTCACCATGGATTGCAGCCTGCAATGACAGTTTGCATGTTGGTGCTGATTGTTCCCTTATGGTGGCACAATACACGCTGCAGCCCTTAAGAGACATTCTTTAGCCTCCTTGCCCTAGGTGCCAGAAGTACAATTAACTAGGGACTCACAGGGGTTGCAAAAAGGTTTTGCCAATTGTATAGTTTTAGAGAAAGATCTGGCAGTGGGCAGCTGGATAGCAGGAACCCAGTACACTTCTTTCAAAATTGCATCAGATGCAGGCAAAAAGTAGAGGTGACCATGTGCAAAAGGGGCATTTTCCTACACGACCTCCGCCCCAAACAAAAGAGAATGAGACTAACCTTTCCCAAGAGAGTCTTCGTCATCTAAGTGGAAAAACTGGAAAGGCCATTTGCATTGGCATGGTCAGTCCCAGGTCTGTGCACCACTGTGAAGTCCATACGTTATAGGCCAATGGGTCACCCCAAAAGTTTGGGGTTTTCACATTTCATTTGTATCAGCCATCTGAGAGGCCTTTGGTATGTTTCGACAAGGAAGTGAGTACCAAACCAGTATGGTCTCAGCTTCTCTGAACCAAACCACAGCAAAGGCTTCCCTCTTTATGGCACTCTTAACGCTGCTCTCTGGGAAGTAACCTGCTAATGAAAGCAACAGGCTGGTCATGGCCATCATCATTGGTCTAGGAAAGGACCGCTCCAATTCCATGTCCAGGGTTCGATTCCCCGCCTCGGCGGGTCTCGGGCTCAAAAATACCATGGACTCGACAATTCTCGTCTGGTGCCTACTCAACCCACGGGGTCACACTCTGCGACTCTGGGCAATAGCTTGCTTAATCTCCACTATGGCCCCTCGCGGCGGGATGCCTGGCTTTCACCTTGTGGACACCCTGCCGGGGTTTCTCACAGGGGAATACCAGGACGGGTTCCCTAAGCAAGCGCCGGGACGCTCACGGGCAGCCGTGCGCTCTACAAATCCAGCACATTTACATTTACATCCGTCTGCACTATGAACTGATTTGAATAATCTGGGGCTACAACCCTTAGAGACCCTTTTAAGCCTCATTTCCCTAGGTACCAGGATTACTATTTACTAGGGACTTGCAGGGTGTGCCCAAGGTATTGCCAATTGTGGGACCAAATGTTCAGTTTTAGCGAAAGAGATCTGGCACTGGAAACCTGAACAGTAGGAAGCCAGTGGGCATTGGTCAAAATTGAATCCGATATCCGGCAAAAAGTGGTGGTACCTTGTCCAAAAGGGGCACATTCCTACACTAGTTTAACAATATTTGTACTGGCTGATTTTATTGAGTAATTTGTACTTGTAGTAATACTGCTAGTAATTCGTGCATGAAACGTTGCATGACTGAGACATGCCAAAGCATTAGCCCACAAGGTGAAGGTTGTGATGCAAAAAAAGCTTCTTTAATTGATTTGGGTGCCTCACTGCTAAAATGTAAGATCGCTTATCAGAATCATGTATTTTTGTATTCAGTTTGTCAGGAGTGAAGAATTTCTATTGCCTTATGCCAAGGATACATTATTGGGGATCAAGGACAACAACTTTTAATGTTCTCTGTGCCCACTAGACAAATATGATTAAACCAGTGCAGCACAAATCCTTAATTGTGATTTCGTAGTACCAAAGTTGAAATCTGTGAAAGAAGATTGTCTGACATGAGGCAAGATTTGTATCCATATATATAAGTTGTTCAAACTGGTATATATGTGATTCATTAATGCAAAAGCCTTCGCTGTGAGGGTGAAAGCTCTAAGGGAACGCAGTGACCTGAGAGCTCCCCTTGCCTTGGACTGTAGTTCGGGTATAAAAACTTGTATAGGTTTGCAGAATTTAGCAGTTTGAGGCTAATTGTAAACTTCACTGATTGGAAGGCAAGATTGGTGATTGTTTCCTTTCAAAATAAAATGTTACACAAAAAATACAACTTGAAAATAAATATTTTTAATTGATCGTGTATCATTTAGCAGAACATGGCTGCAATTAAAGTTTAATAATGGCGAATCAGTGTAAAACCATTATGGGTTACATCAAAACGAATTAGGGGCCAAATTCACAACAAAAGTGTCCCATAGGTATATGTCATTGTATTGGTCTAGAATAGATTTAAAACTTCAGGAATTCACAATCCTCTGAAAAAGGTTTTACCCCTGCCAGTGTCAGGAGTAAGTTTCCAATGTGCTGACATAATTCTTTATCACACTGCATGGCACCAGAAGGAACACGTGGATTTTTTTACACATCAAGTAGGTTTTCAACGCATTTCGCCTCTTGGTAAAGTTGATATTTTTATAACGTTTCAGAGCCCTGGTTTATGAAATATGTTAACGCCTCACCCAATTAAACATTTTGTTGCTTATAGCTCAACAAATATTACAGCTCCTATTTGCCGCATTGTATGCACATTTACGTGTTCTAACTGTACCAATTTCATAAAAGTATTTTCTCCTTTTGAGGAAATACTAATGACATTGTACATATTTGTTCAGACTGCTTAAAATGTTATTTATCTTTTGTTTCTAAGGGGCGCCTATTTGCTTAGAGACTAGATTGCGGACTAAGGTGGAAACTGTGATAGGCCAAGCCAAGGATGACCCACCTTAGTTGAGGGAAATAAGTGAGAATAGGCTACTGATTTCCTTGTGGCAAAGCCATTAGGGCATATATCCTCCTTTGTCTAAAGCTTTTTGCTACATAATTCGAAATGCATTCTTTGTAATGTCCCCTGTTAGTGCAGAACCTAAACACTGCAGCCCTCTTCCGATCATTTCTTCCCCCTCATTAATCTAAATCAGTCAAGAGGCCAACTCAAGTTACGCCCTACGAACTATGTATTGTAACAGTGATTATGGGTTTTGCATACAAACAAGTTACAATGCTTGTTTATCTCTGCAAATATTATTTTGCTGCGGTGCTCCATCTAAATTAGAAATAAGGGACAGAGGTGCCGAAACCTTGGTAACTTTAACTCTGCTCATATCTTCCCCTGCACCTCAAAACAAGCTCTCAGGATAAAAAAGTACTCCTGTTGTGCTCGCCAACCCCTCTGCTGCACCAAGGGATCTGACAGAAGGTGAGAAACATAGCGGAAGAGGAAAGCAGTAGCTGTAAAGGTAAAAACAAAAGCTAAGCTCATTTCAGTCCAGGAGTTCTAGAGAACTTTAGGCCGAATCAGAACCATATGTCTTGCTCAAGCCTTTATTGGTTTGCCCATCTATAAATACTACTTTAACATCAGAGCTCTATATATCTACAACAAGGCCAACGTAATACCCAGATGAAGGAGATACACTGGCCGATGTTTCCCCAGCGGTTCACTTGCTACAGGAATGTGATCCTCAGAAACGGTTAACATGATCATGTTTGCCGTTCGATGGGGTTTTCCTCCTTTATCAACTGTGATTAGTTGAAATGGCCACCTTGTCTGCATCAGCATGATAATTTTTTTTTTTTTTTAATCTGCACACCAGACAATTCCTTCTGTGTCTAACAATATCTTACTTCTATTAAACTGGACTGCCTGTACATTTCAGCCTGTTTTGAAAATACAGGGACCTGATGTTGTCTACAGAAATACTCCAGGCAACCAACCTACAGAGATCCTCCATTGATGATGATGAACACAAGCCAAAGTCCTATAAAACACCATTTTGTTCAAAGTAATTGGAACACCACCAGGTTCAGCATTCAGTGACCATGTGTGCTTGTCTTAACAAGCCAAGTACTGTACGTCTGTGGTCGAAGGTACTAAACTATTGTTGGGTTCTCTGGAATTCTGGAGCTCCTATCTGTTAGCTCATTTGTATATCTTACCACAAGGT
Source organism: Lissotriton helveticus (assembly GCF_964261635.1). NCBI lineage: Eukaryota > Metazoa > Chordata > Amphibia > Caudata > Salamandridae > Lissotriton > Lissotriton helveticus. Next base: position 240,298,123 of record NC_136071.1, read on the forward strand.
ATTTATTTGTCCATGTCCATAGGATACAGTGTTGGACTCAGTCCTTTGGTGTGTCTTTGCCCACTAGTAGCTCTAAATACCTGATGTATAACTCGCCATGTGACCATTTCCCTTTTCTTTGTGATATCCTCACTACAAGCTCATTAGGCTAGCTTGCTGGCATCTGATTCTATTATCTAGGCAAGTTTAACAAAAATGATCAGTTAATAAAGCTTGTCTGTACTGTATCCATGCATTGTATGGTGTGCAGTGCATAGTGTGCGCCAGCTATTAAGCCTATGCATTCGTTGCTCTGCAGGGGCGAGGGAGACTAGTCGTCAGATTCTCATCACGTTACAATATCTCACAGAGGCTTCACACTAGACTGACACAATCCAAACCATCAGAGTGATGATGCCAGACATGTAGATCAGTGTCGGACAAAGTAATGAACTGGGCTGTGCTGTTGTCAATGCCCATCCAGCTCTTTAGACCCCTGCAATCAGATCCATCTTACAGATCTGAGAAGCTTTATGTACTGGATCTCAGGCAACATAGGTGCAGCAAATTGGGCCATCCATGATACAATACCCATTGCCTATCCCTGGTAACACGCTGGCCATGGAACAAGGATGCTAGTTCTTGGCACTGGTGGGCTTCATTGGGGTAATGCTGATTGCCTACCAAGGCTGATCACTTAATAACAGTGGTTAATTTATTTGGAATAATAATTATTTATTAGTTTTCCCGGTACCCCAGCCCATCAGTTCTCAGATCTAAGACTAGGAGCAAACCTAATTCAACTGAAAAATGTTGATGTTTCCTGCAATCTATTACATTTGCACATGTGTTCTGCTCCTTCATTCCGGAACCAAGATCTAAGGTACAGGAAGACCTGCTAATTTTCTGGCTGTTGGAGGGTGAGGGTAGTGAGAACAGAATCGCACAATTATCACAATGTTACATTCCCTCAAGTGCATGTTTCGAGAACAATGGCACAAGTTCACAAAATAATTCAACAAAAATCATATTATATCAATAACAATATACTTTGTGACCCAATTCTTTAGGATATCCTTCCAGCTGTTGGACTGGCTTTTCCATGGAAAAGGTGAAAAAATTGGTGTGTGGTCGCCTTCCTTACAAATGTGGTCCAGCAAGCAAAATTTATATTATTCCCTTGAGTCCCATGATAATGTGATTATTCTTGACGGCTTGAAGGGATCCGTGGCATGATGTATGTTACCCACCTGTGATTAAATGCTGGCCCTCTAACAGGAGTGGTAGTTGACGTATTGTGGGCATTCATGATCTGTACCCATAGGTCATCAATGTACAAATTCTGGCCCTTTGGGCATTCACACTATGTGGGCCATCATAGGTAACTTGCTTGCTTTAGCACAACGTGGTAATTCCTGGCATACCAGGGGCATCCATGGAAAGATGCTTGTCTTTGGCAACATGCAGGCACTGACAGAATAGTGGTCATTGGGACATATTTGGCACATCCATGTGATAGTAGTGCCCAATTATGGCTTAATAGTGATCCTGACAGTATGGTGATGATTGGGATATTGAGTGCATCCGTTGCACAGTGGTGCCCGACTTTTAAGTAAGTAAGGACATTGTAGGAATCTGCCTTTTCTGCATGGCCACTTGTGAATTGTTGCTTTTACGCGACCCTATAATTTTGCTGGCTTAAGAACTCTGTGCACTTTACCCCTTCTAACCAGGAATAAAGTATTGATGTTTCACCTTTAAGCATGGTTGAATTGGCTTGTTGGCATATTTAACTTGCCTACAAGTCTTTAGTATATGGCACCAATTGTACTCAGAGCCTAGAAGGTAAGCACGCTTAGTGAACTGTAGCACCTATTAAGCCATCCACTACAGTGGCAGTGCAAACATGGGTGAAGGCCTGCCACTGTAGCTTGACGGTAACATTGAAAAATGTGCACTGTGACCTGTCAAACTAAACTGTTTTTGACAAGTAAAAAAACACCATTAAAAAAATTAATAAACCCCCCCTATGTCAGCATTGAAGCACAGAAGGAAGGCAGTCTGGTATTTAAAGGTAGGAGAACAGGATGCCAAGACATTTCCTGTGTATCCACTCTCAGGTTGCTGAAGGACTTTGCTTTTGTCCTGCCAGACGTCTGTCTCTTGGTTTATTACGGATACAGTGGGTGCCTCAAACTGGGTTTTAGTGTTAGAAGTGGGAGCACACTAGGATTACCGTAGTAAACTCCACCCGCGCATCTCCAGCTCTCAGTTTACTGTGCTTGAAGACTCACCAACTCAAAAGCCCAAAATGGGTAAGGTTGCCCTCAAAGTTTTTCCCCACTTGTTAGGGCTTGTGCAGGAGTCCAGGTAGTGCCAGGCATAAATGTGGCACCTCTAGGCACCCATCTGAAAACACTTTCTGGATCTGCGGAAGATCAGAAGAGAACTGGACCTGCTGTTTGTGACTTGAGAGGAGCCCTGAGGACTGTACCTGCTCCCTCTTCTACCCAGAAGAATCAAGTTGACTTTCAGGGTCATAAGCATGACCTCCTGTTCAAGCTACAAGGGTACAACAAGCTACAAGAGACCTTTTTCTGGAAGTAGCCTCTGAACCCTGCTGTTCACCTATGCCTGACACCCTAATAGAGTGTCTCCACTGAGTTCCTGTGGGGTTTTAAAGTATACTCCTGTGGTGGATTGGGACTTAAAAGACTGAGTCAGAAGGTAAAATATTTGACTAGGATAAACCTGATTTGTGATCCAACCAGTGCTCTATTGACATCAGCCTCAAATTGCACCTAGGTCCCAGTCTACTGTTACCTTTGACTATTATTGGCATTTTGTGCTTATTGGTGCTATTCGTACTTAAAACTTTAAAAAATTCATATCTCTAGTTCCTCTTATTAGATTTGTCATTTAAAAAAATGTTTTTTTTTTTTTTTCTATTTGAGATTGTTATTGTTTTACGTTTTGACTTTATCAATGTTTGGTACTGCATTAATACTTTACACATTGTCCTGAGTTAAGCCTGTGTGCTCTGTGCCATAGCTACCAGTTGGTTGAGCTCAAATTAATCTAGCGCCCTTAGGTTTTCACCCTGCCATGGGTTATGATTATTTCTTGGGGTGGGTAGTCCACCACCCCGAGTAATAATCCAATTTCTTACAATCGTGATTTAAAATATGTGACCTACAATCCTGAGCTTTACACAGCATGTTGCCTGATCAGCATTTAAGTGCCTCTTTGTGAGTTTTCTGCTACCGCATCTAGATATACCACACAACCAGAAACATATACCTAAAACAAACAGACCCATTGGCCTTATGAGTGCCTTTTATCAGTTTGATATACACGAGTAACAATGATTGTGTTGTAAATGATAAGAATTGGTCAGTTCAAATGGTACACATGCGAGCATCAAGATGTGTGCACTGGCGAAAGGCCAAGGATAGGATCAGCCTCTAATCCGAAGACCGTTATTGCCCACTGCCTCCAGCTTCCTTGTCAGAGCTGTCCGTTTTGCCCCATTATGAACACATCCCACAAACAAAACTCACCTGAACACCTAAATTCATCTCCCCTCACATGTACCATTCAAGCATTGGAAAACCAAGTAGCTCAGCCATTTAGAGTAGAGACCTCTTGGCTTTGCCATTACTTAGTAACATAAATTCAAGTTACAATACAAAATTGCACTAAGCAGAATTTACATTTTTTAACAAATTAAGAGTCGTTATTTCTTTAAAAGTTGCAAAATATACAGTAACATATTGCTAACACTATTTGCAAATCCAATAGGTCACAATGGCGAGACCTGTTGGCTTTGCCAGTTCTTGTTTCTGGTTTCCTCTTTCATTTAATCGGTGCTCTCTTATGTTTTATCATTTCGAGTGCCAGTGTTTTTCCGTACAGTCTTTAGGAACATATTTAAGTTGCCGTAAAGAAAATTACGCCGGCCTATGAATTAACTTAAGGAGGTCCATTGTGTTCCACCCGATGGAGAGTACTTGGAGGACTACCATTGAATACCTGCTTATGGATAGAGGGTCCGATCCATTATCTTTGTATATGTGTAAACGAACTGTGAATCAATACTAAAAGATAATTGCGTTCCAGTGTTGGACAAGCTGGACGCACAGGTAGAGTGCTAAATTTCATTTCCTCTCTCCATGGCAGGTAGAATACCCTTGACAAAGATGCCGGTACTCCCTAATCGAAGTGTGTATTCACCATTCTGTAATGCATGCTCACTAGACTCCTTTGGGGTGGTAAAACTCCACGGTCAAGGTTAGAAACGTTGACACGATAATATGAGCGGGGTGGATTTGCCGTATCTGACCCCAAAAGATATTTCTTTGCACCTAAGGCACATTATGCTATTTACTGGATTAATTCACACCGCACAGTCCCACATCTTCCGATTTGATCGGGATCAACTAGAAAAGGGAACAGGGACACCATACTGGCTTACAGACTGCACAGCCAGGTAAATGCATTGCAATGGCTAGATGCAATCCATCTACTGACTAAATCAGTGCAAATAATGCTTATTCTACTGATCCTAACAAAGCTGGGACAACTCTTCAGGGACACTAGATTCATCTCACTAGAACAGTTCTGTGCTTGTGGTGAGGTAAATGTTGTGAACCTCTTTGCTTATTATAGATTGCACTAGGAAGCTTTGGAATATTGGGACAGTTGCTTCCAAGATACTGCTGAATTTTTTCACTGAAGCAGATGTATTTTCTACGAATATTGGCGTTTCCAGACTGTATAAGATAATGGGAGATGTACTGTTATCCCCCCGCCCCTACCCCAACCAGCAACATTGTCAAAACGCAATGGGAGACAGACTTGGACAAGATGCTAATAAAGTGCAGTGCTACAACTGATTGCACAAGACAAGTGTCCATTAACCATTGACATAACCTTGCAGTTCATACATAGGTTATTACATACTCCAAGATACTTTATCAAATAGCCGTGGTGCTGGGCCCTCGCTGTGTTAGATGCACTGTAGATAAAGTGGATTTTATGCACCTAACTTGCCATTACCCCACGATACTATGAATTCTGGTCTGAAATCACATGAGTCGTCAATGAGATTGTTGCTTCCCAGTTAACTTGTACACTGCTACCACTGATGTTGGGCTGTGTTGCTGATGTTCCTCGTCATACTAGGAAACTGGTGGCATTGTTCCTCTTACTGGCTAGACTCCGAGTGGAAGGAGCATGATTGAAAGCCTCCATTCCTAGACTTTGCGACTGACTCAAGGATGTTATATTCTGTAATGAAAAGCAATAACAGCTAGACCCAGAGACATTTGAGGGCTTTTCAAGCATTATATTACAAGTGTTGGATACCATTGGCTCTTTTAGTAACGTTTGATTGGTTTCATATGTTCTATTGCATCATAAGAATGATGTGAGCAACCGTCCACTGCAAGGGGATTCAAGGCCAATAGGAGATGGCACCTTTATTCTGTAGGCTCTGCTGAAGATTGATATGCCATACAGCTTTAACCCAGATATGTGTGTTATGAAGAAGTTCTCTGGACACACACTGCTTGAATAGTTCTGGGTTTATTGGAGAAGTATGAAGCATAAAAACATAATGTGTTTTCCTGACAGAGTGATTCCTGCAACTGCTTGCTTCACTCGTCAGAACTCCGCACCTAGTTGATACACAATGGAACATGGCGCTCTGGAGCTTTCTCACACTGATGTTCCATGAGAACAGCATGCGTATAACTATAAATAGCACACAGTTGTGAATTAACTCATTATATATCACTCCTCTCTTAACAATTGACATCAAGATTCAGCATATCACATTAAATCCAAGAGATGCATAGGCCCTCAAAACAATAACACAAAATCACATAGATGTCTAGATTCCCCTCTAAATCTGGTTTCCCTCGCATTTTCCATGCTCTCACACACCTATCACCTGGAAACCCCTTATTTTACCATCACTGTCTCGCAACTCTTGTATGATTTCCAACCTGACACTACTTTCCGCTGATAAGCAAGAACCCATATTTTGACAACTCACTGACAATTCATCTGCAACCCTTACATCTTCCTTGTCCTCCCAAGCCACAGGTAGATCAGAACTACACCAAAAATGTCTGCTCACACGTGCATCACCTTTGGAATCCAACACAACCTTCGCCTCCACTAGTACCCTCCCTCTTATAGGATCGAACACCTCTCCTCATTAACACTACATTCCTCTTAATCTACCGTCCTCCATCTTCCACCTTCACTGACCCCCTTTGATACTTTTATCACTATCATAGACTAATAGAATTTAGATAAACCTTTCTTAATTTTACCAGGTTGTCTGACTTTCACAATGTCATGAGGCTCTAATATCAGTTGCTTGGCACACCATTTAGAATCTTAATACACCCTACTCTTCCCTTGTTTCATTACCACCCTCTGCTTAACCAGGTCCTTATCTACGCTTTCACATGCCATCTTGTCATTATCCATCCGAGTATAATACTAGACCACAATTCTCTACCTCGCATCAGCTGGAGAGGGGATATTCCAATTGTCGTATGAGGTGTTATGTGGTAGTTCCATACTCTCTCGTGAATAGTAGCTTCAGTATTCTACTTTGGTTGCACAACTAGTTGCAGACACTCTTTGAACTTTCTATTGTCCCCCTGAACCAAACTATTTGACTGGGGACTATATAATGAAACCATGATATGTGAAATGCCTAAAGACTTAAATATGCTGCACACCATCATCGGATACTGTCCAGATAGGGTACCCTCCAATAAAGAATACAGACTTAAGAAAAATCAACCACTGACTTGCAATCAGCCCAGTCAACAAATTTGTAAAATACCCCCTTGAATGATAGTAAGAGCAATTAAGAACGTCACACCATCAATGAAAACCGAAATAGGACCCATAAAAGCTATTGCAACTTTCTCCCATGGCAAGAACCAGAAATAAAGTTGTGTTTATAACCACACAGTGTCTGTCTGCATTTTGATGTGTAGAATACAACCCTTAAATGTCCGTAAAAACATCCATGCTAGGCCACCAATAATACAGCTTTGATTTTTTTCTTCATCGATGTCAACCTTACGCAACCAGCGTGTGCTAACCACACCACCCACTCTTACACCTGTTGGAGGTACCACCCTGTCCCCCTTTCTACACCACCTCGATCTAAATGCTTAAATCATCTTTGATTTTACTTTGTTCTTCCTGTAACTTGCTCTCCTCTGGCCAACTATTTCTTCTTCTTAAAAAAAAACTTTGTCGGCTATTGCAGCCATAAAAGCACATTTTAATTTACAAGATATTAACATCCGAGTCAAGAAAGAGGTACAAGATCATACAGAACACTGGTTAATAAACATAGCAATATAAGACCACCCATTGGGAAGTAGAAATATGAAAATCATCATTATGGGAAATTTGAACTATTAAAACATACATTCAGAATATCATTTAAATTAAAATATTTAAAAAAATTGGTGCATGAAAATGTCTTTTGATACAGTTTATCAGGAGCCTGAAAGATACGTCTTCATTTGTGTGACACAGGATGGAAATAGAATGACATATTCTGGTATGGCTGGCTCCATTAGAGTATCTCCCTTCATCTGTGATGACCAGCACCATTTAGAGCTGCCTGCATCAAAGTCCGTATAGAACGAACCAATAACATTTTGTGGCATCTAGTGGAGTAGCAGATTGCCCATCCTGAAAGGAATAATTTTCGTGAGGTATTATTACAGCTTTTAAAGTGTCCCTAACTTCATATGACTATCTTGGAATAATTTCATTGTTGTCCACTAAAACGCATGTTTTCCCTGTGCAAGGCATGTCTTCACAGGACCTATCGGCATCTAGAAGAGTTATAATCTTCCCACTATGAAAGCAACCACTACTATAAGCTCGGAATAAGAATCATATTAAGTAGGAACAATATGACCATTGGTCCGTCTTTTTAAATATATTGATGCATTTATCAATCTCTGTGATACTGGACTTTACTGGTCTGAAATCATTGGCCTAAACAGAGTCTGTGAGCAACACCCACAAATTATCAGCCTCATCTTTTGAGATACTTACCAACCGAGAACAAATTTGGAGGTGGAACTCTGAGGAGGCGCGTTGAGACAACTTGGAAACCACCCGAAAATTATATGATTAATTGGATTCTCTGTCATACTCTAAATGTATTGTCTTTGACTAATTACTATATAAACCAATGAATTATGTTATCATGTATATTGACAATTTAAACAAACATTAGACTGGGGTACGTATGTGTGATGGATGTATGCAGTGAGTATGTTGCACAAATTGTCTCTGTAATTCATACTTATCATGTTTTGAAATTTTCAACAAAATCGTATATAATATTAAAATTGTCTTGTATTTTTCTAATTCTTAGTGCCACTACTATTATTTGACATGTTTTGATTTTTCTATTAAATTGAAGTTGCCCTAGAATATTTACAGTATGTGCTCCTTTTAAGCAGAGCCAGTTCTGTTAGTTTCAGGTGTGAATTTTTATTAGCCATTCTGCGACATCTGTAGTTCCAAATGGGATCTTATGGTTGGAGATAGGACTACTCTTTGTATACCTCATATGTGGTACTTGATATGTTCAGATAGGAGTAACAGCAGTTTGACATGTTGAGTGGTTTGTTAGTAACAAGAGGAAGCATGCAAGTGCCATATTCTCTGTGAACACCGACCTTGAGAGATGGCGTAGCACCTTGTGATTATAAGTGTTGGGTAACTGCTTCAGAGAAAACAAGCAAAGGAAGGGTGCAGGCGCGTGACATTAGTCCCTTACGGAGAGTAGTTTTCGTTCTATGTACCTTGCCAGGGGTCAAACCGTACCGATATCTGCTTGGGTGGCTATTGTCCTAGCATTAATGGGTGGTTGATTTAACAGTGTTTTATTTTATTTTTTCATATTTTGGTTAATTTAGAACGTTGTTTATTATTCAAGAAACGAAGGGGACTTGCTGTAACTTATTTTATGTTTGTTTTATTTTCTAGGTCAAATGACCCAGCTATGTGAGTTAATCAATAAGAGTGGGGAGCTGCTAGCAAAAAATCTGTCTCACCTGGATACAGTGCTTGGAGCTCTTGATGTACAAGAACACTCCCTGGGAGTCCTGGCTGTTTTGTAAGTACCACATTTGTATTTAACGCTGTTGGGTCTGGGGGAGGGTTAGGTGTAACACAGTTGGTGCTTTTTCTTGTTGCATTTTACTTCTGAAAATAGATTTTGCATTTTGTTCCAGTGCCTGAAGGCTGGATCCCGCCGATCCACGTTGTCCCAGCCCAGAGGAAGTGTCACTGCTCTGGAGGGTCTTTTGTACCATCAATTTGAACCCAGGTCCCACTCGGGCACAGCCATCAAGCCACTGTTGCATCAAGGATCCACCTTGTCTCTCCTTGGTTCAGGGCTTTGGGACCATTGTCTGGGGGGGGGGGGGTAGTTTCCAACACTTTCCTAGGTGAGTGCCCCAGTCAATGGTCTCCTCCCATTCCAGAGACTTGCACTGTGGAGTTGGGAGCAGCTGTTGCTATGGCAGGCCTCGAAAAATCATAAAAATTTTACTAGACCTGCAGACCTGGTAACTTGAATAATCTACTCATCCTAACTGTGATGTACTTGACCGATAAACTGGATCTCATTTCATCCAAGGCAAATATTTTATTTTGCTGAGGTTTATCACATATGAAAGCACCTTCCAAATGTGAGTTCAGCATTACTGCTGTACAAAAAACCTATTTGGTTTGATTTAATAGTTTTCTCCATGCATAACAAGAACCTAGCCCACATATGGGGTACACATGACCCCTGACTTGCCTCTTGGTTCACTAATAGCATTGCCATCAGGGCAGGGGCAGGAATGTCTCAAGTTTCATCTTAAACTCGCTTTTAATAAATATATTACCAAAGCATGAGGTGGTAGTGCACTATCCTTTACAGAGAGCACATTTCCCATTGAAATAGCCAAAACGCTCCCACTAACATGCAGTTTTACTTATAAGACTATATAGTATGTAAACAATCTGTGGAAATTGGTTTTCAGCAAAGAGATTTATCATGTGCATATCAACAAGTAAAGTGTTCTGATGTGTTTTCATCCTATTTATATTTTTTCATTGCACAGAATTACAAAACAAGTGATTTCATAATGTATTTTCAAATGTTTATACAGTTCACATTTTAATTGATTAAATGGCTTCAAATAAATGATGTCCTACAGCCTTTCGTTCACACTTTTTGTACAGCACGTTTGTCAGATGGTTCATTTTACAAAATCTTCGAACTTTGCAGTCAAAGAAAGAAAAGTAATTGTAGATGTAAGTGGGCTTTTGACCTCTGTCCCTGAACACAGAATAAATGTGCCAAGATAAAAACCAGATTAAAGGCATCTTTAATGCTTCTTCACTTTGTGAGTGAATAGAACACCTGTATTTTTTAAGCTCGCCAGAAGAGGCGAGTGGACCCTGCATATAGCTCATCTTGATCAAATCTGACTTGCCATAGCGAGTGGGCGAGTAGATTTGTCGAGCCCTGTCTCACTGTGACATCTGCTCCTCTCTGGATGACTTCTCCTTCTGTGTGGTAGAGCTCTGCTCCTGTGGGGAGCAAGTAGCTGTTCAAAACGTGTGCACCACACATACAGCAAGCTGTTGGAATCAATATAGATAGGATGGCTTGGATAGCTGAAACCCCACCACCCCCCAGTGCTTAGAAGTACTAGGAGTCAATTCCAATTCACGAAAAAGGTAAAAAAAAACACCAGCACTTACTGCTTTTGCTTTCCCACTTGTCGATCTACTCAATTCCTACTGAGTGGTTGCCCTGCACTCTAGGTTTATCCCTCCAGGACACTGAGAACGTTTTTGCATCAAACAGTTTAATTTAGCCTGTGCACTTGTAATGTATGTCCACGCTTGTGAACGAATTAGCCATCTTTACCACCTGAAGAAACCTTACTCCAACATGTTGATCAGCGGTTTGGATGTCTCCACACAGTTGCTGATGGGTGATTTGGTTTCTGCTGTAATGATGGTGAGACCAATGGCTGTGGCAGGCATTGTCCACAGTCACGCCTGGGTGCACTTAGATGGTGTCTCCGATGTGCAGGCCGGACTAATTGGTGTGCCCTTAAAGGATGGACGGCTGTTTGGAAAGAAAATTGTTTCTTTCTGTGAATGTTTCAAGAACAGTTGCCCCACAACTTGTTTGTTGGTCCTTGCCTTCCCAGCAAAACATTTCCACCAACGATTCTGTTGCTTTCAGGAACATTTCCGGTCAGTGTTCACATCAGCATTCAAAAAGGCCAAACCCTACAGCTGTTCCACACCTCCTTTCTTGGGAAGAGGTTAGCTTCAGGGACACCAGCAGCATCAGTTGCTCTTGTCTCCTCATCTTTTACTGGATCTGCTGCCCTAAATCCACCTTTACTCCTTTTCCATCCACCACCAGCTTGCAGTAGGGGGACGGTCTTATACTTCACCAATTGGGAAATGATTACGACCGATCTCTTGAGTGCTCCAGTTTTTCAGCAAGGGCTGCAACCTCTTCTATGTTCCCTCTCCCCACAGTCCACCCTCATTCCAAAAGGAAGTACTCTCCAGCACATTCCTCAATCTTGTGTGCGGATGTTTTTGTTCTGTTAAAGTGCCCGTGGAAGGGGTGCCCTTGGGGGAGAAATGCACATGATTTTACTCCATATACTTCCTTGTCACCAAGAAGGGTAGGATCTTTGACCCATTTTGGACATGAGGTTTCTAAACCTTCATTCTGCAGTACAGTTTAAAAAAATTAACTTCTTAACCAAGTGTTCATGGCCCACAATGCAGTGATCTGGATGGTACCTCGGGATCCCCAGAAATTTTTTTTCCATCTACCAATCCTCACTGCTTGTAGCCTCTACCTCGGATTCAAAGTGCGGATCTCCGCTCTACCAATTTGAGGCACTGCCATTTGGTCTTAAGACTGCTCAGCCACAGCCCACCATTGTTGCCACCTCCTTGTCAGGCTGGGGTGCCAATGTCAGGGGAGAGGACTGCTCAATACCTTTGGTCCATGTTAGACAGATAACTGCATGTGCGTGTGCTAGAGTTGGGGGCAGTCTGACTTGCTTTGAAGGCATATGTTCCTTCCATTTCAGGCAACATCATTCAAAACCTTATTTGATAAAACAACTACAGTCCATTAAATCAACAGGCCATGCTGTATGGGTTCCTGTGCCCTGTGTTGGGAGGCTTTGCAAGAGTGGCCGTGCGCTCTGCAGCATTTTTCTGGCTACTGTCTATCTGGAGGGCTCCCTCCGTGACAGGATAGATGCATTGAGTCACCTCTTGTGATTATGATTGGGAACTTCATCTGAAAGTGATGGGCACCTTCTTCTCAAGATTATGTCAATGGCCGAACTCTTTGCAACAGATCTCACCAGGCAGTGTTCTCTGTTCTTTGCTCTGTACCTCCATCCGAATGTTTTCCTGGGCAACACCGTCCGGTTCAGTTGGTCTCAGGTTCTGCTTTGCACGTTCCCACTAATTTCTCTGTTATAGAAGGTCAGGCAGAAGGTGTGAGAAAATGGCGCACAACCGATTCTTCTCTGCTCCCAAAATTAGGCGGTGAGGGTTTGGTATGCTGTATTCGACTTCTTCTTTCACACAGAATAGATCTTCTTTCAGATCATGATGGTCAAGTCCTTTACTCCATTCTTCTTAGATGTCTTATTTGCATGCATGGAGGTTGAGCGGTGTAAGAAATGTTTTGCTACCCAAAGTAGTGGCTGACATCCTGACTGCCAGTAAACCTGCCTTCAGTCTAAGTGAGCTGCAGTCTAAATTGTATTTTTTTGTGTGATGCAGAGGAAATTAAACCTCTTTGTGCTTTGTTTTTCTGCTGATGTTCTGTGCTTTGCACTTTTGCTTGCTGAACAATGCTTAGCAGTTGAACTTTTAGTCGTCTTTATTTAGGTCATCTTAGTGTTTTCTGAAACACCTGATGTTTGTGTCTTTCCATGCCCTTTATTCAGCAGGTGGATTCTAATTTGGTGTATAACCTTTCTCTAGGCTTTGCAGTTCAAATGAATATACAGTTACTCAGGTAGTCTACTTAATACGAAGACTGTTCTTAGGTGCAGTCGCTTTAGCCTGCATGGCTAGGGAATTGCAGGCCCCATCGTTCTGGCCAACATTAACTGCTTTATACCAAAACAAACTGATTTATTTTCTACCTGCCCACAATTTTTTGTCAAAAGTGGTATCTGTCTTCCTTTTAGGCCATTGTGTCACTCTTCATCCTTCTTTCCTCCCCTTACCCTTTCAAGGAAAAATAAAGATTACACAGACTGGGCCAGAAGCTCATGTCTTTTACTACATTAACTGTACCAGACAAGATGCAGCGGACTAATAGCACATTATGGACTTCACTAGAACCAGAAAAAGGCAAAGGGGTCGTCCAAGTGTACTATTTCATGTTTGGTTCTCCTTTGCAAAATGTTCTGTTATGCCTTGGCCAAGAAACATTCTCTGGCTGGGATTTGTGTGTGCTTCACAAAGACTGTCGGCATCTTCACTGCTTCTCCCAGGAGCATCCCAGTGGCTGGTATTTCCAGGACAGCTACTTGGTGGTCTTTGCATACTTTCGCAAATCACTACTGCTTTACAGCATGGGCACGCAGTGAGGGATATGTTGCCAGAGCTGTGCTGCATGACTTCCTTGATTAATTAGTACTATTTACACCCACCTTTATTGTGAAGTCGCTGGGATGGAGCAATTATTTCTCGTTAGGTGGAAAATATGTAGGAAGTAGGAACCATCAGAAGAAAGTTACTTATCTTCAGTGAAAATATTTCCTGTGGGTACAATATCTTCCCACAGATTCTTTACCACAACCTTTCCCCTTATGGGTGAGTGCTGTTTTAAAATAAGATCCCATGGTATGCACTAAAATATAAATTGTGGTGACGGTTATTAAGCTCCGTTTCCCTCTGCACGCTTTGGTTGGGCACAGAAAAAATGCAAGCTTAGTGTGCCTGAAGGAGCCACGTATAGGCCACTACTGCGTCCAGGATGGACGCAATAGTGGTTCCACGTGGTGATACTGGGGAACTGTTCCTTGGTGAAAGTGTTTTCTTAGACCCAGTCTTTCCTTTGCAAGATATTCATAAGGTAAAGTATCTTCTGGAAGATATAGTATTAACCAGAAATATCCGATCCAAAGGATGTACATTTTTCTGTATGGCATAATACACCTGCTTATGGCACACACAGGTATTGCACTAAAGGGTGTGGGTATTATGCATAGACATTTTTCGACCTTCAACTGATCAACTCATGAAACGGCCCATCATGATTTCAGCCTCTTGATTGTGTGTAGCTTTTAAGACACATTTTAAAGCGAGTAACCCCTTCTGTTAACCTGTAGAGCGACACCATCTTTTGACACATGGGTTTTATTTGAGAAAAGGAGATGAAATAAAGGTGAAGAAGAAAACAATTGGGAAATTGTGATATGGGAAATACCAAATAAAAGAAAGAAGTAACAAATGAGGGGGAAGTGATTAAGATACCTTTGAATACAACAAAGCAAAAAATGGGCTTTTGAGGAAGATGAAGAAAAAATATTTGATAGGAAGAAAAGGGAGACTCAAAGGAAGAAGGAAGAAAAGGGAGACTCAAAGGAAGAAGGCAAGTGGAGAAGATTAAAAAATACATATTAAGAATGCAATCGAAGGAAAGGATGTAGAAAAAGGTGGAGATGAAGGCATTTAGAAGATGAGATAGGAGGATTAAGGAGAGGGATGATGTGGCATAGCGACTACATGACTAGTTTTTACGCTGGATTCTAATACTAGCTTCTCATCCTGACCATTGTGTACTCATATCACCTTGAACAAAATTCAAAATGTTTGGAGCCTACGTACATAAGTGAAAATATACGTGCACAAAAAAGATTTGACAGTAGAAATTGCTTCATCTTGATTTACAGAATTGCGACCAGTCAGCATTATCAGAATGACTTGCAAGTAGTGAGACAGTACACATTATTAATTGTAGGAGTGGGGAAGTGCGAATTCTGTGGCGAAGTAGGTTTTAAGCTTGCAAAATGTGATGAAAATATATACAATAATAAAAAGTGCACACCCATAATTCATGAAAGTGTGGAATGAGGAAGATGCAAGGGATCATGTTTTCTCTGTGGATAAATAAAAATACAAATGTGTCTGCACATTTTTTGTATGCATACTCTAGTGGATCGTCTGCAATGTGTTCGAACCACTAAAGTGTGCATTGTGGACGGAAATTGTGACTGTAAATCTTACTACATGAAGTTCAATATGGGCTCTTGGATTTTGTGCATCAGCAAAAAAATATGGAACTGTTTGCTGATCTTATATGAAGGTCAACAATTTGCATATTTATATTCATTTTGTGTACCTGGTTCTTTATCTTCTTGTCAGATTCTGGGGTGCTTAGTGACCGGTTGAGTAAGTAGTAAGGACAAAATTAAAAAGTTATTTACTGAGAAATTGAGTGTAAATTGGCTGAAACATAACTTTTTCTTTTGTGTACGTTTTTATTATTTTGCGTGCTTACATTTTACTCGGCTCAGTGCAGTTGAAAGGTGAGGTTGTTCATTTCAACTATTATTTGCAAGGATGCTTTAGATCTGTGACGCAAATCGAGCGATAACAACGACCATTAAACAATCAAAGTTAAAGCATGCTACAAATGTTTTACAATGTGTAGGGAACTGGGCTTCTGTTGCAGTTATTCCCCCTCAACTTTCCTCCCACACACACACACTTTCTGCCCCCTTTTTAGCTATTAGGGGCTGATTTCTGACTCTGAAAGTGCGCTGACTCTTGCAAACCAGACTTTCGTGCCGGTGCTCCATTCCCTAAAACAGGGTATAGTCTAGTTGTGCCACAATTGGCTAAGGACTTTTGCACCCCGTAAGCCCCTAGTAAATGGTACCCTTGGTACCTAGGGCATGGGTACTAAAGAGGGTCCCGAAGGACTGCATCATATCTTATGCCACCCTAGAGGACCCACGTACAAATTCCACACAGGCTGTCATTGCAGGCTGCGTGGCATGGTGGAAACCATGAGTGAAAATCCGACATGAGACACTCGTGTGTCTCATGCCAAAGTCACTCCCATCTAATATATGTAAGTCACCCCTACAGCAGGCCTTTGAGCCTCAAGGCAGGGTTTATTATATTTTATGTGAGGACATATCTTCGTGAGCAGATGTGTCCCTGTGATGTCTAGTTTTATTACTAGATATTGCAAGGCATCCGGAAAGCCATTTTAAAAGCTCTTGCTGGACACCTGTGAAAACGAGTTCCTCAGCTACATAATGGCTTCACTGAAACATATGGTGTTTGGTATCAAACACCCCATATTAATAAACCCACACTGATCCAGTTATGGATTTATTAATACATGCACCCGGGGGGGTACCTTAGAGATTTACCTGAAACTTACCAGCCATCTAATGCGCTAGCTGACTGGTTCAGTCCAGCCTGCTGCCACAGACGAGTTTCTGACCCCCAGGGGTGAGAGCCTTCACTCTCAGGAGGTCAGGAACAATGCCTGCTCCGGAGAGAGGTGTTATCACCTCTTCCCCCTCCAGAAAGGCTGGAAAAATTAGCATTCCAAGGCAGGGGGCTTCAAAGAGCCACTGCCTTTTGTTATACCTGTCTGGCTTCTCTCCCTGGAGAGGATGCCAACCCCTGCGCCTAGACCAGTGTAAAAATAAGTTATGCATGAGGTGTGTTGCACTGCCAGGCTGTACACACTTCTAGGGTGACTGAGTCTGACGTGAATACATCTTTGGAAACTGCCACCTTATTGTGTGTGGTGGAATTGGGAATTCTGGGACAGGGTCATGCCCACTCCCCATAGGAAGTGGTCAACAAGGGGATGTAGTGACCACAAGGGTAAGTAGCCCATTGGCACTTCCCCTCACTACCCTTAACACCCCTAAATTGAATGTATAAGGCCCCCCTGATACCAGATCTTCAGATTTCGTTGGACACAAAAGGAGTGGATGAAGACTGCTGAACCAGGAAAGCGAGGAGCATGGCTGACTTGACGCCAACACTGCTGGACTGTCTACTGCACCCGACCTTCGTGGAGCAACTGATTCGTCCTGCCACTGTGCAGACCTCTAGAAACCCCGAGGACTGCCAGTGCTTGGAAAATTGCCAAAGGAGTTCCCTTGCAGTAGAACTTCACGGACAGAGAGACCCAAATTAAGAGTGGCCCAGCTGTCCAGTTTGCCCCCTCTTCTACAAAACAAAGACCCAGATGTGAGTCCAAGGGAGGTGACTGTGCCGACGGGGTCTGAAGACCCACAAGAGCTAAGCCCACACTTGGGTTTGCCCAGACTAGACTTCCAGTCGCCACCTGCAGTCTCTTTCTGCATGCCCCCTCCAACCGCGACAAACTCCAGCACCGGATCTGACTCCTAGAAACCACTGCACCCGAGACCCACACCCCGAGGAGAAGTGGACCAAGGGTGTCCCTGTGTGCCCGAGGATCTCAAGAGTTAAGCCCTCCTGTGGGTTCTCCCAGACTTGTCCCCTAGTACCAGCTTGCAGCAGCTCTTCCATTGAAGTGCATGGGACACCCGACACCATGACACGCCAGTGAACCTGAATGCCCCAGAGTTCCCCAAGGTGACCTGTTGGTGTGGCCTAGACCTTGCCCCATATTCACCTAAAAGTCCAGAAGAACAGTCCCGTAAGTCGCAAACAAGTACAGAAACCAACACATTTTTTCCCTCTATAGGATAACAATACTGATCCAGATAATGTAGTGTCCATTTTTGAAAACTGTGAAGAAAAACAAAATTACTTCCCTGATTTTGATTATCTTGGTATCTAAATTTATTTGTGTGTATGGGTGTGTGTGCGTGCATGAGTGTGTGTATATGTATGTGTATATATATATATATATATATATATATATATATATATATATTATATATATATATATATATATATATATATATATATATATATATATATAATATATGCTTAGCACTACCCTCTGATATGCCTAACTACTCATCCATACTACCACAAAAGAGCATTTGAGGTGTCACTTGTTCCTCTGTATTTCCCTTGGGGTTTGCCTCGACTCTTTGCACGGTATACTTTCTATTGGTATACCATATAAAGAGCTAGCTTACTACACAGTGTAACCTTAAGTCTCCTCTCTAGTCAAATGGAGAGATACAAAGCATGTTTCAGTAGTCCAAACATATTCGGATCAATCTGCTGACAAGTGCTTCCATATTAAGATCGAACCCTTTCGGTTTTCATTTGTTACGTCATTCCCAATATTGGCCATATAATAAAAAGTATGTCTCTTAATCTTCTCATCTATTGCACAATATTTACGTAGGAAGACCAGATTGAAAATCTACCACCATTAAGCTGGTGGCATAGGTTAGTGAGTTGCTTGTAGGATGTGTTGGACGTAACAGGAGGGGCTTGTGTCACTCTATTTTGTACTATGTGGCCATTTACTACAGATCCCAGATGCGTTTGGTAGTGTGTTTATTGGATTTTGGTGCATTCTACTTCCCTCAAGTTCCAATTCACATTCTTTTCCATATCCTCACAAGTAGCTTCTTCCTCTCCAATACCATGTCCCAGTTGGCTACTAAGTCGCATCTCCCATCATGAGCTCAGATCACATTACTAATCTACTAACAAATGCAGCATCTGCACCCTCTTACTACACTTGTGCAGGCCATCTTTTCCTTCAATCCCCCTTCATTTTCAGGAGTAGCCAACCACCCCTACGTTCCCTTACTACATGGTGTAGTAATACTGTCCATATTCTGAGGCACATAAATGCTGATACAGGTTATGTTGGCCAAATCTGGTTGCTGTCTTGCTTCCAGGCAGTAGCCTGGTTTTTCAGAGTCTCATGGCTGCATTCTAAAGCCGCAAGGCAGTAGCAGCCATCAGACACTTTTGTGGCAATCCGCTTCCCAGATAAATTACAAAATCTTTGGCAGTATTTGCTTTCAATCCCTTTTTAATATTCATATACAATATTTGTATTGGGTGGGCATTGTGTTACAGAACAGGCACCTTCTTTAAACGCTACCTCTCTTGCATTTGTTTTTTGTTTAAGATTTCCTTCTTGGTGCTCTTCTAAGTTGTAAGATGAAAGTGTGAACTTATATTTGGTTCATTCATTCACAAACCAGACTCTGGTCCTGTGCTGGGGTTGAATTTTCTCTGGCACCTTATGATTTTTTTTTGCCTTTGCACTTCTTATGCCTTTGACACATTTAAATCAATTTCTTTGTCACTGAATATGGCACAATGCGGTGATTGGATAAGAGTTTGGGGAATGACCAGCCTTTTTCCATTGAGTGCAAATGTACAGGGTTGCCTTCTAATGTAATAAATGTGCGTACAAGATATTATCTTTCCAAGTTAATCACTTTAAGGTACAAATGCATGGATTCTGTTTGTCTCTTTGCACCCGTAGGTTTGTGAAGTTTTCTATGCCCAGTATCCCTGACTTTGAGACGTTATTCTCGCAGGTCCAGATTTTTATCAGCACTTGTAACGGCGAGCACATTAGATACGCCACAGACACTTGTAAGTGATATTTCAAGACGCACTACATGGTATTCATCTGTGTCCTTTATCCAGTTACGTTTTAATGCTTTGTATGTTTACTTTTAGTTGCTGGCCTTTGTCATCAGCTAACAAATGCTCTGTTGGAACGAAAACAGGTAAGAAACTAATCATTCCTTTCAAAATTGTACAGTAGAAATTAAAGCAAGTGCTAAAAGCCTGTTTCCTTTCAAGGGGATTGAAATATTTTATATTTTACTTGCATCTAGACTACTTTCCCATATAGTGAAAGGACTTTGTATTTTTCGTTTAAATCTTTAAATGGTGCATTATTGTTGGGCTGAGTTTTCCTAAAGTTACCAGCACTTCAGAGTAGTACTGCTTGTATGATTTAAATTATTATTTTTTTATTTTTTATTTCGTGTCTGTAGTTTTAAAATAAAGCTTGCAAACAGGGTGATATGTATCTTAGGTTAAGCTGGATACTTAAATCTGTGGTTTAGATTGGCTCTCATGAATGTGGCTTAACCTTGTCAGAGTGCAAGCTGTGTTATTATGAAGGGTACTGGCTCCATAGGTGCTGACCGTACGGGTTTACATGCACTTGTTGGAGTATGAAGATGGGTTTTCTTCAATGTCAGTGGTTAGAGTTCGAAAGATGGCTGGAAATACGTAGAAACTATCGGAGTTGAAAGAGAAGCACTCTTAGAGCACGAGTATAATATTTAGCATCCTATCTTGGGGTGTTATGGAGGGGAATTTTGCAGACCACAGTAATGCTTGAGTAGAGGGCCACTGAAAAGTGGGTTAAAAATCTTTGCATCAAATGCAGAGACACAAGTCAAAAGGCAGAGGACGTAAATATCCCGTAGCGTCAATAGAAAAGTGATAAATTACCAATAATCAATTAATCCCTTAGAGCTGGAGGGTGCTTCTTATTTTTTTTCTTCCCTCAACCTCTCTTCCTCCTAGAATCAAAAATATATTTTTTGAGCTTCACATGGAAGAGTTAACACTTTCAAAAAGTAGTCTTACCATTTGGACAAAAGTCTGCCAAAACACACCTTTTCCATATGATTACGTGGTAGAGGTCCATTTTAAAAATATTTAGTACCTGTGTTGGGAAGAATGAATCAAGGAATGGGTTTTTGAAGCCTGACTTTGCAAACGTCCTCAGATTTTCACACAACCTCAAATCCTCTTTTGTACTGCTGCAGAATAGTCATTGCTTATTGTGCACCATTCCATTGTAGACAGCTTGGGAGGTTTTCTGGATAACGGTGGCAAAAGGTAATCAAACTAATGAGAGACTAACTTCTGTTCAATAGAAATCTCTTATTAGCCCAATTTTCTGCCATCTAGTGGTTGGGTCCAGAAAGTCTCCTTGAAATAGTTCACTTTTGTTTTTGTGTACCATTTGAGTTTAACCCCTTCCTGGTCTGATGTCAGACGTATGCCCCGGAAACCCCTCAATGCAGCACCATCTTAAGATTTTTTTCTCTTCCCGCCGTTGAGTCTGGAAGCCTAGGGGAGAGCTTTGGATTTGAGGAGGAAAGAAGGAATTGTAAGAAAAAAAAATCTTTCTTTTCACTGAGTATCCCATTTGAGGGAACAGGATTGGTGACGACTGATAGGACATAAAACACCGGATAAACCCAGAGAAAACACTGAAGATCACAGTGACACTCGGGTGAGAGACTGATTCAAAAAGACAGTGTGGTTAGAGAATGTGAAATGGACATGGCGCATATCCCCTTTAGATTCTGCCCCAAATGCCACCACAGGTACGCACAGAAGGACTCTCAGGAGGACTGTAACCCCTGCCTCCATAAGGCCCACAGTCCAGAGGCGTGCGCAGAGTTCTTACCCAAGGCCATCAGGGCTAAATGGAAACAGAGGTGGGCACACTATACAATGACGTCACCACAGAGGAAACAAGAGCACTTAAAAGACCTCGGCATGTCAAGCGATGAGGCAGACGGAAGAGGCCCTAGGGGATGAACCAGAACTCTAGGAGATCATCTAGGGTCAGTCCGGCAAAAGCCACAACAAGGCATCGAGGGAGGAACACAGACCAGAAGTAACTTCTCAGAGCCGAGACACAGTCAAGCAGAAGACCTCTGATGCAAAGAAACCAGAAACAACACTGAAATCAATTCCAGAGTGAAGCCCGAGGAGCCACAAAGGTCTAATGCAAGGGACACTGATGGAGGCAAACCATTGACACCTGCTTCCAGCTCAAGAGAGGATCAAAGGGATGGGAGGGAGATGGTGAAAGCCAGCTGGACGCCATCTGCGAAGACGGGATCCACAGCGCCACAGAAAAAAACATTGATGCTGAAACACAGAGGCACCCGACCTAGATGTCGAAAAATTCCTCGGCATCAACACTGAAACAAGGAAACCAAGAGGGAGCTTGATGAAGAAAGAAAATCGCTTGAGGTAGAGGGAAAAAGAAAGCGCATCGAAGCCAAACTCAAAGTCCTAATTAAAAAGGGAGAGTTCGACAACTCCCTTCAGTGTTACAGAATTCCACTGGAAAAAACAAGTGGAAGTAGAGGACTCAGGAGCTGGAAACCCCAGCTACCCAAGAGCTGTAGAAAGAGTTGGAAGTGGAGTTCTTTGATCTGCAGGAAGAACAACAAGAAGGCCTCTCACACATAGGGGAAACAGATGCCTGGCAGGACATTTATGCAGACTCCCCAAATGAAGGGGTGGAGTCTTACCCTTTGAAACCATCACAACTAGTTGACATCACTGCATACAATGCAGTAATAAAACAGTCTAAAAGTGGCAGGGCCAACTCTGCCCTGAGTCAGTGCAATGTAGCACAATCAAAATTCCAAAGTTTCCTCCAAGGATAAGTGGAGCGGCCACCCAACGTTCCAAGGTATAGAGATGGAATCCCCAAATAACAATACAAACAAAATCTTATACCGAGCAAATGTCAATTCCATAGTAAATCCAGCAGTCCCTAGTTATGGTAATTTCTTTGTTTAATTCCAAATGTCAGAATTCCAAATAGGTAATTTCACAGCCAGTCTGAACAGAATGCAGCCAACACATTTTTCGTCTTGTGGATAATTTCCACCGACTTCATCTGGGCTAATAAGTCATAATCCAGTTCAGTCCTCAGTTGTAAAACATAGTTTTTCGCAAGCACCTACATCCCAGTACTTAATCTCTTACTTCCTCATTATCTTTCAATAGCAGTCGGCAAATTATGTATCTTCAAACAATGGGGAGAGTGCTCCTCGTGGTATCTCCACTTCTAGAGGGCTGCAGCCACTTATGCTTCTGATTGTTCCTCCTCTAGTTACAAACATGTTTCTTCCTTCAGTCACTACTGCTTGAACAAAAGAGCAACCAGTTTATCCCAATGCTTCTAGCGTGCTGGACCAGGACATGGAAATATTTCTGAAACCTTCTGTGGCTAAGGCAGTAACCCCAAGGTTCGATAAGAAGTAAACGCTTCTCATCATAGGACCCACCTTACACTAGGGGTAATGTGCCAGTGGACTCCTTTATCGTGGCAACAGCACAAAAAAGAGCTAACACACCCATGGCTACAGGAAAACCTCCTGACAGGGAAAGCAAGAGAGTAGACTTGGTGGGCCGGAATTTGGAAAGGTCCACAGCAACGCAGTGGAGGTTAGCCAACTCAAATACCCTGCTAAATACATATGTACACCACTGGTGAGACGAGATGGAGAAACTGATGGAACATCTCCCAGAGGAGTTCAAGAAGAGGGCACGCGCAGTGTTTCAGGAGGGCAACACAGTTGCAAACACGTGACTGAAATCTGTGCTGACTGCAGCGAGCATGGTTAATAGACCGCTTTGCACAGCCACAATTTTGTGCTGGCACGCTTGGCTGAGAATCTCTCATTTCAAGCAGAAAGTCCAGTCAACCATTATCAATATGCCCTTCACAGGGAACATCCTATTTGGAGAGGTGGTAGACAAAGCGCATTAGCGCATGAAAAAGGACTGTGTGACCTCCAAGGTAATGGGAGTCCTACAATACAAAGGAATCTTCCCGGAAGGGATGACCCAGAGGACGAGAACAACCTCCTCAAAAGAAGCTATGCAACCACATGTGTCCCACATAAGATTCAGCAGCCAGCGCCGTGAGCCCTCCCCCACCCCACAATGGCAGTATCGCTCAAGTTCCAGCCGGCCCTTTCACAGCTGTGAATGGGGGGGGGCTACCGGGGGAATCAACACTACCAACAGGGAACCCTCCAACACACGTCACCAGTAGGAGCAAGAATCTGTAGAATGGACGAGGATCACCTCCGACAAATGGATACTCCATATCATAAATTATGGCTGTTGCATACAGTTAGTCACCTTCAACAACACCACTTTCAATGAACTAGTCGGACACTTCACTCTAACTATTTTCCCCGATCCTCATTGTGATCATACGGTTAAAACAGTTCAAGGTAATATTCATCTTGACTGCTCCATGGTTGTCTTGCTAGGGATGATTCACAGATCTGCTTCATTTGTCAAAATACCTACACTGGAGTGCCATGCAGATGGTCCCTGTGATCCAGGTCTAAGGATAGATCCTGCCCCTCAATATACAGTTCCAGCATTAAAATCTTTCACCAGTCTTTAGATGTGTCGTAAAGGTGTTATTGATTCATGCCCACAGCAGGTAATACTTTGGAATCTTCATTCATTGTTTGTTCATCCGATTCGTTATACTGAAGACAAAGTCTCTTGGTGGATTCTTCGAATATTCTGTACGTGTAAAAGCCTAAGCTTACATTGCAAATCACCGCTTGTTTGTGGTTATAAAAAAGCTGTTTTCTGTGAGAAACTGCACTGCCCTGTAAAGCTACTTTTAGAATTAACATGTTAGGAGTTAAAAGTTGTCGGTTTTGTTCATTTCAGATTCTCTTGTGTAAGACCCTGTTCAGTTAACAATCAATGTGTTGTATTTGTGTTGTACCTGTCAACAAAAGCCGCCATGTGCTGCTATTTTGTCTGAAAGATGTCCTTTTTGACAGCCCCTGCGTGGAATCGGCATTCTCAGGCAAGCCATCGACAAGATGCAGATGAATACAAACCAGTTAACCTCAATACATGCAGATCTCTGCCAGGTGAGAAGCCATTTTTCATAGTTCATTGATATTCGTTGAACTGGAAAGGAATGAAATGTCTGAAAGTTTTCCATAAATAAATTACGTTTTAATTCTAAAAAGCAAATCAAATAATTTTTCATATTTTCAAATTCCTTTTTTGATATTCTGTTGGTTAAATATCTCCATGCAAAAACAGTTCTGAAAACATCCTTAATTTAACTGGCTTAACATTACCTCAAGTAATGCTTACCCGCTTCAGATCCCAGTTGTGGTAAATTCATTAGACTGGTAGAATGCCCAGGAATGCTGGTCTTTAGCTTATTTGTTTCATAGAGACATTAGACAGGAGCTGAAGTGACACGAATGCAATTTACTAATTCTACTTTAAACGATATGTCGCTAGGAGGGAGTGCACCAAATTCCAACGTGGATGCTGGCTAAACCACTTCCGAAATATGCTGTCCAAACGAAATGCGTGTTGAATGGACCCATTTTGGAAGTGGATCTTGCTGTTTTTGCTGAGATTTGCGGTGTGATTATTATCTTTTTTTTCTTAAGTACACACCAGAAACTAAAATCTGTCTAAATGTGCTATTAAACTGTGTACTAATATTTAAGTGACTTTACAATAGTTCCAAAACTTCTAAAAACAAGTCATTATATTCACCATCTCTAGCAAAATATTTTGTCACTGTTTTAATGTTAACAATGCATGCAGAGGCAGATGCATTGTTCCTCCATTATGAAGTGTTCATTAATATTCATGAACATTATTTCTGCGTATGCACATCATCATGAAACACTTCTGAATCAATGGAGATATTTGCAGTTAACCTTAAGTATAACCTTAAGTCTAACCATTGTGTTCAAACAAAATGAATTTTATTGCACAATTTTCTTTTTTTCAACTCTACCATCCTATGTAAAAAAAAACACAGAATTTCATCATGTATTCTCAATCGTACTCGTTCAGTTTGCATTTTTATCTTTTATTCATTGCCTTTTTTACTATTTCCTTTTTTCTTCAATATTTTCTCCTTCATGAGAACAGTCAAATGGAATTCTGTATGGGTTTTTGCTAACACTCTTGAACGCTGGTTGATTAACTGCAAAAATGAGTGAGAAAGAACTGATGAAGAAACAAGATTGGATTGAGTAGTTGTTAACAAGAGGGAGAAACTCTTAGTCTGTATCAATGTAGCCTAACCCAGAACATTGTATTGTGATTCTCCAGCAGGTTGTCATGAAAGTTCTCTTCTCTGGATCTAAGGAGTTGTAGCTCACTAATGGGTTCTCATTCCTCCATGACTTCATACTAGTTCAACATAATATATAGAATGCAGCGCAATAATGGCTGCTAACCTTTCTTTAGAATTCTCTAGTTCTCTTCAAAGTGCAGTCTGTTTAATGACCTAACATCCTTCACAGAAATGAGAAGGCTGGTGGTGAAACTAAACATTCTTTTTTCTGGTCCATTCAAAGAGGCAGCAGTGTGAACTTTGGAAGACCACAGTCTTAAGGTTCTTCTGATTTTCAGTTTTTTTTTTGCTTCATTTTACCATGCATGTAGAGCAAGTCAACAGAGACCAAAGCAGAAAAGTAAATCGAGAGCTCTAGACATAGATCCTTTTTCTAGAAAAGGATTCTGATTCTCTTATTGTGTGTGCAGTACAGTAAAACAAATAACTGGCAGATTTTACTATTGCAGATCAGAATGAGACCCTTATTGAGCTTGTGTAAATAAGATGTTTGATTTCATACAAGACTATCATGTCAGCCAATGATTATGGGGGTTGCCTACAGCCTACCAGAACACCCTTATGATTTTACCTTAAATGGTTTGAACCAGCAATGGCAATCTATGTGGAATTTGTGTGTGGGTTCCTTAGGGTGGCATAAGATATGCTGTAGCCCTTTGGGACCTTCTTTAGTACCCATGCCCGAGGTACAGATGGTACCATTTTCTAGGGAATTACAGGGGTACTGAAGTCATTTGTCAGTTGTGTTCCAATTAGATATCACCTTGTTTTAAAGGAAAGAACACTGGGACTGAGGTGTGGGTAACAAGCCCAGTGCACTGTTCTACACTTTTAGTCAAAGATAACTTAATTTGGTTTGTCACAACCATAAAGCATACATTAAAAAAAAATTGTAACTGGCAAAATTAAAAGAAAAACATATTCTTAGTCATACTTTAAAATATTTACAGTTTCTATAAAATTCCCTTTCCAGCCCCAAGCATTTGATCTTTTTCTACTTTCGCGAGTAGGTTATCTACTAGTGTCATAAATTTTACCCCGCGGCATATTAAAATGGTCGATGAGGCACCCATCCAACTTGTTACCGCATATCGGCAAGTACGAATGTTTGTCATTTAAGGGTGTTTTCAACAATTTCCTCCTTTCTTCTTTTACGGACTCACAGGCGCACATTAGGTGGCATAAAGTTTCTGTATGGTACCCACATAGATGGCATGTCTTTGCTTGCTGTTTGCTTTTCCAGGTAGGGACCAGATCCTTTGAGCAGTAATCACCTAATCTGTGTGCCATGAACCTCCTTTTTAGTGATAGACGGAAATGGCTGCTAAATAGGGTTGTGGTTTTGGTCTTTTATATGAATTTATTACCACCCATGCATGACGGCGTTTGGCCAATCTCCTTTTATCTTCCGCAAAAGATAGTGACTTAGCCCTGGTATTACACACTTTATTAAATGATGTTAGTTCCAAATTGCTGTTCCAAGCTTCCTCGATCTCTAGTGTTTCCAGGGCAATATGCAGATAGTCACCCAGTGCACTGTTCGAGTTAAAAACCACCATCCAGTAGCTAATAAGGTGGCAAAAAGTGGGGGTTACTACAACAAAAACCCAGTTTCCTACACTAAATGTCGCAATACAACATAATTATCACCCTTTCCACAAAATAAGGAATGTAGGTTTATGAAACCCGGATTTGCAAAGAGAGCTTGGTGCTGTATGGGTGTGTTTTTGATGTTTGTGCAGACCTGTGACATTTTTTTATTTTTGCTGTGTCATGGTTCTCTTCTTCTTCGTAGTCTCCGAAGAATAACTCTGAAATAAAATGTTACAATTTGAGTTCACACCATTTTGCCTTTTTTTCCCCCCTTCATTTCCTTATAGCTTTGCTTGTTGGCAAAATGTTTCAAACCTGCCCTTGCATATCTAGATGTCGACATGATGGACATTTGTAAAGAAAATGGGGCTTTCGATGCTAAGCACTTTTTATGTTATTACTACTATGGAGGAATGATTTACACAGGTCTGAAGAACTTTGAAAGAGCGCTCTACTTTTATGAACAGGTAAGAGACATACTAATGGAACTCATTAAAGCACATTTTGGCCAGCTATTTTGGTTTTTAATCACAAATAGAAACATTTTAGACGGTTATGATAGTAAAGACATGCACCTTTTGAGACAAAGTTTAGTGAGTGAGAAAAGATACTTGCTCACCTGAGGCAAAAAACAACTTTCTTTTGTCCTTGATTTTATTATGTTTGTATATATTTGCGGGATAATTTTCTTTTCCCCTGATGGCTGCATTTCATTTCTTCTGGGAATTCATGTAGGTACTTTGCCCACATTTGCAGAATAGTTAAGGTGGAAGAGAGTACACTACTACAGATCCCTGAACTACGTGCTGCTTATCTATTTAGCCACCCATTAGCAAGGAAATGTGTGAGCAATTAATTTGTTTTTTTAAGAGCAAAAGCTGGCCTAGCCTTTAACAAGAGCAAATGGGGCAACTAGAGGCACTTTCTCATCTACAGCAGCTATTTAGTGGTCACAGAAGCTCTCTGAGCTTCCAGTCCATATGTTCAAGTTCAGTCTTGTACTCCAAGATTACTACTTTTTCCAGGGCAAGGTTTATTTAAAATCTGCTTTACACTCCTTAGCCACCAGTTTCTGCTCTTCTGGTGCCAGCTTTCTCACCTCAGATTCCATGCTATGCATCCAGGTCAGCCGTATTCATATTTTGAGCTCATTCGCTACTTCCTGTTTATGGTGGTGTAGGTGAAGGACTCTTTCTGGCAGAGCTATGGGACATGTCCATTTGGTTTCTTGTACTCCTTCAGATTGTGCCCGTCTTCCCACTGTGTCCCCTGGAGTGATGTGCAGTAGATGAGCTTCATTGCGTGTTATCAATGCAGTTTCAAGCTGTTCAATTTGCTTTGCTGTAATGGACTATTCTTCAACCCCAAAATTGCATCTATAATTTGTCCAAGCAGGCAAGGTTGCCAGATAAACCTTCATTTATACGAAAAAGAGGCACACACCATTTTCATCCGTTAAAATAAACTTGTTCCAAATTTAAAGGCAAATATCTGGCAAGGGACTTTTAGTTCCTGACCCCCTGATTGTAATGTGTTGATTGCCCAGGTCAGAATCTTGGCTCTGGACACCACCCTGTAGGAAGTCCTGGTGCCTAGTTCCCAGTCAGGCAAGCACCGTTTCCCTAAAACAGCCTGTAGGAAACCGGCTCTGAATATACTATACCATAGTAAGGTATAGTGTTCGCACAGTCCAGTGGACCCTCGAAGGCTTTCCAGAAGTTAAAGTAGATAATAGCTTATTCTCGTTTGTGGTAGTGTGGTTGAGCAGTTAGGCTTATCAGAGGGCTGTGTTAAGTATTTGTTGTACACACTCGGGCAAGAAATGATTACACATACACACTCAAAGACTGAATCCAAGAACAATTGTTTGTACAAAAATATTACATTGTTACTTTTATTTTAAAACAAAGAGAAACTCGGTTGCAGGCAAGTATCGGTTATCAAACAGCAATACTTTTCAGTTACAGTGTGAATGTATTTGCAAAGAAAATAAAAATACGTTAGTTGTACTGAAAATACTCTGGTGTCAATCCAGAATAGCGTTAATTTAGCAATGTAAAAGATAGACACTATGTATCAACATTCCGTTTAGCGATTTCTAAATAGCGATTTTTAAGGAATCGCTATTTAGAAATTGCAAAATGGTATGTATGTAGAAAATCGTTTTTTTAGCGATTCCTTAAAATTCCTTAATTGCGATTAGCAAATTGCTAATCGCAATTAAGGAATAATTTCCCATTAATTTCTATGGGCCAGGAGGCCCATAGGAATGAAGGGGAAATTTGCAATTCGCAATTTGCTAATCGCAAATTGAGAATATTTTCAAGGGTGCAGGGGTGTGCAAAGGACACCCTGTTGCATCCCTGAAATCTGCATGGGTGCACATGTGGCGCACATACATGCCCTAAGGGCATGTATGTGCGTCACATGGCACTTTGGAAAATGAAAAAATATGCATTTTCAAAGGAATTCGCAACTTACCACCAACTAGAAGTTGGTGGTAATTTGCGATTCCTTAAGGCCAATTAGCTATTTTTTTGGGCTTCTTACATTGCATTAAAGGAATCGCAAAATTTGCGATTCCTTAAATGCAATCGCAAGATAAGAAATCGCAATTTTTGCAATTCCTTATTTTACAAGCAGATTTGCTTGATAATACCATTAGTCCAAATTGCATTCGCAAACGCCGAAATTCTGCGAATTTCGGCGTTTGCGAAGTCAATTTGGCTTGATACATATGGCCCTTGGTGCAATATCAAGAAATGCAATCCCTTGTGAGAAACACTGTTATGCACATTTACAGGTAAGATCTCGACTTACACATCCAGTCTTCAGAGGTTTGGATCAGCACTGGGCAAGGGTCAGATCAAAGCAGGTCCTACACCACCAGCGGCACTGGGGACAGCAGGGTACAGAGGTCCCTGGGCCCAATGTTAGTCAATGGAGCCTGGGGGCAACCACAGAGGTGCTGGTTGCAGGTAGGTACCCGTGATTTCAGGGCACATGCCCCAGGGGCTTAGGCAAGTACAAAGGAGAGGGGGGCCACAAGGCAGCTAAAACCATACATCACCAGTGGCACAGGGGCGGCCGAGTGCAGGGGGCAAATCAGTGTTGGGCGTCCAATGCAAGTGAATGGAGATCTCGTCACACAAAGAGGCTGCAGGCTCGGACCAGGAGGCTGGACGAAGGAGACTAACAACTGATCAGTTACTGCTAAATTATATATTATAAGTGGCTTCTCCATTCTGCATGGACAGTCCATGAAAGTTCCTGAACCAGGCTCAAAAGTAGCCACTGGAGGCTTCCTACTTCAGTAAAACAGCATGATGCCCTGCTCCGGATGGTGCCTTGCTTCCAGTCCAGCCAGAGGGGCTGGATGAGCCTGTCACCTTATACAGGCAGGCACGGCTTCCAAACTTCAGAGTTCCTGTGAGTGTTTCTCTAATTTTCTTATCGGCAAAGAGAATCTCTTCTGGGTCATCCAAGACTGCTTTAGCCAGTAGACTATGCCCCTAGTCCTCTCCTTTCAAGATATAATTTCAGTGAGTGTAAGTTGCCTTTGTCACTCACTTCCCTGTTCCGTTCCAGCATTGAATCTTCAAGTCTAATGCCAAAAATGTCACAACTAGTCTGCTTTGCAACAGGAGTTATGACCCTGGGACCTCTGATGCGATCAACCAACACTGATCCTTTCATAGAACAAAATATACAAGACTTGCTCAGTGAGCTCACTTTCCCACCCATGGTTCCATAGTCTTGTTTCCTTTTAAGCTCTGCAGATGGCACTTTTGCGGGTCTGTCTGTTGGTCTTCTGTCTGTGTTCAGGTGATCTGCTGTGTTGTTTCTCTTGGGAGTCTTATTAGCTATGGCACAGTGACCGACAGGCCACATGCATGTCCCACTGCTTCCTTCTGGGCATGGGACTGTGTCCCAGTTTTGTTAGCAACATGCAGCAGAAGTTGCTTGTATACAATCCAACAATTATGTCTGAAATGCCATCCTATATAGCTCCTTGCAGAGGTGGGAGGGAATGCCCGTAGTATAATTTCCCGATCTATGATTTACAACAGGCTCTGATTTACGGTGAAAACTCTGAATGGCCATTTCGAAGCATTGAATATACCACCACTGTAACGAGTTTCCCTTGCATAGCCTATTCATATTGATTCCCATGGCTCACCCAAACTGCTTTGGTGACCACTGATCTTAGGCTTCCATGAAAGAGAAGGTCAGATGCATGTTCTCAAGCATGTGTGAGTATATATACGCACATGCTTTGCATACTCCTGTTCTAGTGTTGAACGCAGACGTTTGCATGTTGTTTTTCTTCAAAAAGTCTTTCGAGTCACTGCATGCACTGTGATTCCTCGCTTAGTGGACAATGCACATGAGCCCCAATCAAAGTTAGATTGTATTATTGAAACCCTACCTTATCCCCCTCCCCCCTTCAGATTTGAAAGTATGCTGATGTTCTTTCTGGTTTTAGTGTCTCATTTCTTTTTTGGCCCTACACGGTGGAAATTAGATACCGAACATTTGAAGGGATCAGTCAGTGCTCCATAGCTTCGATCAGTTAGTGCTCCATAGCTTCTATCCTTGATCAGGTTACTTTGTCATATTCCCTCCAAAAACTACAGCGACCTAGTACCCACATGCTGGGTCTCCAGCAAGCGTTGAGGACTGCATGCCCATTTCATTGAGCTTTTGTGCCGGGGAATGTGGATCGTTAAAGGGTGAAGAAGAATACTTCCTTCCAGAGCTGACCTTTGAAGTCATGCCAGGTACGTGTGGTTGGACCCTCACAAGATCCAAAACATGTGCCTCTCATCTTGCTTCACCTTCCTCTCCAAAAAGACCATACAGTACCGAATAGTGAGGGACTGGGTCCACCGCGGCTCACTAGTTGTCGTCCACTGATACTCCCAGCATGCGCTGAAGAATGTAAGGACGATGGCTCTTTCGGTACGGCAAGCCATGCGTAGCCCAAATTCTACCTCCTCCAATGCTTCTGTACCAGAGGATGAAGCGTAAGCTCTGCTGACACCCAAAACCTGCGGTCCTTGAATGAAGACCACACCCAAGGTCTTCAGAATGCACTGCTCTGATCTTGAAGCCTCAAAAGTGATCCCACATCGAGGCAGAGGACGGCTACTGATATTCTGGTGTCAAATCCTGTGTATGAAAGACTCCCACCTCCAGAGCTTCTGCCACCCTTGGGCTACGGTCGGCACTTCGAGAAGGCTTCAGATCTGAAGGACCCATACAAGGGCATCTATCCCTCTCAGCCCTTGAACCCTAACATGGTCCAAAGGCGCCTACCAGCCTCTTCATTACTCTAAGCTGTCACTGAACGCACCATTGAAGCCGGCGCCAAGGCCTCCATCAATTCATCAATGCTGAAAGAACTGTCGGATCTGAGGATTCAGAAAAGGCCATCCTTCAGAGGATCCAAGAAGATCTTGATGCCAGGAAGAGATATCTCTTCATTCATCCTGTCACCTGGAAAATTTTGGCTAAACAATCTTTGCATACCCAGCAGAGATTCTGCATTGCAAGAGGAGGAAACCTCATTGGAGGTCTGACCGGGATCCGATGCCGAAGAGACAAGAGCAGTAGTCCTCTCCTGCATACATTTCATCATTACTGCCTCCAGGCACATCACCCCTACCGCTGCCTCCACCACAGTCACCCGAGGGATCCCCGCCGTTCTTTTCACATTCAGGCAGCCCTTCTGTCCTGCTGATCTCTGACATGCCCTTTTAGACACGGCCTACAGATGACACCTCGATCACTATCCTGTCTGGGACACCCATGATAACATCGCCTACCACGAGGGCCTGCAACAAGCCGCCACCTTCAACAAGGTGGACATTAATGTTCACCACGCAGAAGAGGACTTTCTCTAAATTTGAGCAAAGTGTGCAATTCCTCTCCATGCTCATAGACATGCTTAAATCTAAATGGTTAAAGACCTTGTAAAGTTGAGGTTAGTAACACCCAGGGTCTCTCTGCATTTCTGGTGGTTCGTGCTGCCTGGAAAAGGGCCTCTGCTCTCCAGCAGTGACAGGCTCCAGTGGGAGGAAATACAGGAGTGCGTTAAACATCTTCCTGAGGAGTTCAGAAAAGGGGTGGGGAAGGTAGATGGTTTCCAGGGGCAAAATAATCTGTAACACCAACATCCAGTGTGCCCTCGATGCCACGGACAGAGCCTCTTGAGGCGGCAATAGCAGCATCCTCCTTGGATGTCCTGCATGGTTCTATAACCTGGATTTTAAACCGGACATCTAACAACATCTCCTCAACCTCCCAGTAGATGGGAAACCACTCTTTGGGCCACAGGTTGATGATGTGCTGTAAAAGATCAAGGACACCAACATTGCAAATTCCATAGGTGCCACTCAAACTCCAGCTGCTAGGGAATCTTTTCAAAGGCAAAAGCCACGAGTAGCTAAAGCCTCTTCCCCTGACCTGCCACAGTCTTATCAGAGTCAACAAGTATTCACACCAGAAGGCTGTCAGGGCGTTACAGGGCCAACAACAAGCGTCGAAAGGGGTAGAGGTAGCTCCGGTGGAAATAAAGGGGTTGTCCGCTCCAAACACTTGACTTTCCTCGTCCACCACTCCACTCACATGTCACCTGTGGGAGAGAAGAGAGGTTTACACAATGTTCTCTTCCCTGCCTAGAAGTCCACACAACCCCTCCCCAAATTTTTATCACCAGTGAACACCTTTGCCTTCTAGAGGAAGAAGTGAAAGTGATCGTCTACAAGGGCGTGATGGAAAGAGCATCCCCTTAGTCCCAGGGGAAAGGAGTTTACTCTGTTAACATCCTCATTCGCAAGAAGAGGGCAGTCCGGGACCTCATGGCCCTTAACAACCATATCCTGTGAGAACATTTTCACTCCACTTCCCTGCAGGACGTCATTCCTCTAATCAAACGGTGACTACATGACCTCTCTGGATGCCTACTTTCACATACCCATCCAGCACGCCCATCGGTGCTACCTTGGCTTTGTGGTAAGTGGACAACACTACTGTTTCAAATTGCTTCCTTTCAAGGTTACAACTGCTGTAAGGGTGTTCACAAAGTGCATGGCGATGGTTGCCACTCACCGAAGAAGGGGCGGCACTGCCTAGCCTACGCTCGTACTGCAATCTCCCTGCTCCACAGTCTGGGATTTACCAGTAATGCCTCAAAGTTCTACCTCTAATCCCCTACAGGTCCATCCTGTCCTGGGGTCGGTCCTAAACACAGATGCATTCAAAGCCTACACCAGCCAGCAGTTGGTGTTCGCATTTCAGCAGCTGTTTCCTCTTTCTGAGCCCAGTGGTCAACTTATGGTCAGGACCATAATACACCTCCTCAGGAAGATGGCATAATGCATCGCTCTAGTGCCCATGCCAGGTTTCATATGTGCCTGTTGCAGTAGCGCCTCTTGGCCCAGTGATCACACGTAGAGGTTCACTGAGGATCTATTGTTGCTAAAGCAAGTACCCATCATTTCCTGCAGTGTTGGAGCAGCAACTATCTGTTGCAGGGTAGGCCTTCAGGGCTCAAAAATACATAAAAATGTTACTAGGCCTGCAGGTCTAGTAATTTGATTAATCTACTCGACCGAACTGTAATGTGCTTGACCCGTGAACTGGTCTAAAATTGTGTGATCCTATGCAAATATTTTGTGTTATGGAGCCGTCCTTTTCTTTATTATCACATAAGAGAGCACATTCAAATGTTGAAGTCCACTGTTTCTGCTGTCCAAAAAACCTTTTTTTTCTAGACTCCATGTTTGCTCCATGAATAACAAGAATCAAGCCCGTATACAGGGAGGGTGCACATGATCCCTGGCATGCCTCTTTGGGCCAAATCTACAACATTTTTTTTAGAGTCATAAATGGGAAAAAGGCCCGTTTGCAACCGCAAAAAAGGGTGGTGGCATGTACAAACGCTGTTTTGAAAGTAGGTGACTTGCAGAATAGTGTTTGTGAGTCACTATTAGGAAGGGGCATGCCAAGGTCATCTCTTCCTAATAGCGAGTCAGAAGTGTATGTACCATTGTTTAGGTCGAAAACTACTTGAAGTTTACCGCCTACTTCAAGTAAGCCCCTCGCAAACGGGAAGGAGTCCCAATGGGACCACTTTTGCTTTGTGAATGGGTGCAAACATATTTTTAAGAGCAGGCAGTGGTCCCAGGGACCACTGCTTACCCTTAAAAAATAGAAAGAACATTTTTTCTTTAAATTCATCCCATTTTCCTCTAAGGAAAACAGGCTGCATATGGACAAAAAAAAGGTTGTTTTATTGAAAAATCAGACATGGGGGTCTGCTGCCTTCAGCAGGCCACCATCCTGGTGTTTCCAGACATTCCCAATGGGCTGGAAATTGCGACCTGCCTCATGAATATTAAAGAGGCAGGTCCCTTGCGACCCATTTGAGAATCGCAAACCGTGTCTGACACTGTTGTACATTCCATTTTGTGAATCGCAGAATGGAACGGTCGTACATCTGGCCCTTAGTTCACTATTAGCACTGTCATCTGGGCAGGAGCATAAATATATTACTAAAGCATGATGTGGTAGTGCACTGCCATTTACAGATAGCATATGTTCCATTGAAACGGCCACAAAGCTTTCCCAGTAAAATGTAGCTTCACTGATAATAGTGCATAAACAATGTTTGAGAATTGTGTTTCAGAACAAATATTTAAAATTTGCAAATCACCCAGGAAAGTGTTCTAATTTGTTTTGAGCCTATAAAAATATTTTTGCACAGCAGAATTACAAACATGTCTTCATAACTAGTGAAATACATTTGAACTGTTTGAACAGTTCACTTAGCTATTTCATTGTTGTATTGGTTAGCTATTTCAGTGTTGTATTAGAAAAAAGCCTGACATCTTACAGCCATTCATTTCACATGCTTTGAGCAGTTCAATTGTAACAAGTTTACTTTTCAAAATCCTCAACTTCAGTCACAGAAAAATAAATGTAGAAAGAAAAACTGACTTTTGACCTCCGTCTCTAAAAGCCAGCAATTGTGACAAGAAAACAAGATTTAAACGCATCTTTATTGCTCTTTTACATTGTGAGCAATAAAGATGCCTTTAAATCTTATCTTGACACATTCGCTCCACTTTCAGAGACAGAGGTCAAAAGTCAGTTTGTCTTCCACAGACATTAGAGGATTTTCAGGGGAGTAGTTCCTAGAAATCGCTCGTCATTATTTAATCTTGCTCAACAATACGAGTGGATATTTCGGGCCCTGGCCTTTCTCAAATCGGGTCCCGCAGGTGACCATTACCTTGAACGCCTCTCTGTCGTCGCATCTAGATGATATGAGTATACTGGCCAAATGCCTTGCTCTCTGAGCCTTCTTTCAAGTCATTTAGGGCTAAGTAATCCTCAACAAGACAGACAATGACTCCCATATATTGCCTCCAGAAGGAAGGTGGCATGGCGTGCACTTTCTCTCGCTATCAGTACTAGTGCAAAAGATCTGGCACTGGACCATCCCCCTACTGTATACACCTTTTGGGGAAGTAACTTCTGGATGTAGACAAAGACTTTGAGAAACTGCTCAGCTGGATGTATAATCAAGTCCATGAGCGGGAACCCCACTCAAGTCTGTTGGGGTGCCCACAAATACCGTACTGTTCACTACCTCCAGAAACAAAAAATACCCACAATTTGATCCAGGTAACCTCACCGCAGTCCATGAACAATGCTGTTGGGATGAACTGGTGAGGGATATTTGCCTATGCTTTTCCTCCTCCTTCTGTGCGTCGTAAAGAAGATGCTGCAAACGTCACCTCGCACCGATCCTTGTGGCTCTCACGTGGGCCATGCAGCCCTTGGTACTCAACCCTCCTCAAGAATTTTATCAGTCCCAACGGGAAGCTCCCTTACATACTGGACCTTCTCACACACAACCAAAGCAAAATCAGGCATCCAGACCGCTCAACCTAGTTACCTGTCACCTGCGGTTTTAAAGTTTGGCGATCTTTATCTCCAGCTGGAGTGCACGACGATCCTGCAGGAAACCTGCAGACCTACTGCAAGGGCCTGTTGTGCTGCAAAGTGGTTAGGATTTGTCCGCTATTGCATCCCCAAGCAACTGGGCCCGCTAAAGCCTATGGTTCAGGACATCATTTTTTAGGTTTTGCCTGGCGTTTACTGCGCAGCAGTGTCGCGCAAGCGAAATCTTATGTTTTTCAGTAAGGGGCTTTCACCCGCCTCTCTCTTCCATTGGCTAGCTCCATAAATGGAGGCTAGCCATTGGAAGAGAGATGTGTCAATAATTGTCGGAGCAGATTCGTGGGCATTCCGGTGATTTTTTTCTCGCTCCGCCCTTTTTTTGCCGTCATGAACATGTGGGTGTTTACTTTTTTTTTTTCCGGATATTTGCGGGCGACATTTTTTTTTTTTCATGGAGCTGGGGCGGGTGCGATGATTGCGGTCCGGCGGGTGGATGTATCCCTTGGTGAGAGGCGGTGCAGTTTACCAGCCCACGGCACCCTTTCCGGCAGCAACACGTATTGTGCCTACCCCGTGCCCTGGATGGGGGACCAACTCGCTGAGGCGGGGCCTGAAGGAGGCAACTTCCGCTTCCCCCGGAGATTCCCCCCCCCCCCCCCCCCCCCCCCCAACACCCCCGCCGCCGGAAGCAGCATTGGAGTTGCGGGGCTCCCATGATGATGGGCGAGGGATGGAGGGGGACCAGAGATTCTTCACCGCCGCCGGAAGCAGCAAGGGAGTTGCGGGGCTCCCATGATGATGGGGGAGCCCCGGAGGAAGAATGCGCCCGGAGCCTTGCGGGCTGCATTTTCAAAGTCCCGGCTCTCCTGAGGAGTGAGAGCCCCGCAGGCGCCACCGAGAGTTGCAGAGACGCGGAGGGGCCCGAGGCACATTGCCGGTGCCTGCCCCGCCGCGTAGGCCACAGATCTTCCCCCGCCCAGCGCATGGAGCAGCCCGGTGAGTTAGGGCTGGGGCGGCCCCGGATGGCAGCTGGCCGCCCCAACGGTGCCCAAAAAAAGCTTCCGAGTCCTCGTGTGGCTCCATGGGGGCATGTCCCATTCCTAGGTGTGGGCTTCAGTGCACTGTGAGTATGCAGGGTGTGTGGTTCTGTGCACAGTGTGTATGCAGGGTGTGGGGTTCAGTGCACTGAGAGTATGCGGGGTGTGGTTCTGTGCAGTGTATAAGCACGGTGGGGGCTTTAGTGCACTGTGAGTATGTGGGGTTCTGTGCACTGTGTATGCAGAGTGTGAGGTTGCGTTTATGCGGGTTGTGGGGATCAGTGCACTGTGAGTATGCGGGGTGTGGGGTTGTGTGTATGCGGAGTGTGGGGTTGTGTGCACTGTGTGCATGCGGGATGGAGCTTCACATCCCTTGCTTGGAGGCCTTGGAGACGTTTATTGGTGTGGATAATTTACTCTTTCACATAACTTCCCCAGCACTGTGGCTGTAGTTTGTGCGACGTTTGAATTGCTTTTGAGCATAGTGTTTTGACTGTACGTTGATTTGTATTTCAAAATTATCGAGGGGACTTCCTCTCTGTGTGTCTCTTTGGCAGGCCCCAGCTGTGCAACTTCCGGCATGTGTGGCTCTGTGTGTGTGGCTCTGTGTGTGTGGCTCTGTGTGTGTGGCTCTGTGTGTGTGGCTCTGTGTGTGTGGCTCTGTGTGTGTGGCTCTGTGTTTGTGGCTCTGTGTGTGTGTATGTGTGTGGGTGCAAATGCAATAGGTCTCTCATTTGTGAGAGATTAAGCTATTGGCATTGTAAATGACAATGCCATTTATTTATCTGTTTTCAAAACCAACACATAAATAAATGTCATTTACAATGCCAATAACTCTAACTTTTGCAAAGGTGAGACCGTTGCATTGTAAATGCTTGTTACCTCTTGCACCTGGCACCTGAAAAAGTTAGTCCCCACTTACACTTCTATATGGCTGCACTTAGCCGCAATTACTTCCTACATGCAAAACTGGAAACATTCTTCCTTTTTCCGGATTCTTGTCATCAAAGCATTCTTGAAGAGCCTTGAGAATCATACCTCTCAGGGTGACCCTGTACCTGCATGGAACTTTAATGTGCTACCCAGGATCATGGATTCCACCTTTGAACCCCTGTACTCTTGCTCTTTATAGTTCTTCTCATGGAAGGTGACTCTCCACATAGCCTTAACTTATCTCAGATGCACCAGTGAGCCGCAGGCACTTTCCTTCAGGTTCACAGAGACAGGGTTGCTCTCAGAACTAACCCCAAGATTGTCCCCCATGGTTGTATCCCCTTTCCACCTCAGACTATAGATCGCCAGACTCTGTATTGGGGAGAGCCTTATTTTCGGTGTGACATGAAAGTCCAAGCAATAAATAAAGATGTTGTTAAACTCTGTACTTATCTGGTTAACTTTACTGCGCATTAAAGATCGAGATTGAAAGCTAGGTTAGAGGCTGCAGGCTCTGGCTGGAAGGCCAGTCGCGTAGAACCAATAGGGCAGTTCAAGTCTAGCGATGCTCGGGAACGTAGGGGTACCTGGGGCCTTGTCCACGGCCCGGAGGCGACAGCTGCAGAGGTGACTTTAGACATCGTTTTCTTACCAAGAGCAGTTACAGGCGAGGGGACCTGCGTGCAGAGGCTACAGGCACCGTGGGGGAGTCCACGAGGGGTGAAACTACAATGGACTCAAGCTCTTGAGGCCGGGGGTCCTTGTTGGCACCGTCGGCCCACTTCAACTCGGGGCGACGGGTGCAGTGGTTGCTTCAGATGTCAGGTTTTTTCTGTTCCGGATGACTTAAGTTTTGCTTTGGAGGTTCTGCAGGAAGCAGGAGAACAGGTCTGCTGTTCACAGGATGTCTTGGGTCTTTATCGAAGGCAGGCAGTCCTCCCAAGGTTCTGGAAGCAACAGCTGCAGGACCAGTCAACTCTGGCGCAGTTTCCGATGAGGGATGCAGACAGGCTGGCAGGGTTGGGACCAGGTCAGCTGCTTCTTCCCTCCTCTCTGCTTTTGCAGGTCTTTGGTGTCCACTCTTCTTAGGTCGTCAGGATCTGCTTCTCTGGTGCCAGGGGCTCCCCTAAATACTGAATTTAGGGGAGTGTAGAGTAGTAGCCAATGGACTACTGATTCTTGGGGTCACTATGCCACCTGTATGACCACTTCTTGTGGGAAGTGGGCTTAACCCTGTCCCAGAATTCCTAGGTATGCCATCACACCTCACAGTAGCCCACCTTAGGGGTGGTATTAGCTTGGAGGTTGCACGCCTACCTGACTAGCTAATTTTCCCACCTGTCCAGGTGCCAAGGGGGCCTTGGACAAAGGCGTCAGCTTCCTCTCCTTTGAGGGCAAGCCAGATTCGAATTTCAAAGGTGGCAGCACTTTGAGGCTTGCCGCTGAAGGAAGGCTAATCAGCAGGTCATCCTGTGGGAGGGGGTGTTACAACCTCATTCCAGACAGGCTCTTGTTCTGGGTCGTCTAATAGCAGAGACCCTAGGAGGTCAGAACAGTTCGCAAGCACACCAGAAGCTGGTAGGTTTTAAAGGGGCACCTCTAAGGTGTCCTCTGGGTGCATGTATTGGTTAATCCATCACTGGAATCAGTGTGGGTTTATCAATACGAGATGTTTGATACCATGCACATGTTTTAAAACGGTTTACCTGGTAACTTGTACTGGAAGTAATAGGACTG
This sequence comes from Lissotriton helveticus, assembly GCF_964261635.1. Classification (NCBI taxonomy): domain Eukaryota; kingdom Metazoa; phylum Chordata; class Amphibia; order Caudata; family Salamandridae; genus Lissotriton; species Lissotriton helveticus. The sequence continues at coordinate 240,339,376 of NC_136071.1, forward strand.
ACCAGTACAGGGGCCTATCTGCTCATACAGGTATGCCCTCACATGTAATATTCTGCACCCTGCCTTTAGGGCTGTCAGGCCTGCTGTTGGAGTGACTTACAAATATTACATGCAGTGTTAGGAACATGGCACACAGGAATGTAACACGTCGTGTTTTTACATTTGTCTGCACGGAACACGAAGCTTGCAGTGGGAGGCTTGCATGTGCTTGGTGAGGGGTCCCTTAGGATGGCACAAGTCGTGCTGCATGCAGCCCTTAGGAACCCTCTTTAATACCTCAGACCCTAGGTACCAGGGTACCTTTAATAGGGATTTACAGAAGGCGCTAAAGGTTTTGCCAATTGGCAGGAACAATTGTAGAGTTTTGGGAAAGAGCTCTGGCACTTGGGACCTGGTTTATCAGGCAAAAAGTGTGGGTGACCATGTCAGAAAGGGGCACTTTCCTACACTCATTTTTTGTAATTCTGAAGTATGATGGAAATATAGATTTTAATAGAAACAAAACAACTCAAGCAACTTTTCTCGGTGATGCACAAATGATAAATAATCACTGAAACCTGATTTCCACACATTATCATTTGCGTGCAAAATAGGTTTATCAGTACAACTTGTTCTCTCTGCACATTTAGTGGCCATTTCAATTGAAAATGCACTATCAGGAAATGACAGTGCAAAGCCGCACATGTTTTAGTTATTAAAAAATAGACCGCCTCATGTCCTTTAAAGCTAGGTGAGTCGTGAAAGTTTGTCATTTTAAAAAGAAGGTTGTGGTTCCAAAAAGTTTGGCGAGCACTGCCCTTGACGTTAAACATGCCACATGCACAGTATTGAAAAAAACAAATCCTTCTGCAAGTCTGACCATCTCTTTCTACCTTTTCAAAATGCCACAAGGGCCATCCCTTCTCGAAGGCTGGCATAACTAAGTGGGTAGTCAATGGCATTCAGACCTGCTAACACAAAGCTCAAAAGACCCTACCACTAACCCCAAACTACCTCCATCCTGGGGCACACTCCACCCTTAAAAAAAAAAGTGCAACCATGGCCTTTTTGGGTAATATCCTGCTCGCAAGCTGAAGTGTGGATTTCCTGGCCTGACAGCAAACTATGGTTACATAACCTTCTAGTTTGATCTCTTATCTTATAACTTGTTTGACACTGCTCAATACACATGGTGCACATGCTATGTTCAACCGTCATTCCAAACCTATTTACCCGATGTGCGAAAAACAATCTAACAGAGTTGGTACCTTTGCACATTGTCCATTAAAGGCTGAGTCACTGTGCATCCTGTGTCTCGAAAGACTTTGAAACATGAAATAGAACCTGCAAACTTCCAAGCCCAACACTATGTAATGTTGTAACAATTTATATAGTGCACTAATACCCTTAGGTGTCTAGGCGCTTATGGTCCGATGCTGTAAGAGGGAAGCTAATTTTTTTTTAAAACAGGTTTTTAGGTGTTCTAAATTTAAACCGGGATGAAATCTTCCTGAGAGAAAGTGGAAGAGAGTTCCATATCCTGATAGTACTATGTCTGAAACCCATCCCCCCCCTCTCAAAGTTCGTCTTTTTGACACTGGAGGCGGGTATTAGGAGATCATTGGCCGACCGTAGTGATATACTAGGAGAGACCAGCTAAAAGCGTGCCAAAGAAATTGTGGTCCTTCTCCGTAAAGTGCCTTGAATTTCACGCGGTGGGCGACTGGAAGCCAATGTAACTCTTGAATCCCAGCCCTAATGGACTGGTGTTTGGGAACGTCCAAATCTGGCGGTGGCATTTTACACTTATTGTTGTCTTCTGAGCTGATTGGACTGCACGTTAATATAGAAGGCATTACAATAGTCCAATTTTGATAAAACCAGGGAAGTTAAAACAGTTTTTCTGCGATTTTTAGGGATAAATGGAAGAATTTTACGCACGGTTTAGATGCAGAAGGCCCCACCTTTGAAATCTGAGATTTAAAATTAAACTTTTCATCTATTAAGACCCCCCAAAATCGTAGCCTTTGCTACCGGTGTAGTAAGGGGGCCCAAGGTGTACCTGGTCACCAAACTGGAGACCATAGAGGAAACAGCTTTCCAAATAGCACCACATCCGTTTTAATTGAATTTAACTTCAAGCAATGCCTACTCATCCAATTGCTTAGGAAGACCATACAATCATGAAGTTTGGTGGAGTAGTTAATATCCTTGTCTATTTTTCAAATAACCAATTGGGTGTTGTTGGCATACGAGGTTGGGATTAGATCAAAACTTCTGATCAAAGGTGCTAGTTCAGACACATAAATATTAAAAAGCGTAGGGCTCAATGAAGAGCCCTGTGGTACCCCACAAGGCAGAGCAAAAGGTGCAGAATTAAAATGCCTAGTTGCACTGTCTGTGTCCGGTCTACTAAAAACGAAGTTAAAAGTCAAAGGGCCTTTTCTCCCAAACCTATGGTCTTTAGACGTTCAGTCAACAAGATTTGGTCCACAGTATCAAATGCCGCGGACAGGTCAAAGAGGATGAGAGCCGCAGACCCTCCGCCATCTAATGCGGTGCGTATTTCCTCTATAGTCTTTATCAGAGCTGTCTCAGTGCTGTGCCATGACCTAAAACCGAACTGACTGTGGTCTAAAATGTGGTTTTCTAGGATGTAGGTAGAAAGTTCTAAATTTACAATTTCCTCTAGAATTTTTGCAGGAAGCGGGAGCCTCACAATGGGTTGATAGTTGTCCGGATCCGTTATATCTAGATTCGTTTTTTTAATAAAGGTAAGATGCAGGCCTGTTTCCACAGTGTTGGAAACATTCCTTGTAAGAGCATCAGATTGTAGATGTCAGATAGCTGAGGACTAATAATATGGCTGATATTATGTAGAATCCTCGGACGACAGGGATCATCCGGAGAGCCAGATTTAGTCCTTAACAAAAGGGTGGCAATTTGCACTGGGGAGGTAGGGGTAAAATTTAAGAGCGGCATTGCGGTCTTAGCTTCCTGTTCTGTAACATTAGTGCTAGGTGTATACAAGGTAAATTGATAATAAATTAGATCAACCTTTGATTTAAACGCCTGCGCCAGAGTGTTACAGAAATCTTGAGTGCAGTTGGCAGCATCATCCTTTTTAATGGTTGTCAAGTTGTTTATGACCTTGAAAAGTTCCTTACTTGAATTACCCACCATTTCTATCTTCAACGTAAAATATTGGCTTTTCTCAGTGATTTATATTTTTCTTATAATCAGTTAACATTCGTTTATATTGCTCTTTCTCAACTGCATCTTCATTTTTACGCCGGGCTCTTTCTTGCCTCCTACTGGCTATTTTATCTGATCTAAGAGCTTCAGAAAACCATGGGGCAGATGGCGTCCATGACAGGTGCTAATTGAGCAAAATTGGATTCCAGCCAAGAAGTATAACTTCTAGCTGAAACCTCTACTTCCAACTCTGGGTCTGGGAGACTATGCACTAGCTGGCTTTCCAGTACGCCTAAATCAATATTGTGCCAAGCTCTCACGCTAATATTGGTACTCGCTGTGTTAGTTGCCTTGGATCCAGGCAAGTCATATCGAAATAGAACAGCGTGGTGATCGGACCACGTGAGAGGAAGGACAGATGTGATAGAGATGGCTGGATTATTAGTCACACTCCATCCAGGGTATGTCCTGCTTGATGCGTAGGGCCTTGGACTAGCTGTTGGAGTCCTAAATCTGATGTAATGTTGAGAAGTTCCTTAGTCTCTTTATCAGCTAGTGTTTCCAAGTGAAAAGTTATATCGCCCAGCAAGGTGAAACATCTAGATTGGATACCCAGTTCAAGCAAAGGAAATAAGTTCTGAAATCCACTTCTAGCACCTGGTGGGTGATACATTAATAATCCTTTAAATGTTTCTTGATCAGATACACCAATAATAAAAAGAAGAGCTTCACAGTCTGGAGCAGGTAGAATTCTACAGTGGGATATAATTTCACTCCTATGAATTATTGCAAGGCCTCCGTCTATTTTTTATAGGTCTATCATGCCTGAAGACTTTATACCCACAGGGCACAGCAATATTAAAATCTGGGTCGGATGATTCTTCGCCCCAGGTTTCTGTAACAAACATAACATCCAACTTGTTATCAGTAATTTGCTATCTCATATCTATGTCTAATTAATTTTATTTATTTTATTTGTGGTATTTGTAGAGCGCGGCATTCATCCCAGGGGATATCAAGGCTCTGAATAAGAAAGGGCTGCTGAGGTTTGAGCAGGGGGGGTTAGTATTTGACTATTATGAGTATTAATGACCTGGCATTGATAAGCAATAGCTGAAGTTCTGTGTTCCGTGTGCTAACATTATTCAAGTTTCTGTCAAATTTCATCCTCTCCCTGCAACTCTTGTGAATTTTGAGTAAGCATTCTGGACATTGGGGGTTTTCTAGCCGCAACATCTCTTCACATGCAAATTGATGTTATCTCGTGCCCCTAGGATAACCAAGCGAAAAAAGGCTCTCCTTAGAGTAGGTTGTACTAGGTTTGTATTTAGTATTTGGGCCAGGGATCCTGGCCCTAGGCGTGGTCCAGATGCGGACGGGCTTGCCTTAGGCACACCAGTGGCGCTCGTATGCTCCAGCGCGCATTAAATAGGTGCTTCTGGAGCCTAGAGCGCTCACCGGGTGGAAGTTACACACCAGAAGTGTAACAACTGTGGTCTTTCCTCTGCATCAATCAGCTGACGCCGTTGTGGACCGGGGAAGACCAAAACTACTGTGCAAGAGGCAGCTAAGGGAAAGTGCAAAGCGCAATTCAATTAAAACACATAGGAATAAAATGAAGTAAAAAATACCTCATTTAAAATGTGCAGGCTCCCAAAATTGGCAGTAATGCGGGCAGAAAGGGAGCAGTACACCTGCTGGCTAAAACACTTAGCGTCCCAACAACACTAGAAGGCAGGGGTATGCAGAGCCTGTGATCTAGAGCAAAACACACTACTAAAAGTTGCTTACAGGTTAGTCTTTTTCTTCTCCCTGTTTTTGAATCGGAGCTTTGCTAGTCCTTTATGACTCCTTGTAGCATAGACATCGTCCTGCACATACACATTCCTCTTATTTCTTTGGGCTTCCTAGGGTGTGGCTATCACCCCTCTTTTTCCTCTTTCCTCCCATCCAACGTAAGAACTCAGAACCCTGTGAGGTCCGGCAAATGGAATCAGCCCTCCTGCATCCCTTTCATGCAAAGAATTGGCAAGTTGCAGGCCTTCAGCTGTGAAACTTGGTACCATTAACTTACTTGGTATAAAGCAAACACGTGCATTGAGAAACTAGACTGTGCTTTCTCAGTGTGGACCGTCCAAATACCAGTAGTACCTGGCAGAGAATTATGGGAACCATGTGAAAAGCCAATATTCTACAGTGAAACTCTGTTTTCCTACTTTTTTGGTGTTGCACCCAACTTGATTGGCAATAAGAGCAGATGTAGGTGTGTTTTCTGAGGCCAATTCTCATCCCACCCTGGCTAGTCTAAACTAGTTTGACTGGATAATCTGTTGTTAAAAGCCTATACAATCAGGCCAGCAACAGGATCAAATATTTCTCTAGAGTTTGAGGATTCTACAAACATTGCAGACCCTCTGATGGCTATATAGACCTTCTGATGACTTTATGCTGCTTTCACAACCCAATAGCAAGAAGTAAAGCACACAAATCACCTCTTTTGTGATTGTTTTGATACCAACGAGGCCTGCCGGTGAACGGAAGAAATGCACTGGACCAGGACTAACTTTGTGGTAGACCTTCTTAGTTCTGATTATCATTATACCAAAGTCTGGGGGAAAACTGCCTGGTAAGGAAGGAGGAAGAACTGGCCTGCCTGTCAGGGCACTGGACTGCATTTGCCAGAAGTATCCCTGGGAAGGGTTGTTCAAGGTCGAGCTATGATTTCAACTGACTGCTTTGGCAGAGGTCTAATGGTTCTTGTGCTCACTGCTTTCACACAAACACCCTAAATGTATCTCCCTTTACAAGGTGTTGTGACGTAGGACATAAGAGTTACCCTTGCTCCTTACAGACTCAACAGGCAGAATCAAAGCTGTCTCCCTTCTTTCCACACCATATTTACACTTTGGCCAAAGGCTTATTGGTAGGCATACACCAGGGATCCCTTGACATCTGTGTAATCCCACAATAATGGACAGGCTCTGCACAGAAACATTAAGAAATCCAGTAATTGGTGATCATATACTGCATAAAATGTTAAATTGCATTGATAATGCCCCCATGTTTTCTTAAGCATTCTTGTGTTACATTTCAGGAGGATATTTTAAAGAATGCGCTAACAGTTTTTATGTTTGTTTTGTTTCATTCAGGCAATAACAACACCAGCCATGGCAGTCAGTCATATCATGCTAGAATCGTATAAAAAGTATATACTAGTCTCTTTGATATTACATGGCAAAGTTCAGCAGCTGCCGAAATACACCTCACAGATAGTAGGTCGATTCATTAAGGTGAGCAGAGAGCGTATCTATATATCTTATGTGTGTTTATTTTGTTTGTGTAGTGCAAACTATATAACATCATTGCTTATAGGTGTCTTGAATCGGGTGGGAAAAAGGTTCCTTATAAATTGAGAAGTGCTTTACCTAGAATTCCCTTTTAATATGTTTGCCAAAGTTGAAGCACAATTTGCTTTGCACATTGCCACATTTATTTAAATAGGTACTGCCACATTCACAGTGACAGTTTCTTACATGAAGAAATAAGAGTCATCTATTCAGGCAAAAAAATATTCAACTCATCGACGTGCATAACATTAAAAGCTCTGGCTTAATCGAACATGATATGAGTTTGAGGGTTTTTAACCCTGCCCAAAGAAACATGAATCGAAGTCTTGCAGATGTCTGCAGGGAGATCGTTACAGACAGGTGAGGGTGCCAAAGGCTGAGGAGTGCCTGTCTCCTACTTCTGAATTTTTCTGATGACTTTTAGACAGCTTGAGCAGAAGGCTGGCCGCATCAGATGTTGCTCTATAGGTATGGAAGTGTGAATATTGTCTCTAGAACTTCTTCAAGCCCAATAGGATTTCTAGGTATGACTATAGATTGAACATGTGGGGTTTGGAAGCATGTATGCTAAATGCAGTGCGACCGATATAACCACATTTTCAACAGAAAGATTGAATATCATTCATAGAGGTTAAATTATAAACAAGCAACTCTCAATACCAATACAGTGTTCTTCCTTTTTGCCTGAAATCCGCACCTCAATTATTTTCACAATGCATGGCAGAAATCATGGCTATCCCAAGAAGATAGGGCATCTTGGTTAATACGTAACTTGACGACTGACTATTGAAGTCTTCTTTATCATCTAAACTTCCTAATCTACTCTGTTCCTTCTCTCGACTCAGGCCTTTTTTTTACTGAGTTTTATATAGTGGGGACTTGACCTGAATCGGGTATCAGAGCACTTTACATAGCATTACATTGCATTACATGAGGCCACATTCATTTTTGTTAGGCATGGGGAGATTAAGTGATTTTCCCAGAATCACAGGATGTTCAGCATCATTGCCGAGACTCCAACACAGTTCCCCAGATTCTAGGTTGACCGCCCCAGCCGTTAGGCTAACTCCTCACCCCCTTCATATCAGTTTCACAAAGACCATCCTGTATCCAGCACAAGTGCAAAATAAAAAGCCTAGTCTCACTGAGAATCTGATTGGGTGAAGGAAGTACTTTTCAGTATAACAAAAAAAAATACGAAAACTGTCATGTGTACACCATATTTTTGTTACAAAAACACTCTTCCTACTTCTCAGATGTAATGAAACCTTTTTACAGTTTTATTATCTAGTAAATATTAGAAACGTTTTTCAATATGTTTCATACACCATTCAGTTGAAATATTATACATGTTATTCATTATAGCCCACCCACTCACTTCACAAATTCTCACTACATCTTAATATGTCAATAACACTTATCACCATGTATGTATTTGGCTGTCTGTCATTACCAGTCAGCCAGCACACTAGACAGTGATAGGTTTTTCAGGGGGCACCTCTAAGGTGCCCTCTGAGTGCATGCCATAATAAATATTGTACTGACAACAGTACAGATGTATTAAGACAAGATGTTTGATCCCAAACACCATAAGTTTCAATAAACCCATCATGTAGCAGGGGAACTCATAATTACTAGTGCCTAGTACATGTAGTTAAGATGCCTTCCCTGTTCGCTTGCACCATCTAGTAATTGAACTATACAGCACAGGTGCATAGCTGCTAATGCAGATATGCCCTCACATGTAATATAATGCACACTGGCTTAGGGCTACACGGCCTGCTGTAGGGGTGACTTACATATATTATGTGCAGTGACTTAGGCATGACAATCAGTGAGTTTGCCACGTGTTTTCATTCATGGTTTGCACCATGACCAGTCTGCAATGCCAGGCTTATGCAGTTTGTAGTAGGGTCCTTTAGAGTGGCATATACATGCTACAGCTCTTAGGAAACACTCTGTGGTACCCATGCCCTAGTTACAGGGGTACCATTTACTAGGGACTTACAGGGGTGCCACAATGTGTGTCAATTGTTTGAAAATTAGACCATTTTATCTTATTTTGGGAAAAGGGCACTGGAACTGGGGCCTGGTTAGTAGGGACCCAGTGCACATCAGAAGAAAAACATCAGTACCAGTGGCAAAAAGTGGGGATGACCATGACAAAAGGGGCACTTTCCTACAATTTGACATAGATATCTTCCCAAGATGGGCATCACACAGGTTGTCTCTTAAAGTTCTCGGTTAGATGTACGCTCCATAGGCATCTGTTGTCTTATAACAAGATGCATACAGCTTCCTGTAATTGAAACATATACAAGCAGAGTAACTTTCCATCTATTAAACTGTCACTAAAATCACGTATGTGGACATATAGAATATACATCCATTTCTCACTCATGATCACATTCTGCAGTCTAAATGGACTGTCCAGACCTTATTTCCACTGTCATCTTTTCTACCTTCCAACAAGATATCTTACTAAAATTCTGTTTTATCACTCAAACATATCTCGCTTGGGCAAAGTAAACATTATGCACTTTTTTCTCAAACTTCTAGCAAAGTCAGAGCATCTGTTGGCAAGTTCTTTAAATGCTTCTGGATAAGTACTGGAAGGATTCTGCCGTATCAGCCATAGTGCCAAAGAGAAGAAAAGTGAAAGGCCTCCAGGGAAGCTTCTGTTGTTACTTTGCCTTACTACACTGACTTTCTTCAGAGCGAGGTCAGAGAGAATCACAATGTTGCAAGGTGAAAGTATTATGTGGTATGGCAGGGGTGTCTTACCATATAATAATAGCTCAATTCCCAAAGATGGACCTTGGGTACTCACTTGTACACCTTGACTCAGTCCTGTTAAAGTGTAAAAGAGCAGACCGGGTACTTAAAAGAACACGTGTTAAGTATTTTACATCACCAACATGGACGATAAGTAATTGACACGACCTAAGAGTAATCAGACAACAATTTATAAAAAATAAAGCTGATTTTTATAAATTTTTAGACACCAAAACTAAATTTGATACCTACAGGAGTACCAGGCTTATCAGTTTTGAAGCATTAAATAAATCAGTACTTTACCAGTGTAAAACAATAGTGTTGCGGTCAATGGGAAAAACACGTGAGTTTGAAAGTGCCTCTTCTGACCTGGTTAGCCTCCGCTTTTTGCAAACACAAGGAGATGATGGACGGAGCGCTGAAACTTTTCAGACACTCACCCCCAGTCACAGATCTGGGTTGAATTCGGGCTGGACTGTTCCCATGAGGCACAGGGTCAAGACTGATTTGCATATGGGCATGTCTAAACTGGGGTGGCGTGGTGAGCAAAATAACGATGGATTAAACCCTGATCTGTGACTGGGGGTGAATGTTTTGCCATTGTGCAACATTCCGTCCATCATCTTGTGTGTTGCTGTTCGCCCTATGTGGGAAGGGTATGCCCAGACGTGGGTCCCATGCTCACTACTCCACTGGAGTCAAGCTATCCTGGCTGATGACAGCTGATAGACAGAAACCGGTCCTAGGATGCTTGATTCCGGTCCAGGGAAGACATGGTTTGGCAGTTCTGGCTGGACTGTTCCCATGAGGCACAGGGTCAAGACTGATTTGCATATGGCCATGTCTAAACTGGGGTGGCGTGGTGAGCAAAATATCAATAGATTAAACCCAGATCTGTGACTGGGGGTGAATGTTTTCCGTCGATCATCTTGTGTGTTTAGCCTTGGCTTTTTGCCTGGAAAATTGTGTGGTTTCAATTGAAAGTGCACAGGGTCACTGCCAACCGGGTTCCTTGTGCCAGAGCTCCTTCCCTAAAACTGTACCACAGTTGGCAACTTCAGACCCCCCTGTAAGTCCCTAGTAAATGGTACCCTGGTCTGGACTGAAGAGGGTCCCCTAGATTCCCCTCACCAAGGCCATGCTAACTGCCACTGCATCCTGCATGACTTGGTGCAGGCAAAAACGATCAGGTCGACATGGCACACTGCCTGTGTGCCATGTGAAAGCAGCACTGCCCAAGATATAGGTAAGTCACCCCTCTAGCAGGTCTACACGCCCTAAGGTAGGGTGTACTATATCTCCGGTGTGGGTATATCTGCATGAGCAGATATACCCCTATAATATTTAAGTCTATTCTTGATAACGTAAGGGTCAGGGAAGCCATAGCCACTACATGGGCTGGAAACTCGACAACTCGAGTTTCCCAGCACTATGATGGCTTCCTTGAATCCAGGAGTGTTTCGTACCAAACAATTCCTCTAACTAACCCCACACTGATGCCAGTGTTGGATTTATTAAAACATGTACTCAGAGGGCACCTGAAGGGTGCCCCCTAAAAACCTACGCACCCTGGTGTGGTCTTTGACTGGCTTTAGGCTGCCTGCCACCACCAGACATGTTTCTGGAACGCTGGGTCGATAGCCCCTGCTCTCTGAGGTCAGAAATAAAGCCTGTTCTGGGTGGAGGTGTCACACTTCCTCCCCCAGGATGAGCACAGTGCCCGAGAGGGAAGCTTCAAAGGCCTTTCCGCCTTTGTAATGCAACCCCAGCATTTGCTGCTAGCAGCAGATGGCAGCCCCCGGTTCAAACTCCCACTTTATGGCAGGAGAACCGGCGGGAAACTTGGTGAGAAGAGGTGAGCCCTCCCCAACTCCACCCCTCAGGTGCTGGAGGCGAAGTGAAGCACATTTTTTAGTGCCCACCATCTTGGATATAGCTAGCAAAGACAAACATGTGATGGGGAGTTGCACATGGAAAGTTGGAGGGCAAAGATATGCCATTGTAATTGGAAAATCCCAGTTAGTGGTAGATGACATCTTTAAAGATTTTATTGTACTAAATGATTTTGGGGAACTTTCTCAATTCTGATTTAAAGTTCTATCTTCTGTGTGGTGTTTGATATGTATTGCCCCTACGGAAATGCTTTGGAGTGGTGAGTCATGTAGGTTAAAATACCTATTTTACTTTTGAAAGCACTACATCCTGCCTCACTGTCAATATCTTTACATTTGCTTTGCAGCCCTTGAGCAATGCTTACCATGAATTAGCACAAGTTTATGCAACCAACAATCCTGCAGAGCTCCGAATTCTAGTAAATAAGCACAGCGAGACATTTACCAGGGAGAACAACATGGGATTGGTGAAACAGTGCTTGTCATCTCTTTATAAAAAGAATATTCAGAGGCTAACAAAGGTAAGGTGCTTAGTTATTTTTCTTTGTTAGTCTACGTTTGTATTATAAACAACTATTGATGCATATTGACGTTAACTGATCTTTGAAGTTAAAGGCCTCACAGGTGCTGCGGGTTCATCAATCTGGGTTCTGATTTCATAGCCAACTGTCGATAATTTGTAAACTAGAACCATTAATGAGTTTACCTTTTATTACTCTTTTGCTTCTCCTCTTTCAATAATGGGTGTGAATGGCCTGCATCATAGTTAGGATGGAAGATGAGCCTCTGACTTCCAACATGAATATGCCTGCCCTGTGTGCTAGCTTTGGCCCTATCCATTACCAGTTTACACAACTCATTTCCTTTTTTTCCCCTCTGGTCAGCTGAAAATTAGTCAAGGATCATACCCCTTTCGTTCTACCTTTCGATGCGCTTTTATTCTTGTCCCATTTGCAGCCTTTCCATTAGTGAAAGGGCGTTTTTTTCCCAAACATCTTTTTTTTGATTAACAAAATAAGTCTTGTCTCTCCGGTGGATGCCAATGAAGACTAGTTTCAAGCGATTCAAAAAGTTCCATAGTATCTTCCTAGCCTCTAATTTTATTGTAATTGCATTTATATAGCACTTACTACCCCTGACGAGGGGATGTATGACGTTACAACGCATACTTTTACCACGCCTACCATTACCACGCATTTTTTACAACGCAGGATCCATGACAACGCATACCATTACCACGCATGTATTTACAACGCATATACCTTTACAACGCATACAATTACAACGTAAGTATTGGTAAGTATATAATATTTTTTAATATTTAATTTAATTAAAATTAATATAATGTAATTTAATTTAATCAATTTATTTAATTTAATTTAATTTAATGTAATTTAATTTAATTAATTTAATGTAATTTAATTTAATGTAATTTAAATTTAAACCCAAAACTGACCTTGAACCCAAAAAATACCCCTTTTACCCAAAAACTCAAAACTGACCCTGAACCCTAAAAATACCCCTTTACCCAAAAACCCCAAACTGACCCTGAACCCTAAAAATACCCCTTTACCCAAAAACCCAAAACTGACCTTGAACCCTAAAAATACCCATTTACCCAAAAACCCAAAACTGACCCTGAACCCTAACAATACCCCTTTACCCAAAAACTGACCCTGAACCCTAAAAATAACCCTTTACCTGAAAACTGACCCTGAACCCTAAAAATACCCCTTTACCCAAAAACTGAAAACTGACCCTGAACCCTAAAAATACCCCTTTACCCAAAAACTGAAAACTGACCCTAAACCCTAAAAATACCCCTTTACCCAAAAACTGAAAACTGACCCTGAACCCTAAAAATACCCCTTTACCCAAAAACCCAAAACTGACCCTGAACCCAAAAAATACCCCTTTACAAAAAAAAACAAATAATATTTTTAATAAAATAATATACTTACCAATACTTACGTTGTAATGGTATGCGTTGTAAAAGTACCTGCGTTGTAAATACATGCGTGGTAATGGTATGCGTTGTCATGGATCCTGCGTTGTAAAAAATGCGTGGTAATGGTAGGTCGTGGTAAAAGTTGCGTTGTAAAGGTTGTATACCCTGACGAGGCGTCAAAGTTCTTTTTCGGCGGGTAGCACGCTACTCCGGGACCCATAGAGGATTAGTGTTGAATTAGAACAGTGAAACATGCAAGTACATTTTAAGTGGTGGATAGGTTAGTCAGTTATTTGGATTTGGAATGATAGAAGGATAGAGTAGGACAAAAGTTTGTATTTATTTATCGCTCGCTTGTTGACGCATGCTATTCAGGGAGCCTATAAAGGATTAGTAGTGAATTAATATGGTGAAATATGAGGTAATTTCAGTGGTGGATATTAGTCTGTTACTTGGAGTGAGAAGGATGGCGGATGGATAAAAGGGGAAGAAAGATTTGCATTCATATAGCACTTGTTACTCCTGATGGGTGTTGAAGCGCTTTTTTGGCGAGTAGCACGCCACTCTGGAACCCATAAAGGATTAGTGTTGAAAATTAGTATAGTATAAATATGAAGTAATTTGAGTAGTAGATATGTTATTCAGTTATTTGGGCAGTATATTAGTATAGTTGAATATGGAATATGGAATTTGAGAAGTGAACATGTTAGTCTGTTAATTTTGATAGAAAAAGGATAGTGGAGGGATAAGAGTGAAGGATTTTTTTTAAGTCAACTGATGGAAGGATCATTATATATTTGTTAGTGATAAAAGGTGGACTGTTCGGTGTAATTACAGCAGGGAGAGTGTGTCTGAGTGGGATGTAGTTATTTATGGTGTTGATTGGCGTGTTAGTAATGAGTGTATTGGTTAGTGGTATAGGATAGAGTTGTGTACTGTTTGTGGGTGATGGTGGATATGTGTGGTAGTTGGGATAGTAGGGTGTGTAGATGTGGTTTGGTTGGGTTGATGGTGCATGCTGGTATAATAATCTGTGCATAGTGTTGTGCGTGGTGTATATTTGGTGTGAGTGTGTTGCTCTGTTTGTGGTTGTGGATGGTGTGGGCTGGGTATTGTTAAATGTGAAGAAGGGCAGCATTTCTGGCCCTTGTCCCGACCAGTCTCGAACAGGCCCAAACAGGCAACTACCCTTGTCCTCTCCACCCTTAACAGGCAACTGCCCTTGTCCTCTCCACCCTTAACAGGCTCAAACAGGCAACTGCCCTTGTCCTCTCCACCCTTAGCCTCGACGCCCGGGCTGAGATGCCCTAAGCCTGACCTTTTTTGTACCCTAGTAATCAAGTGACCCCTTCAGCCAATGGGAACCCTAGCCCTAACACTATCCAATCACAACACTAGCCCTAACATCTAGAACCAATAGGAGACCAGGACCTTGCAGCCAATCTTAACCCTAGTCCAAGCACCCAATCAGTTCAAAAACCCTGATCTCTACGTCCAATAAAGGCCTTAGCCCTACCACTCGTCCCAACCCAAGTCCAAGCAGCCAATGGTACAGGTAGCCCTAGTCCCTACTTCCAATAGAAAGCCTAACCCTATTCTTAGTCCCACCACTGGTCCAACAACCAATCACACCAGAAGCCCTAAATAGCTACTTCCAATTAAAGGTCTAACCCTAGCCCTAGTCCCACCCTACTCCCAACAACCAATAACATAGGAAGCCCTAGTCCCTACTTCCAATAGAAATCCTAACCCTAGCCCTAGTTCCAACCCTGCAATGATTGAATCACAGACCGAGAAACCAATCAGAACCCTCAAATACCCAACCAATGAGGACATTAACCCTAACCCAATAGAAACACCAGATACAACCACCAATCAGTGTACACATGTGCCAACCACTACGACACCACATAAGGTCCCAGCAACCTCAGA
Source organism: Lissotriton helveticus (assembly GCF_964261635.1). NCBI lineage: Eukaryota > Metazoa > Chordata > Amphibia > Caudata > Salamandridae > Lissotriton > Lissotriton helveticus. The sequence continues at coordinate 240,354,444 of NC_136071.1, forward strand.
CAAGGTTTGCTGGCCAGGGAGTTGGAAGCTGCTTGCTCCTGTTCAGAATCTCCTAGGAGACACAGGCTCAATCCACAACTTTGGACTTTAGCAGGTAAAGGCTTCACTAACTCGAAATCTAACAATACTGTTTGAATAAAGCTTTACTCCCCCTGCTGGCCAAAAAACGAAGTGCACAGGCCCCAGTAAATACAGTTTAAACCGCTCACAGAAGCGCCCTCTGATGGAGAAAATCCCTGTTGCTGGGGGGGGGGGGGTTGGACTGCAAATCCCACAATTCAACACACTAAATGAAGGCAATCATGGGCAGGGAAAACCACACAGGTGATAAAATATGCAATTACAGGCAGGCTAAAACTACAATTTTAAACTGTAACAACCACAGGCATAGACAGTAAACACAAAGTGAAAATCGTTTTTTAAACAACTTTTTGTCTTGAGAAGAGACAGCACTAGTCTGTCTCCTTACTACTTCCTGGGTGAGGAGTACCACCCCCATTCCAGAGTTCTTCTACCACCTTTTCAGTATGAAAATCCTCCAAGCGCACATACTTGAAAATACCCATTTAGTGGTTTAGAACACAGTCCGATGACTTGGGACCCGCAGATTATTTCGGTTCAGCAGGTGATGTACTCTAGCCTAAGACTTGCAGCAAACAGATGTGCAACATTCTGGTGTAGATTTTGCCGTCTGATCTACCAGAATTTCTAGGAAAGTCGAAAGCCCAGTGCCAAATCCCTTCTGGTAAATAAACTAAATACCACACCTTTAACCTGTATCACTATAAACTGTTACATGCAGGCCATTATAGTCATTTATATTGTTTTCATTCATGTATCATATGACAATTGCCAATTATTCTCCTCTGTGTGCATACATGCATTTAGTAAGAATAATACAATTACAGGGATTTTCATTGCAATCATTGGTGTTAATTTCAGACTTTTTTGACGCTGTCCTTGCAAGACATGGCAAGTAGAGTACAGTTGTCAGGAGCCCAGGAAGCCGAAAAGTATGTCCTTCACATGGTAAGAAAATGTTTCATCATTTGTACGAAGTCAGTCAGCCATTTGTGGTATGTGTTATGAGAGGTACAAGTAATTTTGCTACACCTTTGTTAAATTGGCATACTTTAAAGAATAATTCCACCGGGATTTTATATATAACATGTTTAATAGAAGGAACATTCATGAGGTTTCAGGATGTAAAACACAAAGCAAGGGCACCTTAATTACGTTATTTGTGCTACAAGCTCCTTTCATTTTCACAAGCATACTTTCTTCCCCACAAAGTTTGCTAATTTTTAATATCGAACATCTCATTGGGTTGCATTTAAAAAAAAAATATTTTTAAATATTTTTTCTCTCTCGTGCAGAATATTTTCGAGGCCCAGAGATTTTTCTCTTTAACATTTTAAATGGTGCGATCATTGAAATTTTCCTTTTGCACCTGGAGGGGTGCATTGGAGAGCTATTTTTTCAAAAGTTCTCCGTGTTTAACTGTTAGGCTGCATTAAAATTGCTTAGACAGAAAACATTAGCCTGGGTTAACTGTGGAAAAATGAATAATAATTTTGAAAATAGAGCCTTCTCCATCTACTTCTAGATTTCAGTCCTTGTGGGTTACGATTTTGTAGACCTTCCTAGTTCCACTTTGTGTAGCGAAACGTATTTGCTTGTAGGCTTAGTTCTCGTTCAGGGGAGTTATCATTAGTCATAAGCTCAATAGCCTCTTTTTCAAATGTATACAGAAACACTTTTATCAAGAAATGGCAATTGTTCCTGTAAACCTAGAGCCTTTCATCTAAGAGTAAGTGAGTTATCACTCAAATATTGAGGAAAGGTCCGGTTCCTGAAATAAATCAATTGCATCTGCTGTCCGTGGGTCAGTGATGTATGCAACTACAAAGAAGAGGTCATAAAGGATACCTGTGAACCACATTTCGCTATCTATTTAACATTTTGGGAACTTTTATGGGATTTCATAAAATGTTGTAAAAAAGATAAACATTTAATACACTGTGGGTTAAAACGAGCCCTTTTCTTTCAAGATCTGGCAAATAAAACTGTTGCAATGGAAGTATTTATATAACTCCTTCTTGGCGACCTACAATCAGAGCTTAAAGTCCTATTAGTGGAAGGAAGTCAAATGTGACCTGAGAACATGAACGCATTATATAGCAACAGGAATGCTCAGAGACTTAGGTTAGCGATGTCTGGCTTTTATGTATACAAACCAGTTGACCAGGTTCTGGAGAGAATAATGTTAGAAATGTATAAAGCAGAGTAAGTGGAGGTCTTTACATTAAAAGATCTCACTATTCTATAATTAATCCCTGACCTTCAGGAGCCTACTAGCAGTGCATTACAGTTTACTAGTGGCATACACATTTCTCCAGGCCCTACCCACCTAGTGAAGGTGTAGGCAACTTTCGGAGGAACAACTTGGGCTGCTTGCAAGTTAAATCCACTGGAGGTTTGTTACCAGTGCCATCAACCGAAGGAATGAGACTTCCACACATTCTTCAACAGAGCAATCAGTTCTAGGAACCAGTTTATAAGGGCCACCTCTCTAGCAAGTCTTCAAAATGTCAAGACCCTGCTAACGTCCACAATGACCATTTAATTTTTCGTTAAAGTAGCATTGTCAGTTGTTTGGATCTAGTAAAGTGAGAACATTGTATACCCAACACTACTTCTTTTGTTTAAATTAAGGCCTAGTGTTTAAAAACAGTTCGGAGCGCGATATTGTTTAACATGTTTAGGAAAGGACATTAGAAGTGCTCACTCTGTATTTGTGGAAACACTGCAAATTTCTCATATAGTTTTCAAATCTGTGTATGCTTGAGACATGCATACTACTAGATAAAGTTCAAGGTGATACAGAGAAATTATATTTTGTATTTGGGAACAAAATGACTAATTTAGAATCCAGCTGTTATGCCTAGCACCACCAGACTTTACCACAAAATGTTCTACAAATGCAAAGGACCATCTAAGAGAAATGGGGATACTAATGATGGGTACATCTTACTGCAGATTCCTTACTTTAAGAATATCCACAGATGCCAGATGGTATCTCAAGATTTTTTTAGCAGTGTTCCAGCACATTGATAGGTAGCATTGTGCTGCTCCGCGGTTAGTCTGTACCACCCCGGAAGTATAGGGCAGAGTCTCATAAGCACTACCCCTGCAGTGCTGTTATCAGCCCCTTTCTTTTCACATCCTTTGAGGCGGACCTGGAGCTCTGCTCCAAACTTTGTCTTCCAAAGACTTCCAGAATTCTACAACAGTGTGGTAGTGAATGTTGCACCCACTGAAAACAACAGGGTCCAATCCAAACCAAGACCACATGAATAGATCCGCACAATGTGTGTTTGTGCTGCTTGAGCTCTAGCTACAACTCTTAAAGTTGGGCTTTTATGCATATTGAGTATCAGTAGGCGAGGCTTTTTTTTGCCAAATGTAGGAAAAGGCCCCTTTTTGACAAGGTCTCCCCATTTGTTGCCTGGTATTTGATGCAACTTTGATTGAAGTGCCCAGTGTTCCTGCTAACCAGGTCCCCAGTGCCAGTGTTCTTTCCCAAAAACAAGGTAACTTTGCAACTGTTCCATATTTGGCAAGACCTTTAGCACCCCTGTAAGTCCCTAGTAAATTGTAAAGAGGGTCCCTAAGGGCTGCAGCATGCATTGTGCGATCCTAAGGGACTACCACTGCAGGATGCATGAAATGGTGAGACAAAAGTGAAAACACAAAATTGTACACACCCACACCCTGTGCACCATGACCCCAGACCAGACAATGCATGAAATATATGGAAGTCACCCCTGGAAACGCACTATACCCCGGCATAAACAAGTCCCTACTCTGAAAACTCCAGACGATACAGAATACCGCCGCCCGACTCGTCCTCTGCAACCCCGGCACGGACATATCCACCAACACCTTCGAAGGCTCCGCTGACTCCCTGTAGAGAAAAGAGTCTCCTTCAAAATCCTCACAAATGCTTACACAACACCGGACCCAAATACCTCAACGACAGAATCAACTTCCATGTACCCAAAAGAAACCTCCGATTTTCCAACCTCGCACTGGCCGAAACGCCTTCAGGAAGGCACTCAAGACCTGGCTCTCCCCTCCCCCCCACCCCCACCAGCGCCGTGAGACACTCATGGCTGAGTAGCGCGCTTAATAAACCCTGATTGAATGACCCCTACAGCAGGCCTTACAGCCCTAAGGCCTGTGCATTATATTACATGTGTGGTCATATCTGCATGAGCAGATATACCCCTGTGCTGTCTAGTTCATTTACTAGACAGTGCCAGGGAGCAGTGAAGCCATCTAAAGTATATGTACTGGGCACTTGTCATTGCATGTTCCCTAGCTACATGATGGCTTCACTGAAAACCTATGGTGGTTGGTATCAAACACCTTGTCTAAATTAATCCATATTGATGCCAGTAGTGAATTTATTAAGACATGCACCCAGCGGGCACCTTGGAGGTGCCCCCTGAAAATCTACCAGCCTCTAGTGTGCTGGCTGACTGGTGAAGACCAGCCTGTCACCACAGAAAGGATTCTAACTCCCCTGCAGGTGAGAACCCACGTTTTCTGAGGGGAAAAAAACAGTGCCTGCTCTGGCCGGAGTTGGTATCCCCTCCTCCAAGCAGGATGGGTAGTAATCAGCATATCAAGGCAATAGCCTGCTAAGGCCTCTACCGCCATTTGATATGCACCCTGGCTTCCCTCAGACAGGGTCACTAGCAGTCCCTGCCTAGGGTCCATTTAGCACCAGCACAGCCTGGAAAATTAGCTAGCCAGGAGGTGTGTTCACTAACAGACTAATTACACCCCTTAGATGGACTACCTGAAGTAAACACAAAAAGTAGAATTCCATTGTAGGAAGCTGGCTCTTTGTATTCTAATAAGTGGTTAAACCGTGCACAGATTCCCCCAGAAGTGTACACGGCTCAATGCAAACCCAAAGTGCTCTATTTGTGGTAGTGTGGCCTATCACAGAGGGGTGTAAGACATTAGTTGTGCACACATTAACTAACAAATGATACACAACTCAAAAAAAGGAGCTCCATATTAGAAAATCAAGATTCTTTCAAGATTTATTTTAAGACCAAGATGTTTGCAAAAAGGTAATATGTTTTTCAGGAAAAATACTTTCGACTTTAAAAAGTAGACCGTTTAGCAACGTTATCCTATGCGAGGAAAACAAGAATGCAGTTTGACAGGTAAGTACACAACTGGGTGTACTTACCTGTGAAACTAGCACTGCTTAAGGTATTAGTAAGTCACCCCTCTAGCAGGCCTTCCTGCCTTAAGGCAGGGTGCACTACTACTCTGGTGTGGGCACATCTGCATGAGCAAATATGCCCCTACATTATTTGTATCTATTCTTAGATAATGTAAGTGTCAGGAAGTGGAGGAATATCTGGACTCTTTGCATGTTATAACCACATAGTGGTGTATCAAAAAAGGAGCCACCTTCCTACATACCTGAAGTACTATTTTCTAGGGACTTCCAGGGGTGTTAAGTCCTTAGCCAATTGTAGCACTATTAAACTTCATCTTGTTTTAGGGAAGGAATACTGGCAATGAGGTCTGGTTAGCAGGCCACAGTGCACTGTCCGAGTCAAAAATCATATCTTCTTGTAGCTAAAAGGGGTGGGGGGGTGGAGGGTGGAGGGTGGGGGGGATAGGGTTGCTGCAACAAAAACCCTGTTCCCTACACGTCTTGTCGATACATTACATCAACCAGTGGTTCTTACAAAGTGTTCAAAGGGGCGACAGCTTGCCTTTCAGTCCCACCCATCTTCATCCAACGGCAGAGCAACTTGCAAAGGAGCACTCTACAGTCCTGACTGAGAGAGTCATTCTTCTGTTGTTCAAAGGTCCTATAGAGCGGATGTCACACAGTGAGGGTGGGGGCAGGTGTGGTAACAATGCTGTGCACACTATTTTTTCATTTAAAAGGACTGATGACTTACACCCATCTTGGATCCCTGCATGCAAAACTGCATTTTGAGGAAGGACAAGTTCACAATGCTCACCTTGGGTTAGGTCCTTTCAGCTCTGAACACAGGAGCCTGGTTGTTGTTACTGGGTTTGCAGTACCCCTATTTCCGTATACCCATCCAGCAGTTCAGCCGGTGTTATCTGCTGTTCAAGGCGGCACAGGAACACTATCATTTTATCGTGCTCCCCTTCAGCCTTGCTTTACAAAGATGATGGCTGTAGTTGCTGCCCTTCTTCAAATGGGGATACATGTATATCCATACCTCAAGGTCTTGCTGCATAAACACCCACAGACAACAGTAAAGGTTTGGACATCCTGGAGGTTTTCCATCAAGGAGCTGAAGTTCTACCTGTGTCCCACACAGAGTATTCCCTTCATTCAGGTTGTTCCACACACTGTGGCGTTCAAGGCCTTTTTACTGCTGCAGCGAGTTCAGGATTTCCTGGTTATAAATCCCATGGTTTGGGATTAATCCTGGGTCTTGGTGAGGACGGTTCTGAGTCTTCTTGGACTCCTAGCCGTATGTATCCTCCTTATTCTGAATAGCAGAAGAATTGCCCAGGTCCAGCACTCCGGTTTCAATGTGCCCAGAAGCAGCACACTCCATCCAGATCTTTAGTCCACAAGAGAATGTGAAATGCCATTGCTTCACATCCAGTTGTCCAGAACTCCTATCACTAGGGAATCCCTGATCAGTAGACTGCTCAAGAAAATTTGCATATGCCGTTCCCCAATTCCACTGACTGGCTGTTGTTTGACTAGGTTAGAAATCCCATACTAATACTTGTCCTGGACTCACAAAGTAAACACAGAGTACAATAATTCTGATAGCCCTCACAATGAACCAGACAGACCTAGATCTCAGAGCTGGTGCAAATGGCACAGGGCAGAGTGAGTAGACTACCGGCTAATCAGGACTTGTACTTCTTGACAACCCAATGGGGTCAGGTTACCACTCAGAACATGCAATGTTCAGCCTAGCGGCATGGCTCCTGAAGACTTAGAGATTGGTTATCTAGGACTACCACAATTGTCAATGGAAGTTCTAAGAGAAGCTAGAAGGTCTATCATGAGAAAGTATTCCACAGCAAAATAGGACCGGTTTATTCACTGATGCATTAGAGCTGGACGCAGAAACGGGTGGGCACAGGACATTACCATTGTCAGGTACCTTACATGCAGATGAGGGCCTTTCTTACGCCTCACTAAAAGTACACTTGTCAGCCATAGTGGCATTGTAGGAAGGAGTTTCTTCCTCAATTGCAGGAATTAAGCGGTTCCTGGAAGGGGCGAAGAAAATGGAGAAAAGCCCCACCAAGGTCAACACCCACACCACTATGGAACTTGAGTCTTCTACTCACACAGTTGATGAAACAGCCCTTTAAATCCATACACAAGGTGGATTCAAATATGTAACACTGAAGATGGCCTTTTCTCATCTCCGTCATCCTTACAGAAAGTGCGCAAACTACGAGCTTTTGCTACATAAGAACTTTACTTACAGATTACATGGACTGAGTGGTGATGAGAACAGACCCACTATTTCAACAGAAAGTATTCCTGCGCTTCCATGTAAAACTAGCTATACAGGTACCAGCTCTTTCCCATAAACCAAAGTTGCAAGCAGAAGGGGCCCTTCACACAATGGATGACAGAAGGGCAGTGATGTCCTACTTATAGGAAACAAATCAGTGCAGAGGGTAATCTGATCTTAGTTTTCTTTGCAATGGTAAGCAAAGGATCACCTGTGACTAAAGGAATATTGCAAGATGAATAGTACAAACCATCCAGATGTCCAAATATGCTACAAGGTAGGAGTGTTGGCATTCAGGGAAGAGTCTTGAGTGCACACAACAGGGAAGAAAGGAATACAACTAGCTTTTACCTCTAATATTTCAGATAATGACATTTGAAGGGCAGCCACATGGTCCTCCTTGCATATAGTCACTAAGCACTTCTTTGTAGATATACAAGCTAACAAAGCAGCGAAGTATGACAACACATACTTACACATCTATTCGCAAACGCACCCTAATTTCAACTTAACCTGCCAAAGGAACAAAGCTACACAATCTATGCACAGCATGCGAATCAAGATACAATTTACACTGGAAAACGATATGATTACTTACTTGGAGGAGTATTTTTGCAGCTAGAAGCATTCTCAGGATTTACATGCTACACTCCCACCTCCGCGAGAAACTAGGTGACTTGGAACTGGAAAGGAGGGAGTGCAGACTGTTCATAGGTAAGCCAAACAACACTTGAGTAGCCAAGGGGGAAAATATTTTGAAGATGATGACCTCATGCAAAGTCTTCTAAAGTGTACATCTGAAGTCATTGGAGGGTGGACATACCACCAGATGGTGATCAATGACACCCATGCTCCCAAAAAAGGAACATAAGAAAAGAGACCATTCAGGACTCAACCACTAGATGGCGGAATATCACAGCATGTAAAGCCAATAAAATCCTTCCATTACAAAAATACTCCTACAGGTAAGTAGCCATTTGTTTTTTGCCTCGATTTCTTTGGTGAAATTAGGTAAACATGTACTAAGTGACAGGCCATGTGCTGTCTGTTATTTACCGGTTTTAATTGATTACCCTACCCCCTGTAGGAAGCTGGCTTTCTATGTAGTGTACCAAAGTGAGTTGCCCTGTGCAAAGAGTCCAGGTGTCACTTATAAACGTAAAAGGGCTTGCTTTAACAATCTCAAGGTGATCTATTTGTGGTAGTTTGGTCAGTCAGCCTTAGGCTTATCATAGGGAAGTGTTAGGGGACACACACACGGAGGACACACAAACACACACACACACACACACACACACACACACTCACACACTCTCTCTCTCTCTCTAATGTTCAGTAAATACAAAAAATGCAGCTGTCATATTTGAAGCATGAGCCTTGAACGAAGCAATGTTATCCTATGGGAGAAACATATACTGCATAGGGGTACTAGTGTTTGTGTCCAGGCTGGACACTGAACAAGCGTTGGCTGCTGCAAGGAGTCTGGTACCCCGGTATTGGTGCAGGGCAGTTTCTGGCGTATCCAGACTTGGTGGGGAGACTGATCTGACCTCCTGAAGCACAGTGACCTCCTCCATGGCAGGTGTTTAGCAGATTGGGGAACCGGATGCTGCAGTCAGTGCCTGCAATCTGTAGGTAAGTGGCTCCTCCACTTCAAAGGAGATGCTGGCTGGCTGTTTGGTGAAGTGCTGGTATCCCTCGTAGGCTTTTGGAGGATGCACAGCTGCAGGACGAGTCGGGTATTTGCAATTGTCGAGACAGAAGCAGGCAGGGTTTGGCACCAAGTCCACAGCTAGTCCACAGTTCTTGCGTGCCTTGGGTCTTCTTTGTCCCTTTTCAGTCAAGTATAGCTGAGTTCCTGGTCCCAGGCGGCCTCCTATACTGAATTTAGGTGTGTTCAGGGGAGTGAAGGGTAGTAGCCAATGGGCCACTCACCCTTGGGCCACTACATCCTTCCATATGACCACTTCATGTGGGGAGTGGGCATAACCCTGTCCCAGAGTTCCTAATTCCACCAAAAACAAAATGGTGGAAACCTTCTTTTGTGGAGCACATCAAGCAGGCCACCTTAAGGGTGTTATTAGCCTGTTATGCAACACGTCTACTTGCATAGCTAATTCATTGCCTGTACTGGTGCCAAATGGGCCCAGGGCAGGGGGTAGATTCTTCCAGGTCTGGGGAAGCCAGGGTTGCATATCCAAGGCAGCAGGGGCTTTGAAGCCCCTGGCCTAGGTATGCAGATTCACCAGTCATCCTGCTGGAGGAGAAGGGAACACCTTCATCCAGAGCAGGCATTATTTCTGGCCTCCGAGCGTGGGATTCCACCTCCAGGAGGTCAAGAAGTCCTCTCTGGTGGCAGGCTTGTCGATACCAGTCAGCCAGCACACTTGAGGACTAGTAAGTTTTCAGGGGGCACCTCTGGGTGCATTTCATAATAAATCTTGTACTGGCAATAGTACATATTTATCACTACAAATTGTTTGATACAAAATGCCATAGGTTTCAGTAAAGCCATCATGTAGCTGGGGAACTCGTAATGACCAGTGCCCAGTACATGTACTTAAGATGGCTTCCCTGTTCACCTGTACAATCTAGCAGTTGAACTAGACAGGACAGGGGCATATCTGCCTCACATGCAATATAATGCACTCTGCCTTAGGGCTATAAGAACTGCTGTAGGGGTGACTTGCATATCTTCCATGCAGTGCCTTTGGCATGGCACACAGTGATTGTGCAATGTCATGTTTTCACTCATGGCTTGCACCATGACGCAGTCTGCAATGACAGGCTGCATGCAATATGTGTGGGGGTTCCGTAGGGTAGCATAATACATGCTGCAGTCCTTGGGGCCACTCTTTGGTACCCATTCCCTAGGTACCACTTACTAGGGACTTACAAGGGTGTCAAAGCGTGTGCCAGTTGTGTGACATTAGACCATTTCACCTTGTTTTGGGGAATGAGCACTGGGACCGGGGCCTGGTTAGCAGGGACCGGGGCCTGGTTAGCAGGGACCGGGGCCTGGTTAGCAGGGACCAAGCGCACATCAGCAGGAAAACATCAGTACTTGGCAAAAAGTGGGGGTGGCAATGACAAAAAGGGGCATTTTCCTACACCCCTCATTATGCACCCTCTCCTTCAACTCATGCCTATAATTGTAAAGTGGACTGTTGAGTTAATCCCGGAGTACTGAGCATTGAGGCATAAATAGTTTTTCTTAACCTTTGGCAGATGCATTCACGTTCAGTTCAAACGTGTTACTGCCCTTACGGCCTACTATCTCTGGAGAAAGCCTACTCTAATATGATGTTAAATAGTTCTTTAAAATAGTTGTGGCTGAAATTGGCATCTCAGAGCATGGTTGAAAGAGACTGAGGAATTCAGTTTACTGACAAGTGAGCTTCATAAGATTTTCCATCCCTTTTGTTCCCTCGCTCACCATTCTCCAGTTCCCAGACTCTGCTACAGGAGATGAAGGCAACATGTCTGAATAATTCATAAAGTTATAGAGTTTTAACTTGTTCTACTACTATTTACACATGAGCAGTGGCATTTGATGCAAATATCTTCCATAGAACTACGTGCAAGACCTGTGCCACTTTTATGCATAGTTTTGCCAACCTGGAGACAGAGGAATCTTGTGTGCTCTACTGTGTTTTAGTTAAGAGTTTTGTAAAGCACAGCGATGCACCTTAGAGCAACTTGATAGTGCTATACATGTCAAAGTTTGAGGTAAATGTTAAGCGATAGAATGGTAGTAAGAAGCCAATCAAATGTGAGGCATGCCTCTTATTTTGTTTTCCCAGATTGATAGCAGAAAGTCTAGTCTTTAGTCCAAAGTTAGTCTGAACAACTACATTTTTAAGTTTATAAAGTGCAGGCGGTTGCGTTCTGCCTTACAAGGCTGGTTGGCTGTTCCTCTTGTCTCCTTTGCTGCAACTGTCTTTTGGAAGCTTTACTATTCCTGAATACTTCAACTACATGCTAGTTAGGCTGTGCACACATAACCAGCGGTTAACACCTTATCCTTTTTGCATGTCACTGATGGATGTACTGTCAACCTTCATTTTTTTTTTTTAAACAAATTTTTATTGGGTTTTGTTACACAGAACATACAAATTCAATTACGTTTTCTATAGTGCCTTAACACCCAGTAAGGCCCAAAGTCACGTTTTCAGGCAGTAGAGCAGGATGATAGTCAGACCATGTGTGTGAGCTCTCCTACAAATACACCCTGGTGCGCCTTCGCCCAATAAACTAACAAGAAATCCCATATTCCCTCCCCCCTCCCTGAACCCTCATCATCGATGGATATTAATGATAACAGTCAACAAAGTTGCGTGTGTGTACAGGAGCCGCTGGGAGATGCTCAATGTGATGTACCTGGCGTGTCTTGGGGGGAGTGCGCTGGGCAGAGTGTTAGGCCGTCGCCTCGTCACGTGTATCATAATCGCGCAATGCTTGTACTAATGCGTCCCAAGCTTGAGCTGTTTCTAGAGCTTTGTCATTACATTGCCTCCGTGCAGTGTGAAACCTTAACATACTTTCTCCCTGAGCCCACTTAAGAAACTCATTTCTCCATCTAGTGTCGTTGAGTCCCATCGGTGCTTTCCAGTGTCTCGTAATTTCTCGCTTTGCTAATATGAGCCCCATGTCTATAAACTTGCTAGTGACCTTATTCTTGGGGGTATGAGGGAACCAGTGTAGGACACTCACTGCCATGTCAAATTCTAAGCCCCTCTCTGTAATCGTGTTCAAAATGGTTCCCACCTCCTTCCAATACTTCTCCAAGATCAGTCATGTCCACAGCATATGATCTAATTCTACGCCTAATGTCGCACACCGAGGGCACGCTGCAGTGTCTGCGTCAAAATACTACTGTCAACCTTCATGAAGATATTTTTCATACCACTAAGACCGGGAATATCCCTGATAGACCTACTGTGTTTGGAAGAAACGTAAGGCTTTTTTTGCATTTCTACTATTGTAGGTATATATAATTATTTTATATATAAAGCGCAACCATTCCAAACCATTGATCTGGGCTGCAGGCGCACATAAAGCTACACCTCATGTATCCATAATAAAAACTGACCCCCCCAAGCCATGAAAATAAAAAGGTAGACTTTATTAAGAATAATATATCCTTTCCTGTTTAAACCCATAGCATGCATCGACCATACAGCTAAATAGTAATTTACAGCAACCCATGAGACAATTTAATCAGATGAGTTTTTATATGTTTAAAATGCTTACGAAAATTAAACACATCTGTGAAGATAATTCCATTAACTAGTAGAATCACTTGTGATGTTGGAAGTTAACCTCCTAGTAAATAAGGTGATGCAGTTGAAATGTTCAATTCGCATTTATCAGGTAAAACACAGATTGATTCATTTTAAACCAGACGTGACATTTGTACGCACTTTGCGTCTTGAAAAAGTTAGTAATCCAAATCATACCTAGTTTTTCAATGATTTTCATTAGGCAGCAAATGTAAGACTCCATCAGTGCTGAAACTGAATACATTCTAGTGACTTAAAAATCAAATGAAGGTACATTTATTTAGCATGACTTGCTTTTTCTGAAGACTGAGGAGGGAATTCCAACAATATTACGTGATAAAATATACGCCTTGCCACCCGCTAATCCTTAGTTTCATATTTCTTGACCCTTGCAGATCGATGATGGTGAAATCTTTGCAAGTATTAACCAGAAGGATGGGATGGTCTGCTTTCATGACAATCCAGAGAAATATAACAATCCTGCAATGCTCCATAATATTGATCAGGAGGCAAGTACTCTAAGTCTGTGTAGCTACCATTCACTATATGGTATGGATGTTTATAGCTGCCCAGTGTTTTTTGTGTGTCTGCATGTCTTAATTATTTCTTCAGCATGCTTCCTGAAGATTACTTCAGAATGTCCAGAAGTGCTGGCAGGAAAGTGAGGGCTTGAGTGGGAGAAATCCGAGGGTGTGGGAGCAAGAGATGGTCTTTAAGTTGGAGTGTGAGGTTTTGTCACAGAACCTTTTTCTGAATACAGTTTGGTCTTTGACCTCCTACAGTCATGCAGTTTACACTTTACTGTGTAATGCCTACAAGGGCAAGGCAGGGCCAGAAAAACCTTCTCTAAAATGAATTGTTACTTTAAAGGTTTTATAACGTTCTGTGCCCAAGTATGCTACAATGGATTTCCTTTTAAATGATTTATAAGAGGTTCTGATCTTCATTAATTAGTCTGCTACCCCCATGCTATGCAAAGCAACTTCAGTGTAACAGAAGAGGACTGAACTATTGCAAAGAGTGAAAGGGCCACTGCAAGTTATGGGCCTATTGTGTGTTTAACTGAACTCGTAGTAAACAATGTATGTATGTGTGTATGTATGTGTGTGTATGTATATGTGTATATATAAATATATAATATTTGCCTTTTCCAAACCCCTTTCACTCCGCCAACTAATAGAAAACTGCAATTGTGTTATCCTAGTCATGATATGACTGAAAAAGGAAGCCTCATAGTTTGTGTTGATAGTTATCTATAAATCAATGTTCTGGACACCTTGCTTGAACATCATCCCTATTAATTTGCAAAACTTTTTTAGTGGTACAGTGGATTCCAATAGGTCTTTTCACATCATTGTTAATTATGTATCTTGATTACTTATTTTGCTACTGTAGGGATGCATTTTTATAATTTGGCCAATTAACCCAATGCGTTTGATGTAACTATGCTAATGGTATCCTGGATGATATTGGGCTTGTAGAGGGCCGTGTACTCTCGTAGGAATTGGTACAGCAGTTGCCTGGTTTTCAGCCGGCACCTCCTACAGCTAATTTACAAGGTTGCCCACATTAGTACAGTAAGATTTAGGGAAGGTGATGGGAGTCTGTCATACTTAATGTGTAATGCTCTATCATTTCCGATGACTCGGATATTGTGATCCCACTGTGTACATTAGAATGCACTGTGTGGGCTGGTGCATGCAACAAGAACATACAGTCTAGGAGGCCAGAGGCTTCACCACAAATATGGACGGGTTTGGGGAAAATGCCTGGGCTAATTTGCCTAAGAATATTACCAGCTTAGAGTTTGGATGGTGATTTCAATAATTGTAATGTACTGCTTGAATGTCGTTGAATTGTACAAACGATAATTCTCCTTTTTTGTGTTCTGAGATACCCGTGTGTCATTTGTTCTACCTTACCACTCGCTGTGGTTTAAAAAGTGCAGGGTTACATTTTCTTCTCAACAAAATGGTCATGCTAGCCTCAACATATTTCTTCTGTTTCCCTTTTTAAAAGGACTAATATTTGATGGTTCCTCCACGCTTATTACATTGCAGACAGTTTTTCATTTGCGATTGGCTTTTTTAAAAGAAAGAACAAAATGCAGTTAACTTAGCCTGCACATAAGCATATATAAATAGAAGAGATGTGTATCTTTTAATACTCTGGGGTCTGGCACATGGCAGGGCAGATTCAATGTTGATCACTTCAGGGAAGATTGCTGTGTTGGAGAATCCGGATTAAAGTATCTTTTTGTAGGTTCCCCCATCCACACCAGTCAAGTGCGCTGAATGTGATCTCCAGTTAACTCCAGTGTGGATATCTTTAACATGCAAGGCAATTCTTCCCCAAATTAAAGGAACCCCCTGTGAGGTAGCGGGAGATATTCTATTAACTTGGCCATCTAGGTAAAACGCACCCACATGCTAGCTTTAATAAGACAACAGTGCATAAAATCTTGATAAGCTAGCAGTGCAGTCACTATCCACTATTTTTTATGGGAAATATTCGAGCTAACAAATCCTGCTGCTATTCAATAAAGTGAAGAAAGAATAGCATTATCCTTGCCTCCGGTCCCGACATAGAATCCTTGTTTTTATGTGTGGTAAAAAGTCTCTCGACTCTATGCTATTGAGTTTGTACAATTCAACTCAATTGCATTATTTGTGCATGAACTACATTTTTGTGCCTTAAGGTTTGCCATGGTGTTGATATTTTACTATGTGATCCTAATACTTGTGTTATGTGCTGTTTTACATTTTGTTATGGCATTCATGTGCAACAATTGGTACGGTCATGCTTGATTAAAGTGCAGCAAATGGGAATGGGATTATGACATTGACTTGTTTTTCACTAATGGCATGTATGCTCCTTGATTCTTCTCAGATGCTGAGATGTATAGAACTAGATGAGCGGCTGAAAGCAATGGATCAGGAGATCACTGTGAACCCTCAATTTGTGCAGAAGGTAATTATTATGTGTATTTCAAGCCATGGGATGGGAGAGCTAGATTAAGCCACTTTGGGTGGTGCAGGACCCTTTTAATTGTCTGCCTTATAACCAGCTTATTACAGTTTCTAAGGTGCGTATTCTGTTGTTATTTAGTGCTGAAACAGATGTTTCAGTAAACTGTGAAGGGCAAAAGTATAATTCTTCATCAAGGGATCCTCATGGTTTCATATGTTGACTGGAAGAATAACTTGTGTGGGGGAGAGGATATGGTCTAATGGCTAGAGCAGTCGACCGCAAACCTGGGCAACTGGGTTCAAGTTTCGACAGGGATGCTCGACATCCTGTGATTCTGGGCAAATCCCTTTATCTCCCCGTCCCTAACAAAAAAATAAATGTGTCCATCTATTACGAAACTGGTGCTCATGTAAAGCGCTCTGATGCCTTCAGGTCTTCGAGGTTGCGCTATATAAAACTCCCCAAAAAAAGTTACAAGAACACATTTTTATTTGCTCCTCAAAGTTAGTTTTACATTACTTTTTTCACAACAACTGTTTTGAATGACATTTTAGCCAGTAATAGAGGCTTCCCAAGAAATTGTGTGCTGCCTCTTTAAACGTTCCTGCCATGATGCATGCACTCTGTCACAAAACTGGTTTTGTTTTCCTCAACTGGAAAGGATTCCATAATACTCTTGTATGGTTTTATGTGCGCTTAGTATTCGTAGAAATACTTCTATTTCCACCATTCTTCTTTTTCTACAATTATGTTTTCATTTATTTCCTAGAGTTTCTGCCCAATTTAAGACCTGTACCAAATCCATTATTAAGGTGTGCAATGAAAATTGCTCTTCAAGGCTTCTTTGCTTACAATATGTCAGTATTGAATATTGCAAGCATACTCAAACAATGAAACTCAAACTCCTAGAGAGACTGAGATAAATAATCCTCCAGTCTGGACTGAATGTCTTAGCCTGACACGCGTCTTCTGCTAGTTCGTCAGATCTACATTTCTGCCAGACCGTAATAGTGGAAATAAGAAGCTTGAGCCTTCTTTCCAGAGAACCCCAAGTGTTGTGATATTGAGCATGTAATATATGATTTGTTAGACCTTAATTCAGCTTCTTCAGTAGCTGAACACCTTCGTAGGTGCTTCTCTGGGAAATTGATTAATAGTATTTAAATTAAGATGTTGCCACACCCATGATTGACCTGTTGGCTTTTCTGGAGACTTGTTGTTTGCCATATAAAAAATAGCCAGCTAGGCTTCATTTTCTCTCTCTCACATCTTTTATTTAGTTTCCCATTGGTTTTCAGCACTTTTCTTATAAAAAAAAACCTTGTTGGTGCATCCAGTGATGGTTTTCCATATCTTTAGTTGTTGAATCAACCTTTTTGTAGGCTGGCATGGTCGCTGGGTGAGTTTTTCATGCGACAGGCAAAAATCTATTATCACAATCTAATATCCCTGATCTTGAGATCCTGACCTCTGAAGTCCTACATTAGACACATAGACCTTCCTTCACATTTTATGTAGAAAACAAATGTGAAGAGACTATCCAAGATCAAATTTAATGTGCAAGTGGAAGAGATTCTGCAACAGGAAATTGTTCTGCCAGGCCATGCGCTTATGTAAGGTGAAGCCGAACACATCAGGAATTTAAAGGGTAGCTGTACCACCCAAAACAAGCATTTGCAATGCAATAGGTCACGCAATTGCGATTATTTGATCTATTGGCAGTGTAAATGACAATGCCTTTTAGGTATGATTAAAAAACCTACAATAATAAAAGGCATTGTCACTTATAATACCGATAGGCCAAAGTTTGTAAAATGCAAGACCAATTGCATTGCAAATGCTTTTTTTGTTTGGGCCCCAGCCTTGTGCCGATCCAGCATATGCGCGAATGGCTAAGCCTACATTTGATACAGTTCAGTCCTGGTTCAGGAGTGGCACACTGAAGCGTGCACTCCACCATGGCAGAGGCCTACAGTCCTCATTATGGGGTTGTGCATGCTAAAATAGTGTAAAATGATTGAAATGTTAAAAAAATCAGGTTTTAAAAATAAACTACCTGTGAATGCACAGCCCTGACCGAAACTGGAGAACCATTGTAAAATGTACGTGGCTTTTTCACTGTATATTCTTTTCAACAGAGTATGGGCTCCCAAGATGACGACTCTGGAAACAAACCGTCCAGCTATTCTTAACCACAACACTGCACTGTGTCTCCTGGACATTTGTGGCTCATCAGGACTGGAACCCCTGCCCGAAGTCCTCCGAAGAGAAAGGAGACTCTTGCTTGGACATTTAATTAAAATCAACAAATATTTATGAAGTCTTCGCCATAGCTGTGTACCTTCCAAAATATTCAGCTATGACCAGAAAATAAAATGCAAAAATAAAATCTGTGGTGGATTTAACTGCAGTTATTGTCATTAAATACCTTGACTTTCATTATAAGCGGCTTTTTGGTATTCAAACAATGACGTTTAATTACTCTTGTCTGTCAGCCTGGAAAAGGTATTTTCTCATACTGCTCAAATTCTTTTTTTTAAACTACTTCATAATATGTATACCATGAACATTTGAGTTGGGTTCTAAGCATTCTTGATGTCCTAGTTTTGTTTACCTCTGGATGAATAGCTAGTTCATAAGTAATATTTGAATTGGTGGTCCAGAGTAAGAATTATGTATGAATTATGGGCTAAATTAAACCTCCGGCCAAATACTTCAGCACAAAAAGCAATAAAATTAAAGTTAAAACAAAGAAACGTCCTGATAATGGTGCAGTTGGGATATCTTTTGAAAACTCCTGTATATGATGTACAAATTCCATGATCAAATTTTGTTAATTTCGTTTACCTTAAGGTATAATATGTGTAATAATGCCTGGGGAGAATACCTACTTGTGTTTTCTGTGTGTATGAGCTGATAGTCAACATTCTCTTTTGAGCTCAAGTTGCACCCATAATCCGAATAGCCAGACGTTGTTTTTACCACAACCCATTTTGGCCGTTGAGATCAATTTCTTCAAATTGTGGTATGTTCATGGCTGCATTTTTCTGTATCAAGCACACAGTGGTTTAGACTATTTGTAAGTATTCCTCCCATCACCTTAGTGTGTTTTGTGTAATGCCCCAAGTGGCTATGGGAATGCCCAGGCATTTGTCCCATGTTCGCTGTGCCACTGGTACCAAGCAAGGACTTTGTAACAAAGTCAGAATCTGTGTAGGTGTGCTCAACAGGGAGTGTGGAACAGACTGTTCCCATGAGCAGGGC
The DNA here is from genome assembly GCF_964261635.1 of Lissotriton helveticus. Classification (NCBI taxonomy): domain Eukaryota; kingdom Metazoa; phylum Chordata; class Amphibia; order Caudata; family Salamandridae; genus Lissotriton; species Lissotriton helveticus. The sequence goes on from NC_136071.1 coordinate 240,373,522, forward strand.
CCAGTACTGAATTCCAGTGTCTGCAGTGGCACAGCTGGTTAAAAACAATGGGTTGGAATACTTACCAGAGCGACCAACAATGTTTTACAATATTCGCAAGCATTCCCCCATCCCCTTTTTTGTGTTCAGTACATTTTTATGTATACCGTGAATTTTGTAAACTTGCAATGTAAGGCTTCAAAGTAAAAAAGTTGTAACTGGTCACTTTTTGGCATCAGGATAAAACTTTTATCATGAGCCTCTCCGAGTCGGTTGTAACAAATACTTTATTTACTCAGAAGCCCTGTTCATATTAGTTCTTTATAGTTTTAAATGTTTCCTGAAATTCTCACACAATTAGGTTTTTGGTCATCCAACAAACAATACTAAACTGAAGGTAAAGAAATATATGCTCGAGGCATGTGTGGCTGTAGATACACATACTCTGCATACTCCTGCCATCTAGTGTTGGGCCAGGATGCGTGCAAGTTTTTTTTTTTCATCGAAGAAGTCTTTCAAGTCACGAGGTACTGCGACTCCTCCTCTTGCTTGTAATTCTCATAGTCATCAACACCATTGTTAGATTGTTTTCTTTCCGCCATCTGGCAGTGTTCTCCAGTTCGACACAGTCTCTGTGTTTTCTTAGGTCTTCACGGGCTCCTTCCCTCCATCTGTATTGTTTCTCGATCGCATTTCCCTGCATTGTGGGTCAACGACTCCAGTTTCCTCCGGGTAACTCTTGGTCGATATCGGCCCCATATGGGCCATCACCCTTCGGGGTCTCCTTTCGTCTCCTGACCGCATCCCCCCCCCCCTGCAACCATGCCTCCACAGTGATGGAACAGACACCATTCTGCTACTGTCCTCGCTGCCATACAAAATTCCCTTACACCGATCTCCATCAGGTCTGTAATTTGATCTGTCTTCCGAACTCAACAAGGCTGCTTGCGGCGCCTGCTGCTCCTTCTATTCTAAGAAGATCCTCTGCAGCTGTCTGGCTTGACATCTCAAGATGCCACGTAGTAGCGCAGACGACACCCCGGACTGCTTCGTCCCAGAGGACATCAAGGAAACACCCCCCAACTGTCAGTTGGAGATGAGGAAGCTTTCTCTCCTGACAACAGCTCCAACTCAGAGCTGGAGATCGAAGATCTTCCACCAGCACAGCCAGCTTGAGTACCTTTCTCCAGTATTGGATCTTTCATAGATTCACCTGCTTGAATCATTCCCGGTCATCAAAGTGGGAGTCCCACAGTACCATAATAAAGCAGTTTGTGTCACTATATTTGGCGACCATGGTAATGAAAAATCACGTAGATAGCCCATCGGTCCTTTTTTAGTAAAAGGACCAAACTTCAAACCTTAACCATTCAGGCGCTAGCACCCTCTAGTAAACTCAGAAGAGAGGCAGATTCCTTCAGATTTTCACTGCACATCATGTGTAAAAGGAGTCTCCCTGAGCTCTGCTCAGTTTTCTACTTCCAAATCTTGAAAAGCTATTTCTACTTCTCCTGCAATGTCTGATACAATGAAGAAAGCAGTATTCAGACCCTGTAAGACCTGCAAAAAGAACAGGGTTTATGTAGATGACCACATAAGGACTGTCTATACTGCCTCTACCCCCAACAAAAGGCAAAGTAGTGTAAAATGTGTTGCACTTTTTCCCACCAAAACCTTGGACAGACAGGGGAGGTTTCTTCAGTAGCTTCAGAAGTAAAAAACTGACATCTTCTGAAGAGGACAGTGATACCTCCGCAAGGTCTCACAAAAGATACAGTTCCCAGGACCAAAGGATCTCTGAAAAAAGCAGAAAGCCCATAAGACGTCCCACCACAGAGAATCTGTGAAGAAGGAGAAATGCAAACTAATCTCTGAGGCAGCATTATTTGATTAAAAAATACAAGGCTCCAGAAAATTCTCCCTCCTGCCTTTCAGTACATCCCAAACCAGAGTCGGTCATAACCCAGGTGGGCCAACGCTGCTCTAAGAATCCTTCAACTCCTATATCTATGCCACCAGATAAAGAGGGCAGGTGGCTAGACAACATAGGTAAGAGGTTCTCTGCCATGTCTGCTATCCCGGTGCGTGTGGCCAATTCACTAGCAATCCTGTGCAGCTATGATAGGCAGATGTGGTCCAACATTGGGGACCTCATTCACCTAGTGCCTGAAGAAAGAAATTCTGAGGTAAGGAAATTGCTACAAGAGGGTGAGTGCACTTCAGCCGAGAGCTTCACAATGGACATAGCATCCACTGGTTTTCGCCAACTAACTGATGCAGCAGTTTTAAGGCAATAGGGCTGGCTAAAAGCAACAACTTTCAGACCAGTATTTCCATTCAAAAACTCTTAATATGGCCTACGATGAGGAGTCACTGTTTGGGAAGCGCATAGATGATGCTGTACTGGCCATCAAAATGGACACAGACACGGCCAGGTCACTTGGTACACTTCAATTCAGGAAGATGCCTTTTCGAGGAGCATTTGGAAGAGGTTTTTCAACCTACTGAGAAGAATACAAATGCTCCCAACAGTATCGGCCCTTACACTCTCAAATCAGAGCTCCTTATCAACATCGACCATACCGCCCACGGCCACATATACAAAACAAGGACTTCGAAAGAAGAACGCTCTCGGAGTCCAGACACAGGTCGTAAACAGTGACCTAAATCAGGGATCGGCTACTTCCACTTCCTCCCATCCTGTGGGTGCGAACATTACCAAGGCCTCTGGCCCCAGATAACCTCAAACAGATGGGTATTGGATCTCGTAACCTATGGCCATACCCTGGAGTTTATCCAAAGACTCCCAACAATCCGCCAAGGGGAGCGTACCCCCTCATTTTCAGTTACTCAAGAAAGAAGCCCTCATTATGTTTGCCAAGGGAGCAATCGAAATATTTCCTTTTCTACCAGAAGGGTATGGGTTTTTACTCCTGTTTTTCTTAATCAAGATGAAATCGGGGGACTGGAGACCCATTATAGACCTCAGGAAGTTGAAAAAATTATTGTGGAAACAATCTATCTGTATGGTTTCTCTCTCAGACATCCTGCATCCCCTAAACGAAGGAGATTCTATGACAACTCTGGACCTACAGGATGCATACTTCCATATTCCCACTCATCCCAAACACCACAAATATCTTTGCTTTACCGTAGCTGGTACCCATTACCAGTTCAGAGTCCTCCCATTCGGCCTCCAGTCAGCTCCCTGCATTTTTACCAAATGCCTTGTTCCACCATCATTCATACTTAGAAAGCAAGGTCACCCGGTATTTCCCCATCTGGATGACTGGCTGATAAAAGGTCCAACACCATCACAGGCGTCCAAAGCCATGAAAGCTTGCCTCACTGCCTCACCTCGCAAGCTGGGTCTCTGTCAACCATGAAAAACTACTCAAACTGGATGCTGTTTCTAGGCTTCAACGTCGATACAATCTGAAACAAAGCTTTTCTCTCGCAGTAAGGTCAACAAAGACTAGCACATCTGGCAATCAAACTTTCCAGAAGAAAATCCTTTTCAGTACGCTTGTACAGGTCGCTGATGGGAATAATGTCTTCCACTAAATCTGGTCCCTCTTGCTTGCCTTGCATGCGGCGGTCATCTCCAAGTCCTACAAATCCAAGGAAAGTGGTTGGTGCTTAAGAAAACAATGCATATCCACCTCCTAGAACTGAAAGCTATCTTTCTCACCTTGCAAGCATTCCTACCAAGGATAGCAGGGTCATCCATGCTGGTACGTAAAGACACTATGACCAGCATGCATTATGTCAATTAGCAAGGGGGCACAAGATCGCTAGCACTCCCAGGAAGCCCAACAGCTCTGGAGCTGGCTCACAACTTACAACATTTCTCTGAGAGCCGAGCACGTATCCAGCACAAGTAACACCTAGGCGGACACACTCCAGCCAAGGGCTGATGTCATGAGTGGGAATGGAATCAGTCAGAACCGTACAAAATAGTCTCATTATGTGGACAGCAAGCACTGGATCTCTTCGCTACCAATGAGAACGAGAACTTGCTCCCCAGGTCGTGGGGGAATGACCTTTTGATCAGATGGTCCAGGATCTATGCATAATATTTTCCCTTCCTTACCACTAATACTGAAGGTTCTCAACAAAAGGAAAGTGGAATGCTGTAGCCTCATCTTGACTGCTCCCAAGTGACCCAGACAACACTGGTTCAGGGAGCTTCTCCTGCTGTTGGAGTCCAATCCCGTTCACTTACGGACAATGCCAGCTCTTTTGACGATGAACTAGGGCCAAGTTCTGCATCTGGACCCAACCACTTCACTTATGTGCATGGCTCCTAAATTCAATTAATTCCACCATTTAAATATCCCTCAGGACTGCAGGGATATTTAGCAAAACCAAGAGTGGAAGCCACCATCAAAACCTACAAATTAAAATGGAAACAGTTCTGTCTATGGTGTCAGCAAGTCAATCTGCATCCTTTATAGACATCAGCTAAGCAGATTCTGCCTCATCTCCTTTCGCTTGCTCGATCAGGTTTGATTCATGCCTCCATCAAGGTGCATCTCGGTCCGATATCAAGTTATAGACGCTCTTCCCCTCTCTCTCTCTGCTCCACAAGAACCATCAAACAATTCATGAAGGGGTTGTTTAGAGCTTTCCCTACAGTACGAGCTCCACCCCCAGAATGGCATCTCAATGTAGTCTTCTCTCAGCTTATGGAACCTCCATTAGAATCCATCCTCCGAGTGGAACTCAAGTTTCTCACATGGAAGGTAACTTTGCTGTTGGTGCTCACTTCAGCTAGAAGAGTAAGCTGAATACAGGCTTTCACAATACAGAATCCTTTCTTACGTTACTGAACACTAGGGCTATGATCCCGATGTTTCAACCTCTGTCCTAGGTGTCCATGAGGTTGCCTCTGAGGCTTATTGGCCTCCTGTATCCTGCTCGCCAACCATTCCAAATGGCACATTCAAGCTGGACAATGAGAGCTGAAGTCTCAGTGGGCCCAGCACCAGGGGAACCTGTGCGACTACTTCCAAGTTTCGAAAGAGACTGCAGAAGATCTGCAGTGGTGGCTGTTTGACTGCAAATGGAGCAGTCCCCATCACACATACACAACCCCCCCTCCCCACCCGGAATTGATGGTGGTGACATACGCATCACTACTGGTTTGCGAAGGCCATTAGGGAGAGTTGAAGAGCAAGGGACCTTGGTCTCCGGTACAAACCCACTCTTGTGTTCTGAGGTTATATTCTGTGGTTACTTTTGCTTTAATTGTCAGACTACGTGCAACTTTTCTATGTAAAAAGTGGAACTTCCATGGAGGTAGTGGATGTTGTTGCATTTTGGGGTTCAGTTGTATATGGCACTTTTCTCATCTAATAAAACATATAAAAACTAACTGGCTGCAGAGAAGCTCCTTCACCGACAACACGTTTCTGTTGAACCCTGTGTACTGAAGGACTTTGTCATGCCCTGTGGTGGTAAGCAGCTTTGAATAATCAAACCTGGAATATTTTGAAGGCATAGGACGTGAAGTTTGAATAGTTAATTGTAAATTTGTCTCCAAAGAAGCTATCGCAGAGTATGCAATATTTAAAAAATTCATGTAATGATGCCCTTATTACTAAAGGCTTCCACTGCATTGCCATTGTATTCTAGCATTGCAAATCATTGCGCTGCCACGAGCTGCCTTGAGGACAAGTGCAGGGTGCGCACGGCTCAGAATGCTGTACATGCAGCCTAGAAACTGTCATACTATTGTGCTTCCAAGTGCTGAGTGCGCACAGCCCAGAACACTGGACTCTCAGCTTAAGAGCGGCCTGCAGCTCATCGTGAATCCCCATGCGACTTGCTGGAGAAAAGGAAATGCTATCTGTGAGTTTAGAAAAGTGAACGTGGAAAGCTTATTCGTTTACCAAGTCGAAAGCATCTGCAATAGAGGCCGATGAGTTTTGGGAGCCACGACTTGAAGAATGCAACTAAGTATGGAGCAGTTCAGGGAACACTGAAGGAGGACTTTTGTTAATCGACACTGAAGATGAACAATTTGATTCAAGTTGCAGCATGAACATAGAAAGTAGACTTAAGAAGAATTGGAGTTTTGTTCGTTTTTTGTGCTGAATCTTTTAGAATAAATCTTTGAAATGGAATCTGTTATAGACCACCTGTTTCTAAAACATCCTGAGTATCCGGTTATTTTGTGGGACGATTGGAAGGATGATTTTGAGGCATATTTAGAAGCCTTAGGAGGTGACAGTTTTGTTCCCAAATAGAAATTAGCATTACTTAAACATAATTTAAAAACATGGCTTTTTGCTTATTAGGAAACCAATAAAGTGCTTTGAGATAGCATCTTGACACCAACGGGTATTTGTTTGCGCTCTATAAATCATTATAACATAATTTAGGTACTGAGGTTCGGAACATTTTGAAAAGTTTGCCTTTACCCGAAGGGCAGGATGATGATGATGATGATGAGGAGGAGGAGGAAGAAGGAGGATGTCATTGAGTATGACAACGCCATCAGGGCCTTACATGTACATTATAGCAAAAAGTTAAATGTTGAGGTAGAGCAACATAAGTTCTTTTGAAGGTGCCGAGTACCAGGAGAAAGTATTGAACAATATGTAGGTTTTTGAGTACTTTATAAACAAATAGAATCCACCCAAACAGTATAGATGAAAGCCAGGACACAAGGTCCAGGATTGGGTGTGTTTCCTACAATGGTGGGAAGCACACCGTGTTCTTTAAATATCCCTCAAATATCCCTCACACACCAAAAGGGCCCTTGGTGTCATGCTTCATCATAGGGGTCTTTGCGTCCCTCTACGGAACGCGGCGTGCTGCTAACCTATGATTAGGCGGTAGCACTGATATAATCACTATGTGTGGTGCGTGAGGATAGTGAGTGGATATGTGAGTATTAAAAAATACCTAGCATGTGAGGGCTAGAAAAAGTTTTAATATACCTCCGTGCTGGTATTGTTAAAAAAGGTGTGGTGGAGGTCTTTGTATTTAATGTACATAACCTCCTATGTGCGTCAACATGTTTCGAAGCATAAAGCTTCTTCAGGACGGGGTGCACAGATCCCTACCCTACTCACATGAGACAGTATAGTACGGTTTGTACACAGACAATATTCTGTGTAGAACATAGCCAAATGTAACTATGGTGGTAACTGGCTTTGAACAAGATACTGCCTTCAATGAGGATCTGAAAAAGAATGCAGAAATATACACACGCCGGCTGGTAGGTCCTTTCGTTTGTCTCCTAGGCCTTGTCCGCTTTTCGCTGTGGGCGCCTGCTCCCCCGAACATGCGCCCCTGCCTGTCGCCTTCCTACCCGCCATTTCCCGGCGCAGAGGCGACTAGGGCCCAAATGAAAGCCTACGCGGCGGCGCTGCAGGCTTCTTTGGCCCTTTCTCCACCTCCTGAGATGTCCGCTGAACCCTTGCCTCGCGTGGAGTCGCCGGCGGCTCCGGCATTTCCGGCTCCAGCTTGTAGGAGGGTGGTGCCGTCGAGGTGTGGTCCTTCGGGGCTCCCCTCTTCGGCGCCTGGCATCCCTGCCTCGCTGTAGATTCCGACTTGGCTCCCTGTGGCTTCGCAGGAGACCGCCGTGACTCTGGGCTTGCCACCTAGTCCCGCTCGGTCCTCTGAGCAGGCAGCTGCCTCGCCAGAGGCCGAGCCGGCGCTGTTTCGGCGCCAGGAGCCTTCCTCCCTGGCCCCGTTGGAGTCATGGTTGGAGGCAGGGACCTAGGTTGCTTTCCCGAGTCCCCCTCGGTCCTCGGCGTGGGAGGCTGCCCCATCTGGGTCCCTTCTTCTTTGGAGGTTGGCCATCTGTTGGTGTTATTCCCCGGAGACAGGGAGCCGTATTGTTGCCTTTTCACCGGAATCTTCCAGGGAGGGCTCCTCGCCGCCCCCACGTCCTAAATCCTTGAACCCTTCTTTTTGTGACTCGCGGTTGGTCCCCCCCCCCCCCCCCTGCCTCTCTACCTCCTGGGGCTCCTCAGATTCCCCATTCATCTGTGGACCCCCCACTATTCCGGGGCTGGCCGCTTCCACCTAGACATGGGGACAGACAGCCCAGCCTGCAGCCGTTGCCCACGGAGGAACTACTTTCTCCTCTGCGGTGCCCTCCGAGGCTAGTGTTGCTTTTGTTCGGGCCATTTCCACAGCCGCTGGTATTCTGCGGATGGGTGAACCTGTCACTCCGTTTCCTGTGGACAACCTTTTGGAAGTTTTCCACCAGGGCTCTGGTGGATGGGAGTTGTTTCTTCCCTTTGAAGTCTCACTCCACAATTCTCTTATGGGGGCTTGGGGGCGCCCTGCTACGGGTGATCCAGTGCCTCAGTCGCTTCTGCATCGCCACCCACTGCTCCGCATGACCCTGTCTGTCTTTCCTTCCACCCTTCTCCTCAAGGCTCTCTTCTGCGGAATGCCTGCTGTGTATTTTTCCCATGCTTCTGACCCGGGGAGGCTGTTGTATTTGTTTGCAGGATTGCTCTCCAGTAGGGGTGCCCTGTTCTTTCATTCTAGATCTTGGTGCCTCAGTGCCTGGCTCTATTCTGGATGGTGCTATTCCTCACTATTGTTTCTTCCCTTCTATTTAGCGTTTTTTTCGCACACTGTTCCAGTATTCTCACCGTTTTGTTAGTGATGGCTCTGTGTTGTGGCATAGAAAAGTTCGCTGAAGAAAACTGACGTAGGCCCGCCAGGGTGGGACTTGTGTATCCTCGCTGACGTCATGGACGACGTCTTGGCGGAGTCACATGGCGCCGTCCCCCCGGTGCGCAGGGATGCTGTGGCAAAAAGTTTTCCGGATCCAGTCTCACGACTGGGGATTATTCTACGTTAAGGAATCTGCGGCTAGAATCGTCTCTACCAGATACATAGTTATCGAAGGTAAGTAACTCATACAACATGCCCCCAGTCTAAGAACAAGGAACAACTCAAATCACTCCTTGGCCTAGCCAAATATTATGCAAATGTGTATCGTGTTGCTGATGTGACCAGACCCAGGAGATTACTTCTGAAAAAGGGAGAAAAGTATGAGCGGTCTGATGAATGTGAAAGATCATTTTGTGGGCTGAAAGAGTGTATAATTAAAGCTACTATATTGAAGTCCTATAATCCAGAGTACAAAACCATACTCAGCACAGGTGTGAGCGTGTATGGGCTGGGTGCAGTACGAGTGCAAATACATCATGGAATAGATGGTTATTGCGTCTGATTCAAGGACCCTAAAGGGAACCGAAGAGAATTCTGTGATGGAAAAGGAAGCACTAGCCTATTTGTGGGGTGTCCTGCAAACTATCTAAAGGAGGTTGGTGCAAGTTCTCGTGAACACCACCACGTAGTACTGCAACAAGCATGGCAGGATGTGGTCTTAGGTCCTGTGCCAAGAGGCTTTGCTCCTTGCCTCTGGTACGGTCTTAGCCATTAGGGTGTCTCCCTGGTAGTGCACCACCTGGCAGGATCTTTGAACACCAGGGCGGATTAACTAAGCTGGCAACACATAGCGTATCACAAATGGCAACTGCATCCTGAGGTGGGGTGCAGCTTAATCCCCTGACTCAATCTCTTTGCCACCACTAAGAATGTGCAGTGTCAACACTTCTGTGTGTTGGATTTTCCAAGGCGCGCTCAGACTCATTCCACCTAGAGCTGAGGACGGGTTTCTGTATGCCTTCCCAATGCTATCACTCCTGCCCAGAGTTCTGAGGAAGATAAGGAACAACCGGATCCAAGTCACCTTAATTGCTCCAGATTTTGCTGAGAATTATTTTAGCCTAACTTCTGGGCCTAAGCATCTGTACTCTGATGAGGCTGCCTCTTCGCGAGGACTTTTATCGCAGCAGCAGGGCAGGGTCTTGCTCCTGGACCTGAACAATCTGCACCTCCATGTGTGGAGACTGAGCGGCAGCAGTTGATATCCATTGATCTCCCTTTTGAGGCTTCCAGGTGTCCTTCCAGAACTTGTTTTGCCCTAGTTAGAGATCATCAACCAGATATAGCATATTTCCAGTGGTAGTCTGCACATGACTGCCGTCTGGGCATACCCTTCTCACTTAGGATGATTAAAGAATATAAAAAAGTAATGGATGGAATGCTTAAATTAATCTCAGCCACTGGTACTTACTCCGGTTACATGCTAAGCCGTCATTATTTTGCAAACTGGAACCAAGAGATAGCGGGCTGATGAGCCCTAATAAGGGCCAAATCGTTCCTGGGTTGCTTGTGTTCCGGTTCAAGGAGGACCTGGCCTGGCAGTTCGGGCTGGATTGTTCCCATTAGCGCAGGGTCAAGACGGATTTTCATATGGCTGGGGCCAAACTGAGGTAGCATGGTAAATGAAAAACAAGGGATTGGGATGAAGCCCTAAGCAATTGCCATTGGCTGAGATTAATTCAAGCATTCCAACCATCACTTTGTTTTTGATGCTCTAAGTATCATGTATGTGCCCAATTGTAGGTACTGTGCTACTGAAACTAAGCTATATCTGGCTGCTAAGCCCTAATAAGGGTTTCTTGTCTTCCTGTTAAGGGTGGACCTGGTCTGACAGTTTAAGCTGTACTGTTCTCACTGGAGCAGCGTCAAGACTGATGTAATACTCCGTACAAAGCCTGGATTGATCCACAATCCCTGTGCCATGATTTTAACATCTAAATATATATGTACTAAATAAACTGTTAGATGCCAGAAAATAGCACACACTGGAGTAGAGGCTAGTACTTCCATGTAGTAAGAAAACTGTCTCACATTAATATGCCTGTTCACCTGGGATCCAACCATGTGAAAGTTAGTCTCAATGGTTCCACCGAAGTAGTGCTAATTACCATGTAAAAGACCAAAGCACATGGCACATGGTTGCACTCTCGATCAGACTTATCAACCTGACCCTGGTATCATAGAGGGGAGAAGAAACCAGCAGTAACTTTGAGACCAAACTGCAACTGCTCTAGAAACTCAATTGCTTCACAAAGGTGGGCACAGTTTCTTTTCTGGTCACTGAGATCCCATGCTACCACTACACTGAAGGATTAAGCTGGGCTATAGTTCTAGGCATGGTGCTGTGTGCTCATTCTTTTTGCTAGAGCCTGCCTCCTACCTGGGAAAGGATAGGACGATAATGGCCCATTCTCATCCAGGGGTATACTCATCAAAGTCATAATCTATGAATAATCCCCGCCCATGTGCGGGATCCCGGAGCATATAGAAAATATATATATATATATATATATATATATATATATATATATATATATTCAATCAAATTTCCCAAAAGGCATTCCTCTCGCACTCTAAACGTGTTTCGGTCTCTACGGAGCAAGGTCTCCGAAGAGACCGAAACGCATTGAGTTGTGCTGCTGGCTGGGCTGTTATGAAATAAAATAACCTGAACTGCACGGATTGTGTGGACTGTGCTTATTGAAAATCCAAGAGTGCGCGAGGAATGCCCTTTGGGAAATTTGATTGAATTGAATCACGCCGCGGCTCTGCCGTACTTCAGACGCACAGCCTCAGAGTGCCCGGGAGCCTAAAAGTGGGCCTTGTTGGAAATTATACATATATATACATATATATATATATATATATATATATATATATATTTTTTTTTTTTTTTAACAAATCCGACACGCGGTCGGTAAATGAAGAAGGCACTCACTCAGGTATATTTGCTCAGACCAGCAGCTTTATTTTTGCCCTGCTTCTCGTCAATAACCCAACGCGTTTCGCCTTGCCCTGAAGGCTTGATCACGGGATATTGAGCTCAAACATGAGACTTCTTTTAAGGATCTTCTTCTGAGCGTCTGGCTTAAGACCTATGAGGCGCAACCACGCTGAGCGCCGCAAACAGATGCCTTGTGAGTAGCCATGCGTGGCGAGATCTGAGGCGTCTGCTGCCGCACTGATGACCTGGTTGGCTACTAAACCACCATCCTGCGGGATCTCATGGAAGTCCTGTCGATCTTCTTTGGGGAGCTTGTCAGTAAACCTAACCAGGGAGTCACAAAGAGATCTGTCATATCGCCCGAGAAGGGCTGAGGCACTTGCAATCTTCATAAATGATGCAGAAGTATTGCACATATTCCTACCATAAGAGTCCATTTGCTTACTGTCCTTTTCTGGAGGAACTGATGCTGACGAGGATGCGGAGTGTGCTTTCATGGCGGCTGCCACAATGACTGAGTCCGCTGGGGGATCAGACCTAAGAAAAAAGGGATCTTCGGCTAAAGCCTTGTAGCTCTTTGTGATCCCTGACGGAACTGACCCCACTGTGGTAGGGTGGGGTACGTGGCCATAGCTGGTTCTAAAAACCCTGGCACCAGAGGCAGCAGCGGTCTGGGAGCTGTACGATGGTGCAATGTCTCAATAATAATTGACGTAGGGATCACAGGAGTGTGCAAACTGATATTCAGCTTATTTGCTCCTCTATCAAGTACGTCAGAGAAAGTCCCGATGTCATCGATGGGAGACACCCTTGAAGGTGGAGTCGATGAAAAGGTGGGTGAATAGTCCCGAACAGAAGACCTCGTGGAAGAAGACCAGGTGGATGATCTTCTGCGCCTCCTCTTGTGTGGAGGTTCGTGGTGCGAGCTGTGACAACCCCTTGACCGTGATCGGCGTGTTGAAGGCGACCTTGGTCTTCTGGGAGGTGACTTGGAAGGCTTTGCAGGAGCACCTCTATCAGGGTCTCTTGAGGTTCTGGCTGGTGAGTATGTCCAAGAGTAGTCCAAGCCTGGACTTCTGCGGTCACCTGTTCCGACGCCCTTCAGCCATCAAGGCGACAGACCGTAGGTCCTCTTTTCGCCAGCTCTAGGAGATCTCTCTGGAGAAATCTGCACAATATTCAGCCCTGAAGATGATGACAGGGCTCTTGACTTCGATCGGGATCTCGACGATGATTTGCGCCGGGCCTCCTCAGTGGCCTCTGCAATTTTGTCCCGATGTCGAACGCCTCGACGTCGATGAGGTCTGCGTCACCTTCGCCGGCAATCTGCTGTGGGAACGCCGTCCTGTCCTCGACATGGGTCTCGACGTCGATCGCCTACGGCAATGTGGGGACCTTGACGTTGACTGTCAACGGCGATGGGGAGACCTCGACCTCCCATGACGTCGGGCTGATGTTGATCTCCTCGACGTCGAATGATGTGAACTCGACGATGCTCTTGGCTTCCAGTCGCGGCTTGGTCTTCGCCGGCGAGTCTCTTGACGTCGACCCCCTCGGGGGTGGCGGAGAATGCCTCGACGTCGACGGAGCTTTATCAGGTCTCTCTAGACCCACAGCCTTCGAGCCCGAAGTGCTGTGCCTCGACGCAGACTTACTGGGATGCGGTGGGGAGTCTCGACGTCGAGATGATGACTTGTCCCTCGACGCTGAAGAGTGCCTCGGCCTCTTCGACGGCGATCTTTACGTCGACGGCAAACATTCAGTCACCTTCTTCTTCCTGGACTCAGGGGAGGTGGAATGACGCCGTTTTCGTTGTTGCTTACTTGAAGAAGGCGCTCTGAAGTCTCCATTGTCACCTCCATGATGGCTTCTGTCCTTCTCCAGCTGTGTATAAAGCTTGATGCGTTCTCTGTCACGCAGAGTCCTTTTAGAAAACTTCTGGCAATGATAACACTGGTCAGGATTGTGTGAAGTTGGAAGGCACACAATACACACTGAGTGTGGGTCTGACAGTGCCATTTTCTTGCCACAGGAGGGACATTTCCGAGAAAAAGCAGGCATTCTGACTGGAAAAAAATTGTTAAAAACCAAAAAAACAGTAGAAAATGCCTCTAGGTATCAGAAACTGTCGAATTTTCTGAGAAAATATCAAATATATCACTTTCAGTCAAAAAACTGAAGAGCTAAAACTCCAGGATCCTCACAGAAGGAGCCGGAAAAAAAGAACAGACCTAACTGTCACCTGTGGTGCATCATTGGAGCAGAGGGTCTCCTGCAGGTCTTAAAGGCACGGTACCCTAACTCTTGAAAGCCTTAAAGGCAAGCTGTCAGTTTTTTCTTTGTTGCATTGCTCTTCTATGCAGCCAACAGGCAACTGCCTGCAATAAGAAGCTTTCCTTAAGGCAATAAAGCATTGTTGTATGACAATTTCTCAGTGCTTCCTCTTTTCCTTGTAGGTTAGGAGGGCATTGTTCTTGCAATGCAAACCTATGTAATTTCGGCATAATTGGCATGTTGGAAACATTCTAGGCTGCATATATGTTTTCACATATGCGACTTGGACTTGGAGGCTTGTGGTACAGAGAAGTCCGGTGTCCGCCACTATTATCAGGATGGCACAAGCGGAGCGAGTTATTTTACCTCCAACAGGGCGTTATGGTGCGCATGGCTGCCCCTGCTTACTCGCTTTCCTGATTTGTTGGGCGGCAGCAGTCCGAGGGGACCCAAGGAAGCTATTTGTGGACTTTGGCACTATATTGGGGACTCATTCGCCACTACCTGCATAAGACTGACAAGCTCGTACCAATTGACACATGTTCCCCCATACTGCCGACCCAGATGCATTAACATATTGCATTCAGGGAGTTGAAGTTTTGCTCATTCATAGCAAACAACCGACAGGTGAGCCGTATCAGCTAGGGGGAGGAGCTTGCAGGATACGATCAAAAGAGTAGCAGGACTTGTGCATTGGAATGAAGGACTCAAATCAGTGCAGGAAGGCACATCGCCGAAATGCATTCGCCGCCACTGTTTGCTGTGCTGAATTAAACAAGCTGTCTCCCAAGGAATCCCCTCTGGCCTCAGATTTCTTCGTAGTGGAGGGATGTTGTTTCATGTATATGTATAGGAGAGGCTATATAGATATAGGCGAGGAAGGGGGATGGTGGCAGCTCGTACTGTTGCGCGGAGGGCGTGGTAGGTAGAGTCAGGCACTTCCGCTTTAGCAGGTTAGCGGTCTAGTTGCAGGGGAGAATCCTGCATAAATTCCACTTGGACCGGCGCAGCGCTGTGAGGAAGGGGGATGGTGGCAGCTCCCTCCTGAATCGTTTGTTGGACTATGGTGATCCTACTTTACGCTTCTTTTACCCTGACCTGATGGAATTTTAAGTCAATTGCGCACTCTGTGTTTTTACGCGTGAAGGGGACACTCTGCTATTTGCGGGGAACACTTAGCCTGCTGCACACGCGCTAACTGGGCTCACTCAGCACTTACCTGTGAGGAACGAAGGCCTGTTCTCGGTGACCTGTCCTACCCGCCCTGGTCCAACGCGGTAGCTAGTACCGTTGCGCGGAGGGCGTGGTAGGTAGAGTCAGGCACTTCCGCTTTAGCAGGTTAGCGGTCTAGTTGCAGGGGAGAATCCTGCATAAATTCCGCTTGGACTGGTGGCGGCGCTGCGAGGAAGGGGGATGGTGGCAGCTCCCTCCTGAATCGTTTGCTGGACTATGGTGATCCTACTTTACGCTTCTTTTACCCTGACCTGATGGAATTTTAAGTAATTTGCGCACTCTGTGTTTTTACGCGTGAAGGGGACACTCTGCTATTTGCGGGGAACACTTAGCCTGCTGCACACGCGCTAACTGGGCTCACTCGGCACTTACCTGGGAGGAACGACGGCCTGTTCTCTGTGACCTGTCCTACCCACCCTGGTCCGACGCGGTAGCTAGTACCGTTGCGCGGAGGGCCTGGTAGGTAGAGTCAGGCACTTCCGCTTTAGCAGGTTAGCGGTCTAGTTGCAGGGGAGAATCCTGCATAAATTCCACATGCCCTTGCGACCGCGGCTGGACGGGGCCTGGGGCCAGGACCCCTGGAGGAGGGCAGGTAGGCCAAACCTATACGCAGCAGGAGCTGCTGGCTCTAGGCACTGGTGCGATGGTCAATTGCAGACATAGTATGGACCCTAACGGGGCTGACCAAACTAAGGATTGTAGGTACTGCGGATTTACTACTAATACTTTTTTAGGGAGAAGTGGGACTAATAAGGAGCTCAGATGCGCTTTGATCAACTGTAGGTGTCTTAAGAAGCATAGTGTGGAAATACGAGACTACTTGGTTGATAGTCAGCTGGACATACTTTTTATTACTGAAACCTGGCTGGATGAGGATTCTGCTCCAGAAATATTGGATGCATTTCCTCTTGGGTACTGGATATGTAGGTTGGATAGACCCTGCGGGAGGGGGGGAGGGATCGCTGTGATCCACAAGGGCAACATAAAGTGTACTCTGGAGCCAGTGATAATATCTGATAGTGAAGCAGGTGCCTTTTCTATAACAGTGTCGAATAATTATAAAATCAAGGGTCTTTTAGTCTAAAGACCGCCGGGAGGAAGCACTCAATTCACCGCAAGCCTCATTCATAATTTAATGCCCCCCGCTATGCGATATTAGAAGTTCATTTTGTTAGGGGATTTGAATCTGCACTTTGAGGATGCCTCTAATGCACCTGCCCAAGAACTTCGACAGGACTTGTTAACTCTGCAATTATTACTAAAATCTGAGCTTCCTACACATTAGTTGGGAAATCTTTTGGATCCTATTTTTTGCAATTGGGAAGCTCTTAATATTGAACCCTCAATGCCGATGGTTTGGACGGACCATTTTTTGGTTCTGTTCCAAATTAATTATATCCTGGGTAATACCTCTGGGAAAACGGGAGGCACTAACAAAAGGCAGAGAAAATGGGCTAAGTTTTCCTCTGAGAACTTTCGTACCGCCCTGGCTCAGGGTGGGCCCCCGGTAGGATTAGGCGCCAAGATTGATGGTGCCTGTGAGGCCATGGACCATCGCATTGAGTTCGCTTTGGACAGGACAGTGCCTTGGCCTAGTACGGGCCCCACACGCCGAACCAAATCTGCCGCATGGTATAATGCTGAATTAAGGGAGACTAAGACTGTTTGTAAGCAACTTGAGAGAAGCTGGAGAAATGGTTACCTGCCAGCCCCGGAGAGGGTATATAAATCTAGCCTCAAGATATAACATACCTTGATAAGGAAAACTCGCTCCGCCTACTATGCAAAGCGGATTGATAAGGCAGACTGTTCCGCCAAAGAACTGTTCCTGGTATATAAAGAGTTATCCTCACTGGCCTCTATTGGGGAACCAGAGGCTGGCTCTGCGGAATCTTGTAATCAGATAGCAGAATTGTTTGCCAACAAAGTGAAGGATATTTACTCTACCTTCCCGAGGGAGGCTAGGGCCCGATCTGGTAGTGAGGAGACACCCATGGGTGGGTTAATGGAAGAAGAATGCCTGAAGGTGTTCAGGGTTCCAGATGATGATTTGCTGCATAAAGTAGCCAGGGGTCTGAAATCCGGCTCACCTAAAGACCCTGCTCCAGCTCAAATCCTGAGAGGAAATATTGAGGCCTTAGCACCTTACATTAGATACCCGTTAGAGCGGTCTTTTGGATCTGGCACGGTGCCGATAACCTGGAAAGACGCGGTGGTTCTTCCACTAAAGAAAAAGCCACAGATTAGTATGGATAAGCTGAGTAATCTGCGTCCCATATCACTCCTTCCTTACTTTGCTAAAATAGCTGAAAAGTTGGTTAATCAGCAACTGTCAGCTCACATTGAAACCCATAGGCTCTTACATCCATCACAGTCGGGTTTCCGAGCCTGTCACTCTACGGAGTCAGCTTTGCTCTTCTCCACAGAGGCCTTACGGAGACATGTGGATGAGGGGCATACCGCGGTACTGATTCTCCTTGATCTCAGT
Source organism: Lissotriton helveticus (assembly GCF_964261635.1). Classification (NCBI taxonomy): domain Eukaryota; kingdom Metazoa; phylum Chordata; class Amphibia; order Caudata; family Salamandridae; genus Lissotriton; species Lissotriton helveticus. The sequence continues at coordinate 240,391,146 of NC_136071.1, forward strand.
GCCGCGTTCAACACTGTGGCGCATCACACCTTGCTGCAGTGTCTGAGGAAGGGTGGAGTGGTAGGGAAGGCATGGGATTGGCTGGAATCATTTCTCCACGAGCGTAGTTTTCGTGTCAAGCAAGGGTCCCATAGGTCTAAGGCTATTAACCTGGATCAAGGGTTTCCACAAGGTTCCAGCCTGAGCCCTACCCTTTTTAATCTTTACGTGGCGCCTGTGGCAATAATAACTGAGCAATATGGGGTGGAAGTGGTGACTTACGCAGATGATACGCAGCTGGTTGTGGCTTTGGCACAGCCTGCTGAGGGCGCAGCCAGCAATTTTGCGTCTTGTCTCCAAGACCTTGCTGGCTGGATGGCCGATAATTGTCTCAGACTGAACGGTGATAAAACGGAGGTGCAGATTGTGGGTAAGACTCCGTCAGTCTGGACCTCGGCCTGGTGGCCCCAGTCACTGGATCCTTTACCTGTGCCTAAGGATCAAGTTAAGAATCTGGAATCTGGATCGATTCTAAAATATCTTATGAGTATCACACAGACGTGTGGCGGGAACTTGTTTCGGCATTCTGCGCAGTCTTAGAAAGACGCTGGATCTGCTCCCTGTTACAGCTAGGAAGGCCCTAGTCCATGCTTTGGTTACTTCCAGGCTGGACTATGGGAATGTCCTCTATTTGGGAGCTAATGTGAAATGTCTCCAGAGACTACAATAAATTCAGAATGCTGCCGCCCGCCTGGTGTTGATGCTACCTAAAACAGGCACCTCAAAAAAAGCCTTGGAATCGCTGCACTGGTTTCCCATTAGGGAGCGTGTCCTGTTTAAAGCCCTCTATGTTAGTCACAGGATTGCGCAGGGGGGAAGGTCCTTGCTTTCTTCGCAATCTGCTAACATCTTACACTCCGACTCGGCTGCTGCGATAGCAAGGGGCTGGCATGATGCAGGTTCCCAAAATTAGAAGGGCCAGAAGGGGAGGAAGATCCTTCCGTTTTTTGGCTGCCCGGCGCTGGAATACCCTACCTCTTAGGATTCGCGTGGAAACCTCTGAGGTGGTTTTTCGTAAAGAACTAAAAACCTATTTATTCCCTAGGGACTAGATCCATTGGGGCGGGCTGGGGGAGGCTGTAACAGTTTGGTGGCTGGGGGCCAATGACTAGCGCGGGGACACACTGGCTAGTGTAACCAGGTGCTGTATAAGCTCAGGATTATTATTATATATTATATATATACATATATATATATTTTTTTTCTATATGCTCAGGGATCCCGCACATATGCGGGGATTATTAATAGATTATGACTATTGATGAGTATCCCCTGGATGAGTGAAAGAATAGCGTCCCCTGGGTATAGGGAACGACCCTCTGGGCACAACTTTAGAGATCAACCGATCTACTACTAATTCATCAAAGTTCTTTGAGCTTAAATATTCAAACCACAATTTGTGAAGTTCATCAGGTTGAATTTAATGTATCAATAGCATGAGACTCGATGTTCAATATCACATCCAAGAATTCTCTGCTTATAAATCATGTTTTACATCCATGAAGACACTTGAAATGGCATATTCCCAATGCATTTCGCGCCCATAACAGGCGCTTCATCAGGGGAATCGCTTAACAAGGTTTACGGTCTCTCAAATGTTTCCTGAGCAGGATTCTCGTGTATCGAGTAACTCGGCTCTATAAAATGACCACCTACGGTCGGGTAACCCCAGGTTATGAAAAAGAAAGACGGACTATTGTATGCAGCACGAGAAACGCCGCACGTTTCTCGTGCTGCATACAATACGATACAATACATACAATACGATCAGACGCTATTCTTTCATTTGTACCCCACACCCATTGACCGACCAGGTGATACCTCCGTGGCACACAACAAACTTTAATCTTCAAATACAAACTAGCTTGTGCCCAGTCTAACACTAATTGTGTATCCCCTGGATGAGAACAATCCATGTTAAAAAAAGAAATAAGGTGAAAGGTGACTTATTTTGCTGCCATAGTTTTGGCAAGTTTAAACCAAAAAAAGGGAGGTAGAGCTATTCGTCGGATTTGTGCTCCACTCTGATACTTACATAAACAAAGAAAATCCAACTTTGGGGGGGGAAAGGGAAGAGTGATCAAAAGGATATTGAAGCACTCAGTGTTTGATAAAATACCCCTCACACACCAAAAGGCCCCTTGGTGTCATGCTTCATCATTGGGGTCTTCGCACCCCTCTATCGGGATGCGGCGTGCTGCGACCTACGGATACGCGGGAGCACTTTCAAGTTGGCTATGTGTAGTGTACAGTGTGTGGGGTATGTGAATAAAGTGAGTAGGGAACGTAGTGAAGGTTTTAAAAAGTACCTGGCACTTGAGAGAAAAAAGAATTTTATTCCGAACTCTGGCTGGTACTATTAAAAATAAGTGCAGGGCGAGATCAACCTGTTGTGTTAATGAACAGGATCTCTGGTGTGCTATGTTGTCGACATGTTTCGGAGACTGGCTCCTTCTTCAGGACAGGGGCACAAACTCCCTTCCCTACTCACGTCTTCTTCTACAAAAAAAGTGTGATTTTTACAGAAAAGTGAAATTTTTGTAGGAATAGGCTAAGTGTGCCTACAGCGGTCTGCTACAAGTACAATGACCTGCAGAAAGACAAAAACCAAAAGACTAATGGTTACCCATGTAGCGGGTAGTTGCAAGACGCAGTCGCCTTGAACCACACCATTTGCTTGATAATAAGCTAGTAAAAACGGACTCACACCACATACAACATAAAACACATAAAACTAGGATTTTACTGCCAGTTGTACTCATACTTGTGAAGCCTGGTTGGTGGGCTTCATGAACAGCGTGTAGGGGTGTTGCTCCAATGGCTATCTGTAGTAGAGAATGATGTAGCTGTAATTTTACAATTCAATCTCACTTACTTTGGAGGAAAAAGAGGATCTCTTGTAGGATGTTCTTTTTTAGGTGATATACTCACAAGGTCTGGACACTCTGATCGCCGCCTACCCCTCGCGCTACTCCGCTGGTGTGGAGTCATGCGAAGGACATGGGTATTTATACTCTGTTTCGTTAATTGGGCGGAAACGGGAGTGACACCATGTATGGGTGTTCCGCATGTCAGCCATACAGGGCGATCGTATGTTACTGCTGCGTGAGCACAGGATCAGTGTCTGTCTGGTATGGTTAGTTTCCCTTTGTGCCGCTATGTCTTCGCGCATGCGTAGAGCGAGTTCAGGTTGTCTAATCACTCGCGCATGCGCGGTGAGCCCCAAGCGCCAAGCGCACTGGGTTCTTTTATCGGAGGAGCGCGATTACGGTCCACGTGTCTGCTAGATGCACCAGTTATTTATTGAATGGCGCTGAGTGAGGATAGCGACCTTATACATCCGAAGTGATTAGTAACCCCTTGCTAAGGTTGAGAATAAATGACAGTGGATCATGGCAGGGGAACCTTTTGACAGATGGGAATACCTCTATCAAGTACAGTACTGATGTTTTAGTGGTACTTATGCTGATAGTTGGCTCCAGGGCACATCATCATTAAGCCCAATGATATGGGTGCCCAGACGGAACACCCATCTTTGTTCCTTTTGGAAAAGACCAGCATCAGTGGGCAACTGTTCGATTATTGTCCATTTCAAATCGTTGACGCAGTGCTGCATAGTGAGGAAATGTGTGGCCATTTTCGTCGTACTTTTCTTACATCTCACATTGCTTTTGTGTTCATTCAATCGTGTTTTGACGGCTCGTGTTGTCATTCCCACATATTCAAGATTGCATGGGCACTTGATGAGGTAGATAACGTTTTTGGAGTTACAGTTCGTAAATCTCCGCTGCTCCCATGTCGATCCATTACGGAATGTGAGTTTTTTGCTTTTTTCGGTTAAATGGCAGCTGCTACAATTACCGCATGGGAAATGACCTTGAATCCCTATGGATGGTTGAGGGTATGCTGTTGTAGGTTTCGGTCTTGTGTGTACCAAAATATCTCTGAGGTTGCGTCCTCTGCGGTGGGCAAACATTGGTTTGTCTAGATCCAGATCACCGCTCGTCAGTATTCTCCAATGTTTGTTCACAATCTTGGATACTGCATTGGACATTGTGTTGAAAGTGGTCACACAGATTGGTCTTTTGTTTTGAGTGGGTTCCTTGGTTCGTTCCTCCAGTAATGATTCCCTGTTATTGTTTCTAGCTCTTTTTAGTGCTTTGTTGATGATCCTGTCTGGATACTCTCTTTGTCTGAGTTTGTCTTTAAGGTCGGTCGCCTGTTCCTTGAAAGCAGACACGTCAGTGCAATTTCGCCTGAGCCGTAGGAACTGCCCGTAGGGCAGGTTTTCTCGTAGGTGGCGAGGGTGAAAGCTATCGTACCTTAGTAGGCAGTTCCTGGAAGTAGGTTTAAAATGGGTGGTTGTTTTAAGTAAACCAGTATCTGCATAGATGTTGAGATCCAGGAACACCAACGTTTGGTTTGAAATGGTGCTCGTAAATTTCAGGAATGTGTTTTGGGTGTTCAGCCATTCCAAAAAGAGCTTCGCTGATTGGCGGTCGCCTTGCCATATGACCAGGATGTCATCTATATATCTTTTCCAACATTTTATATTTGGCCAGTACGGGTTGTGTTCATGGAGTATCTTACTGGTCTCGAGGTGGTGCACATAGAGACCAGCTAGGCTCGGAGCAAAGGTGCTTCCCATGCTGGTCCCATGGCATTGTTGGTAAATAGTGGACTTGTACTGGAAAAAGTTTTTCTGCAGGGCCAGTGAGATGCATTCCAGAACTAAGTTACGTGGTGTCTGGTATTTCCATTGGGTCGAAAAGAGAACTTCTTCGATGATCATCAAAGTTTCATCGTGGGGCAGGCTGGTGTATAAACTTTCCACGTCAAGAGACATTAGTAGTTGGGTTTGAGGGTCAAAAGTCATTTCCTGGAGGAGTTGTAGTACTGCCTTGGTATCCTTTAGGTACGTATTTGTGGACTGCACCAGGGGTCTCAGGAATGCGTCCGCAAACTTCGACAAAGGTTCTAGAATAGATCCAATGCCCGAGACTATTGGTCTACCCGGCGGTTTTCTGATGTCCTTATGTATTTTGGGGATACTGTAAAAATATGGAATGCGAGGTTTCTTTTGCATAAGGAATTCGCCTTCCTTTTTGCTCAGCCAATTGTGTGTCAAACCTTCCTCAATCATGCATCCGATTTTTACCCTGAGATGTTCAGTTGGGTCCTGTTGTAAAACCATGTAGTTTCGTCTGTCAGACAGGAGGCGCATGCATTCATTGTCGTAGTCCTCAGTGGACTGTAATACTATTGCTCCCCCCTTGTCCGCTGGTTTTATTACCATGTTGATATCTTCAGATAAATTCCTTAAGGCAAGCTGCTCCTCCTTGGTCGTATTGTGGAAGATTTGTGTGGGTGACACATCCAATTTATTGACATCCGTCATAACTGCCTTCTCAAAAGCGAGTAGCTCAATGGGGAGTGTAGGGTCAGGAGGTGTGAAGGTCGATTTTGGTCTCAGACCAGTGTCTGTCATCACAGCTTGTGTTGGTTTGTCACTGAAAAAGACCTGTAGTTTTAGTTTTCGTACAAATTCCTTCATTTCCACGTTTACTTTGAAGATGTCCGGTTTTTGTGTCGGTACAAATCCCAAACCTTTATTTAGTACCTGTCGTTGGATACTCGTCAGAGGTTTGGAAGTGAGATTTACCACTAGGTCCCTCTCTGGTTGCTGGTTGATGCCTGGTTGGGTAGGGAGCCTGTCATGCTCCTGGTTTGTCTGGGGTTCCCTTGGTCCGTTGATTCCCAGGTGACGTTGTTGCCCTTCCGGTTCTTTCCCCGTGTTCCTGGGTGGGAGCCTAAAAAAGGCTGTGGATCGTAAAAACCTCCATTAAAGTCCTGGTTCCATTGTGGGAAACCCTGTATATCCGGTTGGTGGTTGAACTGGAAAGGTTGGAAAGGTGGGGGTGCCATAAATTGTGGGTACTGGGGCGGGTATCCCCTCCATCCTCTTTGTCTTGGGAATTGTTGTCGTCTTTGTCTCCACCCGCCTCTATTCGGGCGGTTCCTTCTGCCACCGCTGGAATTCGAACCGGTGGAGCTACCGTCTGACCCATCACTATCTGTGTCATTTCTCGTGGACACATAGTCCGCCTTAGTGTAGGGGTAGGTTCCCTCTGGTGTGAATTTGTCTTTGTCCTTACTCAATTTGTTAAGTTTGCTTTGTTTCAAAGTAAATTCAAATTCTGTCATTTGTTGGTTCAATTCATCCAATCTGATTTTAAGGTCTTCTGTTGACATGTATGTATTGAGTTTGACCTCAATTTTACCGATCTCTATTTTAAGTTCTTGTGTGATTCTGGTTGCTGTTTTAATTATTAGAACCAACCAGTCCCTGGTACAATGCCAAGAGATCAACGACCATTCTTTTTTAAATTGCATATCAGTCTGGAAGATAAACGGTTCATTTTTTACAATTAGTCCAGCTGGTCCCATCTTGTTCCTCAGGTACCCGGTCATTATCAAACCATGTAAAGCTGCCTTTATTTGGTTGCGTCTTAGTTTTACCAATTCATTCCAATCATCAATGTTTGGGCCGGTTTCAGGGTTAGTGAGGCCCTCAAAAGGATTTACTGCTGCCAAGATCCTGTCAATTTCATCCTCGCCGAAGGTTAAGCCATGTTCGTCCTCCATTTCAGAGAGACCGCTGTGGTCTACAGTTACCTAGTGTATGTGATTATGTGTCTGTGGTGTGATAGGGATACTCCCGCAGCTGCACGCTGCCTAGACTATAGTTTAAACCAAAAAAAGGGAGGTAGAGCTATTCGTCGGATTTGTGCTCCACTCTGATACTTACATAAACAAAGAAAATCCAACTTTGGGGGGGGAAAGGGAAGAGTGATCAAAAGGATATTGAAGCACTCAGTGTTTGATAAAATACCCCTCACACACCAAAAGGCCCCTTGGTGTCATGCTTCATCATTGGGGTCTTCGCACCCCTCTATCGGGATGCGGCGTGCTGCGACCTACGGATACGCGGGAGCACTTTCAAGTTGGCTATGTGTAGTGTACAGTGTGTGGGGTATGTGAATAAAGTGAGTAGGGAACGTAGTGAAGGTTTTAAAAAGTACCTGGCACTTGAGAGAAAAAAGAATTTTATTCCGAACTCTGGCTGGTACTATTAAAAATAAGTGCAGGGCGAGATCAACCTGTTGTGTTAATGAACAGGATCTCTGGTGTGCTATGTTGTCGACATGTTTCGGAGACTGGCTCCTTCTTCAGGACAGGGGCACAAACTCCCTTCCCTACTCACGTCTTCTTCTACAAAAAAAGTGTGATTTTTACAGAAAAGTGAAATTTTTGTAGGAATAGGCTAAGTGTGCCTACAGCGGTCTGCTACAAGTACAATGACCTGCAGAAAGACAAAAACCAAAAGACTAATGGTTACCCATGTAGCGGGTAGTTGCAAGACGCAGTCGCCTTGAACCACACCATTTGCTTGATAATAAGCTAGTAAAAACGGACTCACACCACATACAACATAAAACACATAAAACTAGGATTTTACTGCCAGTTGTACTCATACTTGTGAAGCCTGGTTGGTGGGCTTCATGAACAGCGTGTAGGGGTGTTGCTCCAATGGCTATCTGTAGTAGAGAATGATGTAGCTGTAATTTTACAATTCAATCTCACTTACTTTGGAGGAAAAAGAGGATCTCTTGTAGGATGTTCTTTTTTAGGTGATATACTCACAAGGTCTGGACACTCTGATCGCCGCCTACCCCTCGCGCTACTCCGCTGGTGTGGAGTCATGCGAAGGACATGGGTATTTATACTCTGTTTCGTTAATTGGGCGGAAACGGGAGTGACACCATGTATGGGTGTTCCGCATGTCAGCCATACAGGGCGATCGTATGTTACTGCTGCGTGAGCACAGGATCAGTGTCTGTCTGGTATGGTTAGTTTCCCTTTGTGCCGCTATGTCTTCGCGCATGCGTAGAGCGAGTTCAGGTTGTCTAATCACTCGCGCATGCGCGGTGAGCCCCAAGCGCCAAGCGCACTGGGTTCTTTTATCGGAGGAGCGCGATTACGGTCCACGTGTCTGCTAGATGCACCAGTTATTTATTGAATGGCGCTGAGTGAGGATAGCGACCTTATACATCCGAAGTGATTAGTAACCCCTTGCTAAGGTTGAGAATAAATGACAGTGGATCATGGCAGGGGAACCTTTTGACAGATGGGAATACCTCTATCAAGTACAGTACTGATGTTTTAGTGGTACTTATGCTGATAGTTGGCTCCAGGGCACATCATCATTAAGCCCAATGATATGGGTGCCCAGACGGAACACCCATCTTTGTTCCTTTTGGAAAAGACCAGCATCAGTGGGCAACTGTTCGAAACATGTCGACAACATAGCACACCAGAGATCCTGTTCATTAACACAACAGGTTGATCTCGCCCTGCACTTATTTTTAATAGTACCAGCCAGAGTTCGGAATAAAATTCTTTTTTCTCTCAAGTGCCAGGTACTTTTTAAAACCTTCACTACGTTCCCTACTCACTTTATTCACATACCCCACACACTGTACACTACACATAGCCAACTTGAAAGTGCTCCCGCGTATCCGTAGGTCGCAGCACGCCGCATCCCGATAGAGGGGTGCGAAGACCCCAATGATGAAGCATGACACCAAGGGGCCTTTTGGTGTGTGAGGGGTATTTTATCAAACACTGAGTGCTTCAATATCCTTTTGATCACTCTTCCCTTTCCCCCCCCAAAGTTGGATTTTCTTTGTTTATATAGTTTTGGCAAGGGCAGGAATATAGCACATACTTAGAACTTTTCATTTTGTTCAATCTTAGCAAAACTCTTCTCTGACCCTTGAGTTTTTTCATATGTCTACTCAAGTAAACTCTCCTTCCCGTCGCCTCTGTCTGGTACGTTTCTACCCTCCCCCCTACTCTCATCTTCCCTCCCATTAACCTCATCACTGCGGCGCGAATTCCGCCGCAGTGCTGACATTCCGATCGCAGGCGTGGTCATGACGGCTCCCGGCCGTCATCAGCACACGCCCAGATCTTTGTACTGGGGTGAATGTAAGACATTGTTCTACATTCTGTCCATCAACTGTGGTTTTTGCAATTTTCACCCCGAGTGGGCTGGGTATGCTCAGACGTGAGTCCCAGGCTCTCCACATCACTGGAGTCAAGCTATCCAGGCTGAAGAAGGCTGATAGCCAGAAACCGGTCTTTGGAAGCTTGTTTCCGGTCCAGGGAAGACATGGCTTGGCAGTTCGGGCTGGACTGTTCCCATGACGCACAGGGTCAGACTGATTTGCATATAGCCATGTCTGAACTGGGGTGGCAGAGTGGGCTAAAGAACGGTGATGGATTAAACCCAGATCTTTTGACTGGGTGTGAGTGTTTGATTGATTCAGATGCTCCGTCCATCACCACCCCCTTTTGTACCCCTTACTACTTTAAGGCTGGTCACCATGTTTTGGCCTAGTCTTGCTGATTCCTGGGCACTTGGTCCCACCCTGCTGACCCTTTCCATTGTAGATTGATCAACCATAAATATGCCTTTATTGCATTAAAAGATGAAGGCAGGCTGAGTCCTGCCAGCTGGTAGATCTTCACTATTAACACTGGTTCGATTTGTACCCTGCTGCTACATTGGCTGCTTCCTGACATGTTGGCATGACAAATGTTTGTGGCATGACTGACTTCAGAGGTGCAACTAGACCGAAATTGTTGCGGGTGGAGTAAGATTTGAATGGTGGAAGTCTGGCTCATCATCAAATTCAGACTCACAGCTACTCTTGGGGGCTCCCTTCACTGATAAATGTTTGACTTTAATACTCAATGTGACTTTGAAGTTCATGGTTCAGTTTCTGACACGATCACTAGCAAATTGTGCAGACAACGGGGCCAGATGAATATGGCCTAAAATATCTTTTTAATGTATTTGGGATAACTCACTTTCCTCACGCCAAAATATTTAAAAATAATGAGTGGCCAGTGGTGAAGTTTAAGTAGATTTCTTTAGTTGTATCCATACTCCATTTCTAAGAATATAATACCTTTATAGTATTCGTAAGATGGAGTAGTTTCTTACCTGTAACTCCAGTTCTGTAGTAGGGGTATCTCTGTTATAGTCATAATCTAGTGAATAGTCCCGCCCATGTGCGTGGATCCCGGAGCAATCAAAAATAATCTCTTAAGCTGTCTTCTTTGCAGTCCTGCATAGACATTTAAGAGAAAATCAAGACAAATAATGCAGCCTAACACTTCCAAGGCTACAAAGGCCACCACTTCATCTAAACAGTGAAAAGGATAGCCAACAATGTCAGATTTTACACATTTTTACCAAGTTTCCCTCATAGAAAAAACTCCCCTTCACCAAAATCCTTGAAATGATAGAGAGGAAGGGTTGGACAGACAAGCCCCCATAGGCTGCCATTATGTGTCTGGAAAAGGGATACCGTGCCTTTAAGGAACTCTCCAGAGACCCTCGGTATCCCAGGATGCACAGCCAAAGTCCTTTTACTTTCAGTTCTTTTTGAAGGTGTATAAAGCAAGGCCTGTAGCATACATTACAGTACCATTTTCTCCACCGGGGAGGTGGGCGGGTGCTTATGACTATAACAGAGATACCCCTACTACAGAACTGGAGTTACAGGTAAGAAACTACTCCTTCTGTAGTAGGGGATCTCTGTGTATAGTCATAATCTAGTGAATAGAATGGCAAGCCCATCCCAAAAACCAGCCCGGCGGTGGAGAAAAAACAGACAACACCTCTATTGTGCAAACAGATTTATCAATTAAGCCTGGCCAACCTGAGCATCTGCTGTGGCATCAGAGTCCAGACAGTAATGCTTAGCAAAGGTATGGACCGACTTCCAAGTGGCAGCCCTGCAGATCTCTGCAATGGGAACATTACGAAGCAAAGCTGTTGTAGCTGCTTTGCCTCTGGTAGAATGAGCCTTAGGCTTACCCCCTAAGGTCTTATTAGCCTTCTGGTAACATAACTGAATACAGGACACAATCCATCTAGAAATGGACTGTTTCGAGGTGGCAAGACCAGTCCTGACCGACCCATTATTGACAAACAATTGGTCTGACCTACGAATGTCCTTGGTCTTATCCAAGTAGAATTTCAACACCCTTCTGACATCCAGGGAATGAAGAGACCTTTCCGCTGGAGTGGAAGGATTTTGGAAAAAAGTAGGTAAAGTTATAGTCTGATTGACATGGAAATCAGAAATCACCTTTGGAAGGAACTTAGGGTGAGTACGCATCACAACCTTAGCAGCATGAAATACAGTATAAGGTTCCTGGCAACACAATGCCTGAATTTCACTCACCCTGCGGGCCGATGTAATGGCCAAAAGGAAGGCCGCCTTCCATGACAAGTGCTGCAGAGAAGCCTTATGGATAGATTCAAAAGGCTCCTTCATCAACCGGGACAGCACCACATTCAGCTCCCATGATGGCGAAGGACACCAAATAGGAGGAAACACTTTCTTCAATCCTTCCAAAAAATCTTTAATCACAGGGATCTGGAAGAAGGATGTCTGTGAAGGGCATTTCCTATACGCAGTCAATGCTGCGAGGTGAACATTAATAGAATGAAAATTAAGGCCAGACTGAGCCAAATGCAAAAGGTATGGAAGAATGACATCTTCCTTGCAGGTTGTCGGATAATAGTTCCTGGAAGTGCACCAGATGCAGAACCTCTTCCGCTTGTAGGCATAGGAAAAACCTAGTGGAAGGTTTCTTAGCCTCCTTAAGTATAGTCATGCAATCATCAGGAAGATTCAGGTGTCCATATTGCACTATCTCAGGAGCCATGCCGCCAAACTCAACGATGAGAGGTTGGGGTGCACCATCTGCCCCCCAAACTTCGTGAGAAGGTCTGGCCAACACGGCAGCCGCATGTGGGGTAGGAGAGACCGGTGAAGCAGGTCCGTGAACCACCACTGTTGGGGCCACTCCAGAGCAATGAGGACCATCCGTGCTCTGGACTGAGACAGCTTGATGAGTACGGCCGGAATCAGGGGAATGGGTGGAAAAGCGTACATGAAGCTGTTCGACCAGCTGATCCATAGCGCGTTCCTCAGAGTCCCCGGTTGGTAATACCTGGAGGCGAAGTCTCAGCATTTTCTGTTTTCGGCGGTGGCGAACAGATCTACGTCCGGAGTGCCCCATCTGTCGAAGATGTCTCCTAGCACTTCGTCGTTTAGAACCCACTCGTGGTTTTCTTGCACCAGCCTGCTGAGTGCGTCCGCCTGAGCATTCTGCACACCTGGCAGATGGGTAGCCGTTATCGTCAGTCCTCTGGCTAGCAGCCAGTGCCAGATTGCCTGCGCTTCTTGTGACAGTGTGCGCGATCTCGAGCCCCCCTGCTTGTTGAGGTAATACATTGTGGTCGTATTGTCCATCTGTACAAGCAAGGAGTTGGTCAGGAAGGACAGATGAAAGGCCTTCAGTGCCAAGTGAACAGCTCTGAGTTCCAGGAAATTGATGTGATACGTGGATTCCGCCAGGGACCAAGTTCCCTGGATCTGTAGATGGCCTGAATGCGCTCCCCAGCCGTGGAGAGAAGCATCCGTGACGATAGTCTGAATGGGAATGTCCTTGTGGAATGGAATCCCTTTGAGGAGGTTCTCTGCTGAGCACCACCATCTCAGGGACTGTGGAGCGTGAAGGGACAGCCGGATCCTGTCGTCCCAGCTCCCCCGCTTCTGGTCCCACTGATCCTCCAGACATTCCTGCAGCGGCCTCAAGTGGAGGCGTACGTGTGGCGTGAGGAAGATGCAAGAGGCCATCGACCCCAGTAGAGAAGACACCGTCCTCACTGACGTAGATGGAACAGCTATGAGAGCCTGAGCCTTCCGAAGGATCGATAAGCGTCGCTCCTCCGAAGGAGACACGCTTGCTGAAAGAGTATCCATGGAGGCTCCTGTGAGAAGTTGGCCTGATGTGCAGTGCTCACTATTCTAGTGATCACTATATATCAGTCCAAACAACCCTTATTGATGATTGGTTGTAAGTCAACCTTATGGACCAGCTATCCTAGTAGCATGGATACGAGCAGTCTAAGGCTAAGACTCTAGAGGGCGTGTTAAGCCAGCTGTTTTACCATCACATTACCCCTTGAACACCCAGTGAAAGGACACCACACAAGTGTTATGAAAATAAACAATGTATTTATTAGAATCACAACAACCCTGTACTCTTTATGAGGACAGGGTGCTAAGCACACAACAAAACTCTTACGAAAATACTTTTAAGTTAGCACGTTACACAAATGCCCGAGGGGCACGAAAAACCATATACTTTCAAAGTGGAATGCGAATTACTAGCAGGTAAGTAACAGTTCTAATAGGCTTTGGAATCGCTAGGACTGGACTAGGGAATCGTTAGATTACTACTAGGAGGCCCAGGGGACTCGGGTGCAGAGTGTGCACTCTCACGCGGGATGCGGGACAAAGTCTATGGAGGCTAGTAAAGGTAAAGTTAGTGTTCACGGGCGAACCCGACCTGGTGGGAAGAAAACGACAGTGGATCCTGACCCTTGGATAGTGAGGCTATGCTGGGACACCGGAGTGCCGAAGTTACCTAGCCCAGGGGCTGCAGCTGCATAGGTCTGAAAAGACGTCGGGGATCTCGTTGCCGGACCAGGAGCCTGGAAGGAAGAAGTTGCTGGCAGGCGACCAGTGAAGGAAAGTTCGATGGATCCAAGCCTGGATCAAGGAAGAAGAAACCTGAAAGCAGAGGGGACCAAGTTCTTGAATCACTAGCCAGTGATTAAGTGGGCACCAGGATGGCACCGGGCGAAGTCACCGCAGTCAGGTGAGTGGGCGCTGCTGGGCTCTGCAGTCTCTCGGACCAGGAGGCGTTGTCGGCGACCAGGATGGAGGTGCGAGCTGTCCCACGACGGATGAAGTTGTCGGCGTCGAAGTTACCCAGGATTGGGCAACAAGCCTTGGCTAATTCAAGCCCACGCGGTGGACTCAAAATGGCGTCTTGAGTGGACCAGGAGGGTCCGGGGGGCTCCTCTTCGGGAAGGGAGCAAGGGCCAGTCTGGAGCAACCAGACCAGCAGCAGAAATGTCGTCGGGCGTCGTCAGGAAGGCCACAAGCCAACGGGCTAGTAGCCAAACAACGCGGTGAGCAGCGGAAAGCAGAAGGGCCCCACGCAGATCGTGGAGATGCTGGGGGGCTGCACTTCGGAGCTGGAGCTGCTCAGAGTCGGGGCTTCTCGGACCCCAAAGCACTCACCAGTAGATTACTCGGCGGGCTTGCTGGAAAGAAGTCGTGCAGTCTTGCAGATGGCCGGTCCCTTGAGGTCTCGTCGCACCCACGGTTCTCAGCTGGGCTGTAGAGGTGGGTAGAGGTCAGAGGTGCCAGGGAAGCCGGTTCTCGTCGAGCTGGGCAGTCGGATTCCGGAGGAAGGACTTACAGCAGACCGCAGTGTTCTTAGATGGTGCCTGCGGATGCAGGGTGACTACTCCTTAGTCACAAGGGAGAAATCTTAGGAAGAAGTCTTGAGTTCCTTTCGCAGAAAGTAGTTTCAGGATTCAAAGATGATCTGATTTGGAAGGGGGCCAGTCTCTACCTTTATCCTGTAAAAAGGGGCTGGCACGCGACTAAGTCCTGCCCTATGGGTGGGACTAGGAGGGGGGTGGTTACACCCACTTCCTTGGCGGGCTTTTCCCCAGCACAGGGTCTGGAGTGACCCTGGAACTGGTTCCAGCCAGCCTATGCACAGTGAGCACCGGGGTGCCACGTGCAGTCACCTTCCTCTAAAGCCCTGCCTACCTACAATACACAAAACCCTGTCTGGGACGGTGCTGGCACCGCCCCTGGCAGGAAACCCTTTGTCCTTATCTCCTGCTCTGGGAGGACTCCCAGCAGCAGGAGGGCAGACTTGTGTCTCGGTGGCAGCATCCATTTTGTGAATGCTAAGGCTCTGTCTGACTTTTAACCGGGTTATAGGTTACAGGCATGTCGTGTCCCTCTAGAAGGGTGGAATGCTAACCCCGTCGCCAGAATTGGCGAGGGGTTAGTATTCCAATTCGTATGACACCTTACTCGACATGTTTTGATAAAGCGATACCAGAGTTGGCACATAACCGCGAGGATTATAATGCACTTAAGAGTATATGGTATGCGATATCATGGAAACGGCTAAGGGATAGATCCCGAAAGCCGCAGACAGGCTCAGCTCATGCCAGAACACCATCTCACACGATTCCAAGCACTCTGCCTTCAGGATTGTTAAGGCCTGCCATAGGAGTGACTGATAGGAGATCTGTGTGTCCATTTTAGGGTTAGATATAGGTATACTATATCTAAAGCAAAGGGTGAGTACACCACCTTGCCCCAGCTGTCGTGCAGCCAGTTGTGTCAGTTTTAGTTAGTCAATCCAGGGGTGGCATAATACATGCTTCAGCCCCTGGGAGACTTCTGGGTGCACCTCAGCCCTGGGTACAGGGACTTGGAGAGGGCCCAGTGCCAATTCAGTACCTGAGTACAATTTGGATAGAGAGAACAGCTAGGCTGTGGGTCTGATTAGCAGGCCCACAGCCAGGGAAAGTCGTAAACCAGTGCAGCAAAAAGCAAAAATCTGGGTGATCATAGGATTGCAGACCCTACTCTCCTACATGACCCCCCCCCAAACTTTGGGACAATAAGCTAACCTTGACCAGGTGAGTCTTCTTGCTCTAAGTGGAAATACCTGGAGAGCCCATCAGCATTGCTGTGATCAGTCCCAGGTCTATGCTCCACTGTAAAATCCATCCCCTGTAGGGAAATGGACCACCTAAGCAGTTTGGGGTTTTCACCCTTCATCTGATTTAGCCACAAGAGGGGCTTATGGTCTGTCTGAATGGTGAAGTGAGTGCCAAACAAGTAGGCCCTCAGCTTCTTCAGGGCCCAGACCACAGCAAAGGCCTCCCTCTCAATAGCTGACCAATTTTTCTCTCTGGGTGTCAACCTTCTACTAATGAAAGCAATAGGCTGATCATTACCATCAAAATTCAGTTGAGACAGAACAGCTCCCACACCCAACTCAGAAGCATCTGTTTGGACAATGAATGGCTTGGAGTAATCTGGACTCTTGAGGATAGGTGCTGTGCACATGGCCTGCTTTAGGTCATTGAATGCTTTCTGACAGCTTGCTGTCCACTGAACTTTCTTTGGCATCTTTTTGCTTGTCAGGTCATTAAGGGGGGTCACTATGGACCCATAATTTCTGACAAACTTCCTATAGTACCCAGTCAGGCCCAAGAAAGCTCGAACCTGAGTCTGGGTGATTGGAGGAGTCCAGTCCTTGATGGCCTGTATCTTACTCTCCAGTGGCTGAACCTGGCCTCCACCTACAAGGTGGCCCAGGTATACAACCTGTGACTGCCCTATCTGGCACTTGGTGGCCTTGATAGTGAGGCCTGCCTTTTGCAGGGCCTCTAACACTTTCCTCAGGTGGACCAGGTGATCCTCCCAGGTGGAGCTAAAGACAGCAATATCGTCAAGATAAGCTGCACAGAAGTCATCCAGCCCAGTGAGGACTTGATTCACCAACCTTTGGAAGGTGGCAGGTGCATTTTTCAGTCCAAAGGGCATTACCACAAATTGATAATGCCCTCCAGGGGTAGAAAATGCTGTCTTAGGTTTGGCTTCCTCAGCTAACCTGATTTGCCAATACCCAGCTGTCAAATCAAATGTGCTTAAGAAGTTGGCAGAAGCCAATCTATCTATAAGCTCATCTGCTCTTGGTATTGGGTGGGCATCAGTCTTAGTGACTGCATTGAGGCCTCTGTAGTCTACGCAAAACCTCATCTCTCTCTTACCACCCTGGGTGTGAGGCTTTGGCACTAGAACTACTGGGCTAGCCCAAGGGCTGTCTGAGGGCTCAATGACTCCCAGTTCCAACATTTTCTGCACTTCAGTTTTGATGCAGTCTCTAACATGATCAGGCTGCCTGTAGATTTTACTCTTGACAGGCAGACTGTCTCCAGTGTCAACATCATGGGTACACCAATCAGTTTGGCTGGGTGTCAGAGAGAACATATGTCGAAAGGATTGCAGAACTTGCCTGCAATCCTGTTGCTGATGTTCAGTGAGGCTGCCACAAAAGACAACACCATCAACTGACCCATCATCAGGATTCTGAGTGAGCAGGTCTGGGAGAGGGTCACTCTCTTCCTCCTGTCCCTCATCTGTGGCCATGAGCAAGCTCATGTCCTTCCTGTCAACATATGCCTTGAGCCTGTTAACATGGAGCACTCTGAGAGGGCTCCTGGGAGTTCCAAGGTCCACCAAGTAGGTAACCTCTCCCTTTTGCTCAATGATGGTGTGGGGCCCAGACCATTTGTCTTTCAGAGCTGCTGGGGCCACTGGCTCCAGCACCCACACCTTCTGTCCTGGCTGGTACACAGTCAGTACAGCCTTTTGGTCATGCCAAGCTTTTTGAAGTTCCTGGCTGGCCTCAAGGTTTTTAGATGCCTTCTCCATATACTCAGCCATCCTGGAGCGGAGACCAAGTACATAGTCCACTATGTTGGTTGCAGGCTTTTTGAGAGGTCTCTCCCATCCTTCCTTCACCAAACACAGGGGTCCTCTTACAGGATGCCCATACAGAAGCTCAAAAGGGCTGTAGCCAACCCCCTTCTGTGGGACCTCTCTGTAAGCAAACAAGAGGCAGGGGATCAGGACATCCCATCTTCTCCTAAGAGGTTCAGGTAGTCCATGAATCATCCCTTTCAGGGTCCTGTTGAATCTCTCAACAAGCCCATTGCATTGTGGATGATAGGGTGTGGTGAACTTGTAGTTCACACCACACTCTTTCCACATGGCAGTCAGATATCCTGACATGAAGTTTGTACCTCTGTCAGAAACGACCTCCTTAGGGAAACCCACTCTGGAGAACACTCCAACTAGGGCTCTTGCCACTACAGGGGCTGTAGTGGTCCTAAGGGGAATAGCCTCAGGATACCTGGTGGCATGGTCCACCACCACCAGTATAAACTTGTGTCCTGATGCTGTCTGGGGTTCCATTGGACCAACAATGTCAATCCCCACTCTTTCAAAGGGAACCCCCACCACAGGTAGTGGTATGAGGGGGGCCTTTGTTGTGCCACCTGACTTACCACTGGCTTGGCAAGTGACACATGAGCGACAAAACTCCTTGGTATTCTCATTCATATGGGGCCAGTGAAAGTGTGAGACAAGCCTGTCCCAAGTCTTTGTCTGACCTAAATGACCTGCAAGGGGAATCTCATGGGCCAAGGTGAGAAGGAAACCTCTCAGAGACAAGGGGATGACCAGCCTCCTGGTTGCACCAGGCTTGGGGTCTCTTGACTCAGAGTACAGGAGTCCATCTTCCCAGTATACCCTGTGGGCACCTGTGGCATTCCCTGCAGCCTCAGCAGCAGCCTGCTGTCTGAGGGGTTCAAGGGAAGGGCAGCTCAACTGTTCCTTCCCCAGGTCTGCTCTGGAGGGTCCCCCTGAGCCCAGAAACTCAACTTGATCAAGTTCAAGCTCTTTAGGCTCAGTTTCCCTCAGCTCTTCTAGATCAGCCTCCTCAGAGACTTGATCCTCAACCTGGGGCAAGGGGGAAGGCAAAGCCTTACCCTTACTGCTCTTCTTCTTGGGAGGTGTCTGGTCCATAGTTTCAGGATCCAGCACCTGTTCAGTGGGGCATCTTCTGGCCTGTGACCTAGTCACAGCAAGCACATGTGCTGGCAAGCCTAACATCTCCATGTGAGTCCTCTGCTCCACTTCTGACCATTGTGATGACTCCAAATCATTGCCCAACAAACAATCAACTGGGAGGTCTGAACTGACTACAACTTTCTTTTGTCCCTTCACCCCACCCCAGGAGAAAGCCACAATTGCCACACTATGACTAGTAGTGACATTGCTGGCATTGGTCACCAGGAAATCAGTACCTGGCATGATCTGTCCAGGGTCCACAAAGTTAGGTGTCACCATGGTGACACTGGCACAAGTGTCCCTATAGGCCTGAGCCATTTTGCCATTAATCAAAGGTGTCTGCCTGTATTTGCCCAAAGTATTGGGACTTATTTCAGGGGACATATCCATATCCCCTGTACAGACAAGGACAGCCTGAGTGAGTGTGCCAACTAAGTTGTCAGACCCCTCAGTACCCAAGGTTAACCCAACTAATGCCTTGGGAGTGACACTACCACTACTGACTGTACTAGGGGGTGCAGTTGCTTTAGGAGCTGTAGTGGCAGGAGTTTGTCCTCCTCTTTTGGTGCACTCACTAAACCAGTGAGATTTACTTTTGCAGTACTGGCACCACCTTTTTGACTGGCCTTCTTGAGTCTTCTTCTTCTGGGAAGCCTGACCCCCACCCTCTTTGGTTTGTTGGGGACCTGGTGAAGACTTCTGGTCATTTTGCTCATTCTTAACATTACCCTTCTGGTCTGCTTTCTTCTGACCACCCTGGTTCTGGTTCTGGTTCTGCTTGATCCTTGTCCTGACCCATTTGTCTGCCTTCTTTCCCAATTCTTGGGGAGAGGTCAGATCTGAATCAACAAGGTGCTGGTGCAGCAACTGGTTCTGACAATTGTTCAAAATTTGTTCTCTCATCATTAGATTATACAATCCTGTGTAATCTGTAACCTTGCTACCCAGCAACCAGCCCTCCAAAGCCTTAGTGGCACAATCCACAAAATCAGACCAGTCCTGAGACTGAGTTTTCTGGGTGTCTCTGAACAGCAACCTGTACTGCTCAGTGGTTAAACCAAACCCATCAACCAGTGTATTCTTCAGGACCTGGTAATTGTTAGCATCCTCCACTCTTGTAGTGAGGAGCTTATCTCTACCTTTACCATCAAAGGAGAGCCACAGTATAGCTGCCCACTGACTCTGGGGAATGTTCTGCACAGTGCAGGCCCTCTCCAGAGCAGCCATCCATTTCTGGATGTCATCCCCTTGCTTAAAGGGGGGCACTATTTTAGTCAGGTGTTTAGTATCTAAACCCTTCTCTCTATCTCTTGGGAGATTGCTGCCACCAGTGGGAGCTAGCCCACTCATCTGCTGCTCTCTTGCCAGGGCAAGCTTCTCTTTGGCCAGGGCAATTTCTTCCCTTTCAATCCTCAGTTCAGCTTGTCTCATCCTAGCCTCATGCTCCCTTCTCTGAGGGGAAGTAAATCTCCTCTGTGGAGGATTCCTTCTCCCCTGAGAAGAGGCATTAGAGTGCAGAGATCTATTGGAGTCCCTAGAAAGAGATCTATCTCTCCTAACTCCAAGGTTAGGCCCACTTCGGGTTAGTACTGGGGGGCCCCCAGATCCTAGCCCAAGTAAGTCTAAGTTGGTCCTAGTTAGCCTTCTGACTACCTCAAGACCCTTGTCTACCTCATCCCCAGAGAGTACCTCCTCATCCTCCTCCTCAACTGCTGAATCAGTGTTGGGGAGGTCTGGATCCCCAGAGGTTCCCTCTAAGGCTGGCATGCTCTCATGTAACTGAGAGAGCTTTCTGGCATCATATGTCTCTAAGAGACCTATCAGAAAGGGAAGGGTGGGGTTAGACCCCTGCTTCAGTTTCCTGGAGACACAGAGTTGTCTCATCTCCTGAAAATTGAGAGCTGCATATCTTGAAGTGACCTGTGGAGGGTCAACACTGACCAGGGGAGTCTCAGTAGAGTCCCCCTGAGTCGACATGCTTTTCTAGTGAGGTGTAAGTGGTGCACTTACCTACACTATATGTTTGCCTACTGATCCCTTGCTAGAGTTGTAGTTTAGGGTGTGCTAGGCCCTAGGAGCTACAACAGCTGGTTCAGTAGAACTCAGAGTATTCTAAGCTAAGTTATATGTACCTTTAGTACTTATGTGATCTTTCACAAGATATTCTTAGGGCATGTGTGGTAAAACAACAGCAAGCTCAAATCCCAACCGCTGCTCACCAATGTGAGAAGTTGGCCTGATGTGCAGTGCTCACTATTCTAGTGATCACTATATATCAGTCCAAACAACCCTTATTGATGATTGGTTGTAAGTCAACCTTATGGACCAGCTATCCTAGTAGCATGGATACGAGCAGTCTAAGGCTAAGACTCTAGAGGGCGTGTTAAGCCAGCTGTTTTACCATCACATTACCCCTTGAACACCCAGTGAAAGGACACCACACAAGTGTTATGAAAATAAACAATGTATTTATTAGAATCACAACAACCCTGTACTCTTTATGAGGACAGGGTGCTAAGCACACAACAAAACTCTTACGAAAATACTTTTAAGTTAGCACGTTACACAAATGCCCGAGGGGCACGAAAAACCATATACTTTCAAAGTGGAATGCGAATTACTAGCAGGTAAGTAACAGTTCTAATAGGCTTTGGAATCGCTAGGACTGGACTAGGGAATCGTTAGATTACTACTAGGAGGCCCAGGGGACTCGGGTGCAGAGTGTGCACTCTCACGCGGGATGCGGGACAAAGTCTATGGAGGCTAGTAAAGGTAAAGTTAGTGTTCACGGGCGAACCCGACCTGGTGGGAAGAAAACGACAGTGGATCCTGACCCTTGGATAGTGAGGCTATGCTGGGACACCGGAGTGCCGAAGTTACCTAGCCCAGGGGCTGCAGCTGCATAGGTCTGAAAAGACGTCGGGGATCTCGTTGCCGGACCAGGAGCCTGGAAGGAAGAAGTTGCTGGCAGGCGACCAGTGAAGGAAAGTTCGATGGATCCAAGCCTGGATCAAGGAAGAAGAAACCTGAAAGCAGAGGGGACCAAGTTCTTGAATCACTAGCCAGTGATTAAGTGGGCACCAGGATGGCACCGGGCGAAGTCACCGCAGTCAGGTGAGTGGGCGCTGCTGGGCTCTGCAGTCTCTCGGACCAGGAGGCGTTGTCGGCGACCAGGATGGAGGTGCGAGCTGTCCCACGACGGATGAAGTTGTCGGCGTCGAAGTTACCCAGGATTGGGCAACAAGCCTTGGCTAATTCAAGCCCACGCGGTGGACTCAAAATGGCGTCTTGAGTGGACCAGGAGGGTCCGGGGGGCTCCTCTTCGGGAAGGGAGCAAGGGCCAGTCTGGAGCAACCAGACCAGCAGCAGAAATGTCGTCGGGCGTCGTCAGGAAGGCCACAAGCCAACGGGCTAGTAGCCAAACAACGCGGTGAGCAGCGGAAAGCAGAAGGGCCCCACGCAGATCGTGGAGATGCTGGGGGGCTGCACTTCGGAGCTGGAGCTGCTCAGAGTCGGGGCTTCTCGGACCCCAAAGCACTCACCAGTAGATTACTCGGCGGGCTTGCTGGAAAGAAGTCGTGCAGTCTTGCAGATGGCCGGTCCCTTGAGGTCTCGTCGCACCCACGGTTCTCAGCTGGGCTGTAGAGGTGGGTAGAGGTCAGAGGTGCCAGGGAAGCCGGTTCTCGTCGAGCTGGGCAGTCGGATTCCGGAGGAAGGACTTACAGCAGACCGCAGTGTTCTTAGATGGTGCCTGCGGATGCAGGGTGACTACTCCTTAGTCACAAGGGAGAAATCTTAGGAAGAAGTCTTGAGTTCCTTTCGCAGAAAGTAGTTTCAGGATTCAAAGATGATCTGATTTGGAAGGGGGCCAGTCTCTACCTTTATCCTGTAAAAAGGGGCTGGCACGCGACTAAGTCCTGCCCTATGGGTGGGACTAGGAGGGGGGTGGTTACACCCACTTCCTTGGCGGGCTTTTCCCCAGCACAGGGTCTGGAGTGACCCTGGAACTGGTTTCAGCCAGCCTATGCACAGTGAGCACCGGGGTGCCACGTGCAGTCACCTTCCTCTAAAGCCCTGCCTACCTACAATACACAAAACCCTGTCTGGGACGGTGCTGGCACCGCCCCTGGCAGGAAACCCTTTGTCCTTATCTCCTGCTCTGGGAGGACTCCCAGCAGCAGGAGGGCAGACTTGTGTCTCGGTGGCAGCATCCATTTTGTGAATGCTAAGGCTCTGTCTGACTTTTAACCGGGTTATAGGTTACAGGCATGTCGTGTCCCTCTAGAAGGGTGGAATGCTAACCCCGTCGCCAGAATTGGCGAGGGGTTAGTATTCCAATTCGTATGACACCTTACTCGACATGTTTTGATAAAGCGATACCAGAGTTGGCACATAACCGCGAGGATTATAATGCACTTAAGAGTATATGGTATGCGATATCATGGAAACGGCTAAGGGATAGATCCCGAAAGCCGCAGACAGGCTCAGCTCATGCCAGAACACCATCTCACACGATTCCAAGCACTCTGCCTTCAGGATTGTTAAGGCCTGCCATAGGAGTGACTGATAGGAGATCTGTGTGTCCATTTTAGGG
Organism: Lissotriton helveticus; assembly: GCF_964261635.1. Lineage (NCBI taxonomy): Eukaryota > Metazoa > Chordata > Amphibia > Caudata > Salamandridae > Lissotriton > Lissotriton helveticus. The sequence goes on from NC_136071.1 coordinate 240,414,453, forward strand.
TTAGATATAGGTATACTATATCTAAAGCAAAGGGTGAGTACACCACCTTGCCCCAGCTGTCGTGCAGCCAGTTGTGTCAGTTTTAGTTAGTCAATCCAGGGGTGGCATAATACATGCTTCAGCCCCTGGGAGACTTCTGGGTGCACCTCAGCCCTGGGTACAGGGACTTGGAGAGGGCCCAGTGCCAATTCAGTACCTGAGTACAATTTGGATAGAGAGAACAGCTAGGCTGTGGGTCTGATTAGCAGGCCCACAGCCAGGGAAAGTCGTAAACCAGTGCAGCAAAAAGCAAAAATCTGGGTGATCATAGGATTGCAGACCCTACTCTCCTACAGCTCCCAAGTACTGTAGCCACGGGACAGGAGTCGGAACAGACTTGAAAATGTTTATGTGCAACCCCAGCTGGTTCAACAGAACGGCCGTCCTGTTGAAGTGCAATTGTGCTTCCTGGAAGGTGGAGGCTTTGATCAACCAGTCGTCCAGGTACGGGTAGACAAACACCTTGTTCTTTCTCAGGTGAGCCGCCACCACTGCCATGCACTTTGAAAAGGTCCTGGGCACAGACTTCAGTCCAAACGGTAGTACGGTGTACTGATAGTGATTGGTGCCGACCTGAAATCGCAGGAACTTCCGATGTTTCCGTGCAATGGGCACATGGAAGTACGCATCTTGCAGATCTATTGCGCAAAGCCAGTCTCCTCTTTGCAGCTGAGGATAAATCTGGTGCAGAGACAGCATGCAAAACTTCTCCCTGCGAATCTATTTGTTTGCTTGTCGCAAATCCAGAATGGACCTGAACTCATTCTTGTCCTTCTTGCGCACCAGGAAGAACCGAGAGTACAGACCCTTTCCCCTTTGAGACAAAGGGGCGTCTTCTATCGCCCTTTTTCTTAACAGGGTATCGGCCTCCGCTTGGAGCTCGCGCAGCTGGAACTGCGAGCAAACCAGTGGAATCGCTGGAGGAGGGCTGACGAAACGAAGACTGTATCCATTGCAAACAATATTCAGCACCCACTTATCCTGAGTAATTTTTCTCCACTCTGCCAAGTAATTCTGTATGCTTCCCCCAACCGGAGTGGGTAACGGAAGAGGGGGAAGTAACACCTCAGGGCTTAGACCCATCCGGGCCCTTGTTCGCCGAGGAGGACTGCTGTCCGCCTCTGCCCCTCTGGCGCTTCTGGAATGGCTGCCGCTGGTACTGCTGCTGTTGTTGCTGTTGACCAGCCTAATGACCCTGCCCTCGTCTTTGAGAACCATACCGCCTCTGGAATGGACGGAGCGGATTTCACATAGGCCGGAGTCAGAAAAAGCTCCATAGCCGGTTCCTGCAGTCCTGGCACCAAGGGCAACAAGGGGTGAGACAAATACAGCTTGTGTAAGGTTTCAAATATCACCGATGTAGAAGGTGTGGGTACCGTCAAAGTGATCCCCAACTTTGCTGCCCCTCGCAGTAGCACCTCCTGAAATGTTACTATGTCATCCACCGGTGACACCCTCGTATGGGGGGAATCCGACAAGGTGGGGGAATACCTCCGGCCACTTGAAGAGTCCGTATGACGGGACCGTGACCTATCCCTCTGGTGACGATGACGGGACCGTGTCGAAGACCGACGGTCACTCCGTGATCTATGTCTCCCTCTGGACCATGATCTAGACCTCCTAGGCCTTGGGCGATCCACTGGCCTTACAGGAGGCGGAAGCTGCGGAGGAAGAATCGGAGTCCTAGGCTGTGGAGGCCTCGTAGGCGGTGACGGAAGGTGCAGCAGAGATGGAGGAGACAGCAGTGGAGGCGGAGGAGGAGGAGGAGGAGGCAGAAAAGTTGAAGGAGGAGGCAAGGGAGGTAGCGGAGGAGGCTTCCTCGGAGGCAATGGTATAGGTAATGGGGAGGCGTAGGCGTCCTGGGCCTAGAAGGCGAATAGGTCCTGAAATATTCGGATTCCGAAGACCTGACCACTCTCCTCTTCTTCTGCGCAGGTCTTGACGAGGATGCTCTGGAGGCAGACCTCTTTTCATCCGAGCACTGGCGCTGCTGCGACCGGTGACTCGTAGATGCAGAAGATAGGCTGACTACTGAGGCAGAGGACACCGTCCTGGCCCTTGAACGCCTCCTCGACGTCGACTTTTCCTTCCTCGACGTCGACCTCTTCGCCTTTCTGCTTCTCGATGTCGATGAACTCCTTGACGTCGACTCTCTTCTCGACGTCGACTTGTCTTTCCTCGACGTCGAACGTCTAGTCGACCTCGATGGCAAACGGCGGTGTTGCCTCGACGGCGAGCGCCGGTGCCTCCTGGACTCATCTTGATGTCGATTATGTGTCGACGCCGGTGAAGTTCTCGACGTCGACCTCGTCCGAGGTCTCGACGTCCTTCCCCCTCGACGTCGACGACGCTTCGACCCAGAGTCCTGGTTCGACGGGAACAGATAGTGGTCATGCCGCTCGACGCCGACGTCGAAGCCATCGACGTCGACTGGGACCAGTGCCTTTTCTGGGCCTTTTCTTGACTGGAGAGCCCCCCAGAGGCCGAAGCACGGGCAGAGTCCCTCCATGCCCAGACTCACCTGGTTCCTGATGTCTCCTCTGCTCCAGGCCTTGGAGACGAATCTTCTTCCTGTCACGCAGGGTGCTCCTGGAGAAAGATTGACAAATCTCACAGGCTTCAGGGACATGGGAGGGAGACAGAGTATGCATACTCTCTGGGGGTCAGATTTAGCCTTCTTCCTGGCACACTCAGGGCACTTGTCGAATAGAGCTGGCATATTCGACAGAAAGAGTGGGCAAAACTGGCTAAAAAATATAGCAAAAGGAAGAGGAGGGCCCCAGACGTCGAGTGAAAGACTCAAAACACTTGAAGTGTCAAAAATTTAAGAAATACCAAAAGAAGGGAGAGCTCAATGCTCCAGGGTCCTGCTAGCAGGAGCCGGAAAAAAGAACTGAAAGTAAAAGGACTTTGGCTGTGTATCCTGGGATACCGAGGGTCTCTGGAGAGTTCCTTAAAGGCACGGTATCCCTTTTCCAGACACATAATGGCAGCCTATGGGGGCTTGTCTGTCCAACCCTTCCTCTCTATCATTTCAAGGATTTTGGTGAAGGGGAGTTTTCTCTATGAGGGAAACTTGGTCAAAATGTGTAAAATCTGACATTGTTGGCTATCCTTTTCACTGTTTAGATGAAATGGTGGCCTTTGTAGCCTTGGAAGTGTTAGGCTGCATTATTTGTCTTGATTTTCTCTTAAGTGTCTATGCAAGACTGCAAAGAAGACAGATAAAGAGATTATTTTTGATTGCTCCGTGGTCCACGCACATGGGAGGGACTATTCACTAGATTATGACTATACACAGAGATCCCCTACAACAGAAAGGATTTTAACACACAAAATAATGATTTTCCTGTCATGGGCAAGATGCCTCATGTCTAGGCTCTAAAAAACATTAAATGCAACAACTGTGCAGCCTGGTCCTATGTAATAGCACCATGTTCCAGTTCAAATATTCTTGATTTTGATATGCTGCACATTTGTAAAGATGTTGGCTAAGAAATAAAATGCAGAAACAGAGCACAGGGGGGCTTATTTACGAGCTCATTGCGCCGCTGGTGCGTCACTTTTTCCCCATATAAAAAAGTGGAACATCGGCGGCGTAAGGGACTTGTAAATTAGCCCCAAAGTTTGCATATATATGGTGCACCCAGAGAAAAGAATAGATACCTAAACTTGTGATGTACATATAAATGCTATCAGAAGCAGAATATGAAATAATGATAGCTGTGAAAATATCTGCCACAGTGCGTGAAGAATAACTTACCTACAATCCAACTGTTTGAAATGTTTACATATACAAGGTAGAAAAATCATGCATAGTAAAATACATAGTAGAATATCTTTACCATGCGCTGTGGAGGACCTTCATGTAGAAGGGTCCAACTTCAGATTACAATCAGAGGAAGTGATAGTTCCATTTTTCCTCTGTTAAGCTAGTTCCCCTGGTGTCCCCTGTCCCCTTGCTGTGCTTAAAGTCCCAGCTCCTGCACTGACAGGTAATAATGTTGAACTGCTTAACATCTTTCTGGTGTAGTTGAGGCCTCACAGAACCATGATGTGGTCAACCCGCTACAAAAAACCCCAATCTGGATGCATCTGACATAAACATTGGCTCCCGATAACACTTCTATCAACCCTAGGTATAATCTTACGAATGTTGGTAGCTAGACAACTGTCTGCAGTCCTGGAGGAACTCAACTGCTTTTGAAACTAAATATGTGTGATTCAGTTGTTCTACTTTTTCGGTTGTTAATTTCTATTTGAAGATTGCTTGAACAAGTGTTTTTTTTCTTTTTCCATCATATGGTTGGAAATTGCAGAAACTAATGCAAGAATCTCAAGTTGACCTCAGCATAAGGTTCTTTAGCTGAGTCATGCCAGTGGTGGAGTACAACAAGTTGGAACCTCTACATAATACCACTAAAGCGGGAATAATTGGACATTTGAGTTAATGGTAGCTTGAAAAAGTGGACTAAATTGTAGCTGCGGGAGCAAGAATCTGAAATTTATATCTTAATGAATAACATTTCTGGTTAGATCTGAAAGCACCTCAAAAGGGGTCCTTGTTCTGGCCTCACCGCCTATGGGGGGTAGTTGGTCCGTTTACAAACTGTGATGGGGAGGAAGGTGAGTTACTGCTGAATTATGTTATCTATTTGGACAGTACCTACCGGAAGTCAATTCAGTGTTTTTCATTTCATGATGAAGTTTTACTTCTACAACACAGTATGTCTTTCTGGCTGTATTTCAATATTTATAATCTTACGTTGATTTTTCTTGCAGCAACTCATATTTAATGTTTACACTCTACTGAAAACTGGTTTCTTACTAATGTTTTATAAAGATATGCATTAGGCCATTGGACAGTCTAATTTTCTGTTCTGTGATCTTTTATTCCACACGTATAAGGATTACAAACTCTTTTAGTAAAGCAACAACTGCTACTCCAAATCCTTGGACGCTGCTCCTTGGATATTAATCGCTCAAAATGCTGTGCCACTGCTCCCTGGAGAGCAACTGCTCCAAATGACTGGGCAAGGTTCACTGGGTATCAACTACTCTAAATTCTGGAGGACTGTTTCCTGGAGGTGAGTGCTACTTCCCTGCGCAGGGACATGTTGGCAATTCATGTGTTTGGCACTGATGGGGGTCAAACGTCCGTTAATAAACATGCTCCATATTTGTATGGGTTTGGTTAGTGGACACAGAAGTAAAATATGTTATCTTTCTTTCCAAGATTTGGTCACTCAAGATCTTGATTAGGTACATGCTAATGTGTTATATGTTTTCCGTCACACAAAGCATACACAATAGACATAACTTATCACCCACTTCTAAATACAGTATAGCTATGCCATTTAGTTGGGTATTATTGTGATTACAGCAGCACATGCCCAACCTTACAGATCACAAGCCAGGCGAGAATAGAATACGTAAAATAGAAATCTGATCTAGTCAGACCTCATAGGCCAATAGGTGGATATCATGGGTCTCCAATTCCAGTTAATACTCACCCAACAGGCTATGAAGCGGGCAAGCCATCAGCGCTACCCGTCACACACATTATATCTCATAAAGTAATTGGCATGCCCATTACTAAAATGCTGACTATAATTAACAAAAGAAGCACAAGCACTGTTATAGCGTTACAGCTCGTAAACCCATCTAGGTCAAAATAATCAACATCAGGACGAGAATGTACTGGACCCAGATGGAGGCCATAATATTGGCCGAACGTGTGCTATGAAAAAAAAAAGTCTTACTTAATAAACGACTCATAAGAAACTTAATTTTCCTCCCAGAGCTAAATATCCACCGGATACTAAGACTTATCAATCCTTCAACTTCCCTATTTGTGGAATAAAACAATGATTTAAGAGACAATTGTGACTTTTGCTTTTGGTTCTCCGATTTTTAACCATCACAGAAACCTGTATCAAGGTCTGTGATACCGCTATATATGGGAACTATCTATAATGCTCTTGGTGATATTGGGGCTCTTTCTTCGGGGACCTTAACAATAGACTACATCCTATCTGACCATCTGCCACTCTTTACATTATTCTCAGATGCCAAACCCTAATTTAGAAAACAATCACACTTCTAGATCAATAACGTTTGGATCACTCATCAGTATACACACCACCCTTCCACACTCATGAAAATCCTGGTCTACTTACTGATTTCACTTCCCTCTGCAATCAGTCCCTCCACCTCTGAACAAGCCTTGTTAGAGAAGACTACAAAAAATCCAGCTTCTTTCGATATCAACCACTAATCTCTCCCTAACCAGATGAAAGTTTAAATTTAAATTTTAAGTTTACTATAGCCAGGTTCACTAAATTGGTCTATGTTCGCAAATCCCATTTCCTATGACTCTTAACATCATATTCTAGTCAGCCTTCAACTTTTACTTCCCATCATACGTTTATTCCAAAAGTTTCTGACTTTTCATTAAATAAGCGCACATTTACTTTGGACGTAAAAAGGGCTGTTGTACTACTCCGCTTAAAAAAAAAAACCTTAACATTCCTCATTCTGTCACAAAGTCGCAACTGCCATTTGTTTTTTAGGTCTCGCCTATGCAGCATGTGCTGTCTCTTCAGGACACGCTGTATCTAGAATATGGGCTTCAAGAACTGCTCATCTTTTTCATTGGTTACTCTAACGGTCCTTTGTAAATGCCGGCTTTTGATTGGTGAGTACACCAAGGAGTCCCTCCTTTTGTACATTTTTGTAACCTCCCATGAGGATTGCCCCTGTTACATGTGCTCTTAGGCTTTAATTTTATTTACCATAACTTGTGGGCACACTTTTTTTGTTGATTTTTTAGCAAATACAGCATTTTCATTTCTTTGTTTCCTGCTAATAAGATGTGTTCAAAGCGTGCCTGTTCCGTGCAATTCCCCTCCTGGGTTGGCTTTCGAGCAGCATTTGCATTTCTTTGTTTTCTACTCATCAGACGCAGTCTGAGGGACCTGTTATGTGTACTTCCCCCTCATCCTTGTTTTCTTTTGCTCCCAGAACGTTTGTTCACCCGATCCTGTACTGTATAATTATATTTGTTATGCGTTTACATTTGTTACCATCAGCATTTGTTTTTTTGTAGGGCAGAGACTCAAACCCGGTTCCCCAGGCCCAAAGTCGGCAGCTCTTTATGTTACGTCACATCGCTCTATGGGTAAACTTGCACCCAATCACAAGCTGTCCTGCAAGCTTGAGCCTCCTGTAGACCACACAAGTCCTAGGCACATCATTTAGCTGTTGCACAGGAATCCTGTAAGTAACGTCATGTAAATGGTGAGACGCAGTCAGAATATCCAATTACATCGGTGGGTTCTTTAGGGATTCATGCCTCGGACTACTCTACTGAGCAGCTTTGTTGCACGCCACTCGGACTGTTAAATGGTCATGAGCCCGTCTTCTTCTGCAACCCCCACTACCTCCCATCGCTCTTGTGCACCTCGGCTCCATGACCAGGACTAGGCTGCACACTTGGCTGCTACTGATATCCACCCCTTTTGTGTCATGTGTTTAGTGCGACCTCCATGGCTCCAGCCTCCGAAGGCCTCTCTGCTCCTGCTACAGCCCCACCATCTCCACCTCTTGTTTGGAATTTCCGCCAATATATAACCTGGCACTAGGATGGTAATTACCTGCATCATTGATGCGTTGGTGTAGAGAACAACAAGCGCATTTTATATTATTGTTTTAAGGGTAAGACTCTAGTATTTTGCATACTGCCCACGACATACAATAGTTCTTTTCTTGTTTTTAAATCTGGGTTATATATAACGTAGCACTTCTTTGAATTTGAGCTCCAAATCCATGAATTGAAGGAATCTGCTAACCGCCTTAATGTGAAAATTTGTATTTTTAAACACGTTTCGTGAGCTTATATATTTTTTTCAATTTTGGCCACCATTGACGGCTGATCCAGACGGGACTTTTGACTTCACTTCCTCTTTTTATGTCAATCATTTTGGTATTTAAATTACACCAGAGGTACGGACACAAGTCCTCAGTGTTCCTTGCATCACATGTGTCTCTAATGTGGATCCAGACTCATGGGGGTGATTATTACTCCTTTTTTTTTTTTTTTACATATTTTAATTGGGACTATACTTAGGGAAACACAATTTAGACTCTGTGTGGTCTGGATTGCAGCAGTGTCTTTGATAATGTTGGCTGAAAATTAGTGGAGGCAAAACCTCTGGAACTTTGCGGTCAGTAAATATTTTATACCGACAATATGTGGTGCTAATGTGACAGTTTACACACTAACAGTGACCGGTGTTAATACAGTAATTAAATACTGTGATTGCCCAAGATGGTGAGAGACTAAAATCTCCTTTATGGCTACATCATGAATGTGTTTATTCTAGGTCCCGGGAGATTTGGCAGCACACTATTGCTTATCTATTAGAATGGCGGTCCATGCTTTGTCAAGACATGCTATCACCCATTACTTATTGTATGCATAGATACTGACAATGGCTCAACATGTTCTCTGATTCCGTGATCCTAGTGTTTATGTTTGCCATTGAAAGTGCATGTCCCCTGTTTTTTCAGTGTTCCCTTTTTCTCACCAAAGCTCTAGCCAGTGCAGGATTGGTAAACGCTTGCAAACACAAAAACAGAAGTAAAAACATTGTCACTAACAACTCCAATAGCTCGTTTTAATTGTATTCAGCCATGGAGCATTTACGTATCAAGAGTAGATGATGAATTACAAATTTAAAATGCAGAAGATAGTGGAAAATGAGGACACTTAGGAGAGGGATAAGGAGAAAAAAAACGGTTTATTTTGCTGCTTCTCATTGAGGATGACATTCCAACAAGGTACTATGATCCACAAAGTGTTCGGTATTTTAAAGGTAGGTGTCATCTCCTTCCCTGAGTTATCCCCTATTTATGGATTTTATGGTTCTGGTGGTAATCTTGACAAGTTAAGTTTGCCTCTTTTCTCTCCTTGTGGCTCTGTTTCTTTGAAGGTGGCTACTTTGAGGGTGAGCATATGACAGTGGTATCTACTCTGACCTGCTCTGACTCAATTACAAGGGCAGGGGGTGGGGTCAGGAGATGGGCATACCAGATTATGGTGAAACTGTAACACAGCCCACAAAAGGCAATCAACTGGACACCTCAATGTAAAAGACCAGATGAAATCTAGGATTACAGGCAAGTAACTAATCCTTATTCACAGCTAATAATAACATTGAAAGTTATCTGGGAGGAAATTTTAGGCAGGGGTATGTGCATGTTTGTGTTTCTTGCCTTGAACTGCAACCCTCAGGGCAGAGGTGTGCATGGCGGACACTGGGAGTTAAGTTTAACTATTCTACCTTCAGTTCTAGAATTTCTGGGTAAAGCGCAACTTTAACCCACGTATTCCAGGCTTATTTACTATTTTAACTCTAGTTCAGGAATATATTGGTGAAAGTTGGAAATACCCAGAGTACATTCAGGAAGTATTGAAAAGTGGTATTTTTGCACTATGGAATGTGCTGCAGTGATGGTGCAGCTCAAGGCAAGGAACTCGGAATACTGGAGGATGCCTCCTAATGTAAACCAGAAGATTAACCGTTTCTGTGATCTAGTAAAAGTATTGGCTTTGAGGGAGGGCTGAGGATGGAATGGTAGCATGAGGCAGGCTGATCTGCTCCAACACTGTCATGGGAGAAACCTACCAACCACCTCGTGCTCACTGTCACATGTGCCATCAGGCTATGGTCTGAGCCACGAGCTGACAAGGACTTGACTAACTGGTGCTTGTCTGCTTTTTCGGAGTTGAAGAGGTGCTTAGGTTGTTAACACCAGCTCAACATTTTTTGCTTCCATCAGCCTTGCAGGAGTAAATGGATTATGGGCCTTCCAACATTGTTTAGCTACTGCGAAAGTTGCCAGCTGTGATTGCTCTGCAGATTCCTTCCTTGTTCATTGGGGGTATTTGTAAGCAGTAAGCAGCATACTTGCCATAAAAAGGTTCATGGCTACTGCTCATGCCACCTACTCCATTCTTGCCCTTTTATCATCCTTTTTAGGTCGAGCCTAGCGTTGCAGTGCATGCGCTGCTCGCTCTTGTAGTAGGGTTGTTTTGGAAGTGCCGTGGAAGCCCCGCCCATATTTTTCATTGGCTGGTGCCATTGTCTTTGGTAAACGCTGGCTTCCGATTGACAATAAGGCTTCTTAGTCCCTCCTTGTTACCGCCCTGTCTCCTTTTGTGACCGCCCATCAGGACTGGATCATTTACCTGCGGCTTACACGGTCTCCTTCATTAGTCAGTAAACACCGTTTTGGCAATGTGCGCCTGGTGTGCATCATTTCTTTGGTTTTTTAGCTTTTCGGAGCTGTAGTTTTCATCCGTTTATAGTGCCTGGTGCTTTCCCCAGTGATAATATTTGTTGTAGTTACTTGTTTTCACAGTGCTCGTGTGAGGTGCTTGCACGCATATTCACGTGCTCTGACTTAAAGCATTTATCCCTTGTAATCTCCTCTAGAAATGTCCTGGCCTTTTTGACACAATCCGCGAACACTCTTTGGCCCGTGTTTTTACTAGATAAGAGTGTTCCTGCTGGAAATGGTGCTATAGAAGAATACATAATCCTTGTGTCCCACCTTCTTAAAGTTTGATGGAGTTTTGGCAATGCATATCACAAACAGATTGGATCTGTATTCTGTTATTTTGTATTTACAGACCGCTCCTCGCATTGTGATGCTGTTGGCTTGCAGACAGAGTGCTTTAGTCCTCTTGTGGTGAGTTTAACGATGAAATGAGCCAGTTTTGCAGGAAGGTTCAATGAAATGGGCTGCACATTTTATTCTTGTTCTGGTCTTGAATGGCATCACTCTAGTTGTTGCGTGTAAGAGCTCTTTGTCGCTGGCAATTTTCACCACAAAGACTTGTTCACCCTGATAAATATTATACAAAAGTCAATGAAGCAGGCATAGAAACTCCCTTACTCCATGGACGTCTGTGGAAGACCCCACCAGACAAACATTTGATGCAAAATAGTAATAAAGGGGTGAAATGCATCTTGCTTCAATGAAATAATTAACTGCTGCTTCCCTGACGAGTGCTGAAGCAGGAGTCGTAAAATACTGCAGGTTGCTTAGGAGCGTTTACTGTGGCAAAGTGTAGGCTCGCCAATGCGTTTCGGCCGAAGCCTTGCAAGCTGTGACCGAGGACGGCTGCCATATTCAAGTGTATTCATACTAATAGCAATCTATGAATCATGCACATTCTCAAGTACAACGTAAGCACAAATGTCAAGAAGATTGGACCACAGGATTCTTAGAAACTATATAGGCATTGGACCACAGGAGTTTTAGAAACAATGCCAGTACAAGCTTAGACAATGAATACATGATATACTGATACATGTGTGTGTAGTCACGAATTGGGAGATGCACTCATTAAAGGATACAGTGGCTTGTTTCCATAAATAGTATCACATAGTACAGATCTCTAAACAATAATCAGGGTGGTATCATTAAGAGGGTAAGCCATAACGTTGCAGAAATGTATGAACAATGCGCTCTCTGCACAGTATTCTGTGCCTGGGGCTTTACGTTGCCCAAGATGTCTGCTGGGATTTGAAGTCTCCTATATCAGTTTGTAAAACGTGTACAATTTAGAGGTAAAGGTAGCCATACCATGTAATATTCTATAGACACAGTGGCACTATCAACATGTAATCATCCATCAGGGATCAATCACGCCTCCTTGATGGTGTGGACAGACGTGGTAATATATATATATATATATTCACTGAAAAAACCATAGGTTATAGACCATATATAGTTAGGAATTAGCATTTAAAAAACCTTATTTTACTCACACAAAACCATTGAAATTCCATATATAGTTAGTTGCACTAACTATATATCGCGCACCCGCAATCCACTGCTGATCATGTCACATATTACATCATTCATGACATGGTCAGTGACATCACTGATGACATCACTGATGACATCTCAAATGACATCACTGATGACATCACTGATGACATCTCATTTGACATCATTCTTGTGCTAATACGATAAACCTCTTCAGACTCTAATATAACCTTAGATACACTCAGTGTATACAGACACTCACACACTGCCACTCATCCATGGAGTTACTCACACACCCAGTCAGTCATGCAAAGAAACAATCTCACCTCCATTTCTTCAACTATACAGTTAAACTCACCTTACTTATTGAAACATATACTAACACATATTTACTCTCTTATACAATCCCTGATACAAGTTCCCAATGATCGATACAACCACTCACTCATTCAGTGGCTCTCATGCACAGTTATTTATATATGCCAACTCTCACATGTACTGTGTTTTACATATGTACTTACTATGACATGTAGCATTGAGATATCCATTCACTCATCAATACACTCATGCACACAGTCAACTGCCCATGTAGCTGTTTCCACATGCACTCTTGAACTCATACACCTAGTGAATAAACTGCTCACACATCTATGCATAGAGTCACACACCTTCCAGCCACCCCCACACAAACTCAATCTCCCATAGAAATACTTGGGCAACCAATTAATAACACATATAGCCTCTCGTATAGCTAATGATCAACACATGCAGCAGTTTACAGAACAACAGACATAATGATGCACAAATTAAGACAGTTTAGTCACTAACCCATGCATTCAGTGAGACACATTTAATCACTCACTCATACAGTCAGTCACGCACCTACTAAATCCTTCATCCAGACACTTATACATCCACTCATTCTTCAATATGTAAGACATATTTTAACTTTACAGAAACATACAGTCACTGGATGTTGTCATCAGTGATGTCATCAGTGATGTCATTTGAGATGTCATCAGTGATGTCATCAGTGATGTCACTGACCATGTCATGAATGATGTAATATGTGACATGATCAGCAGTGGATTGCGGGTGCGCGATATATAGTTAGTGCAACTAACTATATATGGAATTTCAATGGTTTTGTGTGAGTAAAATAAGGTTTTTTAAATGCTAATTCCTAACTATATATGGTCTATAACCTATGGTTTTTTCAGTGAATTTTCAAGGTTTTGTAAATGCTAATTCCTAACTATATATGGTCTATAACCTATGGTTTTTTCAGTGAATTTCAATGGTTTTTTAATAGCAAATATCATAAGCTGTCGAATGTCAAGTACGTGGTAAGAATTTTTTTTTTCGTGTTTATGCACACTGATCTGCTTTGATTGCTGCCCCCCACCCCTCATTTCTATTAGGAGTACTCTCTCTTTGCAGATAGTGAAGGGTAGTTAACGCAGCCCTTTCCCCCTTTGTAATCCGTCGTGCCTGCTTCTCTCTCCATTTGATTGATTGTTCTCTTTGGTTCATTCTCTATTTACAAACAAGCACAGAGTCGCAATACTCTGTTTAGTCTTTGCAGATAGCGAAAAATCGTGTAAAAAAACAAAAGGAATCGAGCAAAATCAGTAGGCCACTAATGGGATCTCTTTTGACCTCGCTAAAATAGAAACATTAGGAACAACCTGTTGAAAATAGCAATGCGTATGTATATAAGCGGCGTTCATTTGTGTTCACAGTACCCCTTGTTGATTGTTTCAATCGAGCATTGAATTGTTCGAAGTTAATTCTCTTAACGATCTTCTCTACCTGCAAACGAGGAAGAATAGGAATATTCTATCTCCCTTTGCAGATAGTGAAGGGTAGGTAACGCAAGCCTTTAACACGTCGTACCTATTTCATTCCTCATTGATTGATTGATTGTCCGAACATTGACTGTTTGGGAATTAGTTCTTTTTGGAGGTATTCCCTGTTTGCAAATAAACGTAGGAAAATCTTTGCAAGTAGTGAAAGGGTACGTAATGCGGACCGTTCTCCCCCGTTGTAATCTGTCATGCCTATCTACTCCCCACTGATTGATGCACCTTTTTCACCCGGACCATTTACTAGAGATACGTCATCTGGCCCGACCAGAGAGCACCCCTAGTGAAAAGGACATATGCAATAATAACGAAGTGATCACTGTATCCTGTTAACAGAAACTTTACCATGAAACAACCTGGAAAGAAAAAAATAGGAAAACGAAAATCAGTAGGCCACTGATGAACATGAACTTTTATTAAACAACGAACAAAGAAACGATAACATAACGTAATGATAAAACCTATTAATGTCCTAGAAACAAGAAAACGTTAAAATATGCCAGTGGTGAGAGACCAGAAAAACAGTAAGAGAAACCAAATCACCCCTCGCTGTCCCACCGCCTGCCACGCCAAAAAAATCGATAGACTAGGGAAAATGCAAGTCAGTAGAACATCCACCCCCACTCTGGAAACTTCCAAGGTGGGGCAGGGTTCCGGCTACGCCCAGCCGGGAGCAGCCCATATAAGGCAGGTCCTGCTGCCACGCCTCGGCCAGGAGATCCTAACGTAGGGTGTAGCCGGAGGAGAGGCCGAGACCAGCGGGACCCGGCCAGGGGATTGCCTTTACAACGCTGAACAGTTGCAGGGGGGGGGAATGTCTCCTCGACCCTCCCCTCTCTCTCCCAGTCCGGCCGCGGTGGCCCTTGAGAGTTGCAGGTAGTCCCGCCACATGCTCTTCCGGTCCGACCACCAACGGTCGGGGGGCCGAGGCCGACGGGATCCGGCTGCAGCCGATAAACCAAGAAACCCGTTCATGGGGCCAGAGCCAGGGGCGTCCGGCCGACATCCACCGGAAGCCCGGCCCGAAGACGGACGGGACACTTCTTTCTTTTATAATGGCTGCGACAACACTGGAGGGGGATGTCTTGCACATGCCTCCGACCCCCCCCTCGTCCTCATCGCCTGGTCCGGCCATAACAAATCTCAAGCGAGACGCCGTGGGGTGCACTGGGAGGGAGAGACGGTGCGAACAGGCCTCTCCCGCCTCCCCAGGTGGAGGCTTCCCAGCTGCACCCTCAGCGCTCCAGGCGGTGGCATCCTAACAACTACAGTGCTGCACAGTTTCGGAACGACCTAGATAACGGTTCTTCCACTGTGGCCATGCTGCAACGTCTCGCCCGGCAGGGTGGAGCCCGTCCGCTCATGTGACCCCGCGATCGCCGGTAGCTGCCGAACTCTCAAAATGGCGGTCGACCTGGCAAGAGCGGGCCCAACATAAAGAAATGGCCCGGTCACTGGTTGACTCCACCACCGTAGTCCTCCACGACCTTGAAGATTCTAGAGGAGCCGCGGGAGTCTCCGACCCCCGATGGGGAATGACTGCCATGATCGCCCGTGGAGTGACGAAACTGTATCCGCGGGACGTCGGCGCTCCCATGCTGGCGCCAGCCTCACTTTGAATTACTACAATCCTGCAGACCTTACTTCCGGTGAAAGCACAGTGTGACCCGGTAGGAAAAATTATTGCACCCCCTCCCCTTTTTGACTGATAGTTCAAACCACCGATCCTTTCCTTTGCCCTTTTAACGGAACTTTGGACTGCCTCCCCCTCTTTTACATTTTCTAGAGAAAACAAAACATTAACCACTACATTAGCATAGCAGTTGACACCAGAACTGTTTTCAAATTGAAAACCAACAACATCTTCAACAGAATCCTTTTTGTTTCTGCTGTGACCCTGCTACAGCACAGGCATTGTCCCCAGCAGTAATTCTGCAATGCCGGTAAGAATAGCTGTGGTGCCTACTGGACTCACTCACCCCCGCGGCGCCCCACGCCGTTTTTTGCTGGGCGGCAACTTACTAGACATCACTTTCGTGCCATCTAGATTTCAGCGCGTTCTGCTGCCTTGGAACTATTCGCACAACAGACCGCTACTGACAAGAATATTTCATTATTGGTGCTGTCAATTTCAATAAATCTATTGGATAATTAAAAAGAAATTGCCACGGTCTCTTCGTTGTTTAAATGTTTTTACTGTTTTTGTTTTGTTGTATATATTTATATGTTATTAAAGTTTTATATTCCTACTACTTTGTTGGAGTGCTATATATTTTTAATGTGACACATAATTGTAAAAACTTTGATGTACAAAGAGTCATTCCTGGAATCTTCCGCTTCAGGCTCGGTCCCCTCCCCAATCACAATACAGGATGGTTTTCAGATAGTAGGAACGCGTGTGCTGTGACGGATCACATCGGGTGTGGGCCTTGATCTACTATAACTCCTTTGAAGAGGGGTGATTCTTTACAGCTGGGGCCATAAACTACATCTGCAGGGCTAGCTGATAGCCTAGGACCGGCCTGGACATTCGGACACAGAGGAAGAGGAGTGTCAGAGGGTGCGGTAGTGAATAGGGCGAAAGGGAGGTGTCGGGCGGGCACAGAGTGTGATTCTCAGGGAAGAGCAGCGCAGATGGGGGAAGGTTTATTGCCCATGCATAAGACAGAGAGCGGTGGTGACCAGTGCCTGGGGGAGATGCTTACGAGGGTGAGGAGCCATGCTACGAATCGACAGCGTGCAGAGAGTGAGTCTGGTCAAGACATCTAAAATGGCTGCCGTGCACGACAAAAGTGTGGCATTTCAAAAAAGGCAAGATGGCGCAGACAATGTTTTTCAACACTTCCTCATTTCCTTCGAATCGAACGTTAACAGACGTTGGGGCATATTACCAAAGTTAAGCGATATTTATCGCTAACGATGCTTACCAACCAATTTTTTACCACTAAGCATCGTCAGAAATTATCGAAGATAAACCTTACTATTATCAAGGTTTATCGCAAATGCGATAATAAACGGCCGCAATGCATGAATATCGCTAAAAACTCAGCGATATTCATGCATTACCGAGCTAATACTCTTAGCCATGTTATCCACCTCCCATTGGATAACATGGCTAAGAACTGCTCAGGGCAGGTGTTACTTTTTGGAGATATTCGCGCTTAGCGCGAATATCTCCAAAAGTTGGTAATAGGAGATAGATATCTTGCATGTTGTAATGCAAGTTATTGTGGTATATGGAACTCATACCATAATCTCTCAGGAAAGCAGAAACTGATCCTTTTGGGACCGCCTAAAAAGGCCTAGGGGGTGAGGAGTACTCTACTTTGCCCCCTTTTCACGTTCCGAACTATTTTATTTTACTCTCTTCTGTAATTACACAAAATACCAGCGATAAGATGCATCGGAGACACACAGTGAGAGAAAGGAGGCCGGAGATGAAGAAGACATGTCAAATACACATTGGAGATAATATAGTGGCAGAAGGGAAGTAAATATGAGTAAACTTACCATGTAACATAAAAATGTTGCACTCTATACTATAAGTCTCATTTTATACTACAATCACTTCGCTACAACCTCATAAATTAAAAATAAATAATGTCTCAAACAATTTTTGATTTCTAAATATAAATTTATTCTTCAGAATTTTCTAAATTTGAAACAACTAGTAACATGTCCTCATCAGTAATTTCCTCTTCAATCATCTCATCTGGAATCTCCTCATTAAAAGTCTGCAATGATGATTCTTGTAACTCTATGGTCTCCAAACACTCGATAAATTCGCCATCAAGAGATTGATCAAAAAAATCATTCAAGTCATCTCCTCCTTCTGACAATATTTCATTATTGGTGCTGTCCATTTCAATCAATGTAGTGGAATCATTCAAGTCATCTCCTCGTGACAATATTTCATTATTGGTGCTCTCAATTTCAATCAATGTAGTGGAATCATTCAAGTCATCTCCTTGTGACAATATTTCATTCTTGGTGCTGTCCATTTCAATCAATCTAATGGAATCATACAAGCCATCTCCTCCTTGTGACAATATTTCATTATTGGTGCTCTCAATTTCAATCAATGTAGTGGAATCATTCAAGTCATCTCCTTGTGACAATATTTCATTCTTGGTGCTGTCCATTTCAATCAATCTAATGGAATCATACAAGTCATGTCCTCCTTGTGACAATATTTCATTATTGGTGCTCTCAATTTCAATCAATGTAGTGGACAATTCAAAAGAAATTGCCACGGTCTCTTCATTGTGAGCCATTTTATTTTGAAATTGCTTGCTGTAAATTGCAGAAAAAAATAATCACTTTCATTTATCGTTTTTAGTAATACATAATATAAAACTAACTTCATCAAGTATTTAGTATAACAGAAGGACTGCAAATAAATAACAGAAAACATTTTTCAAATTATCTTCAAGTGTACAACATAGTTCCCCTTACAAATTAACAACTCACCTTTTTAAAAGTAGCAGAAGTGTTAGTACTGTGTAAATCAAACACCAGAAATTCACCACCAAAAATTCCTCACAAATGTACCTCAGACAGTAGTATCACAAAATGGCTGTGGTTTCCTCTCATTTGACATATATACATAACCAATTAACTTTCATCACACACAAATACAAAACCAAAGTAACATTTTAATTGGTTCTAAATTTCAACACTTTCAAATGTGTTTTCCCCATGCAATTTTCCATAGGACATTTACATACGTCTACAGCCTGAATGGCTGAACGGAATTACACCAAACTTGGCAAAATGGTACATCAAACCTAAGAGGTCAGGAAGGATCTACTATGCCCCCTTATGGTCATTTCCCCCTTCGCTTTGGCCTCCTCTTGTCTCTCAATCCTACCGAGGGACAAGATGGCGGCCGCTACGGACTGTTTGGAATGTTGACAGACGCCGGAGAACCAATCAGCTTCGCAAAGCTCCGTAACGCGAAAAGTACGCGAAGCGGAGCGCTGTTACAGATATATATCTTTTTTTCAACGTTAATTTCTCAAAATCCACTGGAGCACATATATTGAGACCTAGCAAAGGCACATCGGGCTACCAGTCCCTAATATTTTGCCAAGTTTCGTGCAAATCCATTCAGCCGTTCGATTATTATTATTTTGTTTTTTTTTTGCCCCGCGGGGCCCTTTTAAAACCTCCACATCAAACCTAGGGGGTCAGCGAGGATCTACTATGCCCCCTTATAGTTATTTCCCCCTTTGTTTTGACCTCCTCTTGTCTCTCGATCCTACCGAGAGACAAGATGGCGGCCGCTACGGACTGTTTGGAATGTTGACAGACGCCGGAGAACCAATCAGCTTCGCTTCACAAAGCTCCGTTGCGCGAAAAGTCCGCGAACCAGAGCGCTAACCGGTCCGCTGTTACAGATATATATCTTTTTTTAAACGTTAATTTCTCAAAATCCACTGGAGCACATATATTGAGACCTACAAAAGGCACATCGGGCTACCAGTCCCTACAATTTTGCCAAGTTTCGTGCAAATCCATTCAGCCGTTCGGGCTAAAAGTGAGGCCAACCGCCCTATGGAAAACTCAATGTTAAAAACACGTTTTGGGACCCCCCTTTTTTCTCGGCCCCCACTGGACGAACCCCCCCCAAATTTTCAAGGGCTGCTCAGAAACAAAATGTGCCATTTTCCTGAAAATTTCAGCCGATTCCGTCCACAAACGCCAAAGTTATTAGACATAGAATTTTCAAAAAACCCATAGAGAAAAAATCCTAACTATATATACCTACTGGCGACCGCCAGTAGGTAATATGTATATATATAACGATTCCTCGTTCACATCAGTCGTTCAAGACAAACGAACGAGAGAGGACCCAGGTATTGTGCATATTTTTGTATTTTATTAATGCACAAACACACACAAGGCCCTTTATTGAGAACTTGGGTACTATGAAAGCCAATTACCAATTAATTACATATATATATATATATATATATATATGTATATATATATATATATATATCCAATCAGTTATCGTTTGGCATCGATATATCGATGATCTTTTTATTTTCTGGAAGGGTACTAAGACTCAGGCAGAAATGTACATCAAACACTTAAATAACAACAACTTGAATTGACATTTCAGAGGACAGATCAGTGACACAGAGGTTGACTTTCTAGATTTGAAAGTTACAATCGGGGAAGGGAAGATTTACACTTCTTTATTTCGTAAAACTACAGCTGGTAACTCCATTTTGGAGCCAACCAGCTGTCATCCTAAACCTCTCAAGAACAGCGTTCCCTATGGGGAATTGCTGCGCTTGAAAAGGAATTGTTCCATAGAACAGGATTTTGAGACAGCAGCATCTGATTCTCTAGCAAGTTTTAAAATAAGGGGTTACTCAGACCAGGTCTTAGTGAAAGCTTTAGAGAAAGTCAAGAAAATCCCTAGAATATGTCTCTTAAAAGACAGAAGGAAACAAGAAACAGTTACGAAAAGCACTATTCGTTTCATTATGACTTTTTCTCAAGATTCTAAAAGCATCCACCAAGTTCTCTCACGGAATTGGCATATCCTCAAATCAGACTGTACTATAGGTACTGAAATTTCAGAATTTCCACAGATAACATATAGACGAAATCGTTCATTGAGGGACTTATTTGTACATAGTCACTTTGATCCAGTTCCCAGAACCCCCAGATTAGGGAACCTCACGGGGTTTTTTCCATGTCATCGATGTAAAGCATGTAAGAACAGTCCCAAAGTCACTCATTATGAAATCGCTGGGAGTACCTCAAACAGAAAGATCAACAAATGCATTACTTTTACTACTCCCTTCTGTGTATACTGTCTTGAAAGTCTTTGCAAGCTGCACTATATAGGCAGTACTATACATCCCGTAAAAAGGAGAGTATTGGAGCATGCCAGAGCAATTGAACACAACGACCTGAATTATCCTGTAGCTAGGCATTTTGCCCTAAAACATCAGAGTATCGGAACCTCCTCCGTTTCTTTTTTCTTGATCACATTGCCATCAAAGATCGTGGGGGGGACAGAAAATTACAATTACACAGGCTAGAATCCAGGTACATTATTGACCTACTAACCAAGACACCAGTAGGCCTCAATATGGAAGAGGAACTATCAATACATCTAGGTTAGCCACAATCTGTCCCTTTGAAATAATCAACCTATTGGTCAGGATCTGAGGCTGGTATTCAGGAATTAGGTTAGTGCCTATCCAAGGCTTGATTTCTTAAAAAGCCGATTCACGGCTTAATCAGGTTTTTGTTCCTGCGTTCAGAAAAGTACTGCCACATGTAAGATGGCCGCCATATGAATTATTTATGTTTAGTGCATTATTTATTTCAATGAAAGTAACAAGAAATTATGTTATGAAATTGCACATTTGATTTAAATGTCCGTATTTGAATGAATTTGAACATTTGTATTGTAAATATTTAATCATGTAGTGATAGACGAATCATGGTTAAAAAATGCTTTTGTCCCTAAATTTGAGATTGCACCAAAACACACGCTAAGATGGCTGCCACAGAATTTAGTCACGATGAGTGCATTATTTGTGTTCATGAATTATCAGGAAATGATGTGACGAAATCCAAAACTTTATTTAAAATGTTTGAATTCCAATGTGTGCCATAACAGTAAGAAGAAGGCGCGAAGCCGAAACGCGTCCTGTTGTGAATTGACAGAGTAATAAATCCGGTCTTTAACTTCCAGCAGTGGAGTGCGGTCGATTCTCTTGTTGCCGAAGGAATTTTGAGATATATATATTGTTGTCCAAATGCCCGAAAGCTTTTAAAGAACGCACTCCCAGCAGCTTATACCGACAGGCTTTTATTCTTAAGGAACCGGCATCTACATTTGAGGCAAGTTCTCGCCGACGCGTTTCAAGGACACAGCCTTTTCTTCATGGGCAGCTTGCGAGCAAACACAGATGATTCCAATGTCTCATTATTATATGCAAATCCTCTCAACTGGCAAGGCATTTGGGGGCCCACTGGAGGGTGTTTAATATGCTTTTATTTAAAACGAACTGCACAGAGCTCACTATGAGTATGAACTATTTTCCAATGGGGACTCAAGGTCCCATAATGCAAAGTACTATACAAATGCACTGCGCATGCACCACTGAGGGGATTTGCATATAATAATGAGACATTGGA
The DNA here is from genome assembly GCF_964261635.1 of Lissotriton helveticus. NCBI lineage: Eukaryota > Metazoa > Chordata > Amphibia > Caudata > Salamandridae > Lissotriton > Lissotriton helveticus. The sequence continues at coordinate 240,436,367 of NC_136071.1, forward strand.
ATCATCTGTGTTTGCTCGCAAGCTGCCCATGAAGAAAAGGCTGTGTCCTTGAAACGCGTCGGCGAGAACTTGCCTCAAATGTAGATGCCGGTTCCTTAAGAATAAAAGCCTGTCGGTATAAGCTGCTGGGAGTGCGTTCTTTAAAAGCTTTCGGGCATTTGGACAACAATTAACTCTCACGGTTGCCCTGCCGTGTAAGAACGCACCATTTCCATCAAAGGAGAAAGGAGAGGCTACGCGGCGCTGGAACTTTGCCGGAAGCCGCGGCTAGTCCAGCAGTGATGGACACTACAACTGGCAAGGCATTTGGGGGCCCACTGGAGGGTGTTTAATATGCTTTTATTTAAAACGAACTGCACAGAGCTCACTATGAGTATGAACTATTTTCCAATGGGGACTCGAGGTCCCATAATGCAAAGTACTATACAAATGCACTGCGCATGCACCACTGAGGGGATTTGCATATAATAATGACACATTGGAATCATCTGTGTTTGCTCGCAAGCTGCCCATGAAGAAAAGGCTGTGTCCTTGAAACGCGTCGGCGAGAACTTGCCTCAAATGTAGATGCCGGTTCCTTAAGAATAAAAGCCTGTCGGTATAAGCTGCTGGGAGTACGTTCTTTAAAAGCTTTCGGACATTTGGACAACTGTGGTTCTGAAAAATATGGATCCGTAATAGTCCCGGACTCGAGAATAAAAACTTCGTCGAAATAGGACGAATTTGGTATTAAAAGACCGGAAATGACGAGTACATCAAGCACATGTATTTTCAGTATATTCGAGTGACAATTGCACCTCGAAATCGTCATTTACCTTCTGAACCCTTAGTTGCATGTTGCCCTCTACATAGGCCTTAATCCAGTCGAATTTGATTCCACAAGGACACGTACTCCTTAATCGACTTCTTTCTGACCCCAGTACAAGTTAGAACCATTGCCCCAGGCCGAGCTCGTTAGGTCAGTTCCCTCCCAGTGGCCAAGCAAGATAGTATCTAGGCCCAACCAGCCATAAAGCCATTTCAGCACGCACACCTGCCATATCTCGCTCACATCTTTCTCCACTCCTTTTCCTCACTTACTTTATGGTGGGGAGGTGACCATTTTTATTAGGGGTCCAGCGATATCTGATGAAATGTTGGGCCTTGCCGGATGATTTGTTATGGGCAGCACGACGTGAAATATGTACATGTCATCATGACTCTGCTTTCTTTTTGTAATCAGTAACCATAAATGAAATACCGCGCACCCAAGGAATGTTTCGCCAAAGGGTGAATATTAGGTATAAGAAGAGAAGCCTGACTTCATGAAAGTGTGCAGTCTCCTGAATATACTTGTATCGTACTTCTAGGACCCTGTCACCTTGGTTGCAGCCAATAAACTAATCTTTGACTTCACCTAGAAGACTCTGAAGTTTCTGTGGGTCTGACTCAGGAGAACCCGAGGTCTTTGGTGTGTTGATCCCCTGGCACCGCTGGGTTACCGGTTCGGCACCGGTTCCTAAAAACCCAGTACCTCATTTGGCGCCCAACGTGGGGCGATTCCAGTGGTACCAATCAGCCTGAAGATCGTGAGGAGCTTCGTGTGAAAATTCCGGAGGAGGGCCCACCACCTCATCGACCCCTGCATGTCGACGTGGTCCGAAGGTCTTTACTACGAGGTTCCCCGCTTCCCGACGGCTACAAGGACTGCTGCCCTGGCTATCGCTCTGATGTTGGACCCTTGACATTTTCGGTAGAGCGAAACGCTGAGACGAGTCTTCTGGTGAAGCCATCGATAATTTTCAGTTAAGTATAAGTGGAGCGTCTCCTAGTCCTTAGTTGGACTTACTTTTGTGATATCTTAGAGATACATAAAGGTTTTTATTGGTTCTTGCAAGTACCATAACCGAAGGACTCGTGTTTTCACGAGCAATATCGTAATCGATAACTCCTTTGAAGTTTTCGAACTAGACTAGAGAAGAAGGATGCCTAGTCTTAGACTCGGAAATTTGTTTTGTCTTGGTAGTAATAATAGGGACTCCCGATTGGAGGACTCATGTCCGGTTCCTCCAGTTGGAACTCCGACTTACGAGCTATACGTTAAACATGGGGTAGGCCCCATCGTTTACAACGAGGTATGGATTAAATACACTAGGAAAGACGGTGTTTTAAAATGGCCCCAATATGGTAGCTTTGATTCTGAAATCTTAGACAACCTTGAAGTTAAACTCTTCAAAAAGAAAGCCCGGCCGGCGATGTTTGACTCTTTCCGCATATGGCGCAAAGAAGCCAAGCAAAAAGAAATTAAATTAGCTAAGAAAAATAAGAGAGAAGAAGGACTTTCAGTAATGCAAGCTGCCGTGCAGTTTAAAGATAATGAGGAAGAGCAGATAAATGAACAATTGCACAGGCAACGTAAAATGGCAATAGATAAGTGCTATCCAGTTTTGCCGTCTCTTCAGCAAGGGACAGCAAAAGAGCGTGAAAAAGACCAATTAATGTCGCAATTGTTAACTTCGCCACCGCCCTATGCGCAGAATGCTACAGCACCCCCGCAACCTTTAGTTGCACAATCTGCGCCTCTGGCTTTTCCACAGCACCCACCAGCTGTTTTTCAGCTGGCTCCTACTTCTTCGGTGCAGCCTCCTCCAGGCCCACCGACCACTTCTGTTGCTCCCGTGTTTTCTACGATCTTGCCTACTGTACTTTCTACAAATGCCCCTTCTATGATTTTGCCTAGTACCACATCTATTATTCCTCATACCTCTTCTGCCATCTCTGCATCCGCTTTACCTCACCCCGTTCTTTCATCTGTTTGTTCTTCCGTTTCACCTTCCCTTCGGCAGAAAATGGCCAGTACTGTTACTAATCTTCTTTTACCACTTTTCGGGTCGCCTGCTACGACCCCTAACATAGGAAGAAGACAGTTGCGAAGTCAACTGCCCGATTATCAAGAGAGAGATTCCCTGAATAATTTAGCTCGGAAATGGGTCATGGACACTGCAAAATATGATTTACAGTCTGTCATGGAAGTTTTTCCTCAATGGGAAACAGCGACACAGAGATATGTGTTCGAACAGATGTGTGTTTTTCTTTGCGAAGATTTAGAAGACAATGATCAGGAGTGCCTCCCACAAGAGATGTGTCGTATAAGGTTCAAGTTTAGTCTGGGTATGATTGTAGGTCCCGATGTGGAAGAAGCAGTTGAAATGCTATTATCACATCGAAGTAAGGGAAGTAGTTCTGGGTCATCATCAGAATCTAGTGCATCTAGTAGGAAAAAGGCACGACAATACCCTATGAGAGAAGTTCCCCCACAGTGGAGAGAGGGTGACGCGACAGCTGTCCCACCTGTCCTGCCCCACTTTCACCGTGTATGGGTACATGTCCCATGGAAGCGAGCTGAAGTTTTAGCACTCAAACAAACACTACCAGATCCGCGTAAAAATCCTGCAGGGTACTATAAAGAATTATCGCAAACTGCTGGGTCATGTATTATGAATTTAGCCGATATCGATATGTTATTCGGGAACGTTGTTCCACAGCCTTTATGGGGAAAAATTCGTCATGAAGATCATGACCAGGAATTAGGTGACACGTGGGCTAATATTACTGTTGCAGATGCACGACAAGTTGGTGGTGCAAAGCCTGAGCCCCTGATAGCGGAACTACCTGGTAGGATAGTAGATTACATGAAGACAATAATGCCTGCGATACGTGTAAATTGGGATAAGTTATCTGCATGCAAGCAAAAGAAAGAAGAAACTGTGTCAGATTTCTTCACCAGATTTGAAGAAACATTCATTGACCACAGCGGTCAAGATATGACCACAGAAGGTGGTCAGAGATTGTTCGTCGATAAATTTGTGCACAATCTGCTTCCAGACTTGTGTAGAAAATTGAAAGATTCAGAAAGCTCTTGGGCAGTCTCATCTTCAGCCCAGATATTAGCTACCGCACAGTACTACGAGAATAGAGACAAGGATGAGAAAGATAAAGTAGAAAAGAAAACTAGAGAACTCAAAACGAAGGTTTTGCTACAGCAAGCCTATCCTCCACGTGGTGGTGGTAATAGAAATAATAATGGTCCGAATCACTACCGGAACACTATTCAGCAGCCGCAGAGAAACTTGCAGAGATTCGATTACAATCAAAACCGCATAGGTCCCAATCAGTGTTTATACTGCAAACAAGAAGGTCATTACAAATATGACTGTCCTGCCCTGCCACAACGAACAAACGAATTTTCTGGTGTAAGAGGTCGTGGTAGTCAGCAAGCGCCCAGAGGTAGAGGGCGTGGAAACACCCCTCAGGACGCACGTCCCCTTCCACCACAAAACTCTATGAACAGGTTTGACCAGCAAAATGACGTATCTGACAGGACAGCGCAATACTACGTCGATGAGTATTACCCAGAAAATGAGCAGTGGGAGAGTAACGATTGCTAGGACAGCCTTAGACGAAGAGAGGGAGTCGTTTCAGTTCCAGTAGATCAGAGTGGACCTTACGTCGAGGTGATTACATCGGGTGTGTCAGAACCTTTTCTGTTGGATACTGGTGCTACAAAGAGTTCTATTATGCACTCCAAACTCCCTGGCGCACCTTTGTCTGGCGAAATGAACGTTTCCGTAGGTTTTTCTGGCGCCCCGGTTAGAAATCCGATTTCTGACCCTTTATCTCTTTCTGTTGGTCCTTGTGAATTCGAAGCACCCCTTATTTTGACAACAGGTTGTGGTGAAAATTTGCTAGGATTAGATTTGCTAAAAAGATTGTATGCGACTTTGTACTGTTCTCCCTCAGGAGTACAACTTACTTTAGGTAAGAAAGTGGTTTCTCCCATGTATTTGTCGAGAAATACGCTTCCAACAGAATTGACACTTCTTCCGGATATTCTTTGGGCTACTGGTCCGAATGATGTAGGTCTTTTAGAAATTCCACCGTATGTTGTAACATTGAAGTCGAATGTCAAAATGCCACGAATTCCCCAATACAGGATATCCAATGAGGGCGAAAAAGCTTTGCTAGCGATTGTTTACGAGTTGGTTGAGAAAGACGTAATTGAGGAAACACGAGGAAATGTTTGCAATAGTCCTGTTCTGCCTGTTTTAAAACGAACTGACCCTTCTCAGCCACCTGTGTATAGATTTGTGATTGATCTTAGGGAAGTAAATAAGATAGTGGTGCCACAATTCCCAGTTGTCCCCGACATTACAACATTATTGACTATGATTCCAGCATCTGCATCCTGGTTTTCGGTGATTGACCTGAAGAATGCTTTCTTCAGTATCCCGATTGCTGAGGAAAGCAGGGATATTTTTTCCTTTAGTTTAGGTGGTCGCAGCTTTCGCTTTAAACGCGCTCCTCAAGGCTACTGTGAAAGCCCCTCAATATACAGTCAAGCTCTGAAAAGTCAGCTTGACGCAATGGTTTTGCCCAAAGGTTCCACTCTCGTACAGTACGTGGACGATTTGCTCATAGCCGCGGATACTGAGAAAATATGTAAAATGGCCACATTAGCACTACTGCGTCATCTATGTGATCTACATCACAAGGTGTCACTTTCCAAGCTCCAATATTGCCGACAAGAAGTGACCTACTTAGGTCATCTCTTATCGAAGGAGGGAAGGAAACTGACCCCAGAAAGAATTCAGGCAATAGCAAAATTAAATGTGCCAAGAACGCAGAGAGAAGTACGCGCTTTCTTGGGCATTACATCGTACTGCAGACAGTGGATCCCAAATTTTTCGTTATTAGCCAAACCCTTATTGGCACTAACGTGTACAAATACACCCAATCCCATACCTTGGTCCGATGAGTGTCAGAAAAGCTTTCTCGAATTACGCACAGCATTATGTTCGGCCCCTGTGTTAGGTAACCCCAACTACAATAAACCTTTCACATTATATGTCCACGAGAAGGAGGGTTGTGCATTGTCTGTGCTGACTCAGTTATACGGAGATAGACAACGGCCATGCGCCTATTTTTCGTCAACTTTGGATCCGGTAGCACGAGCATTGCCAAGTTGTCTAAGGGCCACAGCAGCAGCAGCTGTTTCTATTCGACAGTCTGCAGGGTTAGTAATGAATAATACACTAATCGTGATGGTCCCACATGCAGTAGACACATTGCTAAATAGGACCAAGACACAGCACTTAACTAGTGCTCGACTGTCCAGTTATGAATTGACACTACTAGCAAGCCATGTGCACATCAAAAGGTGCAGTACTCTGAACATAGCCACATTGTTACCAATTACTGAGGAATCGGATGCTTCAGAACAGCACGATTGTTTCCTCAGAACGGAGGAGGAGACCAAAGGGAGAGTTGATCTATCCGATACTCCTCTCGCCGAATGTGATGGTACATTATGGGTGGATGGTTCATGCTTTAAACTCCCAAATGGTAACGTGACTACAGCATATGCTGTCACAACTCTGCACACAATCGTTGAAACTGCGCGAATACCACATGGTTCGGCTCAAGCCGCCGAACTCGTGGCGTTAACGAGAGCATGTGTGTTATCAAAAGGAATGAAAGTGACTGTCTATACCGACAGTCAGTATGCTTTTGGAGTGGCTCACAGTTTTGGACGACTGTGGAGAGAACGTGGGTTCCTGACGTCGCATGGAGCTAAGATTCAGCATGGTCAGTTGGTGAATGAGCTTCTTGAATCACTGACGTTGCCCCTGAAAGTAGCAGTTGTAAAATATAGTGCACACAAGAAAGTGATCGATGATGTTGGCCGTGGAAATGCATTTGCTGATGAAACTGCTAAAGAAACGGCAAAGAATGTGATGAGCCGAATGTATGTTGCGAGCCCAGAAAGATGGACTGATGATGTTGGAATATGTGAAGACACGATAGAGAGTGTGAAGTCCATCCAAGCTGAGGCCACGGAGAAAGAGTTAAGCATGTGGAGAGAAAGTACAGGGAGAATGGATGCAAATGGTTGTTGGATTGAATCGACAGAGCAACAAAGATGGATGTTACCCGATGCATATGTGCCTGCAGTGGTTACAATGGCTCATGGGATGGCCCATATCAGCGCGAAAGGGATTTGCGAGTCGTTGGCCCCAGTGTGGAAGAATTCAGGGATTCCCAAGTATGCAGAGAATGTTGTCAAGAATTGCATGGTATGTCTGAAACACAATCCTGGTAGGGGAACCCCAACTCCAGCTGGTCATTTTGCACCTCCTACGTATCCGTTCGAGGTTTTGCAGCTAGATTTCATACACATGGAGAGGTGCAACAACTTAAAATATGTGCTCGTGGTTGTTTGCGCCTTCTCAAGGTGGGTAGAAGCCTATCCCCTAAGGGACAATACTGCCTTGTCCACAGCGAAAGCCCTTGTGAAAGAGTTCTTCCCCAGGTTCGGAATGCCTAGAATGGTCTGGTCGGACAACGGAAGTGAATTCGTGGGTTGTGTGATGAAACAAGTGTGTGAAGGGCTAGGCATTAGTCAGAAGTTCCACGCTGCAAATCACCCCCAATCAGCTGGATTAGTGGAATGTTACAATGGCACGCTTAAACTTAAATTGGCCAAAATCCAAGCGAGCACGGGTCTTAAATGGCCCGACGCTCTACCCTTAGCACTCCTGTCCACCAGAATGACTGTGCATTCGCGAATGAAACTCAGCCCCTATGAAATAGTCTTTGGTCGGCCAGCCAACATATGGGGAGTGCCTAGGCCCACGAAGTTTAGCGAGCTGCAACACCCCATTTTGCTCGACTATCTGTATGAATTGACGGCTAAATTGCATGTTTTATATCAACAGGTCCACAACACCTTGCCTCCGGTTTCCGAGACACCGGGTCACTCCATTGACCCTGGCTCCTGGGTTCTGGTCAAGAATTTCCAGAGGACAAGAAACGACCAGCCCAGATGGACCGGACCTCACCTCGTCCTCCTGTCTACAAGGTCGACTGTTAAAGTGGAGGGGAAGGCCAATTGGGTCCACGGGATCCACTGTAAGAAAATACCTTTCCCTCTGCCACATGACCAATGGGTCCGGACAGGAGGCACTGACTCAAAACGCACAACTGATGAACGCGTAAAAGAAGCTAAACGCGATTGTGACAGTAAGGACATTTTTCAAGAAACTACGCCGCCATCAGAACAATTGAACTCTGTGGAACCTGAGCTACTATTTCCGGACCAGACAGCACCCGGGAAAAGACGCTATAATTTACGACCGAGAAAAACAGACTAAAGTAAAAGTGATTTATTTTTATTTTTTTTTGATCCGAGAGAAAAACCTGTGGACTAATAAAATAATAAGTTTTTCCTTCCAAAATGCTATTTTGAAAATGCAGATTCTCCCATCTAGGTAACTTGCTTATTTTTGGTTTTTTTGAACCGCCATCCGGGTTCCGCTGCTAGGGTCGCGGTTGATTAAAGACTTTTGGGTGCAGCTGACAACAATAGGTTGCTGGTTCCAGTTGGTCGAAGGGAGCCACCCTAGACTGACGGAAGCATCCTTTAGCAGAAACAACCTACCGCCGCGGGCAGTACCTTAGAGAGGATGGAGTTTCCTGATGTGGAGAGAACTGCCAGACAAATGAACTTTAAGCAGAGACTTTTGAAAACAATGAGAAAGAAAATTTTTATAATGATGTGTATTTTTATGCTATTTAGCGTAATGGTGTTTTTGATAAGCTATGTTTTATTTTCTTCTCATATGACATTCACGCCTACTACATCGCCCATACCTCCCACTACTGTTTCCTCTCATTCTTTCCACTCTCTGCCTGACCACGAATCAAATAGGAGATTAGAGTTCATTAATAACTCCTTCGTTCAGCTATTACACCAACACCAACTTGTAATGAACACAACCAACTGTTGGGTGTGTGGTCTCATGCCCCACACCACGGATAGAGGTATCCCCTATTTGGTCCTGCCATTTAGTCACAATGGGTCAGTATGGGCATATAGGACAATGTTCATATATGCACGAGAAATCCAACCCCTACGTTCTGTGAAAGACAACCTCAAGACTAGCGCCCTAGTGAAGGGTATAGTTGACATGATCAAGGAAGTGACTTCTTACGAAGATACCCCAGACGATGAGATACTTGCATATGTAGGTTGGAATGTGACCGGATATGGCACTACACTAAGTGAGAAACAGCAAGCCAAGAGATCGTCCCCTATCTGGATCGTACCCCATCAAGGTCACCTGTGTCTGCAAGGTATTGGTAGGAATCCCAGAGCTCAGCTAGGGAAGAGTGTCTGCGCAGAAACGTATGTTTTTGGATCTCAGACTTCCCCTGCCTTTTTAGCCGCAAAGGGTACTTATTTCATCTGCCACGATAGAGCCTATACATGGTTGCCCCCTGACTTCTCGGGCTCATGTTTTGTTTCATTCCTGTTACCTCCCACCTACACAGCAGCGGCGGATTACCATCGGACAAGGGTAGTTAGAGGTGTTTTGAGTAAAGAAGACACTGCGGGTCAAGAATTTGGTGACTTTGCAATGGGTATTCTGCCGTTCTGGGGAGCCATGGTTAACAGCAGAAACATAAGGCAATTGACAAGGGTAGTTGAATCCACCGTGATTGAAACTGCTGGTGCCCTTAGTAACCTGACTGCTGAGCTCCAGTCGGATCGACTGATGACCCTTCAGAACCGGGTCGCTTTGGATGTAATACTTGCGGACCGGGGTGGGGTATGCAAATTGATCCAGTCCAGTTGTTGCATTTTTATTCCAGATAATGCTCCAACAGTGTACAGGGCCATCTCCAAACTACATAAGATTTCCGAATCTATCCATGTGGACAAAGGAGATTGGTCATTAATGGGATGGTTCTGGGGGCTGATATCTGCCTGGGGATGGAAAATTCTGATGGTCATTGGGATGGTCTTAACCATTCTTTTCCTGTTCTGTCTATGCATACAGTGTGCTCCTGCAATATGCGGCCTCTGTGCTACATCATGTGTAAGGAAGCCTGTGTCAAGACACGAACCCAGCACTAGAATGATGTTGCAGCAACACCTCAATGACTTTAGGAATATAGATCTGGACTCGGATTAACATAAGGGTAGATTAATTGCCTATGTAAGGGCAAAAGGAGGGTCTGTGGTTCTGAAAAATATGGATCCGTAATAGTCCCGGACTCGAGAATAAAAACTTCGTCGAAATAGGACGAAGTTGGTATTAAAAGACCGGAAATGACGAGTACATCAAGCACATGTATTTTCAGTATATTCGAGTGACAATTGCACCTCGAAATCGTCATTTACCTTCTGAACCCTTAGTTGCATGTTGCCCTCTACATAGGCCTTAATCCAGTCGAATTTGATTCCACAAGGACACGTACTCCTTAATCGACTTCTTTCTGACCCCAGTACAAGTTAGAACCATTGCCCCAGGCCGAGCTCGTTAGGTCAGTTCCCTCCCAGTGGCCAAGCAAGATAGTATCTAGGCCCAACCAGCCATAAAGCCATTTCAGCACGCACACCTGCCATATCTCGCTCACATCTTTCTCCACTCCTTTTCCTCACTTACTTTATGGTGGGGAGGTGACCATTTTTATTAGGGGTCCAGCGATATCTGATGAAATGTTGGGCCTTGCCGGATGATTTGTTATGGGCAGCACGACGTGAAATACGTACATGTCATCATGACTCTGCTTTCTTTTTGTAATCAGTAACCATAAATGAAATACCGCGCACCCAAGGAATGTTTCGCCAAAGGGTGAATATTAGGTATAAGAAGAGAAGCCTGACTTCATGAAAGTGTGCAGTCTCCTGAATATACTTGTATCGTACTTCTAGGACCCTGTCACCTTGGTTGCAGCCAATAAACTAATCTTTGACTTCACCTAGAAGACTCTGAAGTTTCTGTGGGTCTGACTCAGGAGAACCCGAGGTCTTTGGTGTGTTGATCCCCTGGCACCGCTGGGTTACCGGTTCGGCACCGGTTCCTAAAAACCCAGTACCTCACAACAATTAACTCTCACGGCTGCCCTGCCGTGTAAGAACGCACCGTTTCCATCAAAGGAGAAAGGAGAGGCTACGCGGCGCTGGAACTTTGCCGGAAGCCGCGGCTAGTCCAGCAGTGATGGACACTACAACTGGCAAGGCATTTGGGGGCCCACTGGAGGGTGTTTAATATGCTTTTATTTAAAACGAACTGCACAGAGCTCACTATGAGTATGAACTATTTTCCAATGGGGACTCGAGGTCCCATAATGCAAAATACTATACAAATGCACTGCACATGCACCACTGAGGGGATTTGCATATAATAATGAGACATTGGAATCATCTGTGTTTGCTCGCAAGCTGCCCATGAAGAAAAGGCTGTGTCCTTGAAACGCGTCGGCGAGAACTTGCCTCAAATGTAGATGCCGGTTCCTTAAGAATAAAAGCCTGTCGGTATAAGCTGCTGGGAGTGCGTTCTTTAAAAGCTTTCGGGCATTTGGACAACAATATATATATATATATATATATATATATATATATATATATATATATATATATATATATATATATATATATCTTTGATTGATAATTGGCTGTCATAATATCTAAGTTCAAAGGGCCTTGTGCTTGTTCTTACACACAGTCACACCTGGGACTGAAGTGTTTCTTTCCAATTTCAGCCTGGCCTACCTGTATTGTGTCAACTATAATAGTCAATTAATTTTTGCACAAAACGTGAGTATGTTGAGAGATCAAATTAAAAGGCATTCTAGCTTGCTTAACTCCCCCCCCAAATGCAGCCTCTTCTAGTCTGTCTCATCTATATTTTATAACTTTTCTCATTGTGTCCCCATCACCCGGATGACAAATAATAATAAGCATTTGCAATGCAATTGGTCTCGTTTTGCGAGAGTTTGAGCTATTGTCATTGTAAATGACCATGCCTTTTATTTATGTGTTGTGCTTCAAAACAGATAAATAAAATGCATTGTCATTAACAATGCCAATAACTTAAACTCTTGCAAATGCAAGACCTACTGCATTGCAAATGTTTGTTTTAGATCTTGACTAGGCAGCGAATACGCTGTCTCTTGACACAAGCTGTATCTACTGTATGGGCTTTCAGCACACACCTCTGATTTGATTCGTTCCTTCATGTGCCTTTTGAAATTCTTTTGTTTCCGTTGGTGAATAGTGTACATTGGTCCCTCCTTTTGCTGTTTTGCCCATGCCCTGGAGACTGGACCTGTTACATGGATCACTTCACTATTGCCCATATAAGTTAGTTTCAGCGCACTACTTTTTCTTTTGCCAGGGCTTGTTTCCGAACATGCTCAGTTGAGGGCTGCAATCATGTCCTTATCTTGTTTTCCACTGTCTTTGGATTCACAAGCACTTTTCAGCCAAAGGATATGTTGTTTTTCATCTTAACACATTTTTGGTTTCATTAGATCAAATGTCCTTACCTTGTATAATGTACTTACTTAATAGAAGTGTTGTTTAAGAAGACGGAATAAACAGTAGAATCAACCTAGCTAAATTGTTATTGCTCTGTTTTATGAAAATGGAAGCAGCTTTTAGTTCCACACTTTTAACGTTTGATGCTTTCTTTTTGGTTCCAATCTTTGGTGAAATAAAACCAATATCAAGGGAGGCCTCCTTGTGCTCTCCAAACGTTGCATGTAATGCTGTTACTTAACGATATATCCTGCAAGTAGGCAGTGCAACACCACCTGAGCACCACATTAGCATCAGCGCAGCACCAGTGAGCGCCACTCAGCACCACCTGAGCACTACTTTACTACCAGCACAGAACTACCTCAGCATCAGCGCAGCACCAGCACAGCATCACACACCGCCACAACACCATTACTCAGCACCAGTACATCTCCTCAGCATCACTCAACACCACCACAGCACCACCTCTGCTTCAGTGCACGACCATCAGCGCAGCAACAACTCATCACCACCGCAGCCCCACCACAGCATCAGCACCACCTGAACACCAGTACAGCATCACCTCAGCACCACCAAAGCATCACTCAGGACTACCTCAGTATCACTCATCATCACCTGAACACCACCTCTGCACAAGAAGACCACCACCTCAGTATCACTCAGCACCACCCCTGCACAAGTGCAGCACCATCTTGGCACCAGCACAGCACCAGCTCAGCACAGCACCGCAGCAGTATCAGCACAGCACTATCTTAGCATCAGCACAGCACCACCTCCTCATCAGTGTACTACCACCACTACAGTATCACCTCAGCACAAGCGCAGCCCCACTTCAGCATCAGCACACCATCTCAGCACAGCACAACTCAACATCCCTCCGCACCAGTACAGCACCACCTCAGCATCAGCACTACCTCAGCATCGCACCCCTTCCACATCAGTGCACCAATACCAGCGCAGCCACACCTCAGCAGAAACTCAGCACCAAAGCAGCAGCACTTCACCCTCAGTGCAGCACCACCTCAGCATCATCACAGCACCAACTATGCATCACTCAGCACCACCTGAGTACCCAGTGCAACACCACTACCTAAGCATGACTCAGGACCACCTCAACATCAGCACAGCACCACTTCCTCATCAATACACCATCACCAGTCAAACACCACCTCTGCACCAGCAGAGCACCACCTCAACATCAGCACACCATCTCAGCATCAGCTCACCATCTCAGCATTAGCACAGCACCACCTCTGCATCAATGTACCACCACCAGCACAGCCCCACCACAGCAGCAACTCGGCACCAGTTCAGCATCAGCGCAGTCCCACCACCACAGCATCACTCAGCACCATCACAGCATCAGTGCATCACCTCAGCACTGCATCAACTCACTATCACTCAGCACCACCTTACCAACAGCGCAGCACCACCACCTCAACATGATTCAGCACCAGCTCATCTCCTCCTCAGCAGCAATTCAGCACCAAATTAGCACTTCAGCATCAGCGTATCATCTCAGCACAGCAACAACTCAGCATCACTCAGCACCAACTCAGCACCACCTGAGCACCAGCGCAGCACCACCACCTCAGCATCACTCAGCACCACCTCTGAATCAGTCAGCACCATTTCAGTATCACTTAGCATCACATGAACCCCACTACAGCACCACCTCAGCATCAACACAGCACCACCTCCTCATCAGTGCAGCACCAACTCAGCACCAGTGCAACACCAACTCAGCACCAGCGCATCACCTCAGCACTGCACCAACTCATTATCACTCAGAACCATCTGAGCACCCGCGCAGCACCACCACACCATCACAGCATCAGTGCATCACCTCAGCACTGCATCACCTCACTATCACTCATCACCTCCTTAGCAACAGTGCAGCACCACCACCTCAGCATGACTCAGCACCAGTGCATCTCCTCCTCAGCAGCAATTCAGCACCAAAGTAGCACCACTTCAGCATCAGCGCATCATTTCTGCACAGCAATAATTCAGCATCACTTAGCATCACTTGAGCACCAGCACAGTACCGCCACCGCAGCATCACTCAGCACCACCTCTGCATCACTTAGCATCACCTGAACCCCGCTACAGCACCACCTCGGCATCAACACAGCACCACCTCCTCATCAGTGCACCACCACCAGTGCACCACCAGTGCAACATCACCTCAGCACCTGCGCATCATCTCATCACAGCAACTACTCGACATCACTCAGCACCACCTGAGCACCAGCGCAGTCCCACCACCACAGCATCACTCAGCACCATGACAGCATCAGTGCATCACCTCAGCAATGCATTAACTCACTATCACTTAGAACCACCTTAGCAACAGCGCAGCACCACCACCTCAGCATGACTCAGCACCACCTCAGCACCAGCGCATCTCCTCCTCAGCAGCAATTCAGCACCACTTCAGCATCAGCGCATCATCTCAGCACAGCAACTCAGAATCACTCAGCACCACCTGAGCACCAGCGCAGCACCACCACCTCAGCATCACTCAGCACCTCCTCCGTATCACTTAGCATTACCTGAACCCCACTACAGCACCACATCCTCATCAGTGCACCACCACCAGTGCAGCAACAACTCAGCACCAGTGCAACACCACCTCAGCACCAGCGCATCATCTCAGCACAGCAACAAGTCAACATCACTCCGCACCACCTCAGCACCAGCG
Source organism: Lissotriton helveticus (assembly GCF_964261635.1). Taxonomy (NCBI): domain Eukaryota; kingdom Metazoa; phylum Chordata; class Amphibia; order Caudata; family Salamandridae; genus Lissotriton; species Lissotriton helveticus. The sequence goes on from NC_136071.1 coordinate 240,451,435, forward strand.
CAGCACCACCACCTCAGTATCACTTAGCATTAAGTGAACACCACATCCTCCGCATCAACACAGCACCACCTCCTCATCAGTGCACCACCACCAGTGCAGCACAAACTCAGCATCCACACAGCATCACTTCCTCATCAGTGTACCAACACCAGTGCAGCACCACCTCAGTATCAGTTCAGCACTACCTCAGCACCAGTGCAACACCACCTCAGCACCAGCGTAGTGAGGCCTCAACATCAGCTCAACACTACCTCCCCATCAGTGCACCACCACCACGACAAACATTACTCAGAATCACAACAGCATGACTTAGCACCACTTCAGCATCACTCAGCACCAGCCCAGCATCACTCAGCGCCACCACAGCATCACTCAGCACCAGCTCTGCATCTCCATCTCCTCAGCATTACTCAACACCACCAGAGCACTACCTCTGCATCACTGCACCACCACCACATCACCAACTCAGCATCAGCACCGACCTCAGCACCACCTAAGCAACCACTCAGCACCGCTTCACCACCTGAGCACTAGCACAGCACAAATTCAGCATCACTCAGCACCACCTGAATTCCAAAACAGCACCACCTGATCATTACCAAAGCGTCACTCAGCACCCTCTCAGCCTCACTCATCACCACCTCAGTATCCCTCAGCACCACCTCCGCACAAGCACACCACTTCAGTATTACTCACAACCAGTGCAGTACCACCTCCGCATCAGCGCAGCACCACCTCAGCATCAGCGCACACCTCAGTATCAGTACAGCACCACCACAGCACCACCTCAGAATCAGCAGAGCACCACCTCATCATCAGTGCATCACCACCAGTGCAGCCCCACCACAGCACCAGCGCAAGCCCACCTCAGCAGCAATTCAGCACCAACACAGCACCACTTCAGTATCAGGGCAGCATCACTTCAGCTCAGCACAGTACCACCTCAGCATCACTTAGCACCAGCTCAGCACCACCTGAGCAGCAGCGCGGCACCATAACCTGAGCATGACCCAGCATCAACTCAGTATCACTCAGCATTACCTGAGCACCACCATCAGCACAGCACTGTCTCAGCATCAGTGCAGCACCACCAGTGCAGCACCAGCGAACTACCACCTCAACATCAGCACCATCTCCACATCAGTGCACCACCAGCGCAGCCCCACCTCAGTAGTAATTCAGCACCAACGCAGCACCACTTCAGCATCAGCGCAATACCACCTCAGAACAGCACCAACTCAGTACCACCTGAGCACCAGTGGAACACCACCACCTCAGCATGACTCAGCATCGCTCAACACCACCTCAGCATCATTCAGCACCGCCTCAGCTTCACATGTGCATCAACTCCGCACCAGCACACCACCACCTCAGCATTACTCAGCACCACCTCAGTCTCCCCTAGTGTCTGTCCGCTGCTCGTGTTGTAAATTCAGGTACTATTTCCCAACCTCCACACTCCCATGGTTCATGTCCTCCGCACCCCCTTCTAACAAAAAAAAGGTATAAAAAACAAGCATTAGAACAGGCAGAAAGAAGTTGCCAGCATTGCAAGGACAATAAACCTAGACATTTTTTTTTATGTTACTTCGTTTTTCGGTCTCGCCTAGCGTTTCAGCGCACATGCGCTGCTCGCTGTGCGAGAGATATTGTGGATGAGGAGATTTCAGAAGGGAGCTTGAAGCCCCGCCCATGCTTTTCATTGGGTCGCGTCCGCGTTTATGCTAAACGCTGGCTTCCCATTGAAAAGGATGCTTTTTTGTTCCCGCCCTTTCTCCTTTTCGTCCGGCCCATCTGGACTGGATCGTCTGCTTCACGGCTGTTGTGAAGCAATTTCTTATCTTTATGGGGCCATCTGTTTCTAATCAGCCTGGCCTTAGCGTGGTCACTATCACTTTTGGGTCCTCATCCCAGCACTTCCACTTCTTGACGTCTCCTTCTATATGACAAGGCGAGGGACACATTTCGCGAATAGGGTTCCAGTTACAAATTAACCTTCATTCCTACAGCATAGTTTTGGGATTAGTGACACAGCGTAAGTGAGAGAGTTAAGAGTGTGAGAGAAAAAGAGGAGAGTTGTGAAAATTACCCATTTTTTGAGTGTGAGTATTCTGCTTTGGTATAAAGGAAACAGATTTGCTGAATAACTAAAATATAAAATTGAAAAATAACCAAAGACTTTCCTGCCCTTTACAAAAATCTTGAGTTTTTCCCGGAGAACCTCATTTGCTGTAGGCCCTACTTCGGTCCTATTTCTCTAAAACTGCCTTCTCTCTCTTTCTCTCGGATTCTCTGCCCGCACCCCTTCGCATGCCCCTTTCTATGCCAGTCTTCCTACACCCTCTCGCGCACATGTAATGCATCTGCTTCCCTCTCTTGTCCTCTCCCCCGCTTCATACTGTATGTACAACGCTGTCTTTCTCTCATGGCACACTTCTACCGCACTCCACCCTGCCTTTCTCTCGATACTGAAATCATTTTCGGGGTGGCTCCTGATTGGCTGCTGATGACCTTACCCAATTGTCCAGTACCCCGTGGGGGAGGGGAGTGTGGTGGGTGATGACATCATCGCCCAAATATCCCATCTGTGTGGGACAGAGTTAGAGTGGACGGAATCTGATCGAATTAATATCAAAACCTTCTTGGCGCTCCTGTACGGGGGCTCCAGTCCCCCTGCCTGCAATTTTCCCCTTCCTGCCCCTCACTAACCTCGGCCAGTCACACCCTCCATCCACACACAATCATAATGTGTGAGTTTTTTTGTTTTTTTACAGCAACAGTTATTTGTTTTAAGCAAGTGTTCATTCCGTGCTGAATCTCTGTGTACACAGCCAGAGGGGAAATAACCGACAGCGAGTCTGGGGGTCATAGCGCGAGATTCGTGGTATTATGGCTGACAAAGCAGCGTGCTCCGTTTCCAGGCCCTAGTCTGCCCCTCCCTTGAGACCTGACTGGCAGCAGTACAGAGACCCACGGGCATTAAAGCTATTTCATTATGGGGAGAGGGGGCACATTTACGATTGTCTGCATTTCTAAATACATTTTATTGTAAACACTATTCAAGCGTTTTTAACCATTCTAGAATCCCTAAACGGCCTGTATATTTGAGTGCGAAAGGTCGCGACCCTAGGTTTAAGGGTCTACGAGCACCTACATTTTTATAATCGATACCGCCCCTTGAGCTGGGACACTATAGATGAAAGGCAGGGTTAATGGGGCGCGTGCCATGGGTGAACAACCAGACCTGATGCAAGCAGGCTCTATATTGATGAACCAAAGAACAACACAACAAGATGGAACAAATCCGATACTACTACTACAAGCTTGAGCTAAATATGTCTCCTCTACAATGTTCAAGCGCAAAGCTGCTCTAAGAACCTGTTCAAGGTGGTCAAAGAACTATCCGAATCAGATAGTCAGACTATCCCTCTTACCCTCAATGAAACGCACAATGTGAGGATCTTGCCCACTTTTTGGTGAGCAAATTCGATTAAATATATTCTGCACTAGCTGGTGACAATCTGTCTAATATCTTACATCTGGCCAACACCTCTCCCAATGCAGCCAGTAATAATTGGCGGAGAATTGTAGGAATACTAAATCCATTAACAAACTGGAAGCTTGGTCTCTCCTGGAAACTAGCTCTTTTAATCAGCTCCTGGCTAACTTTAAAGCTGGCTCTCCGTGGGATTTACTCCCTATCTCTGTACTGAAGCAGCTTGAGTCTTGTTCACTTATGCTAATTATGGGACTCCTCAACGCCTCCTTACAGGTGGGAATAGTCCCGCCAGAATGGAAACATGCAATGGTTCTCCCTCTCTTAAAGAAGGACAATGCAGACCCTTCTCAGCCTTCCAACTTCCGACTGATCTCACTGCTTCCGGCCTTTTCTAAAATTCTTGAAAAACATGTAAATTCCCAGTTATACTCCTTTGTTAAGTCCCAGAACTTCCTACACGTCTCAATCAGGTTTTAGAGTGGGGTTTTCTACTGAAACGACTCTATTAGGAGTCACTGAAATGCTATGACACCGACTGGACATTGGTGACAAGGTGGTCCTTATTTTACTTGACCTGACAGCTGCATTCGACACGGTGTCACACACCGTGTTGCTGAAAGCTTTGCAATCCATTGAGGGCCTAGCGCTCCAATGGCTTGACTCCTTTCTTACTAACCGTACATTTCAGGTTTTTTTCTTCCACGGCCAGCTCTAAACCCCACTTATCCCCATATGGAGTGCCCCAGGGCTCTGTACTGAGCCCTCTGTTGTTTAATGTTTACGTTCGCCCACTGGCCGTTGTTGCCGAAGAGGCAGGGCTGTTCATATTCCGCTATGCTGATGATACTATTCTCGACGTTCTATTTCTGACGGAAACGTGGCTTTCCCCACACTCGGCATCAGACATGGTTCTAGCCACCCCTCCGGGCTTCCTCATTCAGAACCTACCTCGCCCTTTAGGCAGAGGTGGTGGGGTCGCCATTATTCACCGGGACTATCTCCCCTGCAAATTCAACGACGCGCAGGTTCCCGACTCTGAAAGCCTACAGTTCACAATTAAGTTAGACCCGACTAACTCTCTCACAGGCATCCTACTGTACCGCCCCCCCGGTCACCCTGGTTCCTTTTCTAGCGCTCTCCTGGACACGGTAGCAACTCAGGCCCACTCCATCACCAACTTCATGATACTAGGAGACCTGAACATTCATTTCGATGACCCTTTAGATACTGGGGCAGCCGACTTGATCACCGATCTAGCGGCTCTCGACCTCCACCTCCTAAACTCCGGAGCTACACACAACAAAGGTCACTTGCTGGACCCGGTGTTTACAAGCACCCCCACCATGCAATTCAACGAGTCCCTCCCCCTCCCCTGGACGGACCACTTTTTAGTCTCTTTCCAACTACTAGGACCTTTCAGGAAATCTCAAAAACCTTCCTCTTACACCAGGGACAGGGCCTGGTCCAAGCTCCCCACCGAAGACTGGGCCAGGACCCTAGAGTCCACTATCCCCGCCCATGCAGAAGACCCGGCTATCGCCGATAGTAAATTCAGAGACTGGATTACTACCTCCCTGGATTCCGTACTCCCATTTAGAACCCGGGAGGACAAAAACGGGAAACCAGGTTCCGCCCCGTGGTATACCCCGGAACTTCGATTACTACGTAAAAAATGCAAGAAAGCCGAACGGCTATGGAGGAAAGACTGGCAGCACGCCAGCAAGGAAGCCTACCAGAACTCTGTTAGATTTTACAAAGCCTCCATTAAGCACTCTAAAGCCTCCCACTACGACACTCGGATAAGAGAATCTACCAACTTAGCTAGGGAATCCTTCCTAATCGTAAAAGAGCTACTGAAAGTACCAACCACTCCTTCCTCCAACGCCCCCCCTGTTGACCGAAGCAACGAATTAGCCACCTATTTTAATGACAAAATTGCCCGAATCTTAACATCCCTTCCCCCCCCTGTCCCTCTAGTCACACGGACAATGAATCACCCTCCAGCCAACCAGGAAGCAGCATGCGCCCCCAACTAGCTACATTTAGGGCAGTAACCTGCAACGAGGTAGATGCAACCTTGGCCAAAATGAAAAGCGGATCACCTCTGGATCCAGCACCAATTAGATTCCTCAAAACCGTAGCCCCTGTCATAGTTCCCACGATCACAGAGCTTATTAACAGCTAGCTTGCCCAAGGATCTGTCCCCGATAGCTGGAAGAGCGCAGTCGTGAAAGCACTCCTTAAAAAAACCCAGCTAGACCCAGCAGACATGGCAAACTACCGGCCAATCTCACTCCTCCCTGGCATCAGCAAGGTAGCTGAGAAATTGGTCAACGGACAATTGTCTCAGTTTCTCGAGGCAAATAACATCTTACGGCAATCCCAAACTGGGTTTCGCCCGGGTCATGGCACTGACACCGCCCTTCTGACCGTTATCGAGGAGGCAAGGCGCATTTTGGATTCAGGAGGGTCAGTGGCAGTGATCCTCCTGGATCTTAGTGCAGCCTTCGACACAGTCAACCATCGTGTCCTCATCCAACGGCTGGCGGCAGCAGGGCTCACCGGGATGGCGCTCAGGTGGATAGAGTCCTTCCTTGACGGGCGCACGTTCCAGGTATGGGACAGCAATCACCACTCGTCCACCCTCCCCCTCACGAGCGGAGTCCCCCAGGGATCATCTCTAAGCCCTACGTTTTTTAATGCTTATATGGCCCCCCTTGAAGACGTGGTGACACCCTTCGGCATCAAAATTGTGAGTTACGCGGATGACACACAGCTGGTCGTCTCCCTATCCCAACTAGACGATCACCCAGACAATTTGGCAAATTGCCTTACGAAAATCTACAGCTGGATGTGTGAATCTTCACTCAAATTAAACGGGTCGAAGACCGAAGTGATGCTCATGGGAAAGCAATGGGTGACCATCCCCCCATCAGCCTGGCCAGACGTGTTCGGGGAAATTCCCACCCCGAAAAAAGAAATTAAGACCCTAGGAGTCTGGCTTGAACCCGATCTATCAATGAAAACACAAGCGGCCAAAACTGCAGGAACCTGTTTTGGGCTTATGCGCACCACCCGCAAGATTCTTCCCCTACTCCCGCCCACCTCCAGAAAACTCCTAGTCCAAGGGCTAATATTGTCACGGCTGGACTACAGTAACATGGTTTACCTGGGTGCCCCTGAGGTCACCTTGGCTAAAATACAACGAACACAGAACGCTGCAGCCCGACTACTCATGAACCTTCCCTCCAGAGTGTCAGCTAAACCTGCCCTCAAAGCCCTGCACTGGCTCCCGGTGCGTCAAAGAGTGGAATTCAAAGCCATGTGCACGGCTTACAAACTGATTAATGGAGCTGGCCCCCCGATTCTCAGCGACCTGGTAACGCCTTATATAGCTCCCAGATCCCTGCGGTCCGAGAATGAACATCTAGCCATCATCCCCAAATTTAAAAAGACACGCACTGGTGGCCGACGCTTCTCTGTGAAAGCTTCCACCAGATGGAACTCACTCCCCCGTTCCCTCAGACTGGAACCCAGCTATCTTATTTTTAGAAAAAATTTGAAAACACTTCTATTTCCGAAATAACGTCCCCCCCCTTTTTTCTTTTTCTTCCTTTTCTCTCCTCCATCTCATCTGGATATCAAAATCATTACAGCGCGGGGATGCCTTCGGGTCACCAGGCGCTCTACAAGTCGTTAAAATAAATAAAATAAATACTCAGATAATCTTTTCCCTCTCTGCAGCTAAGGAATCTGAATAGTCGGCTCTCCCGGCTAGTTTGAGGAAAATCGCGTCTTGGATGCAAGATAATTTACTCAAACTTAATGGAGAAAAAACGGAAGTTCTGATCTTAGGGAAAAAACAAGATCTTTGGGGTCCCCAGCACTGGCCCTTGGAAATGGGTGTCTTACCCCAGTCTGCTCATCAAGTACGTAAACTAGGCGTTATCATCGATGATCAGTTATCAATGAAACATCGTCACGAAGGTGGCCTCAATCCGTTTCACCATTCTCAAATGGCTAAAGAAAATTCTTTGGATGCTACCCTTCTCTACTCAGAGAACAGTAGTCCAGGCCCTTGTTACATCAAGGCTGGACTACGGCAATGTCCTATATCTGGGTTCTAACAAAGATGTGATACAAAGATTGCAGGTGGTGCAAAATGCGGCTGCCAGACTGCTCTGCCAGGTTCCCAAGACTGCCTCTATCTAAGTCTTTCTTCCCGACCTTCATTGGCTAAAGGTGGAGAATCGTATTAAATTCAAAGCCTTGAGCTTTATGTTCAAAATCAAAACTGGTTTAGCCCCTCAATATCTGCAATCCTTAGTTCAACCTTATATACCTTCACGCCCCCTCTGCTCCACTACCAAGTCTAAATTTACTGTTCCCAGAATCAGATTGATGCACATGTGAGAGTTGATCCTTTGCTTACCTAGGACCCTCCTTGTGGAACTCTTTTCCCATTTCACTACGAAAAGAAACGGTTTATGGGAATTTTCGTAGATGTCTAAAAACTTGGCTGTTCAACTTGTAACGTCTTTGCTCCTCTTCTCTTTCCTTACCAGGCTGGCACCGGGAAACCTCTTGGGGTCGTTGTGCGCCTTATAAATTCAAATAACATAATATAACATCAGGGGTAGTAAGTGCTTTATGCATGCAATTACAATTCAATATGCCTTAGACAACTGCCACCTTGTATCTAGCTATACACTATATGGCTATCATGCTCGGCCTGAGCCCCAGGAAAGTGGGCAGAAGCTAAAAGGGGTTGCCTGCCTGCCTGTCGCAAAGACACCGTGACAGGTCTACAGGGCCAGACTTGGGACTGGGCCAACTAGGCGTTGACCTAGCTGCCTGCTTTTAATGTTTCTATTGCAGGCTATCAGTGCCTTTTCATTGTCCCTATACATTTTCTGACTCTCCTTGTTTGTCTCTCATCTTCTCTCCCCTCCTACGACCTCTCAACTCTTTTAAGATCATCTGCAGTAGCAAGGGGAAGACAAGTTCAGAAGCAGTTTAAGTGGCAAGGCACAGGTCTCATAAATCTCAAAACTGCCTGCTTCTCCCCCAGGCTCGCGCCAGAACATCCAGTGCTAAGTCTAAGGATATTCTGACAAGGGTAGTGGTTGCAATTAGAAGAGTACTAAAGTATATTTTACTATGGAATAAATTAATGAATTATAATTATAAACCATACATCCCCCCCCCCCCCCGGAGGTGTCCTGGCGCTACGCAGACATAATGGCACAATGAAGTCAGGCAGTAGATCATGTTTTTCTCATTCCCACACGGTGCATAGCACAAAAGCTTGTCATTGTAAAGCCTGTTAATAGAATGCTTAGAAAAGACAGAAGTGTAATTGTTCTCAGGGAATGCGACTAGAATTTGGAACTCACTGCCTCCTAACCTGCACACCACCACCTCTTTGCAGATCCTCAAATCGTATCTCAAAACTCCTTTCTTCCAAAGTCATATTTCGCAATAACACTCCTCAGCAGGCATTCGCCCCTAGTTCTAGGCAAATCACGTAATCTCCCCGTGCCCAGGGTCGGATTGGGATCACAATTCGGCCCGGGCACTGACGAAAAAAGTGGCCCACATTCAAGAGGCGTGGCCCATATTTAAGGGGCGTGGCCCACATTTAAGGGGCATGCCCTTTCATGAAACACCATTTGCACAGACAAGGAATGAAAGTGGGAGGATACTGTTCTTGCACAGGACACAGGGCCAAGGTGACAATGGCCTACATGCTGAGCAACTAAAAAAAATAGCAAGGCCCCTTTCTGTCACAAAATTATTCCAGCCCTCCAGCACAGGAGCACCTGAAAAGCAGCAAAGCCCCTGCTATTACTAACCTACTTAGCCCTACCCAGACCTTCAGCTCAGGAGCACATGAACAGAGGTAAGGCCCCTGCAATTAGTAAATTAATCAGCCCTCCAGGCCTCAGGAAAATGTCCTGGCATGGGAGCACAAAACACAGCTTTCTGGGTCATCCAAGGTAGCCAGGTAGCCAGGGGGGAGGCTGAGGTGAAGCTGGAGCATGGGAAGTGCCTTCCCAGTGTGTTCTGGCAGTTTGAGTGTTTACCATTTACTGTAGTATTACCCTTGTACTTGTGTATGGTACCCTTTTGTAAATTGCACACGTCACTTTTCTCTGGTATCACACTGTATGCTACCTCTCACTTTTGTTTGCTTTAGATACTTGCACAAGTGCCACCATTGCCTACGTAACGTTTGTTCTTGTGCTGGAGTGTCTGCCATTTATTGCAGTATTATACCTCTACTTGTACTTGGTACGCTTTTTTAACCTGCACACATATCACTTTTTCCTCCTGTAATGTACCGATTGCTACCTCATGTATTTTTATTTTGGTTGCTCACTATTGTCACTTTTGATTCATGTAACTTAACGTTTGCATTTGGAATTTGTCCACTTGTAATTTTTCTCCTCATGTATTATTGCTGTTCCTAGTGTGAAGCGCTCTGACACCTTCGGGTAAAGTCCGCGCTATACAAAATTGCATAAATAAATAAATAAAATAAAAAATTTCCAAACATCACCTGGCCCCCACAGCAAGACCCATTCTTCCTCGCCCACTATGCCCTGAATGTGAAGGGCTGTGGGCGAGGTGTTAAGACTAACACCGTTTCTGGGCTGCATGGGCCCCAGGGGGGCCGAGGTGAAAATGGCTCAAAGGCCTGAGAAACACCTGGCCCCCAGGGAGGCCGATTCTTGCAAACAATCACCCCTCCCCAACCCAGCCTCAGCTTGATTGCTTGACAGGGCAGGGGTGAAGGAGAGGCCACACAGCGAGGCTGCTTTCATTTTCTCTGTCTGTCTCCGTGCACTCTGTGGGCCGGTTTTTTTCTCCCCTTTTCCTAGTCCACTCTCTGTGGACTGGGACAGGGGAGAAAAAAACGGCCCACAGAGGGCACTGAGGCACCGGCCCTTCGGCCCATGCCCGAATGCCCGCCTTGCCAATCCGCCCCTGCCCGTGCCTACCCAAAAAAATGTATGTGTCCTTGTGTAACGTAACTGGTCAATGTAAAGCGCTCCAATATCTTCGGGTGGAGTTTGCGCTATAGAAATCTGCAACAACAAAAAATTATAACAATGGCATGACCCTGACTGTTTCACAACAATTGAATGAACTTACTCTATAACATAACAGAACATAGGCTTCTATTATATTGTATTGTATTGTAATTGCATTTATATAGCACTTACTACCCCTGATGAGGCGTCGAAGCGCTTTTTCGGCGAGTAGCAGAAGGATAGAGGAGGAAAAAAGGTTTGTATTTATGTAGCGCTTGTTACCCCTGATGGGGTGTTGAAGCACGCTACTCCGGAAGTCCATAAAGGATTAGTGGTGAATTAATATGGTGTATCTTAAATTGTTTAACTATACCGTATAACAACTTGTATTTATCTCTGTAAATATGTATTCTTTCTCTGTGTAACCTGCTAAACATATTACCTGTAATATAATATGTAATCTTATAGATACGTAACTCTCACCCTGAGTAACCGTAATAACCATGAGTTTGGTCCCCTACTACATTGTTACTCCAAACCTTCTCATGTAACATTCCGCGCTCTAATGTAAAGCTCTCTGACGGCTCTGGTAACTTACGCGCTAAATAAAATCGCATAAATAAATAAATCAGCGAGGGTATGTGTTTGGGAATATTAGCAGGGGTTTCGCCCGGACAGCTTTTTGTGCAAAGATCTTCACTCCTTCTCATCCTACCCCTCCCTATTATCCTTCCATTGAGAACGGCAATCAGCCACCTAGCCTGGTCGGTCCCAATCAGTACTTGTCCTCCAAACAAGCACAGGTTGCTTCTAACTGAACACTGTCCATTTTCGGCTCCCAGCTCTGGACAGAAGAAACACACGCCAACTCAAACAGCCAATCCGCACTTTTGAGCTATGTGCGAAGCACTAGGATTGGCTATGCTGCGTCCAATCCTCCAATCCTAGGTCACCCTGCATTCGCTGTATCCCGCCCCCTCCTATCCACAGGCAACTGCGTGGGATTGGTTACAAAGCGACCCGGAAGTCTTACATTTACTGTCATATGACATATGTTGACAGATCAACAACCGAAGGTGGATATAGGCTGAATTCATGGAAGGTCCGTGTAAGTAGTGGAAAGCGCCCCATAAGTTTTAGTTTTCCCAGGCTTGAGCGGAAAAAATATTATTTATTTCACATCTTTTCTGTCGTTGGCGAAAACCAACTTTTTTGAAAATTCATAGGGACTATCCCACTTAAAAGTTAAGTTCTAGGGTGGTCTGAGGTAGCTATATGACTCCTTTTCATGCTTTATAAGCGGTCTTGGCTATAGACAGTTTTATCTGTCTTTCGCAAACCATTGTTTCCAGTACATTACATATGCTTAAAGTGGGCTTTGGGTCAGCTACTTTCATAGGATCGCTTTGTTGTCTATCTCAGCTCATGATTCAATGTATTTCCTCCCTATACCTGTGTTTTTCCTGCCCAGGAGCATTTCAGTCTTGGTGTTCAGAGTTGTAGTCTTCTACTGCTGAATAGAGAAGATTAATTTTTTTAGGTCTGACCTGACAGTGCAGCTGTCGCAAGACCTAATATGATCAACCCAGTCAGGGCTCGAGTCGGGGTACCACGTGGGTGGACGGCGTCCCCCACTTATTTTACCAGCAGCTCGATAACTGGAGCAAATGAAGCCACACATTCACTCTTTGGCATCTCTGGGGCGAGATCGGAGCTCATTCAGAATGCTGCTCACGCGCTGGCTTCTCTGATGCAATCGCATCTAAGGTGTCAGTGAGGATAGGCAATGAGTCTGATGGTGCAAGCCACCTATCATTATGTCACTTCCTGTCATGACGTCAGCGTCCCCCACTTCTTTTTTTAGGACTTGTGCCCTGAACCCAGTGCTTAATTTGAGCAAGTGGTTTCTGGGACTCGGCACGGGCACTTAATTGTCAGCACGCACTTATGACAGTCTGCCACAAGGTGGCGCTGCCTTGCTTATTTAGAGATGACTACAACGACAATTAATTATTAACTCAATATACATTAAAATTGAATATTGCCTGCCACCTAAACCATTCTTATAGCTGTGGGGGCCTGAAATAGTCCGAACTGTAACACTTGTAGGAGTGATAATGTTAGTACTTGTGTTGTCACTAACATTGGTGGCGCTGGCAGGTGCAATGTGTGGTACAAGGTGCAGTGGCGTCCTGACAATAGCAGTGGCACTTATTTTCTTGCAAATTAAGCACTGGATCAACCTTAAAAGAAAAAAGATTTCAGGCGTAATACCCGAGAGAGGGATGTTGTCCCGCCCACATGTTGGTTATGTTACAGGCTTTAAACAGGTATTTTATTACATGTAATCTTCATTGTTTGGTGTGGTAGGAAGGGGTTTTAGCACTGGCCAGCCACTCTGACAATGCCTTCCCGTTTTCATTATGATGATTCTTGTTAGGACCTGGTGAAAGTGGTTGTGTGTTCATCATCAAATACTTTATTTGGCTCAACTGACCCATAGAACTCAGAGCATATAAAAGAAAACCACATACCGTATTAAACTTCATAAAATTGAGAGAGACATTTGTTAAAAGGAATAAAAACTGTATTAAAAGACTTTTGTGCAATAAGAAAATCGTTCGATAATAAGATCGTACCTTTATAGCACTTAATATGCAATTTAAAACAGCAGGTATAACGGTTTCATTTCCAGAGCAGTGCAAATAAGCAAAGGCCGCGGCATGAGATCGGGTTTTTAATGTTTGTAGTATAAGTCGAAGAAACCGCCCTCATTGTGCAGTGTAAAATGTGAAAAAAGTGCAAAATGCTTTGTTCTGCTGGAAATTCACAATGACAGCAAGGAAGAATCGAAAAGCACTTGCCTTTTACTGGGAAAGCTAGCAGAAAGTGTATAGTTTGGAGACAAAACCTTGTCAGAAGGAACTTGTGCCTCTCATTTAAATGACCTGTAAGTAGAGTGTGGAGCATGCAGGAAAATCCTAAGGGTGTTTTCTAACCCTCCCACTCTAGTCTGTGCCCATGGCTTTTTTACTTTTTGATTACAGAGTGCTTTAGTTTGAGTTAGGGGAATAGTCAACAAACTATCCGGGTAAAGATAAAATGTTGGGGCACCAAGACTTTCATAACTCGTTTCAATGTACTTAAGCCACAGAATATCCAGACAGTTGTGCAGCTTCAGAAAATCCTGTAAGATTGTTCTGAATAGATGGGCTTCTGGGTTTTTCCAGATTCTGTGCCATAACAAAAGTGGTTGTAGCTCAATATGATCTACCATATAATCAAGCCCAACCTCTTTGTGGCAAAAGGCTGTCGGGGTAGAAGGTGTAACTGCAAGGAGTGTTCTTATAAACGTATTCTCCACAATTTGTAGGGAATTGCCACTAATATACCCCCATGCCTGCGCAAACTGTGGGAACAGGCACACATTTACTTTTAAAAATACAAAGCATTTCTGTAGATGGGTTGTGCCACAGTCTTTTGAAGAATCTAAAAACTGCATCAACTGCTCTTTGGAATTGCATGGCTCTTACGTTCAAGAGAAATTTCCGGTTAAAATATACATAAATTGGAACGGCGTCGTCTGCATAAAGCAGCACAGGAATTTCTCTCTTGTTGATCTGTGGCAGGTCCTTCCCAGCCGTTATCAGGTGCTCACCCAGAGGATTAATATAAATCAGAAAGAGAAAAGGTGCCTAGACACATCCCTGTTTAACTCCAGTGATTGATGGAAAGTCCTCGGATAAATCTCGTTCCTACTATACCGTACTCTGGCATGTTCATGTAGCCTACTGAGTAGGGAGATTATTGCGCTGTCAATGCGTAATTTTAGCATTATGGAACACAACTTTGTCTGGTCTACCATCTCAAAGGCATATGGTGAGTCCAAAAATGTAAGATAGACACATCCTATTTTGGCCTTAGTATACTTCTGGATGATCAGGGAAATCATTAACCCCTTCCAGGCTGATGACAAGCTCAGCTCGTCATGAGCGTAACCTGCCGTGCGCTCATGACGAGCTGAGCTCGTCATGTAACGCGGTATTTTTAAAATTACCTCGCACAGCGGGAAAAGCCGCCGCCGCAATGCGGTTAAAGATAGTTCAATAGTGACCCAACCTGGACGAAAACAAAACTGTATGTCTGAGAGCCCATGTGACTCTGTAGCCCAGCTTTCCAATTTGGCCAGCAGTGCCCTTCCTAGGGTCTTAACTGTGCCATCTAGAAGGGACATCGGGCGATAACAGTGAGACTGACTCTTATCTCCTTTTTTGATAATAGGGACGATTATAGCCTCCTGCCAGGTCTTAACAAGGGGGCCTGTAATTGTGCTTTTTATAACACGTGTAATTAAGGTTGCCCAGAACTGTGGGAGAGATTTCAAGAGGTCTGAGGGGATTCTGTCAGGGTCTTTGGCTTTCCCAGGGGGACTGTTCTCTATAGCTAAGATTACATCCAGCACTTTAATTGAGCTGCTTATTTCCAGGGTGGCAGTTGGATCACAGATCACTATTGTGTTAGGGCCTGCATTCAGAGTCTGCTCTTTTCGTCCAAAGACTTTAGAGAAATGGGCCACAAAGTCTTTGCTTGGGATAACACAATCCATTGTTTGGATGGTCTCGCCCAGGGGGTTCATGGAGTTTACTGTTTGCCAAAAAGCTCAGGAGTCTTTCATCTCACTTACAATCCTAAGATCTTCCCAAGCCTTTACCTTTATATATATATATTTTTGAGTTGTTTCTTTGTGAATGTTCCTAGCCTGGATTACTCCTGGCTGGTCTCGTGGTCATTCACTTAGCTCAAGCTTTAAGAGTCCATGGGCTTTAGAACAGGTTCCATCAACTCCATTGAATTGTGACTGGATTTTGCTACACCCTTAGTTAATCTGTCTGCCATATAATTATTCAGCCTGGTGTATGCAGTTATTACTGCTGTCAGGTTTGCTTTTTTTTGGAGGACCATGTCTATTTCTGCTTCATTGTCCATAAGAAGATATCTATGGGATGGCATCTTATAATTTTCCTCCCATTTATAAGATAGTCCTTTATTCCTGCCATACTCTATCTGGGGTTGAGGGATTTTCAGTGTGACCTTATCTAGGGGTATCTTAAGCTCCAATATGAGCAGGTTGTGGTCACTTACACACAATGCCACAACTTTATCTGTCATAAGCAATGATGTCAGAAATGAAACCATGATGTATTGTAGAACCTGAACTGGGACATATAAATGTCGGGAGCTTTGGTGCACTCTGCGTGCATTACTCTGATGCAAAAATTAAATTGTTTGCAAGGATCACTCTGTTTAGTGAGTCACCATAAGGCTTGTGTTTAAAATTTGTGAGGGGCTGATTAAATTAATCATTGATTCCACATATTGAATATTCTCCAAAGATACACATTTCAATGTTAAAATCACCTACTCAAATAATTGATACATCCTTTGTGTGATCACTTAAGATCTTATGCAGGGCATCCTCTATACTATCCACAACTTTAGTTTCTGCATGATCAAATATATTATATTAAACATTTACAAGTACCAAATCAAATGGCTTCTGCAAGGTAATCATAAGGATATGGTAGAATGGTGTGATAACCTTCTCGGATACTGTGCAACCAACCAAAAAAACAGATATGAAAGTAACTAGGCCCCCTTTAGCTCGGCCTGACTTCGAGGGGGTGGCTGCGACGTGGTAGGTGACAAACCCATTTACATGAGTCAGGTCCAATAACTGTCTTTCGACAAACTATTTGGTGATGGTCAACTACATTAAGCCAGTTTGGAGCCTCCAATTTGGTGTGCAGGCCAGCCTCGTTCCACAAGGTTAAACTCAGAGACTCCGCCCCCATAGGATGGTCATTAATGCCCCATTGGTTACATACTGCTGTTCTAAGGCATTTAGGTGTCGCTGTGGTTGGAGCTACCCCGTGAGGTAGTCAGTCCAATTGTTTTAGTGGGGACAAAACACCAAACCTATTAAATAAAGCTAAAGGGGGGTTAAAGTGGGAGTGGTGGGATGCCATATTGCTGTTTCCAATATCTGGTTCTGGATTGTTATAGGCATTGACCAGAAGCTGTGAGACTCAGGGGGTTAGAAGAAGCCCAGGGGGATGGCTCTGATGCCATCCGAGAATGAGGCAGTGTGGCTGAGAGAATGTAGTAAAGCCCGGACTATGCTTGGTCTTCTAAAACGGACTATCACACAGTCACCTTGCAAGGATGTGGGTAATAGGCCAGCCCAAGAGACTTTTCTAGTTGTGAAAATATCATTTGAAAGCTCACAGGTCCATCTGGAGTGTTTCCATATCCAGTATGCCACTTTATTTGTTACGGAGGCATGTGATTCGGACAGTTAGTGCTCTATTTTAGGATCGTTTTCCAGCACAGTAATGTAAGGAGTTCACTCTGGTGGGATGTGGGGCAGATATTGTTTGATTCACTTCTGTGTTACTCAGTTATGTCTATTGTTTTGCAAGCTGCATTTTTCTACATATGTGTAATTTTATAACTGTGTGGATGATTATTATCAATTTATGTGCCCTTGAATAGGACTTTGTGGGGAAAGTATAAAGCCAAAGGTAAACTGTATAGGCTTCATTGGGAAAAGTCAGGCCAGATTTCATAGTTTGATTTGTTTATTATGAAACATCATAACAAATCAAGTAAGCCTGACATACTCAATGTGAAAAGCATGTGTTAAAGACAATAGGCTTTTTGTTTTTTTGCAGTATTATATAGCACAAACTCGACCCTAGGTATTGAAGCGGTTTACATGAGCACTAGTTACATTACACACCAAACATTAGAAGAGCCAATAGGTCTCCCTTTTGCAAGAGGTTCTATTTAAATTTTTTCTATTCTGCAGTAGTTGTGTGGATAGTAAGTGTAGATTGTTTGTGTTCACAAAATAGTTTTGAATGTTTTGCTGATTAAGTGAGGTACATTGGATATTTTGTCTGCCTCAGTAGACCTATTGGCTTTGCAAATGTTTTTAGTTCAAGCCTGGGCAGCGCTGCTCTGTGAGGCATGCTGTATTCAGGTAGGGACTTGAAGCTCCGCCTACTCTCCACCGCCCATATTGTTTATTGGCTTGTGTCATTGGCCACTGTAAACTGTGAATGTTCATTGGTCAATAGGCTTAGTAGTCCCTCCTTAGTACTGCCTTGTCTCATTTTCTTACCTCAGATGGCGACACCCCCGTTATGTGTGTTGTATCTCGGTAGGCTTTAATTACAGCCTCCGAGCACTATTTTCTCAACTAGCTTTGTCCTGCCTTCTGATGCAGGCAGGACACGTTCTCTCCTAACGCTTTTTAAAATTTTAATAGCACAAAAGCATTTGAAATGCAATAGGTCAAAGCTATTGGCATTGTAAATGACAATGCCTTTTTTATTTATCTGTTTTAAAAACAACATATAAATAAAAGGCATTGTCAGTTACAATGCCAATAGCTAAAACTCTCATAAATGCGGGTCCTATTGCATTGCAAATGCTTGTTTGTCGATGTTAGCCAGCTGAAACATTAATGCCTGCACTACCTCAATGGCATTGGAAACCATCTCTGCAGATTACATAAGCTCCCTTTGGCATGTGTTCAGAAAGCTATAGCACATTCTTTTGTTAAGTCATTTTAGCACAACACACAGAGGCTTTGTTCTTTCAGTAGGAGAGGGTCTTATTTTAGCCTCCATTCAGTCCAGAACTTATTTTTATAAGGTAACTAATTGAAAGGCAGCGGAGCTCTGTATATTGTCAAGGCAGAGGCATCACAACATAAATTAGAAGTGGTAGCTGGTTTGTGGAGTATTGCTCATGCGGTTTGACGTAAAAGCATGAATCAGTGTCTGTAAATCAATCACCTCTTGCAGCATCGTCCCTGTACAACCCATCTGCGAACTTGAGCCACCTGACGCAGCACGAAGACGATGATGTAGACTGCTTGCACAACTGCTTTATTTGCTCCTGAACTTTTGAAACACGTGGGGTAGCCGCAAGACACTATACTGACGGTTCCTTTTTATAAAATACATAGCTATAACGTTTAGGGTTTGCATATATTGTAATAATTATTGTTAATGTTTTGGGCCTTTGTGTGATGATTGGCAGTCTCATATGTGCATGTAGCTTTCCATTGAGAGCAGTTCTAACAATGGGGTCCGGGAAGGTAAAGAAGGACTCGGAGAGGAGGAGACAAAAAGAGCGGCCAACGATGGAGGGGCAAAGCATCGATGAGGGAGGGTGGATGGAACAGGCGCCTTCAGAAAACAGCAAATGTAACAAGATAAGGACAAGATTTATAGGGCTGTTCCCAGAAAATGTGCTAGGAGCGTCAACACTACAAAGAAACAAAAGGGAACCTTCCCATAACACGGGTTAGAAGAAATAAAACAAATAATGCGCCTACACAAACTGAAATAGACAAAAGTAAACTGTTAGTTTTATAAAATACATAGCTATAACATTTTGGGCTTGCATATATGGTTGCGATAATTATTTTTAATACATTGTGTCTCTGTGTGATTTTTGGCGGTCTCAAGTTTGGGTGTAGCACTCCATTGGAAGCAGTTGTAACGAGGGGCCGGGAAGCAAAAGTGGGAATCAGGGGGGAGGAAACTGATAGAGCGGCTGATGATGGAGGTGGCAAGCAGCGCTGAGGGAGGAGTGGGTGGATGGAACAGTCACTCTCGGAAAACAGCAAATGTGACGAGATAAGGACAAGATTTACAGGGCTGCTTACAGAAACGGATGTAGGAGCAACAACACTACAAAGTAAGAAAAGGGAACCTTCCCAAAACACGGGCTGAAAGAAATGGAAAAATAGTGCGCATACACGAACTGCAATAGACAAAAGTGAAAAGATACAAGTAATAGACAATTGCTAAATGGGAGGGGGCAAGACACAAAAAGGTGGGACAGACAACACAGATTGCCCACACAGAGGAAAGCTTTTTGGAAAGACGCATGAAGAAACAAATCAAAAGCAATGGGCCGACAGTAAGCCCACAAAGTGGATATAGCATGTCTCTAAGAGACAGCGCATGCGCTGCTTGGGCGAGACCTAAAACACATTTTTTTGTTTGTTTTTTAGGTACAGGAAGATGAACTGATTTGCCTAGAGTTACAGGATGCTCAGCCAACACTGAGTCTCAAACCTGGTTCTTCAGTTCTAAAGTCAACCGCTCTGAACGTTGCGCCAAATCTTCTTTTAGGGATGGATTGTCATCACACTGTGTTAAAGCACGTAGGCAGACATTTTGTTAAATGGAATCTCACAGATTACCGTAGTAGGCAAGGATTTGGTGTTGGTGAACTGCCTGCACAAACTGTGGAGATGCAAGCAATGCACTACAGTAATCCTTGTTTGGTTCTCTTAGGAGATATAATATTTTGATTTGCCAACTGTAATTTTGTATACATTTGCAATTTTATGACTGTATACCTAATGGCTGCCGAGTGACAAAGTGCCTTGTAGAAAGCTTACGCTCAATATATTAAGCTTGATTTGATTATAGTGACAATCCAATGATAAAGGCTCTTGGCCTGATTGTTTATTATGAAATTTTACATTGAAGGCAGTAGGCCTGAAATATTGCTTGCGAAAAGCATATAGTAAAGTCAGTTGGCATTTAAGGTTGAATTATCATTACTCTGAATTTAAAATCTATAGATAATTGTGTTTTTTACATGCAATTTCATAGATTACCTCAGTAGACAAAGGTTTTGGTGTTAGTTACACCCTCTGACAAACCATGTGTATTGAAGATTTGCATTGTGAGATTCCATGTTAAGCCCTGTTAGGAGAGATAGTATTTTGTTTTGCCAGTTGTAATTTTGTATACATTTGCAATTTTATGACTGTATACCAGATGGCTGCCGAGTGACAACGTTTATGCTTAGTACATTAGGATGTGCTGGTTCTGTTGAAAAGCCATTAATAACAGCTATATGCTTGATTGCTGTACAGGAAAATGTTATGCCAGATTCCATAGGCCTGGTCTGTTTATTATGAAAACAAATGACAAAGGCAGTAAGCCTGGTTCATTTATAGTAAAAAGCATATATTTAAGCATGTAGCCTCTAATAGTGGATTGTTACCACATTATTTTACAAGCTGAAGAAAGGGATATGGTTACATGTGATCTGACGGGTTATCATAGTAGGCAAGGGTTTTGATGTTGCTCCAGTGCTTCATTTGAGCCGGTGCTTTCCGGTGCTCAGCACCGGCAAATTGGTTTCCGGTGCTTGGCACCGGCACCTAATTGTCAACAGCATATTTAGAACAGTCTACCACATGGTGGCGCTGCTCACCTAATTTAGAGATGAGCAGGACAACGGTTGTTTAGGAATACAATATACATTAAATAGTGCCAATACCTGCCTCGCCTGCAATTCCTTTAGCTTCGGGGACCTGGAATAATCTGAAATGTCGCATTTACATGCGAGAGAGATGGTTAGTAGTTGTTTTGGCATCCATGAAAAGGGCGATGGGTGGTGCAAGTTGCAGTGGCCTCCTGGTCAGAGTCCTGGCACTTAATATTTCACTAATTAAGCACTGTGTTGGTCACCTTATCAGACAAACCCTGGGAGTAGATTTATACTGTGATGATTCTTGTTGGGACCCTACTGAGAGGGGCTGTACATTGTTTTGCCAAATGTACATTTGTATGTATTTTCAATTTTATAAATGTATACCTGATGGTTGTCAGCTCTTGAACCCTTTATTAGGCGTGTGTTGTCAAGGCAGCTGTAAAGGCTCGAGGCCTTATCGATTCACTGGGAAAAGCTATGTCAGATTCCTTTGGTGTGATCTGTTTATAATGAAAATGTATTACAAAGTTTGTAGGTCTCATTTACTTATTGTGGAAAACTTGTGTTAAAGACAATAACCTTTTAAGAGTGGATTGATCTTACACTGTGCTAAAGCTTATAGGCATGTATTTTGTTACATGAAATCATGCAGATTACCACAGTAGGCAATGGTTTTGGGGTTGATGACCCACCTGAACAAACCATGGGGCAGAAAATTTGCTGTATGGTAAGTAATACTTATTTGGCTGTATTAGTAGGGTTTTTATTGTTTTGACAACTTTATTTTATACAGATTTATAATAGTATTTCGGTATACCCAATGGTTGCCTTGTGGGAAAGCTTATGGCCATCACAGTAGATCTGAGTTTGGTACTGTGACCAGCCATTCAAAAATGTTATAAACCTAATTGTTTAGAATAAAAAGTTATGGTAAAGGTATTAGGTATCCCATATTGATTGTGAAAAATATCTGTTAAAGTAAATAGGCATTTAAAGGTAACTTTTAAATAGCTGCAGTCTAGTACCTAGTCCATCCTCATTTTTATACTTTATATGTGGTGCACATATTCCATCCCCAAAAAGACACAAGAGTAGGTCTGAGATATGTTTTCAAATTTTAAATCCTTTATTATTTATTTTGATGAATCTTCATAGCATGCAAAACAGCCAACACGTTTTGTTCCTTCGAAGACAGAACTTCATCAGGGCACAAAAATAGGTAATTGGAAAGTACACTCTTCTAATTCGTGGAGATGCAGCAAGTCATGGCGAACGCAGTCCCCTATGTGCTCATTAATTTTATAGGCCTCTGGTGTGCCTCCCATAGTGGTTTGTTACTCCGTTGCACACTGGGACATGCAGTTCATTTCCCCAACAATTCTTCACCCTTCAGTGGGTTTCTGCATTTACCACGATAATAAAGGACACAATAGTGAACCCTCCAGTGGGTCTCGAAGTGAAACACTGCCTTCATAGAACGTAGCGCTGCTGAGCCACTCTGGAAAGGATATTTCCATCTCCCGAGGTCTCACATATTCCTTGAGCGGTGCGATCTTCCACGGCCGGAACCGCCGTGATTTATTGTTTCCAAAGCTGCCCTGTATTGAAGACTCACTCTCCAGCAGTAAAGTTCAAACTTTAATTTGCAAATAAAGGCAGACTTTCACCTCTATTTTTTAAGTCCTGTTACTGACGCGTTTCAAAGCTTCATGCTTCTTCAAAGGTAATTCGTATAGATGCAGCAAGTCATGGCGAACGCAGTCCCCTATGTGCTCATTAATTTTATAGGCCTCCGGTGTGCCTCCCATAGTGGTTTGTTACTCCGTTGCACACTGGGACATGCAGTTCATTTCCCCAACAATTCTTTACCCTTCAGTGGGTTTCTGCATTTACCACGATAATAAAGGACACAATAGTGAACCCTCCAGTGGGTCTCGAAGTGAAACACTGCCTTCATAGATCGTAGCGCTGCTGAGCCATCCTGGAAAGGATAATTCCATCTTCCGAGGTCTCACATATTCCTTGAGCGGTGCGATCTTCCACGGCCGAATAAAAGTTTTGTGAACAGATCTGGTGTGGAGTGCGGTCCTACATCTGAGGGACTTTGTGGTAAAGACATAATCGCGGCGCCACCGGCCGTGGGGACGACGCACCTCCTGTGAACAACGAGGGTCCCATGGAGGTGTAATGTCACATCCTAAAGGGCACACCAAGTGAATTAATTTAGGCATGCAAGACCCCTTCCTGAAGCCCACTGGAGGGCTGGAAAAGGGGTCCCAAATGGAGTGCGGTGGACAAACCCACTGGAGGGTGTTATTGGCAGTAAAAAACTACAGATCCCAGCGTGCATGAAAACGGAATAATTAGCTCGAAAACATCACTCGAGCTCGAAACTCGAGTGGTGTTTTCCTCACGCTCTTGCCGTTATATAAAGAAAAACTGTCGCACCTGTAAACCATCATGCTGTGTTTCACTTCAGCCCCTCCCTTTTTCTAGTGTGTGCCATAACAGAAAACTACATCTCCCATACTGCCCTATTCCATAGTTAAAAATGTGTGCTCAATCAATGGTGATCTCCACCCCTTACAGTTCTACAGTGATGTAAACCAAACGTATTGCAAGGATAAATACAAATGCTGCTTCAAAAAAGGAGAAAGAAACACATTTGGTGTAAACAAAATATTCGGCGAAAATGTTCAAGCAACATATTTCAACTGTCTCTTCATTCCAATATGGATTTTATCAGTCATTGTAATTGAAACAATCCACTTAAGGTGTTATTTTCTCTGTCTCCGTGATGATGAATCCTTCGAAAGTTAAACTTTAAACCTTGGGGTGCAAGCTCGGAGGCGCAAACACCACTCGAGTTTCTGTTATGAGGAAGCAACATGAGACCATGCTACCGTTTGTGGCGCAGATAAGGTAAAGGTTTACTGAAAAATATCTTGTTCCGTGTGGGTGCAGGGAGGCCGGCCTGATTATCAAAGAATGAAAATTATAAAGTGAGGGAGAGAGAAGGAATCCAGTCGCCATTCTCAGCGAATTGTCGGCAGACGATTATTTCTGCCCGGCTCATTTCTCCTTGAAGTGCTTTGTATATATTTCCAAATACCTCGGTGGCACCCACAGACGGACGTCCATTTTTGAATATTCCCTCATTATAGGGTCATCTAACTTTGGACGGAGAAAATAAATTCATAGACAAAATTCAATGATAAAAAGAATTGCCTTTCTAGTTTTGACATAGAAAAGTTATCGACATTCAACTTTGTACTTATAGAGAAAACAGTCCTGAAGAAGGTGTACATAATAAGAAAAACACTGAAACGCTGCGTCGGCGAATGTTTTCTTGTTTTTTACTTTGATTTTTATTTGTAATTTTATTGTGACTGGTTTTTAACCTTTGTTTGTAAACATTGCACTGATCATTTGATAGTTGTGAATCTTGTAACATATGTACACATGTGACATTTTAATCTAGCTACTCTGAATCAAATGTATGAAATAATATAATAAAATGTGTTCATGTTTTTATCTTCAGAGTAACTCTTATTTTATTTGACAATGATTTGCTGTTGTGACCTGTGATTGATTGCATCTGCTTGTAATAACTGTCTGAACTGCTATAAATCAATAGATGATTTTATAGTCATCTGCTCCTGTAAAGACATAACTCTAAGAATTAGTCTCTGAGGGACATTTTCTTACTTTTGCACTTACTTACCCTGTCCCTATTGTTAAATAGTAGGGTTCCTCCTTTGTGTTTAGAAAGCAGATAAGGTAAATGAAGGAGAAGGGAGGCTCGTAGTTTCACGGAAACTGTCTAATTGGGAGGGAGATGTGATTCATTGCATAGGCTGAGAGTTGTGAAGGTTATGAGCACGAAGGGAGGTTTTAGTCTTAGGGATAATACTTTATTGTTTTCAGTTTTGAGCATGAAGGGAAGTCTCAGGGAGTGTATTTTAGTGTTTTCAGTCTCTTTTGGATGAGGGTAGAGTTCAGAGTAAAGATTCTGTGTTTATACACCAGTACAATGGTCGAGTAGCTAGCTTAATTGTTTTTTTATTTTTACTTGCAGTTAACCCCTGACGAAGAATTGTAAAAATTCGAAATGCATTGGGAATGTGCTGTGTTACAAAACCACTGTTTAAAACATGTTTGACTTCACATGCCGTCGTCAAAGCCTGGATAGGCAACGCCTAGCACTTGAAAATGATGAATAAAATATTCAAAGCGCAAACATGCTGTCTCCGTTGTGATGAAATATGAAATACGAAGCATGACTTAAAAGATTGGATTAATGTGGAAAAGTAGATAACGATGGAGAAAGCATTACATGAAGGAATGATTTCCTAAATCGCAGTGCAACAGTCGGGTACAGGAGAGTTGTGCCCAATTTGAGTATTAGTTGGTAACTGAGCTGTGACGAGGCGCTCCACAGCTGCTGTTCGCACGCACTTCACTGAATGAGTAGATTACGAGAGAAATTAATTAAGGGAAGGAGTGCAGCCGCTCAACTATGACCTTTTTGCCACTAAGAAATTAGCCACACAAAATGTGATGCGGACGCTGCTCAAAGACTGGAGGAAAACTAATGCCGGCCTCACTTGCGTAAAGCCAGCCTCCTTCAAGATAGGCAGCAGGTATTTTTTTCTGATGTCCGAGAAGAGCCCGCAAAACATTACAAAATGCATTGTGTCTTGGGTTCAAAACTGGTCACAAGTGCAAGGGGTGGCTAAATCTGGTTTGACCCAAGTTGGATAATTGCCCAAATAAAAGTGAATCAAATTAAATCTAAACTTTACCAATAAAAACCTATGAAATGGCTTTGTGACAGTCCTAAGGTATTGCTCGAGTGAGGTAGAACCTAATAGCATATAATGGTATCGCACAGTGGGTTTCAACATTTCCCTTTCCTCCCTGGCTAATCTGGCCCTTTCCATGAAATGTTTTTTGACCAGATTCACATCCACCTTCCTGATACAGGATGGTGACAGGAAGAGGCTGAAGTGCCAGAGTTGA